>NC_132916.1:4730564-5446814 GCF_047675955.1 Chlorocebus sabaeus | reverse complement strand
CAAAACAATTATTCTCCTGAATTTTTAGCTGCAGGCGGATATATCCCATATTATGGGACCCTCCGAGTACTTCCTCCAAAGTAGATGGCCAGTAATGTTTATTGAATGAATGAAGGAAAGATCGGCTGTTAAGTACTTTACCATTAAGAATACTACTTATATAATACTGTTATACTATACCACTGTTCAGTGAGTAAGTTCCTAAACTCTTTCAGTTGCGCTCAGAGAATTAGACACATACACAAGTAATATGTAAAAGAACAATCATTCTCTCTTCGTATCTGCTAAATCCTTCAGTATCTGATTCACCCGTGCTTTCTGAAATAACTATCAACATGAACAACTGAAGTATTCTTAGCAATTTATCCACACATTTAATTTATCCTCACTATCTATGTCAATATAAGAATCAAGAACATACCTCAGCCCAGAATTCTGCATATATATCATTTGCCGTCAATTTTGTAACGGGCCACAGTTTTGTCACAGAACAAAGGTCACAGGCAGTCATCATCAAACCAATTACACGGTCTCTAGAACACAACAATGTAAGACTGGTCAGCATAGCATTTGCACATTTATAATAAGGACTAGAAAGACTTCTGTATCTCAGGAATGAAGTTTAAGTACGTATTACTTCATTAAACAGCACATAGAAGTGACAGCCAGGACAGTAAAATGGAATGAAAAATTAGTGTCATTTTAATCATAAGAACGGGAGTCATTTCTATCACAAGTCCCATATGTTCCTGTTGCTTCAATGCTACTGAAGAAATCAAATACAGTGTAAGCCTTGGCTAGGCTGTCACCTAAATCTCCACTTTTATGACTATGGACTAGGCTTTCATTCTCATTGAATTTTGGAAATTTAGAGTGGGAAGCTGTCTTAAGAGAAAATCTATCCCAATCCTTTCATTTTATATTAGCAAAGTCTAGATGCACAGAAATGACTTTTCCAAAGGGACAGGAATTTGTGGCAAGGCCAAAGGAGGAGGCAGCTGTGTAACTTTATTCCTCGCTGTCCCCGTGCGAGTGTGTGAGCTGGGTGCAGCCTCCACACACTGTGCTTCCCATTAGCAGATATTTCTTTTCAACACCAGTCAACCAAAATGACTTTTCCCGTTTCAGCTGCTTGCATTCATAACTATGTACTCCATGTCTGACTTTATTTTCTAAATATGGCTTGGTTTAATCTTTCCTCTTGAAGAACAATAATCACTTTTAAAAAATCAAAGACAGAGCCCCTACAATTTGAAAAGATTTGGTCTAGTGATATGTGGCTACACTAAGTGTAGTCTATACTTAACAGAATTAAGTGGCAGTAATTAAGAAAGTTTAATGTACAACTTTAGCTTTTATAAAGCAAATTACATAATTTTAAAAGACAAATTATCAACAAGGATATAAAAGTGTGTAATGAGACGATGCTCTTATTTCTAGCTCCTATCTCAATTCTAATGAGTGTAAGCAATCCGCTGCTGTTAACCACTGCCTTACCTCTTCTAGGTCCACATTCTCCATCTGTGGGCACAGTCCTGCCCTAGCTCCCGAGCCTGTCTTGACCTGGGCAGACAGCACATTAGGAGCATTTATCTGTCAATTTGGCAGAGACTCTGCTCTAGGAGTGCTCTTAGCACATCTTAGCTCAAGCTAAGATGTTTGGATACCTGCAATACCCGATTCTTATGATACCATCAATCACAGAGTTCTTTATTTTCCATCAGCTCACTTCCTTTAGCCCATTTAAGTAATCATCAGCTTTACCACCTTACTTTTTGTAAGGGCACATTCCAAGAGGGTATCAGGTCTCTTACAGGTTAGACTAAATCACTTTACAAACATTGGTGAGATTTATGCATACCCTTCCTGTAACCCCAAACAGATGCCATGTGAAGATTCCAATCCCTTACACTGATCAGGGAACTGTAAAATTTTCTTAACGAGATAGTTTCCAAGAACTTTGTGGCTTGAAGAACATTTTTGGATTTGGACTTCTAAAGTAATGAATATATGACCTTCTTTTTTCAACAGGTAAATTGATTTAAACACAAATCTAATGTGAAAAACTACCATTTACAAATATTTCATATGTTTAAAATAATTCAATCTTATTTATATTTGCCAAAATAATCAGTTTATCATGGTAAATAATCTAATAAGGTTTATCTCAAAAACATTTCCATAAATCTGTAAAACAAAAGAAATATCAACAGAACTGGGCACTATAAAATACATGAAAGCAATTTTCTCACTAGAAATTATTCCCAACATAAGGTTGCCAATATAAGGATAGAAAGGATTGTAAAATAGTTATTTAGATTTCACTGTCAAAATTACTTAGACAAAGCACAAAAAATAAAACAGATTAGAAATTTGGCCTCAAACGTCTTTAATAAATATAATTATTCATTTTTTACTCCCAATTCCAAACCAGTTAGATGGCCGTGGCTGTACAGAAATATCAATTGGAATCAACATTTTATTTCTACGCCTGAATGGAATGTAGAACTGACTGCTAACTGGGATAGATCCTTAACTGCAAATGTGCTTTAATAACCATTTGTGAAAGGGATCATGTTCATGCTAAGCCTACTCTTGGTGTGAGTTCATATAACCTAGTCACTAAAAACAGTGAAGGAAGAGCCCAACACAACTCCTATAAAACGATTCTTAGTCACATAATATCAGAAGGTTTAACTACATTCATTTACCCGTAAAAGTTTTGAATGCCTGCACGTATCAGGCAGTTACAGCAAAGAACCAAACAGACCCTGTTCTCAGGTTAATAATGTTCTAGTAGGGCAAGGCAGACAATCAACAGGTCAAAACTTTCATGAAGCAAGTGCTGGGTAAAAAATAAATAAATAAATAAATAATAAATAAATAAATAAATAAAGGGAGGCTACCACGTGAAGATCTGGAAGGTCCAGCAGAGAGAAGTGTATGTGAAGTCCTAATGTGGAAACAAGCAAGGCAGGTCTGAAGAACAAAAAGAAATGCCATTCTTGCTGCGACACATTGAGTGAGGTGAAACACGGAATGTAGTTAAGTTTGGAGAAACAGGCTGGAGACAAGATAGGAGTTTAACTTTTATTCCAAGTTTGACGGTAAAATCTTGGTGGCTTTTCCCAGAGGAGTGGCCTGATACAGGTATTAAAGAGGATCACTCAGGTCTGCTGGGTGGAGATGACTTACGGACCCGTGAAGGGGCAAGGGCAGGTTTGGAGTGATCACTCAGGAGAACACTACAGTAGTTCAGATGAGAGGTGAGGGCAGCTTGAATTATGGTGGCAGTAGTGGGATGGCGGAGTAGGAGGAATCCAGACATTAGAGGCAGAGCCAAATGCAAATTATTAACACCTGTAAGAGTTATAAAGACAAGGCATCTCTCTCTCCCATCTTCCTTTCCTTTTCCCCCATTCTCCCCTTCATATATTAATTATTCCAGATCAAGTGGAGTAGATAAAGAGCACAGGCTCTATCACAGGTGTGCAGATATTCCAACCTGAAAGAAGTGGGCACCTCTCCCCAGTGTGCAGGTTTGCCTTCTCAGTATCATTCTATTTCAAGATTTTCTTCCCACATCAGAAGATCATGGAATCACAGAACTTTACCAAAGGAAGGCAAAATAGACCACATAGCCTGCAGTGCTTCAGATGAGTTACTGATGGGCAAGAAGGAAGCCCAGCCCTCCCACACTGCCCCCAATCCCATGCCACACACTCTGTAAACCTGGCCAGCCAAGGATATACTATTTTGTTGGAAAAGAAGAAGAAACACACGTTCTCTAATTTTATAATGATTATTTGAAATTTCTTTTGAATTTCCGTATTCAAAAGTATACTAATGTATAAGCAAAGACCAGAATTGTTATGAGGTAGTTTTAATTATAACTGTTAAGAGTGGTTAAGTGTTATCAAGTGGTTAACTAGACAGCAAACGTGTGGGGGATGTACAATGGATGCTTTGTTTAGAAGCTGCCATCTAGGCTCATTTTAATTATTTTACTTTAAAATAAAGTCACGCATAGAATTTGAAAAGGAACTAGGTTCAATTCTTTTTTTCTCTAAATGATCATCTTAAAGCTTTTTTTAAATCTTGCTTATTATAACTCATTTTCAAAGGGTTTTAAATCATTGGGTTGAGTAATTTAAATCACATCTGTGATAACCACTATACTTTCATCAAAATGTGACCTATTTTGACTAATTTATTAAACATTAAGCTAGCCTGAGGATAATCCAGTTTTTCTAAAAGTATTATTTGAACAGCTGCCTACTCAACATCATAGAAAATATTTTAGAATCTTACTGTTTCCAATGACATAAATAACTTCCATATAAGTATAAACATGATATAGTAATTATCTCACTAAAATACACTTTAAATTTAAGTTCTAAAATCTAAAATTAATAAAACCCTAAATATGTTGCTTCTTTTAAAAATACATTTTTCTGTTACAGAAATACGTTGCTTCTTTTAAAGATACATTTTTCTCCATTAGAGAGAGAGAAAGAAATTATAAACGAATGGAAAATGAATCTTAGGTAAATGACTGCCACAGAGGAAACTGCTGTTACTCAAGTTAATACCAGAATTCTTGTATGATTCCTAGAGTTAATAACCTTTACATGGTCTCACAGAGTACCATACATAACTTTAAATCAAATGGGAACATCAGTGATCTTGCTTTAGAACTTCGGTTCCCACAGTTCAGGTTCTTCAGCTGAAACATCAAACGTTCCTGACAGAGGGAGTCCTTTATGCACTTACAGTCCTATAGCAGGTAAAGGCTGGAGGCTGCTGCCACATTTGGGAAATGCTAAATAAATCACATTACAGTATATATATATAAGATCATACATCACATAGACACATTTGTTCTTCTTCAAAGCACACAGCAATATCTATGTAAAAATATAGAACTTTTCAAGTTTTATTTCTGAATTATTTGAAGAATTAACAAAGAATTGTTTAAGTGTTTAATACTGTACCCTTTCTTTGACGTGCATGTACATCTAAATTAAGAAAAGACTTCAAGGGAAGTGGAGCAAAGGGATTGCTTTTGAAGGGTACAAACATTATCTGGGACTAAGAGAATAAACATTTTCATTTTAGAAAGATAACAAAAATAAGATAAATTATGATTTTTAAGCCACGATTTCAAATTATGAAATTAGTTTATCTTTACAATTTGTGTTTAAGAAAGGCAGTTCCTGCATGAAATATATGAAAGCAAAAATTTAAGAAACTACCAACAACTTCCAAATTTGTCATCTTAATACTTAAAAGGATACTTTTACCTGATATCATAGCCTAAAACGCACTACGATCTTTTCTGAATTTGCTGAAATGGTCCTTAGGCAAGACTATACCTGGTTCTATTTAGCCATAACGAGACCATGCTTGCTAATTTCAACAAAAAACAATAACTCTACTTTTGCCTACGCTTGGCTTGAGTTCAGAGCTGGTTTCCAGATATGATATTTGCTTTTAGTTGTAGTCAGGAAAAGCGCTTTGAAGGGAAATTTCAGTGCAGAAATCAAGCAGTTCACAGATGATTGGTGGCCCTGTATTACATTTCCTCTATCTTTTCTGTTACTAGCAAATCCCCTTTCATAAGCTAGATTTAAACTGTCTGATATAGTTGTCCCCCGCCCAAATCTCATCTTAAATTGTAGTTGCCATTATCTCCAGATGTTGTGGGAGGGATGAGGTGGAGATAACCGAATCACGGGGGCAGTTTCCCCCTTCCTGTTTTGTGATGGGAGTTAGTTTTCACAAGAGCTGATGGTTTTATAAGGGGCTTCCCCCTTTGCTGGGCACTCATTTTTCTCTCTCCTGCTGCCACGTGAAGAAGGACGTGTTACCTTCCCCTTCTGCCATAACTGTAAGTCTCCTGAGGCCTCCCCAGACATGCTGAACTGTGAGTTAATTAAACCTCTTTCCTTTATAAATTACCCAGTCTTGGGTATTTCTTCAAAGCAGCATGAGAACAATAGACTAATACAGTAAATTGGTACTGCAGAGAGTTGGGTGCTGCTATAAAGATACATGAAACTGTGGAAGTGACTTTGGAACTGGGTAATAGGCAGAGGTAAGAACAGTTTGGATGGCTCAGAAGGCAGGAAAATGTGGGAAAGTTTGGAACTTCCTAGAGACTTAGGGAACTCAGAAGACAGGAAGATGTGGGAATGTTTGAAACTACCTAGAGACTTGTTGAACGGCTTTAACAAAAATGCTGATAGTGATAAGGACAATAAAGTCCAGGCTGGTCCAGGTGGTCTCCGACGTAGATGAGGAAGTTGTTGGGAACTGGAATAAAGGTCACTCTTGCTATGCAAAGAGACTGGTGGCATTTTGCCCCTGCCCTAGGGAACTGTGGAACTTTGAACTTGAGAGAGATGATTTAGGGTATCTGGTGGAAGAAATTTCTAAGTGGCAAAGCATTCAGGGGAAAGCAGAGCATAAAAGTTTGAAAAATGTGTAGCCTGATGATGTGGTAGAAAAGAACAAATTTTCTGGGGAGAAATTCAAGCTGGTTGCAGAAACTTACTTAAGGAAGAACTGAGTGTTAATCACCAAGACAATGGCAAAAATGTCTCCAGGCCATGTAAAAGACCTTCATGGCAGCTCCTCCCATCACAGGCCCAGAGGTCTAGGGGGGAAAAATGGTTTCACGGGCCTCCCCCTGCTCCACGTAGCCTTGGGACATGGTGCCCTGTGTACCAGCTGCTTCAACTCCAGTGGTGTAAAAGGGGCCAATGTACAGCTCAGGTTGTTGTTTCAGTGGATGCAAGTTCCAAGCCTTGGTGGCTTACATGTGGTGTTGGGCCTGCAGGTGCAGAGATGTCAAGAATTGAGGTTTCAGAGGATGTATGGAAAAACCTAGAGGTCCAGGCAGAAGTTTGCTGCAGGGCCAGAGCCCTCATGGAGAACCTCTGCTAGGGTAGTGTGAAAGGGAAATGTGAAGTCAGAGCACCCACACAGAGTTCCCACTGGGGCAGTGCCTTGTGGAGCTGTGAGAAGAGGGCCACTATCCTCCAGATCCCAGAATGGTAGATCCACCTACAGCTTGCACCATGCACCTGGAAAAGCTGTAGACACTCAGTGCCAGCCCATGCAAGCAGCCAGGAGGGTAACTGTATCTTGAAGAGCCACAGGAGCAGAGCTTCCGAAGGCTGTGGGAGCCCACCTCTTGCATCAGCATGACCTGGATGTGAGACATGGAATTGAAGTAGATAATTTTGGAATTTTAAGGTTTAATGCCTGCCCTACTGGATTTTGGATTTGTATGGGGAATGTAACCCCTTTGTTTTGGCCAATTTCTCCCATTTGGAATGGCTATATTTACCCAATGCCTGTATCTCCATTTAATTTAGCAAGTAACTAACTTGCTTTTGATTTTATAGGCTCATAGGTGGAAGTGACTTGTGTCAGATGAGACTTTGGACTTGAACTTTTGAGTTAACACTGGAATTAGTTAAGAATTTGAGGGACCGTTGGAAGTATAGGATTGTGTTTGGAATTGTGAGGACATGAGTTCTGGAAAGGGCTAGGGGCAGAATGACATGGTTTGGCTGTGTCCCCATGCAAATCCCATCTTGAATTGTAGTTCCCCAAACCTCACTTGTCATGGGAGGGACCAGGTGGAGATAAGTGAAATGTGGGGGTAGTTTCCCCATCCTGTTCTCATGATAGTGAGTTAGTTCTCACAAAAGCTGATGGTTTTTTAAGGGGTTTCCCTCTTCACTTGGCACACATTCTTCTCCCTCCTACTGCCATGTGAAGAAGGATGTGTTTTCTTCCCCTTCCATCATGAGTGTAAGTTTTCTGAGGCCTCCCTAGCCATGCTAAACTGTGAGTAAATTAAACCTCTTTTCTTTATAAATTACTCAGTCTCAGCTATGTTTTTATTAGCAGCATGAGAACAGACTAATACACTGTCTAATAATTGATTTCTAGGATCCTAAATTCACTTGTCAGTCTTTGCTATTTATAAAGTTTAAAACAATATTTATTATTAAGTGTAAGGTATTTGTGAAGTCTGCACTGTATGTCCTATGTAAACAAATTATTCATCTACATTTGAAACACACATGACAATGACTTTCATCATACACAATTGGGCTTTGGTTGTTTCATTTTTAAAATAAAATATCATAAACGTATACCTAGTGTCTTTAATCACAGTTGTGGTCACAATGTCAATATGAGTAAATGACATAATAGCTAACGACATCATAGTAAATGTGAGGGGCAGATGGTAAGGACAAAAGGTAAGGACAAAAGGTGGGAAGCAAGTGTCAGAAGATTAGGACTTCTGGTTGGGCGTGGCGGCTCACGCCTGTAATCCCAGAACTTTGGGAGGCTAAGGCGAACGGATTATGAGGTCAGGAGATTGCGACCATCCTGGCTAACAGAGTGAAACCCCGTCTCTACTAAAAATACAAAAAATTAGCCAGGCGTGTTGGTGGGCACCTGTAGTCCCAGCTACTCAGGAGGCTGAGGCAGGAGAATGGCGTGAACCCAGGAGGCGGAGCTTGCAGTGAGCCGAGATAGCGCCACTGCACTCCAGCCTGGGTGACAGAGTGAGACTCCGTTTCAAAAAAAAAAAAAAAAGATTAAGACTTCCAGCAAAAGTCAAGAGAATGTAACTCCAGAATGAATGAAACAAAGAATGAAATTTTTAAAAAAAAATTACCAGGACAAAAATTGCCAACAATCAAAGACATACATGAGTATATGATAATATTATACAGCCTATAATTTGAATTACTTACTATTTTGGATTATTCATTTACCTAAGAAATATTTGCTGAACACCTACTATGTGGTAGACACTGTCACAGTTATCCATACCTCTGGGCCTTACCACTACACAAAAGCCCAGAATGTGATGCTTTCCATTACATGACATTCCATCATTGCAACAAGGATGGTATGCCACATCATTTATGTTCAAGCCAATACACTTTTGAGAGCAAAAGCCAGCACTGCTATGAATTATTTTAGCTCACCAGGTGTTAGCTGAGATTGATCCAGGCAAACTGTGGAGTATGGTCACTCTAATTTTAACACAAAATATCCATGAAATAAACAATGAAAATATAAAATTTGAGAATTTTTTTTGAGACTGAGTCTCACTCTGTTGCCCAGACTAGAGTGTGGTGATGCAATCTCAGCTTACTGCAACCTCCGCCTCCCGGGTTCAAGTGATTCTCCTGCCTCAGCCTCCCAAGTAGCTGGCATTATAGGTGCCTGCCACCACGCCCAGTTAATTTTTGTATTTTTAGTAGAGATGGGGTTTCACCATGTTAGCCAGGCTGGTGTCAAACTCCTGACCTCAAGTCATCTGCCCACCTTGGCCTCACAAAGCGCTGGGATTACAGGTGTGAGCCACTGCACCCAGACGATTTGAGAATTATTCTAAAAATATTAACTTTAAGTATGAATTTTTCTACTAAATGAAAATGCATTTATAAGTTGCACCTTTCTCTCTGTCTAGTTATGGTACAGAAATACACTGATTTTTAATACAAATAAGGATGTCTGGCTCTATACATTAGGCAACGTGAGTTCTCAAGCCAAGTCTAACATTTATTTCTTCAAATGAAATAGACACTCCTTCTGTGTTTTAGTATTAATTCTGGATAGAAAGGAAGAGGCCACTGACTGTCATCTGGCAACTATCCAAGATAGTAATTATAATTGACATCTCCAAAAAAGATCACCTAAGAAATACTATATTAGCTACAAAGTTTCAAACAATATCAGGTAAATTGATTCACTAAGTATAGAACAAATGAAACTAAATTGGATATTTATCAAACTAATAAACAAGCATTTAAAAAATTAGTTCTATTTTTAACAAATGGTGCCAGAACAACTGGACATCTGCATGCAAAAACAAAAATAAAAACAAAAACAAAAAACAATGCATCTAGACAGAGACCTTACAACCTTTACAAAACTTAATTCAAAATGGATCACAACCATAAATACAAAACACAAAACTGTAACATATATATAACATAGAAGAAAAATCTAGTTCATCCAGAATTTGATTACTTTTAAATACAACACAAAGGCATGATTCATGAAAGAATAAGCTAGACTTCATTAAAAATTAAAAAAATTTATGCCCTGCAAAAGACACTGTCAAAAGAATAAAAAGGCAAGCCACAGACTGAGAGAAAACATTGGCAAAAGGCATACCTGATCAAAGACCGTTACCACAAATATACAGAGAACCCTTAAAATTCAACAATAGAAAAACAATACCCAAATATAAAATAGGGCTAAAGACATGAACTGACACCCCACTAAAAATATATATAAAGATGGCAAATAAGCATGTGAAAAGATGGTCCACATCATATGTCATCATAAATATGTGGATTAAGACAATGAGATAACACTAACATCTATTAGAATGGCCAAGATCCAGAAAACTAACAATGTCCAATGCTGGATATGGAGTAAGAGGAATTCTCATTCATTGCTGGTGGGAATGCAAAAAGGTCCAGCCATTGTGGAAAACAGTCTGGTATATTTCATACAGAATTAGACATACTCTGATAATATGACCCAGTAATCATGCTCTTTAGTATTTACCCAGAGGAGTTGGAAACTTATGCTTACAAAAACACCTGCACACGGATGTATAGACAGCTTTACGAATAACTGTCAAAACTTGGAAACAACAATGGTGTCCTTCAGTAGATGAATGGGTAAATGAATGTTGGTACATCCACACAATGCAATATTATTTGATGCTAAAAAGAAATGAGCTATCAAGCCATGAAAAGACATGGAAGAAACTTAAATGCATATTACTTTGTGGAAAAAGCCAATTTGAAAGTCAACTACTCTATGATTCCAACTATATGACATTCTGGAAAAGGCAATGGTATGAAGACTGTAAAAGGATCGGGGATTACCAGGGGTTGTGGAGAGCGAGGAATGAATAGGCAGAGCACGAGGGATTTCTAGGGCAGTGGAATTCTTGCGTGTGATACTAAAATGGTGGATACATTTGTCCAAACCCATAGAATGTACATCATTAAGCCTGCATCCTAATGTAAACTACAGACTTTAGGTGATAATGATGATTCAATGTTGGTTCATTAATTGTAATAAATGTACCATTCTGGTGCAGGATACCAACAGTGGGGGAAGTTGTCCATGTGTGGGGACCAGGATATAGAGGAACTCTGTACTTTCTACCCAATCTTTCTGTGAATCTAAAATTGCTTTAAGAAGTAAAGTTGGTTAATTCAAAAAAGAATTATAGTTTCAAATAAGATTGAAAATTGATAGGCTAAGATAAATGCCCACATCAGAAATAACAGCTGGAACTAAGCTCCAAAAGAAAAGACGAATTGTTAGTAAAGGCATGACACCACACTGATAAGCAAAGGTAAACTGTATAATAAAGAAAACCAGTCTGGAAATGTATTTCTGGCTTAAGATCATACCTTAACAGAGAAAAAATAATTTTGGAGAAGTATCCTTTTTGAATAGTATGGAGAAAACTCATGAGCCATCCTGAAGAAAGAATAACCAGCAGCGGAGGCAAGTGCCCATCGGATAACCACATCAGTCCTAAGGCCAACGACATCAGCTAAGAGCATACTTAATCTTGTTTCTTTTTAACATGAATTGTCCAAACAAGAAAATAAAGAGTAAGATATAAAAGCCACTTCGAGCTGGAGATGGTACCTGCACATCTGCACAGATGAGAACTGAGTTATTTGAATAACTCAAATCAGTTGTTCAACTGAGTGACTGAATTCCAATTGAATTATTTCTACAACTGAGGTAAAGCATCCATCTGCAGACTTCAGATGGGAGAAACAACTGTAAAGATACAGATGGTGCCACCTAGGGAACATGGGAAGCAATCCCAAATCTTTGAAAAGGACAGGTGGAGGAGCCCACATCCTCGTAACGGGGAAATGATGTCTGTGTTAACTGGAGTGTTATAAGGAGCTCTAGAAAAGAGTGAGGAGAAGAGAAGGGTTTCTAATAGCCATGAGGGCATTTCTGCGCTGGTGGTAAAAGCCTTCCAGTGACCAAATTCTACATAGTCCATCTCCTACGACAGCAAAAAATGGCTTGTGTTGGGCAATTCCTTACATAATTAGCCATCACAGCAATGTAAATGTGTGAATTTTGAACTCATTATTAATTCTTAAGTACATTATAACTTTACTCATTATAAAGCAGAATTCTGTGGACCGCTTCTAAGAGCTTATCAATTCCTAATCACCTCACAGTGACATAAGATCTCAGTGAATTAAGGATCATTCTATATTAATCTTTTAATTATTTCATTTAAAATGATACTGAAGTAATTGACATCTTAAGAACAAAATACTTGAAACAAAATGCTTTGTATTTTATCACAGCAGATCTCTAGATCATGTTATTTTTTATACTTCAGGTTCTGTTATATAGAATGAAATGCATAAATCTGAAGGATATTGGATAGTGAGTATGAAAATATGTGCAGTCTGTAACGACCACACCAATGATGACAAGAAAGGTTTTTATCACCCAGAAACCTCTCATTTTTTAGTCAATGTCTCTCATCTAACCCCAGCAACTGCCAGTTTAAATTCCAGCACAATCACTAACATTATTGTTTTGCCTGTTGTAGAACTGCATTAAAATGGTATCATATAGTAGTATGTAACCATTTTGCTCAGACTAACATTCGTGTGATTCAACCATGTTGTTTCAAGATTCAGAGTCCATAATTTTAAAAACTGCTGAATAGTACAGTATTCCATTGTTTAAATGTCTGAAGTTGCGTATCTAGCCTGTTGCTGGACATTTAGGTTGCCTCCAGGTGGGATATACTAAGAGTAATGTTGCTATGAACATGTGTCCTAGTCTGTGTGTGAAAGTACACTTTCCTTCCTCTTGAAATAAAAATATCTGAGAGTGAACTGCTAGAACACCATATAAGAACATGTTCAGCTTTATTAAAACAAAACAAAACAAAAACAAAGCAACTAAGGTGTCTTCTAAAGTAGCTGTACAAATTCCATATGCCTACCAGCAATATATGAGTATTTCAGCTGCTTGACATCCTTGCTGTATTAGTCCATTTCACACTGCTATAAAGAACTACCTGAGATTGGGTAATTTATAAAGAAAAGAGGGTTAATTGACTCTCAGTTCCACACGGCTGGAGAGGCTTGGAAAACTTACAATCATGGCGAAGGTGAAAGGGAAGCAAGTATTATCTTAAAAGGCCGCAGGGCGGGGGGATGGAGATGGAGAGAGAGAGAGAGAGAGAGAGAGAGAGAGAGAGACAGAAACAAAGAGAGAGAGAGAAAAGTGGGAGGTGCCACACACTTACAAACAACCAGATCTGGGTGAGAATTCATTCACTATCATGAGAATGGCAAAGGGGAAATCTGCCCCCATGATTCAATCACCTCCCACCAATCCCTTCCCTTGACACATGGGGATTACAATCTGAGATGAGATTTGGGTGGAGACACAGCCAAACCATATCACTTGCCAACAATTGATACTGTTGGTCTTTGTAATTCTCGCCATTCTGGTGGGTGCATAATGGTACACCACCCTGGTTTTACCTTATGATTGGAGATGTTGAGAAAATGCCATGTGCTTATTGGCTTTAAATTCTGTAAAAATCTTTCATATAATTTTTTCTTGGGTTGTCTTATTATCGATTTTACAGTTATAAGACCTTTATTAAATGTAAATACTGAGAATATTTTCTTGCATTATGTTTGAAGATCAACATCAAAGGCTTAATATTGGGGAGCTCATTACTTAAGGGTAAAAGACAATATGCTTTCCCCCTAAGAACAGGAACAAGAAGAATGTCTGCTCTTGTCACTTATAATCAGCACAAGCCAGACAATAATCAAATAGAAAGAAAAGGCAAACAGATTAAAAGAGAATTGTATAATTATCTCTATTTGAAATGACATAATCTTATGTGTGTATGGAGATGCCTAAGCATTAGAAGTAATAAACACATTCATCAAGATTTCAAGATACAAGATCAGCAGTACAAAAATCAATAAACAGACCTAAAAGACAGGTACAGCTCCACCCAACAACAAAATATATATTCTTTTTGAGTACACATGGAACATCCTCCAAGCTAAATTAAATGTTAGGAAATAAAACAAGTCTCATTAGATTTAAAAGAATAAAAATAATATAAAATATGTTATGTGACCACAATGAAATCAATAACAAAAAGAAATTTGGAATCTTCAAAAATGTATGGAAATTTAAAAACAAATTCTTATATGACTATCATGTGCTAAATTGTGTCCCCAAAAGAGATATGTTGAACTCCTGACAGTTCCTCAGAATGTGACGTTATATAGAAATAGTATTCTTGCAGACATAATTCATTAAGATGAGGAAATATTGGAAAAGTGTGGGCCCTTAATGCAATATGACTGGTGTCCTTATAGGAAGAGGAAAGTGATACAAAGAAGGAAGGATGCCAGGTGAATACAGAGACACACAGGGATCTCACCACTGGCATGTGATGATGGAGGCAGAGATTGGAGTGATACACTCATAGACTACAAATGCCTAAAGTTGCCAGCATCTGTTAAAAGCTAGGAGAGAAGCATTGAACTTACGGTCCTTCTGAACCCTCTAGAAGGAACCAACATTGCTGGTACCTTGATTTCAGACTTCTGGCCTTAAGAATTGTGAGAAGATAAATTTCTGTTGTTTTAAGCCATCTGGTTTGTGGTATACTTTGTTACAGCAGTCCTAGAATATGAATACAATAATAAATGTATCAAAGAGGAAATTAAAAGGAAAATGTGAAAATCCCTTGAGATGTATGAAAATAAAGACACAATATATCAAAGCTCATGGGATGCAGTTAAACAGTATTTAGAGGAAAATTTAGAGCTATGAACATCTATATTAAGAAAGAAGAAATAATTCAAATCAATAACCTAATCTGCCGTAAGACACTAGAAAAGGAGGAGCTAACTAAAACTAAAGCAAACAGAAGGAAATAAATAAAAATTACAAAAGAAATAAATGCAATTTGGACGAGAAAAACATTAGAAAAAAATCAATGATACAAAAGCTGGTTATTTGAAAAGATCAACAAAACTGATAAACTTTTAAGCTAGACTGACCAAGAAAAGACAGAGAGAGAGGGAGAGGGAGAAAAAGAAAGAAGATTCAAATTAATAAAGAACAGAAATGAAAAAGGGAACTTTACTACCAATCTTACAGAAATAAGAAGGATCATAAAGAACTACAATGAACAACTGTATGCCAATAAAGTAGACAACTTAGTTGAAAATGGACAAATTTCTAGAAAGACATGAGTGACTAAATATGACACAAGAAGAAATAATCAATGTGAATAGATATATAACAAGTAAAAAGACTGAATTAGTAGTCAAAGGGAAAAATAACCACCACAAAGAAACATCTATACCCACATGACTTCACTAGTAAATTCTATCAAACATCTGAAGATGAATTAATAGAAATTCTTCATAAACTCTTCCAAAAAATAGTAGAGAAGGGAATACTTACCAGCTAATTCCATGAGGCCAGTGTTACCCTGACACCAAAATAAGACAAATACCACAAAAAAGAAAACTATAGAGCAGTACAATTTATGAATACAGGCACTAATGTCCTCAACAAAATACTATCAAGCCAAATCCAGCAATATATAGAACAATTAAACACCATTATTACTTGATATCTATCACAGGAATGCAAGGTTGGTTTAACATCTAAATATCAATTAATCTAACACACCTTAATAATAAAATAAATAACAAAAACTGCTTGATAATCTCAATAGATGCAGATAAAGCATATGATAAAATCCAACACCCATTCACAATAAAAAAATAAAGTCAACAAACCAGAATTAGAAGGAAACTTCCTCAACCTGATAAAGTTCATCTATAAAATACCCATATCTAATATCATACTTAATGTTGAAAGACTAGATGCTTTCCCTCTAAACTCAGAAAAAAGGATGTCTTCTCTTGTCACTGATATTCAGCATAAGCCAAACCAATGATTAAATAAAAAGAAAGAAACAGGCAAGGTGCCATGGCTCACGCCTGTAATCCCAGCACTTTGGGAGGCCGAGGAAGGTGGATCATGAGGTCAGGAGTTCAAGACCAGCCTGGTCAAGATGGTGAAACCCCATCTCTACTAAAAATACAAAAATTAGCCAGGCGTGGTGGCAGGTGCCTGTAATCCCAGCTACTCAGGAGGCTGAGGCAGGAGAATCGCTTGAACCCAGGGGAAGGAGGGGACAGTGAGCCAAGATCATGCCACTGCACTCCAAGCCTGGGTGACTGAGTGAGACTCTGTCTCAAAAAAAACCCAAAAAACAAAAAAGCAAAAACACACACACACACAGAAAAGAAAAGAAATGACAGATTCCGAATACAATTGCTTGTACAACTATCTCTATTTGAAGACCAAATGCCCTTGTGTGCATATGGAGAAACCTAAGCAATCTACCAAAACATTATTAGAAGAAATGAGTTAATTAAGGTGTCAAGACATAAAATCGGTAGTACAAAAATCAATTATTTCTAGATACTAATAATAAACAATGTGAAAATAAAATTAACAAAATTCCATTTACAATATTATCAAAACAATAAAATCCTTAGTAATAAATTTAACAATAGAAGTACAAAATGTGGGCTTGAAAACTAGAAAACATTGTTGAAAAATATTAAAGAACACTAATTAAATGGAAAAGCATCCCATAAACACAGACTTAATACTGTGAAGATGGCAATACTTCCAAAATTGATTTACAGATTCAACATTATCCGCATCAGAATCCTAGCTAGCTTTTCTGTAGAAATTGACAAGGTGATTCTAAAATTCACATGGAATTGCTAGAGACCCAGAATAGTGAAAACAATATCGGGAAAGAAGAGAGGAAGGAGGGATCAGAAACAGAAAAGCACTTACTAGATATTTGTAACTCTAGATAATACAAGTTGCTACAGACTGCATGTTTCTTTCCCCTAAAATTAATATGTTAAATCCTAAAGCCCAACATGTTAGTATTTGGAGGTGGGACTTCTGGAAGGTGATTATGTCATGAGGGTAGAGCCCCCATGAATGGGATTAATTCCTGCATAAAAGAAACCTCAGAGAGCTCCCTCCCTTCTCCCATCAGGTGGGGTGGCAGCTAGAAGATGGCTCTCTAGGAACCCGAAAACAGGCCCTCCCTCAAACTGAGACACTCAAACTGCCAGTAGCTTGATTCTGGAATACTCATACCCGAGAAATGTGAGAAGTAACCATTTATAAGCCACCCAGTCTATGGTATTTCATTATAATAGCCTGAAGGGACTAAGGCACAAATATAATCTATAAAGAAAGAACACATTGATTTCTATGCCTGGTGTAGGGAAATTTGATTGGAAAAGGGTAAAGTGGTGGTAGAGTTTTTTATACCTTTACCATGACTCTGGTAATAGTTGCATTTGTCAAAACTTAAAATTAGTGTAATTATACCTCAATAAAGTTGCTTTAACAATCATCTTTTGTGTCTTGGCCAGAAAGAAAATATTGATCAACTATAAAATTTTAATTTAATAGTTATATTCTGTTTACAATAATACAAAGAAGTCTATAGGAACAACAACAACAACAACAACAACAAAACAAAAAAAACAAAAACAAGCAAACATCCGAAGTATTTAGAAATTAGGAAATTACTTTGAAATAACCTCTGCATGAACAAGAAAACAAAAGCAGAAATAAATAATCTAAAAACTAATGAAAAATACTTCATCTAAACTTGCAAGTTATAATTCAGTCAACACCCAGATTATAATACATACAATACGATTGTTTCATTACTATTTGATCAGAGAAACAAGGAAAAAACCCAAAAGTATAATGAAAGCATAAAAATAAAAGCTACAATTAATGAAAGAACAGATAGCAAATAAATGAAAAATTTTATAAAAGTTAGTTTTATTAAAAAGGAGTAATTAAAAATTCCCATGCAAGTCGGATTACATAAGAAAGGAAGAAATAAAAATATAAAACACTAAAAATCAGATATAAACACAAATTTAGTAATGTCAATTAAATTTTAAGTGAAAATAATCTGTGCATATATTTTTATGAAGTTTTAAATCTCAAGGCAAAAGATAATTTTGTAGCATAATACATTGCCCAAGAGATGGAATAAAGTGGCAAAAACAAAACAAATCCCCAAACCATAAAAGACACTGAAAGTTTGTTAAAGATTTTTCATTTAAAAAGGTGATAGGCTGGAAATGATGGCTCACGCCTGTAATGCCAGAACTTTGGGAGGCTGGGGTGGGAGGATCACTTGAGCCCTGGAGTTCAAGACCAGCACTGACAACACAGCAAGACTCTGTCTCTACAAATAATAAAAAAATGTAGCCAGACATGATGGTGTTTGCCTATGGTCCCAGTTATTCAAGTACTTGAAAGACTGAGGTAGGAGGACCACTTGAGCCTGGGAGGTCAAGGCTGCAGCGAGCTGTGGTTGTGCCACTGTACTCCAGCCTCAAGAACAGAGCAAAACCCAGTCTCAAAAAAGTAAATTAAATTAAATTTAAATTTAAAAGGTGACTAGATAGTTTCACAAATGAATACTTCCCCAAATGGTTAAATGAACCTTCCCAAAATGGTTAACATCAGTTATTTAAAGTTTTCCAGATCAGAAAGAAAGATCAATAGTTTATAGCAAATTATAGCATACAAAAAAAAACTATATATCAAAATTAATAGATTACATGCAAATATGCTAAAAAAGAAAAGTTTTATTTCCTTAGCATATTAAAGAACTAATTCCATGGAAAAGTAGAGTTCAAGAAATTAAGGAGTAGCACAAAATTAGAAAATTTAAAAATGTATTCATCCAATAAGAAATCAGTAACACTAAGAAATTAGAGAAAAACCTATCCATAGAACATTGATACCGATAAACCTTATACATGGTAAACATGATTTATCAAGATACATCAAATACTACCTTAAAAATTAAAACTCTAAACTCATGTCTACTAAAGTCATGCACATGTTAATGTGCTTGCTTTCTTCACAATAATCTAATGTTGTGTTGTAAATTCTAGCTCTGCAGTCAGACCAGAAAGCAAAATACATATGAACATCAGAAAAGTAGAACAAATGTTATTCATTTGTAGATGACATTACTATATGCTTTAAAAAGCCAAGAGACTAAAATACAACTTTTCAGCTGATAAAGAGTATATAATGAAATGGCTAGATACTAACAAAGTTTTAAGATTCTGGTAATAATAGAATAATAATAATAAATTCTAGATAGAACTAAAAACAAATCTTGAAGATGCCGTCGACTACCTAAAAACTGGCATAAGTGGGAGAAGATTTAAAGATTTAAAGATTTAAATTAGATTTAAATTGGATTTAAAACTAATTTAAAGATTTAAGTGGGAGAAGATTCAAACGTTGTAAGTGGGAGAAGATTTAAACGTTGTAAGGCAAGACCACGCTGGGTGAGATCCTTATTTAGACAGCTTTTCTCCTAAGGGCATATCATAAACACAGCCCAAAAGAAAGCCAGGGCCCAGTGAGAAGGGAGAGACCGGGCATGTCAGAACACACATAAGCTGAGGAAGGAAACCCTAGAAAGCAGAGAGAACCACAGAAGCGGAAGTCCCCAAATTTGAATTCATACTCCTTTCAAATCCTTGACAGAGGGTAACAAGGCCAAAACAAAAACAGAACCACCCAACTAAAGCGTAAAGGAACATACTCACATATTTAGGATGATTCATGAGAAATGTAACTGGTCACTAGGATGAAAGTTAGTTACCTTCAGAGAAAGACAACAGCATCCAGAAAGATAACAGAGCTTGTTATCCATAATGTAGTATACAAATATAAAAAAATTACTAGCCATGTAAATAAACTGAGAAATGTATTACACAGTCTAGAGTAAAATCAGTAAACAAGACAAAACTCATAGAAAACCCAGATAGCAAAAATTCAGACAATGATTTCTAAATAATGTACAGATATGCTAAAGAATCTTCAGGAAAATATATATTTACAAAAGATAGGTGAAGAGATGGGGAATTTAAACATAGCAGCTATAAAAATGAACCAAAAGGAAATCCCAGAACTTGAAAATATATATGCGCATATATATGCATATGTGTGCGGGTGTGTGTGCACGTGCGTGCGCATCTGTGTGTATCTTTAAAAAATCTCTACATGAGGTTAACTACAGATTGGACAGAATATTAGGGAAAAAAACAGTGAGATTAGACAGATCACAACAAATTACACAAACCATTACCAGTGAAAAACCATACAGAACCTTAATAACCTGTAACACAGTATAAAGGGGTCTAACGGAAGAGACTCTTGACACTTCTGTTAGACAACTGGGGCAGAAAAAATATCTGAAGAAATATAATGCTTGAAACTTCTCCAAACTTCACTGAAATCAGCAGCCCACAGACTCAGAAACCTCAGAGGACATCAAAAAGAATGACTGTAAAAGCAGTCGGGGTAAAAGATCACAGTATACACAGGGCAGCAACGACTGCTGATTCTCAGGATTAAAAAAAAAAAAAAAAAAAGCAGGCGGAGGCTAGAAGACCATTTACTGACTTTCATGAAATGCTGAAAAAATAATCTGTCTACTAAGAATTCTAAGTCCAGTGAAAATATCTTTAAAAAGTGAAGCCACAATAAAGCCATTCTTACATTAAAAAATAAAACAAAAAAATACACACACCTCAAAGAACCTGCTGCCAACACACTGAGAGATGTCAGAGGAAGTTCTTTGGGCTTCAATGAAATGACAGAAGTTGGAAATTTGGACCTACATGAATGAATTAAAAGCAGAGGAAATGGTATACATGTGAAAATATAAAAAACTATTTTTCCTAGCCGGGCGCGGTGGCTCACGCCTGTAATCCCGGCACTTTGGGAGGCTGAGGCAGGTGGATCACGAGGTCAGGAGATCGAGACCATCCTGGCTAACACGGTGAAATCCCATCTCTACTAAAAATACAAAAAAAAGCCGGGCGTGGTAGTGGGCGCCTATAGTCCCAGCTACTCGGGAGGCTGAGGCAGGAGAATGGTGTGAACCCAGGAGGCGGAGCCTGCAGTGAGCTGAGACTGCGCCACTGCACTCCAACCTGGGCGACAGCAAGACTCTGTCTCAAAAAAAACCCAAAAAGCAGAAAACAAAAAAAACAAACTATTTTTCCTAAATTCTTTTCTTGGTTTTTTGAGATGAAGTCTTGCTCTATTGCCCAGACTGGAGTGCAGTGGCACGATCTTGGCTCACTGCTACCTCTACCTCACGGGTTCAAGCAATTTTCCTGCCTCAGCCTCCTCAGTAGCTGGGATTACAGGCATGCACCACCACACCTGGCTAACTTTTGTATTTTATTAGAGATGGGGTTTCACCATGTTGGCTAGGCTGGTCTCGAACTCCCGGCCTCAAGTGATCAGCCTGGCTTGGCATCCCAAAGTGCTGGGATTACAGGTGTGAGCCACCACGCCCCGCCCATTTCTTTTAAATATTGGCAACCTAGGTGGGGTGTATAACATATGTAGCAATAATATCTACATATATAACAACAGCAGAAAAGACAAAAAGAGGTATAAATTGAATTATTTTTAAGTTTTTTACATTGAATAAAATTGAAATAATATTAATTCAAAGCAGACTAATAAAAATGCATACTGTAAACTCAAGAACAACCGCTTGAAAATTTAAAAAGGGTATAACAAGAAAAACCAAAAGCAAATATAGAATGAAATATCACTCCCCCAACACAAATAGCTCCAAATAGAAAATGGATAATTAGACAACTTATAAATGCAAATAGACTACACAGTACATTAAAAAGCAGTGATTGCAAGTCTCAACTATTGCTGTTAACAAGGCACACTTTCAATGCAAAGACAGATGTTGAGATAGTAAAGAATTATGAAAGAATATGATATGTCAACAGTAAACATGAGAAAGCTTATATGGCTATTTTAGACACAGAAAATTTTAAGAAGCATCAGCAGAAAAAAAGAATTTATTTCACACTGATGAGAGGGTAAATTACTGAGAAGCCATAATAAATCTAAATGTGTAAGCACCAAATAAGTTTCAAAACATATGAAGCAAAAATAACGTATCTATGTAATTCATAATTTTAAATATATTGGAAACTGTATTTCTAGGTGGAAATCAGAAAAATTACATTCACAGGTGAAGAAATCTGTAAAATAATCCATATAATTTTATCAAGAAAGCTACAGGAGAGATGTAAACAAACTGCACAATTTTATTCATGACTACAGAGTCATGTCATGTTCTTAGAAGAGACAACACACTTTCATTTTAAAGTGAGTAAATAAATGTCATAAAACTGCAATTAAAATGTCAATGTAGATATTTCTGACTGAAAAATAAAGTCTGAAGGAGAATATTCCTTTTATTTTTAAATATTAATGTCGAAAAAAGCAAAAGGTCATAAGGTCTGTAATTTACGTTGAAAGGGCACACTCCCCATTCCCCAAAAAGAAGCAAAGAAAACATGGTAAACTGTTGCCAATTCTTGAATCTAGGTATGACTGTACATTGGATTATTTCTACTTTAATGTAAGTTTGAAATTTTTCTTAAAACATTTTTTACGAAGTGACAATTTCCATGAATTGAAAGTAAAGATTATTTGAGCAGGTATGTATGATACATTTCAACATATTTATAGAATCAAAGCCATATGACTGTAGTGGAGGATTAGATAATTAGCAATAAATGGTTTACAGGGTCTAAAGAAGTATCCAAGTTTATGAGAAAATCTAATAAATTCAATTCAGAAAAAAACTGATTATTCATTAGGGTATCAATTCATTCCATCAGAAATAAAGTTATGTTCATAAAAATATAACTCTAGAAGAATTAAGATCTAAATATAAAAATTAAATCTATAAAAATACATAAAGAAAATTTTAATTATTTGTTACTATGAGTCTTGGTTTCTTTAAAAGATCAAAAATTTGTCCTCCTGAAACTAAATTTGTTTTCAAAAGAAAATCCGAATAAGGTTTTTGAAAATCACGTAAAGAAATATCTGTAATATAGAACAGAAAATTTTAATATCTTTAACAAAAATATACAATAAAAACTGATACATAAAAAATAAACAATTCAACAAAAAATAAGCAAAATTTATGAATAAATACACAGAAGTAAGAATAGTAAGTAATAAACAAACATAAAAACATCTTCAACATAGTGAGTAGTCAGAGAATGGTGCATTTACTGAGAAGGGGTTTTCACCTTTATCTTAGAAGGCGTGTGAATTTCTACAGCCTTTTCTGAGAATTCAATATATGTATAAATTGATGGCAATATATGTTCCAGGCATATATTGTTTTATTGCATTTTGCCTGATTGTGCTTCACAAATATGGTGTTTTTTTTTTTTTTTTTTACAAATTGGAAAGTTTTGTGGCAACTTTGTGTACAGCAGTATCAGCACCATTTTTCCAACAGCAAGTGCTTACTTTGATTCTCTGTGTTACATTTTGGTAATTTTCGAAATATTTCAAATATTCTCATTATTTTATTGTATCAGTCATGGTGATCTATGATCAGTGGTCTTTGATGTTACCATTGCAATTATTTGTGGGTGCCACGAATCACACCCACATACAATGGTGAACTTAACTGATAAATGTTGTGTGTATTCAGACTGCTCCACCAACTGGCTGCTCCCCCAGCTCCCTCCCTGTCCTTGAACATCCTTGTTCCCTAAAAGCAATAATATTGAAATTAGGCCAATTAATAACTCTACAATGACCTCTAACTGTTCAAGTGAAAAAAAGTCGTATGTCTTTCACTTTAAATCAAAAGCTGGAAGTGACTAAACTTAGGAAGGCACATCTAAAGCTGAGACAGGCTGAAAGCAAGGACTCCTGGGCCAAACAGCCAAGTTGTGAATGCAAAGAAAAAATTCTTCACAGAAATTAAAAGTGCTACTCCAGTGAACACATGAGCACTTAAGTGTTCTTGATGATATGAAGAAAGTTTTAGTAATCTGGATAGAAGATCAAACATTCCCTTAAGCCAAAAGCTAATCCAGAGCAAGGTCTTAACTCTGTCCAATTCTATGACGCCTGAGAGATGTAAAAAGGCTGCAGAAGGAAATCCTGAAAGTAGCAGAGATCGGTTTGAGAGGTTTAAAGCAAGGTAAAAAGTGCAAGCTGAAGTAGCAAATGCTGATGTAAAAGTTGCAGCAGGTTATTCAGAAGATCTACCTAAGATAATGGATGAAGGTGGCTCAACCAAATAATGGATTTTCAGTATAAACAAAACATCTATTAGAGACATCTAGGACTTTGATACCTAGAGAGAAGAAGTCAATGTCTAGCTCCAAATCTTCAAAGGATGAGCTGACTCCTGTCAGGGGCTAATGTAGCTGGTGATATCAGGGTAAAGCCAATGATCATTTACCATTTCAAAAATTCTAGGGTCCTTAAGAATTACACTAAGTGGATTCTGTCTGTGCTCTATAAATGGAACAACAAAGCCTCAATGACAGCATGTGTGTTCAGAGTACGATATACTGAATATTTTAAGCCTACTATCAAAACCTACTGCTCAGAAAGAAAGGTTAGTTTCAAAATGTTACTGCTCATTGACAATGAACCAAGTCACTCAAGAGCTCTGATGGACATGCCCAAGATTAATGTGTTTCCAAGCCTGTTAACACAACATCTGTTCTGTAGCTAATGGATCAAGGTGTAATTTTGTCTTTCAAGTCCCATTATCTAAGAAATACGTCTTGTAAGAATATAGCTGTTATAGATAGTGATTCCTCTAATGAATGTGGGAAAGGTGAATTGAAAACCTTTTGGAAAAGATTCACCATTCTAGATGCCATTGAGAACAGTCATGATTCATAGGAGGTAGTCAAAGCTTCAAGACTTCAGTGGAGGAAGAAACTGCAGATGTGGTAGGTAGAAACTAGTGGAGCCTGAAAATGATGACTGATGCAATCATCATCAAACTTGAACGGATGAGGTGCTTCTTATGGATGAGCCAGGGAAGTTTCTTGAGATGAAATCTACTTCTGGTGAAGATGCTGTGAACATTGTTGAATTGACAACAAAGGATTTAGAATATTCCATAAACTTGGTTGACAAAGTAGGGGCAGAGTTTGAGAAGACTGACTTTAATGTTGAAAGAAGTTCTACTCCAGGTGAAATGTTATCAAACAGCATCATAAGCTGTAGAGAAATTTTCCGTGAAAGGAAGAGTCCATTGATGTGACAAACTTCACTCATGTCATATTTTAGGAAATTGCTACCTCCAAGTTGGGCACAGTGGCTCTTGCCTGTAATCCCAGTTACTCAGGAGGCTGAGGTGGGAGGACTGCTTGAGGCCAGGAGTTTGAGACCAGCCTGGGCAACACAGCACTACCTTATCTCTAAAATAAGAAATGAAAAAAATTAGCTGGGCATGGTGGTGTGTGTCTGTAGTCCCAGCTACTCAGGAGGCTGAGGTGGGAGGATCCCTGGTGCCCAGGAGTTTGAGGCTGCAGTGAGCTATGATCATGCCACTTCACACTGACAGGCTGAACAAAACCCCATCTTTAAAAAAGAAGAAAATAAATTGCCACATGCATCCCTACCGTCCTACGATTTACAACCATCCCCTGGTCAGAACCCACCAATGTTTAGGCAAGACCCTCCACCAGTAAAAAGATCATGATTTGCTGAAGTCTTAGATGATCATTAGCATTTTTAAGCAATAAAGCATTTTTAAATTAAGGTATGCATTTTTTAGGCATAATGTTATTGCATACTTAGTAGACTGTGTGGTGTAAATACAACTTTTATATGCACTGGGAAACCAAAAAAATTGTGTGACTTGCTTTATTATGAAATTTATTTTGCAATACATCTGAGTTATGTCTTAACATACTGTATGCACACATGCACACACACACACACCTACCCTTAAAAAATCACAGAAAAATGCGTAAGATGATATTACATCAAATAGATAGTTGATACTGGAATGCAGAAAAATAGAATATTACTCTTTTTTTATACCTCTACATTATTTGAATTATTAAAACAAACATGCATTGCCTTTCAATGCATGTTTCAATACACGTTTGTTTTAATTGCTTTTCAAGTTATATGTCAAAAATTATTTATACATGTACCACTAACACATATGTACATGAGTGCCAAAAGTGATGGTATTTTCAAGTAAATGTTTAAATTTCCTATTTTATAATAATTATTGTAATCATTCTGCTGAAAAGATTATATTCAAGAAACTAGATACTAGTTACATGATTCTTATTTACAACTCCAAAAGAAAAAAAAAGAAAGTGCATATGTTTCAGGAAACCAAGGGATATTTCATGAAGGCTCTATTTCCCTGATCTTCTGATTGCCATTAAAAAATACTGAACAAACACCTGTTTCTACAGGTCTCGGAACAAGGACTACACACAACCTGTTGGAGACATAAAGACTGCAGACCGCACTTCTCATCTGGGCTGAAGGAAAAGAAAGACATGCTAGAACACCCTAACTGATGTTTAGGGGCTTTTCCCTGACACCAACACTCTGCATGGTCCTGGAAGAGGCTCTGGCAATGTCTTCAAACTGTCATGTGTGAAAACAAGATACCTTTGTATTGTTTTTCTTAAATAAGGTTCCCTAAATTGTATCAGTTTCAAGCTCTACAAAATCTGGATCTGTCCAGTTTGAAGGTAAGTTGAATTACAAATAACTGCTACTTATCCAAAGGCATCAATATCATTATACAAATGGTATTTATTCTTGAAGAGGTAAACTTTATTAGTCATTTGTAAAACTTGTATTTTGTATTTGATGTACCTGAGTGAATAGTGAATTGTTTCTGAGAACTTTAAAACAGTCTGTCCCAAAGAACAAAATGTAGGATCAGTACTTAATGAACCACAGAGGAGATATACAGAAAACACCTGAAAAAAACTATAAATCCAAATTCAGCAAGACTGGCACAGAAGCAGTAAGTAAGTGCTCACCAGACGAGGGATAAAGATGTCCTCATTTAAGATGAAGTTGGTCAGACATGCAAACACGAAGCCACAGCAATAAAAGCTAGTGTCACCACTACAAACTGTCAAGGGGAGATGGCAGGTTAGCCAATGAACTTAGATCTAATATACAGATGGGTGAACAGGTTCATAATGAACATACCTGACCTATTTCGGAATCCACTAGGCAAGACACACCCAACCTCAAAAACAAAAGGGCATCAGACTAATTTAGCCTGATTCCATTAGGATATCTAATTTATCTAATCCTCCTTGTGGTAATTCCATGTTCACCAAATAAACTTTTCATAGCTACTTGGCTTTCTACCCCATGGGATGCCAATATTCTGACCCTTGTGACTGCCTAATACAATTACAGATCAATAAAAGGAGAGTCCAGTTTCTATATCAATCACATTAGCTTGCTTAACAGGACTGGATTCTGAAAATGGAATCCATTTTCATTTGCTCTTGAGTTTCTGAGGCCAATGGCCACACCCTGAATGGTGATCAATGCAAGAAGGGACCTCTTGGGGAAACATCACGCCAGCCTTCCCTTTGAAAAGTGCCAATTCCTGTGTGACTAGTGTAACTTCCAATCTGTACTTTAATTATCTTCACTGGACACTGTCAGCAATCTTGTCAAACAATAAAATGTCGAAAGTAAATATAAACAAGATGTACATAAAATGAAAAACATGTAATATTTTTACATTCCTTCTTTCAAATATAAACTTATGCCACATTACATTTCTTAAGTATCAATTTATTCCAGATAATACTTCCTGGGCTTCTAAGCTTTTGAAAATTATTTTTTACCTATGTGATTGATTATTAAGGTTTAGCGATCCGGTCTGGTACATCTCTTCCAACTGTTTCCTGTTTCCAAAGTATAAAGCAAGGTCTGTGGCAATGATGGCTTTGCGGATGATCTCAAGCACCTGCTCATATTCACTGGAGCTCAGAGTGGAGAAGATATTGTGCCCTTCCAGCTATGGAAAAAATACAAATAAAAACCACCAATAACAAGCACAAGCTCTAATCTTATGACATTTTCAGTTATTTGAAACAATATAATCAGTCAATGACATTTGGCACACTAAAGAAAGGTTTTGGGGAAACAAAAGAATAGTTAGAAATGACTAATGAAAATTACATTTTGGTTTCTCTTTAAGCTACAGAAACAATAAAACTACCACTTAAATAAACTACTGTAACTACAATAACATCATTTACTACCATAAAACCCCAGTGATTTAAATATATCTAGTTCTTGGATATTTCTAATAGTTAAAAAACTGGAAAACGTAAAATATTTAAGTTAAAACTTTTCCTCTTAAGCAAATTAAAAACTTCAGTAATTTTCGTATTATACTAGAACCTTAATGGCCTTAAAAAGGCATCTGTATCCTTGTCCACTTCAGGTTGTAACATATCAAAGCATGCTTAATGGGTAGTAATATATTTCTCTGTATCCTAGAAGAAAATGTCCTACAACTTCAATAAAATGTTTATTCAAACACATTAAAAACTCTAAGGGCAAGAGTACCTTTCCCTACAACACAAATCACTGAAGTTGATTCTAGAATCATCTTCTATTCTCAAGGGAGGTGGAAATGGCAGATCATCACCCTAAATAAGACCAGAACATTGGTAATCTGGATTCTATTCACTCAGAATGTCCTTCGTGTATTAATCTTTTAAAAACTTTATAATAATTTTGATTCATCAATTATTTTGATATTTTTCATTATTAGTCAATATAGTACTACTCAAAGTTGATTTTTAATTAATTTCACTTTTAACATACATTTATTGAGTTAAAATACAGTAAAAACTTACAATGATTGAAGTATATTTCTTTACAAAATTAGACATCTCACTAAGACACTGTCTCTTCATATTCTTAAATGAAACTGTACATGCACCATTTGTTTTCAATTATCAGAATAGCCCCATATTATTTGCTGTTAAAGTCTCATAAGCATTTGAATTACTGTGTGATAAATGCAGCAAGTGGACTCAGGTCTAGTTATTTATTTTCCTGACAATAACAGTAGTAAGGCCTTACATTTGTAGAAAGTTCTATAGTTTACAAAAGCAGTTTCAAATACATGACTTCACTTTCAAATTATAAAACTTATATTAGTTCAGAGTTCCCACAGGGATGATGCATGAGATGCTATGAGATGAGCCGTTTGAGCACAGGCTGGTTAGTGACTGATGGGGACAACGGGAGGGGACTCAAGCTTTGGGCTGGTGGCTGAATTCAGTTTTCATCCAACCTCAACTCTCTTCAATTTTGTTGTAGAAAGTTATAAGAAGGAAATATTTACTTGGATTCATGCTATGGTATCTGCTTTCCTTTGATGCTACCACAACTTAAGTGAAGCAGGTAGCCTCTGCTTCGACATTGAATGCCTGTGACCTCTATTTCCCACTTCATGAACATGTTTCAGCATATCTGGCTGGTGCTCATGCATGCATCTGCTTTCAGCAGGTCATGTGAAGGGAATCACAGCTGCTACAATTTTATGCTTTGTATTTGTATGCTTTACACTCTTTATCACCAATAATTATCACCATAACTTGTTAAATTAGAGTATATAAAATATTCTAGTCTGCTGTTGACATTTAAAAAGAAATATCTCTAAATTTAGCCTAGGCTCTGTAAATTCTGTAGGGGGACAAAAGAGTTACAAGCTCACTGCAATTCTACACACTGCGTATGTCATCTATCAGCTCACGTTTTTATCAGAGTCCCAAAAGTACCGACTGGCCCAGAACAAATTAAGATTTATTTTAAAGAATTTATATATTCTACTGACTACTTCAGAGTCATTACTTTTCAGTATTAAAGGAAACTAGGTGAAAAAGCTCCATAGAGGGCTTTTATAATGAAAAGGTCTAACTCATTTACTGTCCCCTTCAATAATTTACAAGAGTAAAGGGAATGAATGAATAATCAAAAAATAAATGTCTCCCCTTTCTTTCTTTGAGACAGAGTCTCACTCTGTCGCCAGGCTGGAGTGGATCTCTGCTCATCACAACCTGTGCTTCCCAGGTTCAAGTGATTCTCCTGCCTCAGCCTCCCGAGTAGCTGGGATTACAGGCATGCACCACCCCACCTGGCTAATTTTTTTTTTTTTTTTTTTTTGTATTTTTAGTAGAGACGGGGTTTCGCTATATTGGCCAGGATGCTCTTGATTTCCTGACCTCTTGATCCACCTGCCTCGGCCTCCCAAAGTGCTGGGATTACAGGCATGAGCCACTGCTCCCGGCCATGTCTCCCTTTACTTTAAGAGAATCTAGCATTTTGCTGCTACCCAAACTAAAGAAAATATGGAAGGGAGACACAAGCAAGGAAGCATAGCAGATAAACAATGTCTTCTTTAAACCTCCAACCTCACATTCGTTAACACATAATAAATCCTTATAATGCATTATAATACTTTTATACACCAATTGATAATTTTACTATAGTTACGTAGTTTGAAGTCTATGTTAATTCAAGCTAGTTGATTCCATTTTGCATCAATCGAGCAGGAAATAGTAGACTTTTTATACCTACGAATGTTTCTAAAACTTTATGCGGGTGAACAGCATATAATTCTTAACTCTATGGAAGCCCACAGGTAGGCTCTGGTTGTATGTCAACGCTGGGGCTGAGATCTGGTATTAGAGAATGGAAACAATGTTGAAATTGGTGCTGATGCTGAAAGATGACCCCGGGACTGCCTTGAATACATGACTGTCAATACTCCTTCCAGCCCTTAATCATGAGGATCCTAAAGGCTCTTAGTATTCTGTCCACTGCTGGAGGATTAGGGAACCACTACTTTCGGAAAAAAAATGTCAATGATGCAACTAAGTGCATCAAACATTCATGATGGCAATGCCTTTAAAGTATCTATAATACTGATTTTGAAATTTAATTATCTAGTACATCAAACCACATATTAGGAAGCATTACAGTACTGTAATTAAGAGCACAGATTTTGGAGCCAAATAATTCTAGTTTTTAATGTCATTCTGCCACTGATTAGTGATGTGACAAATAGAATACTTAACCTCTTTGATGCATATTATTCTCATCTGTAAAATGAAAATAAATAATAATATCTATCTCATGGGGATATAATAAAAATAAACTGTATTAAAATAGGTACAACACATTTAAGTTTCTGGTGCCCTGTAAGTACCCAATACATGATAAAATGATTACTATTATAAGAGTGATGATTGATGATTGATGATGATGATGATGATAAAATCTACCAGTAAAACTTCCACAGTCAGAGTTAAAGGAGAGATGAACAAACAAACAAATATATGCCTAAAAATGAATTTGATAGCCAAATACCTTTTCTATTCAGAACACAGCTGTAGAAAAGGACGGATTTAAACTAGCCACTGTGTCATGTATTTTAGATGACCAGTACAGGTAGTGTTGAATATAAGTACAATAATTTAAGTATAATTGTAATACACAACAGCAAATTGTACCTAGTGTAGACGAATTGGAAGAACTCTCTAGCTAAGTCACGGAAATAGTGCTGCTGTAAAGAGTAGTAAGAAGCCACGGGATCCCAAAATGTTGGTCTAAATAGATAATTTTCTGAAATATCACATTTCAAAAGCAACAGATAATTTAAGATTAGTGGAATATTCAGGAAAGGTTCTTAATAAAGAGAATACTCATTCCTAATTGGTCTGTTTTCTAAAATTTTGACTATTTTCAAAGTCAAAATGGGGTATTCAAAGAAGGCAAAAGAAAGAAAAAAGTATAGTTTCAATGTTCAAAATAATCAATATCTCATGAATAAACAGAATAAATTGATTTAATATTCCAGCAATAATGGTTCAATCACCATTACTAATCGTAAGCTAGTAAGTTTTAGGCAAGAAAACAAAGCTCACCTACGTTCTTGGATGTAACTGTCCACACAAAACAGTCTCCTCACATCTCACATGAAGGCAATCTGCTTGCCTTCTTCCCCTGCTCAGCGTCTCAGCTCTCTGTCCCACCGGACACAGCTACTCACTAACCTTACATAAAGCTTCAGGTTCAGTCTCTGAGTGCTGGTTCTGCCCACTCTGCATCCTTCCCTCCCCATGCTCTACCTTCACACTTCCACTTGTGCCCATATCAACAGCCCCAGAGGTGGGCCTGTGAGTCCAGAGGTGAAGAAGGGGCAGTGACTCTCCTCATCAGCTTCTAATTCAGAAGAGGTGGGAAGCCGAACTCACAAACAGAAAATTTCAATACAATGTGAAAAACAAACAAACAAACAAACACAAACCACTAAGACGTATGTATGCTTGAGGTGCTCAGGCGCTCAAAAGGGGGCAGTGCTGTAGCCCAGTGATGTGGGGATGCAGTCAAAGAATTTTACTGGATGAGGTCATGCCTGAGTTGGGGACCACAGAAAGGGTGTGGGGTAATTACACGTAGAGGGAACCCGGCCAATGGCACAGAGTTAAGATACGGTCTGAAACTACAGAAGCAGAGCAGATACTGTAGTCCTGGAACAGACAGGGGCCTCTCATAAAAGACTTGTATATCAACTGAGAAAACAGGAAATTATTCCAGAGGCCCCAGAGAGCCACTAATGACTTTTAAACAGGAGAAAAACATATTCAGACATATACTTGGAGGATGGATTTGAGACAAAAACACTCAGGGAAACACTGATGGATAAGGGGGAAAAGGTGGAAAAACAGACAAAATACAAGGAAGGCTGAAACTGGGATGTCAATTAGGGACAATGCTTGCCACTTGGGAACTGTAGTGGTCAGAGGGGCCAGATTACCATTTACTAGAGACTCAAGTGAGTTTCCTCTCTGCTAAAAGTCCACCATGACCTCTACACAGCAACGGGCCCCCAACACCATGAAAACAATCCTGATGACCAGCATTAAGACACAATGGGAAGCTCAGGGATACAGATTGACCTTCTCTGCAGATGCTCTTGTATCTACTCTTACTTCATGACTTAATCTCTTCCCACTGCCCACTCAACATGGGATTATCTACTGCATCCCTATCACTGCAACCAAGGTCAAGGCAAGCAGTGAGCAAATACACACTTCCTCTTTTCTCTACCATGAGTAACGTGTGTGTGTATGTGCAAGTGAGTGTGTGTGTGTGTGTGTGTGTGTGGAGGGAGAGGGAGAGAGAGGGAGGGAAGAAGAGAGACAGAGGGAGGGAAGGAGGGAGGGAGAGAGACAGAGCGATTGAGGGATAGCTTTTTGAAATCTACTGTAATATTCTCCTTGCTTGCTGTTGTCACTGTGTTAGCTAGCAGTATTCTCCTGAATGCCCTGCTTATCCAGTAGATACCACTGGCAGCCATACTGAAAGCTGGCACTCAGGTTGGCAAAACTACAATAAGCAGCCACATATGCAACACACACCTGCGAAGATGTCTGATGGGGAACTATTTCCAACCATCATACACAAAATTGCTTATGTTGTATCCGTCTGTGTGACCTGAGGATGGGCAGTGCCATGCTCACAATCATCTGTGTGGCAATGCAGATCAAGAGAGCAATGGGAAAAGTCTCTTGTGGATAAACAGAAGTATCACAGGCATTCGTATCATGAAACTATATAATGTTCTATTTTAATGACTGGAAGTTGGAATTTTTAACTGTTACCCAAGGATAGCATCTTAATTAGTCAAGCTTGTAGGTGTCTTTTGATGAAACATAAAATCAGCAGCACTTGGTGGCAACAGGATGGAGGGATGGGAAGATAAGGCTAAAGAAGGGAAGAATGGTGACTCTAAGGTCATCAGCCTGCTTTCCTGGGTCAATGAGGTTGCCACCACAGGGATACAAAATACAAAAGGCACCTAAATAAGTGTACTACCAAAGCACAATTCGGGCCATACGGAATACAGGGTTCAGGTGCTTGGGCAGAAGTCCTATTGAGCACTAGGCAGAATCACATGGGTCTGAGAGTCCTCAGGATACCACTGTCAGTTAGGGTCACGGGTGTGCCAGGTGGTGGGCCAATGAGAAGAACAACGTGAGGGCCGAAGTCAGGGGACTCAGGCCTTCCTCACTCCAGACTGTGAGCTCCAGAGGACATGGATTTGTGGTTGTTCTATTTATCACTATATCCCCAGTGCTTAAAACATGTGTTGGCAAATAGAAGGTGCTCAATAAATCTGTTTGTTATTAAATTGAATTTCAGGGACAAGTTAGATGAATCTAAAAAAAAAAAAAAAAAACCACTCAGAGAAGTATCATGAGGATTACTGCAAAATCAGCCAAGAGCACAGAAATTTTCAGAAGAGGAAGACACTCTTTCCTGAATATTCCTGCCCATGTAGATCAGGCTGTCTGTTTATAGCTCCAATATCATTTCTCTCTGGGCATAGCTCAAATTGAAGGGATTTGCTCAATTGAATATATAAATTTGTTTTCAAACTGGTAGTGCTTTTCATCTTAATTTGCAGCAATCCCGAGTTCTGATTCCCCGCTTCTGTTTTTGCGGTGTATCTAGTACTTTATCTTCTCTAACTAGGAGAACAAATTTGCCGTTATTATTACTTCACCAATGACTGAAATTCCAGCTCTAGTATCTGAATCTATTCTCCCACAGCTTTTTGAATGCCAACAGCTTACCTGTCTGAACTTAACTTACTGCCATGAGTTCCTGTTAGTAGTTCTGATCTTTTTTAGGAACACTGCCTTAAGTAATCTGGAATCCCTACATCGCTGAGGGTTTGCCAAACTGGAGGCAAACCACCCTAAACATCCATTTTTTGATGTCAGCAACTGGGCCAAGTCTTCCCAGGGCTTAGGTGGACCTGGAGCCTCCCCATCCCCACCCGCCTTGATGTGACTGCTATATTACAAGGTTTATTTTTTATTCTACTCAGTGGCAATAAACTTCGCAATTCTGGTCTCCTTCAAAACTAATCCTATTGTATTTAACACAGGCTTTCTAAAGAAACTCTATACTGGCTATTGAAATTTAGCTGTGATTAAACTGGTAGCAATGCTGCACTGTCAAATGCATGAATTCATTTAGGACATGGGATGCTAACTCAGTGACTCCTAATTATTTCTAAGTGAAGTCGCCCTGATGTTGTTTCTGGCGTTTATTCATCTTAGACAAATAAAGAGTCTCCATTGATGAGTGAGGTCAAAGTAGACATCAGCTGTCATGAAGTTTTAGAATGTTCATCCATTTACAGAAAGCATGTTTTACATATATGTATAAATATATGTACGCATACATATACACATATGCCTTTTATCCTGCTTACATTTCTATGTATCCTTGTTTTATGCATGGACATATCTATGTAAACATATGTCATTTAAAAAGGAAAGAGCTGGTGTCAAGCAAATGACAGGAATGATGACTACACGTTGCTTTCAGGAGTCAACTGGCCCATGAGCAAGCTTAACATCAGCTGCCTACTGGGGATGGCTTGAAAATGACTAAAATAGCTCCATATCTGAAATACTTTTCACTTCTACCCAGCAGGTAATTCAAAGGGCACCCAGAATCGAGTAAGGTGACTACTGACCTTTGTAGGACTGAGGACATGAGACCTAGAAGGTCAGTTTTGCTGGGTTTTAGAAAGGACTGAGCATGCAGCACTACCAATCACACGGACAGTTAAGTCAAACGAGGAGGCACTAAGAGAAGCCTTTGGGAAACTGAGGGGAGAAAACAAAATCCTGGCATTTAGAGGAGGCCTGGCCTATTCAACAGAGAAAAACTGCACCAAGTGGCAAAAGCTTTTCTGCTTTGCTACTTCCCTATGGCCAGTTACTGGCAGAGTCACTGTTGGCATTTTGCTATGACATCCTCAAAACTCAAAATCCTTTCCCTTAGACTTATGATTGGAAGATGTAACAAGGATTTCTCTTCCTACTTAGAGGTGCTGACAGTGAGGGGAACATATAGGGCCCACTATACTTAAGCTGAACACAGATTATATTTTTTAAAATTGTTTGTGATAGGAATCAAATCATTATGATGTAATGGCTACCTTGGTAAAGTGAGTTTGAGAAAAATCATTTAAGAAGGAGCGCATATATCCCATGTTGAAGTGACATCTGTGATTGTCTACATCAATTACCAAGAACATCTTAAAGGTAATAAAATAAACAAAACACACAATGTAAAAAAAAAAAAAAGCTACAATGCACTTAAAACCTTATATTTACCTAACTTTTAAGATTTACTGTTCAATAAGTTCTGGTTCAAGAATATGATAAACTATAGAATTAACTGATTTAAATTACATAAAATAAGTAATGCTTTAAGGTTACATGTACTTATTGATATAATATTTAAAAAACAAATGTGAGTGCAAAATACATATATTCAAATTCTTTGTAAAGGATTCTTTATGCAAAAAACACTATTATTTAATGATGACTATAAATATAAGGTTCTACAATAAAATATAGCTGTTGCTTTTAAGGAAGCCATAATGATCTTCCCTTTCCACCTATGAAGTACCACTATCTCCCAGGCAGCCCTTGAGACTAAGCGGGACACGGTGTGCGGTGACTCACCTGGAGGATGGACACGGTCTGGGAGAAGTGGTGCTGCTCCATGGTGGAAGTGGAGTAGAGAGCTGCTAGAGGGTGGTCGAACTTCTGCAGGTAGGTGTTACTGAAGCCCCTGTGGTCTAGGTCATGACACAGACACGCGATCAGCAGTCCTTTGCGCTTTAAAAAACAACATGATGCAGAGATGTTCAAAACACAGAAACACATGTGAGCAGACTTACCGCTTACATTCATGTCACATTACTTTCTGGCATTAATATAGCACAAACATGGCATTCTGGCATAAAGAATCCTACACAAATATAGCTAATCCTTAGGAATCTTTGAAATTCCAGATAATCTAACTCATCTGTAGCCCCTTTCTTTGTTTCTCTGCTTATGAACGATAGTCAAATTATTTTTGAGTTTCTCTCTCAACTCTAGGAAAAGGTGCAGGAGGTATCAACTTAAAGGTATAAAGCAAATGTTCCAAAAAATTACAGATAAAGCAAATCTGCACAAGGAAAGAAAGGCCAGTTTCAGCAAAATCTATTTGATGTTATCTAACAACACTATTGCTATTATAAACAATAAATATAACAGGTAAATCATATCGCATGTAAAAATGGCAAATATATAGAAAAAAAAGGCAGAGCAGACTAACGGAAATTAAAGAAAGTCAGGCTGAGTACAAAATAAACTAGGCAGGCGCGCCTCATTAAAAGGCCAGGTGTGAGCAGAGACCTGAAAGAGGGGAAGGAGAGAGGCAAGTGAGTGTGGGAGAGGAGCACACAGGGCAGGGGAGCAGTGACAACATAAACTTGGAGGTGAGTGTGCCCTGAGACTTGGAGAATCAGGAAGGTGGCCAGTGGGGTCAAGGGCAGGGGAGGCAGTCAATATACAAGGCTTATATTCTCAGGGATCGGAGGAACTATTATCACAGGGTTTTTTAACAGAGCAGTGTTATCCTTTTGGTTCTATGTTTACAAGATTATTCTGGCAACTGTGTTGAAAACAGATTCCAGAAGGATGAGAGATCAGTGAGGAGGTTTCTAAAGTAATTGAGGCAAAATATAATAGAGCTTTAGACCGGGATAACAACAATGAAAGCTTCTAAAGGGTGATTAAAGTCTGGATGCGTTTTGCAGGCAGAACCAACAGGATTTTTTGACTGTCAGAGAGTGAAAAGAAAGGAGGTGATAAGGGGTCAAGTATGACCTCAAATGTTTTGGTCTTAGAAGCTGTAATGATCAGCATCAACTGATATGAGAGAAGTACAGGTGGAATGGGTTTGAGGAGAGAGGTCAGGACTTCACATTTAGACTGAGGCGAGGAGTCTACTTGATAGTCAAGAGGAGATTTGACAAGCGGAGATTTTGTTGTGACAGGTAGCAGCTACTGAAGCCTCAAGGCCTGGAGATAGGCCTTTGCTAGAGAAAGTGACCATGTGGCATTTAAGGCCACATGATTGGCTGAGCTCACCAAGGTTGTAGTTTGAGGTCGGAGGAGGGTCAAGGTCTAAGCTCTCAAGTACTCCCAATTCTAAAATAAATCATCCAGTGGGCAATTAAATACTTGATAAAAATTGAAGGGAAGAAAGAATCAGAACTCTAGAGGTTAAATCCTATTATAACAAATTTCATATGACGGTTTCTATTCTCTCATGAAGGGATTTTGAGTGGAATGTAGGTTATACCAAACACTGCTTAAAAAGATTGAAGTGTTTAAAGAATATTGAGAGACTCAATGTGTTAATAACAATCACAATCAGAATTTTATTTTGAAAGACAAATTATACCTGTAAAGGGGGAACAGACTGCATGTGTCTAAGTCTGAGGAAAGAGAAGGATTAAGAAAAAAACAACAATAACAAAACAAAAACAAACAAACAAAAAATCCCAAGGAAGGAACAGCTGGTGCATTAGCAGGAAAACCGAGTGCCGAATGTCCCGGCATTCAAGCAAAGACACTGAGGACTGACCCTCGGATCTTGTCGGGTGCAGGTCACTGGTGACCTGGAGCAGGGCATTTTCCAGGGTGTTAAGTTCAGAAGCTTGATCAGAGTTGTTTTCAGAAAGAATGCGAGGAGGAGAGGATTTTGAAAGAGCCAGTAGGGTAACACTTACATGGGGTTTACTGCAAAGAAGAGCTAAGTAACAGGGAGGGAGCTGAGGAGAGTGGCAGATCAGAGCATATCTAAGAGGGAAGTAAAAACTGCATGCGTACATGCAGATGGCAATGATCCAGAAAAGAGGGGTGAGAGCATGATAACGGAGGAGAGAGAAGAGAGGGAAGCACTGGTAGGCAGTGCTCTCAAAGAGGTGGTGGCGACAGATATGACAAAGCAGAAGGGTCAGTGCTGGAGAGGAGTGTGAAGGTTTAAGAGAAGTGTGCAAGGCAGAGCCTGCTGAGGGCAGATGCGGACAGATGGGGGTGCTGGGATGGGAGTCGGGAGAAGTTCTCACGGGCACATTTTTAGCGATATGCCTGCTTCTTTATCCTGATAATGTAGGACTGGTTTTTCCCGCAACATAATTGGAAGGGAAATCTCACCAGCAACCCCTAACCCCATGAAGTATCATGTTAACAATCATACTTGCCTGGCATTCTTAAGATAACTGAATTAATTATGTTGTTAATATCATTTTGTTTTGGGGTGGTTTCCATGTTTTAGGCTGCTGTGTCATCATGATGTACCTGATAAGAAATCTCAAGAGTTTTACAATCTTGCACGATACGTAAAAGTTATCATCTTTCCAGTTTTTAAACTCACTTTTAAAATTGATGTGACCTTCAGTAGTTTTATTAAAGGTGTGCCAGAATCATACATCCGAAAATAATGTATAAATCACCCTTCTTAAGCATTTCCCTTTAACAAGATCAAACGATAATTTCTAATAGTTCTCTTAGAGGTTAAATTTCTTCTTTATAAAATATGTTTTAAATATTTACATACGTCATTTGGGGATTATTTTTCAGCCAAAACGATCTGATGTTTTGGGAAAATGCAATGATATAATTCCAGAAATGAATTAGGAACTTAAATGAGAGTCAATATGTATCAACAAAGTTTTTCTCACTTACCGTTAAATTTTCAACTTTTTGAACATAAATTGCAATGCAATTTGAAAGTACAATTTCTATAGTTCTTAAACTCACAAGGTGTGGCAAAATGGCAAAACAAGACAATGAAATTGCTTTCTTAAAAGGAATAGAATGGAGAAAACGCTCAAAGTCTCAACAATATGGGGTTCAATAGAAAATGACTTTGTTAAGACAAACAGGAAAAAAGGACAGATTTCATCTGGATCTTTTGGGCGGAGGTAATAAATAATAAATTACTGATGAGGTTAAACTCCACTTGAACTAATAATTGTTTTGAAAAAGCAACAAAAACTAGAGGATAATTTTTTTATTCTCTCTTTAAAATGCTACTATTTTTTTTTTTTTTCCTAGAATGCATCTTTCGAGTTTTCCACGCAGATTGTGAATTTGGTCCAATAGGATGGAAAAGGATAGGATGGACCTTCACAAGCACTGGATTCTAGAGTAAATGTGAATTTGAGAAAAGCACAATTTATGTATCACAAAGATAACAGCTCCTTTCTCTGGACAGTCATAGGTCCCCTAAAAGATGATATCAGTTTACAGAGGGGAGAAAGGAGGACTCCATCTAAGGTGTGAGCAGACACTCCCAGGATCAGTGTGGTCAGAGGGAGGGATACCCTTCAAAGTCGGGATTGTCCAGATGTAGAATCAGCATCCTTTGTGGCCACGAGTCACTAAGCGCTAAGCCTGGCTTTCAAGTAAGGGACTGTGACTGTGGTTGACGAATGGAAGTGGCCATCTCCAATTCTAACTCTGAGATTCTGAAAGCTTTGGATATGTCACCAACTCTGGGTATTTAAAGTTGGGCAAATTAATTAAACATTTCAGATCCTTTGTTTCCTCATGCTAGAGGAGGTCAAAATCATTTCTGTCTTCACAGTATTTAATGCTCTAGGTTCTCAAATAGACAGCATACATCTACATTATCCAGGGCATAGAAGCAATGAATAAAATTCACTGTTTATATCCCTTCAGAACATTTAAGCTTTAATAGAGAAGGCTTTAATAGAGAAGGCTACAAAATTAGTGATTCCTTGGGGGATATTTTGATAAAGTTAAAATTTCTTTTATCTACATTTCTCATATAAAATAATATGCTAAATGCTTGGGTATAGGAATCTAAAAACGGGATGCTCTTGATTTAGTAAGCCAAAATTTGTCTTGGAATAACATGTCACAAATCCATGTCATTAATGTGCTCCCGACACACAGTATTAAATCCACTGAGGTTATGAGAAACAGCGGTAAAGAGTGCATACCCACCTCAAGGTCTGTGAAAAGCGCATGATTGTTCTGAAGTATGGCGTACATGCAGTGTGCTACAGTGACCGCGTGCTTCCAGTTGTGATAAGGAACCCGCCGATAGTTCTTCTTCACAGACATAATAAAACGACACAACTTTTCGAGCTCAAAGCTGCACGGAAAAGAAACTGTTATGACCGAAACCAGTAGAGAATCACTAGGTTGCAGGAGAACCCCCTAGTTTAGGTACACATATGTCTGTATCTTACACACTTGCAACTCTAAAGATTTCCACCCTGACTGAATCCATAAGCACTGGAAACTCATTCACCAGTTCCTTTCCAGTTCTCTAGCCAAAAAGAAGAGAATAAAGACTCTTTTATGGTATCTGTTGTGATATAGTAACTGTCCCACCGGCGAGAAAGTATCAGCATTCGTACACAGTCACCTGTCACCAGCCCTCATGATTTTCTTTAGTTATATGTTCATTTCCTAAACCCCACAGTGCTCAAAAGACAACAACCCAGCACCATCTTGCTAACAGGTATTTTGAGCTAATATTTGCCAAAAAGAATATTCAGACTTACAAACTGCAAATATGTGTATCATGAGACTTTTCAAAGCAATTCCAAAGTATTAAGTTTTATTATATACTAAAATTGCTAAGTCCCAAATGAACATATCCAAATACTTACATAGTACAAAAAAAATGTATATTTTATTACACATATTGTTATACTCTATGTTTATATTATTATGTACTTATACGTATTTAAGACTCTCTCAACTCTCAAAATAGACTTGAGACAGCTTAAAACAAAAGCATATATAATACAAAGCTTTCTGAAATACCAAGGAGGTTGAGAATTCATAAAAACTTAAAAAAATATGTAACCTGTGTTTTTCTCCACTGAAAATTTCCAAATGTATTTGAGGTATAAGGTATGGCATTTTAAGAATTCCAACTGGTCAAACTCTCAACTGCATTCTGAGAATTAACTGGAGTTGGGTAACCTGTGTGCACCCTTTTGAAACACTAATTTACAAAAAGTCACAGATAGGAAAGACACAGACTTCAAGAGGAATGACAATTAAGTTCTAGAGAAACTAAGAGGTTCTATAAGACATTTAATTCGTAAATGAGTAAAAAAAGAGCAAAAGAAAACAATTCCTTGCATTTTAACATTGCATGTTTACACTGTAAAGGATCAGATATAAAGTCAGGAAAGGCCTCTAGGACAGCCAAATTGGGTGGGGAAAAGATTTGCAATGAAATGGTGCCATAATTAAATTACTGACAAAGTACCACACTTTGAATAAGAAGACGTTACTTTTTGATCTGTTCTAATAGATACATGATGGCAGGTTGAAAGTTGATGCTATTTACACGTGGTATTCTAAACATTTTTTAAATTTTTATTATACTTTAAGTTCCAGGGTACATGTGCAGAACGTGCAGGTTTGTTACACAGGTACACATGTGCCATGATGGCTTGCTGCACCCATCAAGCCTTCATCCACGTTAGGTATTTCTCCTAATGCTAGACCTCCCTTAGCCCCTGACCCCCTGACAGGCCCTGGTATGTGATGTTCCTTTCCCTGTGTCCATGTGTTCTCACTGTTCAACTCCCACTTATGAGTGAGAACATGCAGTGTTTGGTTTTCTGTTTCTGTGTTAGTTTGCTGAGAATGATGGTTTCCAGCTTCATCCATGAAAGGACATGAACTCATCCTTTTTATGTTTGCATAGTTTCCATGGTGTATATGTGCCATAGTTTCTTAATCCAGTCTATCATTGATGGGCATTTGGGTTGGTTCCAAGTCTTTGCTAGTGTGAATAGTGCCGCAATAAACATACATGTGCATGTGTCTTTACAGTAGAATGATTTATTATCCTTCGGGTATAAACCCAGTAATGCGATGGCTGGGTCAAATGGTATTTCTAGTTCTAGATCCTTGAGGAATCACTCTACTGTCTTCCACAATGGTTGAACTAATTTACACTCCCACCAACAGCATAAAAATGTTCCCATTTCTCCACATCCTCTCCAGCATCTGTTGTTTCACGACCTTTTAATGATTGCCATTCTAACTGTCATAAGATGGTATCTCATTGTGGTTTTGATTTGCGTTTCTCTAATGACCAGTGACGATGAGCTTTTTTTCATATGTTTACTGGCTGCATAAACATTCTGGTCAGTAGTAACCCCTGTCTCTTTCAGTTACACCGCCAAATGAAGTTCTAGCCTCTGTTTTTATGAAAGCTTTTTGGATTTGTTTTTTAACCAGGCTACAACCACGTTGCTAGAGCCCCGGCAGAAAATCTGAAAAGGCTGCGTATTTGTACAATAATCTCAGCCCTTTTTTATTTGAATATTTAGAAAAAAAGTAATTTATATATGCAACATTTTTAAATAATTTCAAACAAAGATGGTGGTGAGGCATGTATGTAGAAGGAGGAAGAGGTTATGTCACCCAATATTTCAAACAGTAAATTTTAAAGTCATTCATACCAGGATGTCCCACAGGACCGATGAACCATGTAGACAAAAATTCCAGGCCACATGTTTTCAAAAGGACCAATGTCAAAGTGGAATCTGAAATTTTAAAAGGGCAGTTTATCACTAAAGGTAATTAGAATAAACATAATAAGTAAAGAAAATCATTTAACCTTTTTGTACCAAGGAGCTAAAAAGACACTGGGAGCTCAGCCATCCCTTTTTCTGCCTTCTCAGCCACATCTCTCTGGTACTGAAAGATTTTCAGGAATAAATTCCACATATTTATTCCCTTAGAAATCTAGTCCAATATCTAAGTTATTGATTCATTTTCTATTAATCTGTTTAAAATGATGCTTCATTTGTTATCAGAGAAATTAAAAGAACAAAAAGGTGTATTACAAATATTAGATACATATACAATCATAGAAAAGGGGGGAAAAGCCTTTTCAGAAGTATTTTTGGAGTTGAAATTGTTTTATCTCCTATTTTAACTGCAATAACAATTTCACTAATATAAACACCGAAGTTATTACCTATTTTTCATTTGCTAATTTAGTTACCAACATTAGACTTGAATTAACGGTATGGTATAATATATACTATAATTTCAATTGTAAAGCAAATAGTAGCTCTAAGCCACTTCTGAAGGTTTCCTATGTAGATACTGTTGGCTTGCACTTACAATGAACATACAAACGGCTTCTAGTAACTTAAGTATCTTAACATAGGATTAAAAAATAAAGTATGAAAGTCAAACTATGACAAAATTCTTGAATTTAATTTGGAAGTTTAAATTTATAGGGAAATGAGAACTTTTTGATATCTTATGTTAAATGCCATTTTGAGTGTCAAATATTAAATGGTATAAAGTATGCAACAGACTAATGAGAAATGCTATCATTTCGGTTAACTCATTTCAAAACTGAGTTCAGATTTTCTTTTTTAAGGTAATGAGATCTGGCCTTTATTTCCAAATCCTCTCATAATATCTGGAATCACTTTGGAAGGAGAAAATGGCAACACATGAAACTCCACATGTAATACGTGTATAATAATTGTGACTCTAATTCTATAACCTGTCTCACTTTAAGTTCAATTCAATTAAAAATCGTTCCTGAAGAAACTGACAAAGCAACATACTTACAATTCAATTTCTTTGCAGAGACGCACAGGAAGGGTAAATTGCATGAGGCCTTGCCACTCTTCTGCAGTACAAATGCTATGGTAGGACAGCTTTTCCATCGTTACCCCGGTAAATGCACTCTGAGTGGCGAATTCTATGATACATCTAGAAGGCAAATCCAAAAAAAAAAACCTCAAAATTAAAATAATATTTAAATTGTTTTGTCACTGAAGTTCAGAATTTGGTATTAAAGAATCAGAACTAGAATTAAAACCAAAGTAGATTTATTATTATCCATATTTCCATATGCACAGGGATGTGCACACATGACTTTGCAGATTCAAAAGAATTTTTAAAAAAAAAAATGGTATCTGCTTTAAAAGTTTTCATCAGACATCTCTTGGTAATGGGGTTACTTGGCATTTGTCTTCTTTAAAATACTCTGTATTTCTGTATTTTTAAATAATAAAAATTAAACACATCCATTTTATTATCAGAAAATGAATATTAGTATTTTTAAAGATCACAATAAGATCTAAGGTACTTCTCAATCTATTACAACAAAAACTTTAATTACTACATTTCACCTGCGCATCAAATTCAACTTCCTTGGGAGGGTTTTATCACATCATTTCCTTCTCTGGTTTTTAGTCCTGACTGTATACTTTTACTACTCTCAACAGGACTGACTTTGCGGTGTTATTGGTGCTCCAGCAATGAACTCGCATGAGTAACACAGGTTTGCATTCGTCAGTCATAGACTGTGTCCACACAGTAGGTATATAAATTGGTAATTACATTGATTGACAATGGGTAGGTACATTTTGCCATCCTATTAAGTTGAAATCTTGTGTATCTGTATCTGTCTGCAAATGTTTTATAAATAATTATAAATTAATATGTGAGATAAAATAAAAACATGCAGTGGAGCCAAAGGAATGGGTCAATATTTACACTTGTGAATGACTGAATGGATGAGATTAATTAGGAACTGTCCGAAGCAAATTAATACTGAAAACGTGGTGGGAAGCTAGAGTAGCTTTTGTAACATTTTGCATTTTTAAAGTAACATTTTCTACAGGATAGCTCACCATCTGTAGGTCAGACTATCCAGTCTACATAAAAATACAAATGAAAGCTGGGCAAGGTCACTCACCCCTGTAATCCCAGCACTTTTGGAGGCCCAGGTGGGTGAATCATCTGAGGTCAGGAGTTCAAGACCAGCCTGGCCAACATGGCAAAACCCTGTCTCTACTAAAAATACAAAAATCAGCTGGGTGCACGCTTGTATCTCAGCTATTTGGGAGGCTGAGACAGGAGAATTGCTTGAAACTGGGAGGTGGAGACTGCAGTAAGCCAAGATGGCGCCACTGCACTCTTGCCTGGGTAACAACAGTGTAACTCTGTCTCAAAAGAAAAAAAAAAAAAAAAGAAAGAAGCTAAATGGGTCAAGAGTGAAGATATTTTCTTTATTTCATCATTTAAAAATATTTAGCTTCCTTCTTGGCGATCTCAAAGTCCTCTCGGTCTAGAGATTACTAAAATGTTTGATTGTGAAAACCCTATCAGTAAACAGATAGTGGCAATGCAAACCCAATGAATGAATACACAGTAATTACATGCACACAAACTGTACTCATGTATTATTTATATTATAAATAGAAACTAAACACATTAAAATTAAGTGGCTATATTTTTAAATATTTTACCTACTAAGTAAGTCTTTGTTCTTACTAAAAAATTAGATATTTTTAAATGAAAGTACTATATTTAAATGTTATTAATCATCAAATGCTTTCTGTAATACTTTTGGAGATAATGATTTAAGGGATGGTTCAGTTTAATTTATTTCAGTATTTAGATTTTCAGTTATACTATTTAAGAAAGGTATTCCTTAAGAAGTATGTTGATCCAAATGGAATAAAGGCTGTATTGGCTGTGGCTAACTCCTGTAATCCCAGCACTTCGGGAGGCAGAGGCAGGCAGCAAGACTAGCCCGGCCAACATGGCAAAATCCTGTCTCTACTACAAACACAAAAAAATTAGCCAGGTACGGTGGCACACACCTATAATCCTAGCTACTTGGGAGGTTGAGGCACGAGAATCATTTGAACCAGGAAGGCAAGAGGTGGAGGTTGCAGTGAGCTGAGATTGCACTACTACACTTCAGCCTGGGCGATAGAGCGAGATTCTCTCTCTCCAAAAAAAAAAAAAAAAAAAAAAAAAAAAGGTTGTATTGGCTGTTCTTAAACATTACACTTATATTTTTGTTTCCTAACTACTAATATGTTTGGTTGAAATTCAAACGCATTTCCATTTTTCTTGATGTCAATCAGTTGACCCTGCAAACTAATCAGCTACGTTTTTATATATTATCAAAAAGCATTCAAAATCAATGAAAACTCTTTGTGGAGATTTGTATCAGTTAAAACCTGCTTCGTAAAACAAAATCATTAAAAATTCAATTTTAAAGGTAGAGAGAAAAAAAGGGGGAATAAAGAACAGATTAAACACATAGAAAACAAATAGCAAGATGGTGGATTTACACCAAACATAAAATCTGAATGGTCTACACATCATAATTAGAAATCAAAGACTGTCAGATTGAATAAAAAAGTACGGGCCAATTATATACTGCTTACAAGAATTTTATTTGAACTATAAAGACATAGAGTAAAATTAAAATGATGGAAAAGATACACTATTTAATACCAGTCAAAAGAAAGTTACAATGACTTTATTAATAATAACAGGCAAGGTAGAGTTCAGAACAAAGACTATTACTAGGAATAAAGAAAATCATTTCAAATAACAAAAGGGTCAGGTCATCACAAGGACGTAACAACCCTAAGTACGACACACCTAATAAGATAGTTTTGGTATATATGAAGCAAACAATGACAGAACTGCAAATAAAATAGACAAATAGACAAATCCACAATCAGAGCTAGAGATTTCACACCACCCTTTGAACTGAACTACTCATATATCAATCTAATCAAAATCCCAGTAGGCTTTTCTATAGGAAATTAAAAGCTGATTCTATAATTCATATGGAAATTCAAAGGACCGAGATTAGCCAAAATAACTCTGAAAACAAAGAATGAAGGTGAGGAAATTATACTGCCTAAATCCAACACTTATTATTAAGTTATAGTAACTAAAGCAGTGTGGTTCTGGCATCAAGGGGCACAAACAAATCAGTGGAACTAAACACAGAAATAGGAGCACACACACGGCCAGATGATTTTCAGCAAGGCTGCAAAGGTGAGGCCATAAGGAAAGGACAGTTGATTCAGCAAGTGGTGCTGCAACAACCAAATATCCAAAAGCAATAAATAAATAAATAAATAACTTTGACCCTTACCTTGTACCGTATACAAATATTTACTCAAAATGAATATAGACTTAACTATAGAATCTAAAACTGTAAAACTTCTAGAAAAAAAAAAAAAAACAGAGGAGAAATGTCTTCATGACCTTAGGTTAGGCAAGTATTTCTTCAATACAATGTTAAACATCATAATGAAAGGCTGAATTATCAACTGGACTTCTTCAGAGTTTAAAACTTTTGCTCTTAGAAAGAAACTGTTAAGAGAATGAAAAGACAAGCCAAAGACTGGGAGCAAATATTTACAAATAATCTATGTGATAAATGAAAACGACTTGTATCCAGAATATATCAAGAGCTACTAAAAATCAGTCAGAAAACAAACAACCACGAACAAAAGATGGACAAAAGATTTGAGAAGACACTTCACCAAAGATGGTGTACAGATGACAAATGTGAAAGAACTGGAACACATATCATGATTTGGGGAATGTAAAAGAGTACAATCACTTTCATAAACAGTTTGGCAGTCTCTTAAACAGTTACAGACCCCTCCCAGGTTACCCACCACTGCATACATAAATCGTTACCCAAGAGAAACAAAATCTGCAGTCACTTAAAGGCTTGTACACAGACCAACTGCTTCCTGCAGCTTTAGTGTAATAGCCAAAAACTGGAAATCACTCAAGTATCTATCAACATGTAAATAAATTAGCTGTGGTATGTCCATACAATAAACTACTAAGTAATAAAAAGTAATTAACTATTTATGTAAACAACACCACCGATAAATCACAAAATTATGTTAAGTGAAAAAAGCCAAATAATACAGATTATATAATTCCCTTTATATGAAATAATTCTAGAAAATGCAAAGTAATTTATAGTGACAGAAAGCAAAACAATGGTCACCTGAAGATTGGGAGGGTCAAAAGGAAGGGGCCCACAAAAACTTCTGTAGGTCAAGGCTGTATTTATTTTCTTGACTATTGATGGTCTTGACATGTTGATGGTTTTATAGGTGTGTGTGTATATTAAGTTGTACACTTTAAACATTTGCACATTACTGTGTATCAAAAAACCTCAGTGAAACTATTTTAAAAGCTCCTGCTCTTTTTAAGGGTACAGATGTCACAATTTGTATACATGACATATAAATTTCAGCAACAAAGTCACATGATAGTGAAAATACTGGCAAAGATCTATTTTCAAAATGCTCTCTTCATAGCGTGAATTTCTTTGGAAAGCAATTATTTTCTCATGCAGTGTTCATGTCACTGGCAACTTGAGGGTTCAGATTAAATGTTATTCCTCTGAATATATCTTCCAAATACTTTCGTTTGTCATTAGAAGTAGTTAGCAAATTTGGAGTCTTTGTCTTTTTGTGAAAGAAGCATGTGTATCTAATTTATTAACTGAACAACTGTACCAAGTATTTTGCTGCAAACAGCAAATCTGTGGGTAGCACAAACGAAAATGCATGAACATTTTGAAATCCTCTTCATAACTGTGATTTTTTTTTTCCAGGTGATAAAATAATCCTCCTTAGTAAAGTCAAGAAAGAGCGTAGATAGGTTTAGAAGCGTAGGCTGGACACTGCTGTCACCTTTTCCTAGCTGCACAACCCACCCTGTGAGAGGAGACTCTGCTTCCCGGACAAGCCATGACCTTCTAGTGCATGAACTTTCTGAAAGCTCCGTCCATGTATTAATAATCAATAAAAAATTCTTTTAATATCATTTACCCAAAAATATATCAAGACCCAAGTTTTCACATTTTCCTCATATACCTTAATGGAATGTCACTTGCTTTCCACTTTAGAGATATTAGATAGAGATTTAGAGATTCTGGTGGGAAAGTGACCAATCCACAGGATTTACTCAGTATTTACTGTAAATTGGTATTACCTGTAATTCAGTGCAATTCTATGGTAAAGCTGTTAGTAAGAGTAACTATACTAGGCAGTAAAGTAACTGCTACTATAGTCATTAATCCTACTGAGTATTTACGCAGGCAGTATGCTAAGTGTTTTATACGCATTATTTCATGTAGGTCTCACAAAACTCCTATAAGATAGTTATTCCTTTTATTGCCATTTTGTATGTTTATGACCTAAAATTAGAATAAATTGTATTTCTATTATTCTTACAGTTTTTCATATCAATATACTGAAAATACATAAAACTTTAAATTTTTAGTCTTTTTTTATATTTGTAATCAGTGTAGGTAAATAACACTAATTACAAAATAAAATTAATTAAAATCACAGCATGAAATAATTAGTTTTAGAAAATTTTACATTGACTTCCCATTTGCTAAATGACCTTTAATATGAATAGTAGAAAATAACAAAATCTAGGATTATTAGTAGATGATTTTATCATATTCATGCAAGTTACTGATGAAGGTAGGAAACTATGTTATCTTTTTCAGTGCATTTTGTATAAATTATTTGCCTATAACACTGCGTAAATAATCTTGCAGTCGCTGTCCAAGTAGAAGAGAATTCTAGCAGAAAGAACTGCTATTTGTCTAAAACTGAAATATATTTTGATGGCCCATCAGTCTTAGGCATGAGGATATTGAAAAGGTGTATGTGCTCAAAAAACAAAATGATAAAAACCTGGAAAGAGGACTGTAAGAGCATGTTTACCATATGTTAAAAATACACCCATTCACATTTTATAAAATGCCATTCCTACTCAACTGGCATACAAAAATATTTAATTAGTGATTATTTAGAAGGTTTTTCTTGGGGCCTATTTACACAATAACCCTCATTACACTTAGAAATGACTGTGTCCATGAGACACTCTAATATTTGTAATTAATGTTCATAGTAAAACTAGAGTCACTTTAGGGTCAGGCAACTCTTAGAAATCTAAACTCTGGAATCATCTACTTGGAACAAATCTCTTGTCCATCATTTACTAATTGTATACGTTTAGGCAAATCACTTAATTCTCTGTTCCCCAGGATCTCATCTGTAGACTAAGGACACTATAGTACTTAGCCAAGAATGTGAGGTTCAATGGAATAACACGGGGAAAGGCTAAGAACAAGCACTGGCCAGTGACTGTGAAGCTCTCAGTGCTGTCAGCAACCTTATCTTAGACGGATATCAGCACTGTGCTGCCACGCAATTTGGCTCTTTTGTTTGATTTTGGTGATAATCAAGAAGACAGTCTACTTTTCTATGTGGCAGGGGCGCACTGAACTGGCTTGCAAGAGCCAATTATGCACATTTCTTCCCAACTCTGCATTCATTATGGCCCATGGGTAGCTTGAAATTGTCCACACTGGGGGAATGTACACCAGAGAAACTGGGAAACACACAAATCAGGACCATTCTGTTTTTAGAGAGGTTGCTGTTAAACATTTACTGCACACCACCTGGTATTCTTTAAGATACAAGTAGTTTAACTTTGGGAACGTTTGAGATATAATAATTGTCCTACTATTATAAATTGTGTACTCTTTTCCCATATTTAATTTACATTTAAAATCGAATTGACAAATACTTATTAAACTATTTTCTATATATTTGTCAATAGCATTAAATGACATCATTAGTCAAATTAAATTGACTCTCAAAGCAAGTCCTAAAATCAAACACATACTCCACATACATATGGGGAATACTGAATAAGATACCTGTAACCACCCTTCTACTCTACACTTCAATGAGATCCACATTTTTAGCTCCCACAAGTGAGTCAGACATGTGATATTTGCCTTTTTGTGCCTGGATAATTTTATTTAACCTAATGACCTTCAGTTTCATGCATGTTGCTGCAAGTTACACGATTTCATTCCTTTTTATGGCTGAATAATGTTCCATTGTGCATAATGTTGGTTAAGGGATACAGAAACTCAGTTGGATAAAAGGAATAAGTTCTACTGTTTGATAGTACACTAGGAAAATTACAGTTAATAATAATTTATTGTGTATTTCAAAATAGCTAGAAGATTCATAATGGTTCCAAAACAAAGAAAATATAAATATCTCAGGTGACAGATACTTCAGTCATGTTGATATGATTAACGCAGTTACAGGTATCAAATTATTCTACTTACTCCCAAAATATGTATAACTATGATAAATCAATAAAAAGGAAATGCTGTGCTGTTTATTTTATAGCACAGGGCAGTGCTGCAGCAGACTAAAGAAATAACAGACCCATTAGAGGATGTGGCTTGAGGCTCCGGGATGTGAAGGGAAGGTCCATGCAGGATGAGACTTTTCTGTGGCTGCAAGAGGAGAGGAGCTGAACTGAGAACTCCATAAGAAAAAAAGAAGCCTTGTCTCTACTTGGGGCTATGGGTAGAAAAGAAATAGTCTCCATCCATTGAGAATATGGAAATCAAGCCTGAACCATATGTAGTTGTCGTTTCCGAATTTATACTAACATATTGCAGGAATTTCAAGCTAAAAACTTAACAGAAACAAAAACCTGGACCCAGATCACTGAAAGCCTGGGGCACATGGAACACATTACATATATCTGAGCATGAGGGTCTCCCACAAGGGAGATAATCTGAGAGAAATTTGAGTAGGTAAACAAGTAAATGATGACATGAAAAAAAATCTAAGAATGGAAAGATCAATAGATATTAGTACCCTCCACGAACTGAGCTAAATGAAAAACACTTAATGAGAGATTTAAAATACACTGTTGCAAAAATACAGCATTTGGTATGTGACTTACTATGGTTGTACAACTATTCTAGTTTATGGAAACCACGGTACCAAAATGCAAAAACAAAACAAAACAAAAACCACAAAGATTTCTTTCTGTTTCTTTCTCAGTAGAGTTTTATCTTTGACCTAATCGTGGGTGGAAGTATTTAAAACACTTTCTAAAAGACAGGCCCAAGCACCTGCTGTCTATGGCACCAGAGAGAGTTCTTTCATGCTGAGGACTGCAAAGGTGACAACGGTTTTCTCTAATGTGTTTCAGTGGATTTGAAACCACTGGGAACAAATTTAAAAAAAAAAACATTTGTGTGTGTTATGTTCCTGTGAAATAAGAGACAGCTGAATTCAGGAGAAAGTAGGAGCATTGGAAAAATGACTCTCCAGCCATGTGCCCAAATGCACCCCTGTATACGGAAGCACCCCCGTATATGGAAAACAACTGGTGTCCTAATGCAGGAATGCTGACTTCTCTCCTCTGTAAGTTGACAAGTTCCATCTTAGGGCAGACACTAAAGGTCTTCCTTGCTATTTTCCGGTAAATAAATGAAGCAAATCAAATTTTAATGCATTTTATAGCCTTACAACCAAAAGAAGAAAAAAAAAGACTGACCTCAGCTGAAATTAGTTATCTATAAACTTGTAGACTTGGAGAAGCATTAAACTTTTCTTTTCATGTAACCCCAAAAATTCAGTTTAAGAATTGTTATTCATTAGCATCTAAGTGTATTCAAATTCAAGATGAGGGAAAAGGATGTGTGTGTGTGTGTGTGTGTATGTTTCTGTGTGTGATCATGACACTACTAACAGGAGACAGTTGAATTTTAGGAGATAAGTTTGTGATTCGATGCATTGGTATAAGATGTATTTTTTATTTTTCTTAGAAAACTTTTGTTGGGAATATACAGTACTCTTAAGGCAACCGTCAATGCATCATCTATAATTGCAAATTTTATTTATATAATTCTCCTTTGAAGTATGTCCCAAGTGTTAAACTTTCTGTTAATCGATTCTAAACTCTTTTATTAACCCTATCTTTGCTCTACCATCTATATTACTTTATGAATTTTTTTTTCCTGAACTTCCCCCCCCCCATTTCTAACAAAATTAACCTTACCTTCTGGGATGGTTAATTCTAAGCATCAACTTGACTGGGTTAGAGGATGCTCGGACAGCAGGTAGATCATGACTTCTGGGTGTTTCAGTAAGGGTGTTTCTGGGAGACTGGTACTGGAATCAGGGCACTGAGTAGGGAAGATCTGCCCTTACCCAATGCGGTAGGGCACCAGGCAACTGGCTGAGGACCCAGACAGAACAGAAAGGCAAAGGGCAGGCAAAGTCTCTTTCTGTTCTAAAGCTGGGACACCTACCCTGTTCTGGAACATCAGATCTCCCGGATCTCTGGTCTTTGGAGTTTAACTTGCACCAGGTGCATCCCAGCTTCTCAAGCCTTTGGCCTCTGACTCAGGGTTTCACTATCGGCTTCCCTAGTTGTGAGGCTTTCAGACCTGGACTGAGCTGTGCAACTGGCTTTCCTGGTTCTCCAGCTTGCAGATGGCCTATTGGGGGACTTTTTAGCTTCCATAATTATATGAACCAATTTCCTTCCTAAGTCCTCTCTCATGTATCTATTCATTTATATATGTATCCTGTTGGTTCTGTTTCTCTGGAGAACCCTAATGCACCCCAGTCCATATTTTATATATAAAATGTAAAAACGCTTCTTAATAATTGTCTTCCCTGTAAGCAACCTTAGGACCTTAGGGAAGAACAATGTCAGAGAGAAGACAGTACACATAGCGAGCACGGGGACCCGTCTGCAATCATTCATACCCTGGTTCTAGCACATACTAGATATGTGCCCTTGGGGAAATTATTTATACTCTATATATCCACTTTTTTTTTCTTATAAAACATGGAGATAATAATAACCACACTCATGGGATTGTTGTGAGAACATATGAAAAGAGATTTCGTATGTAAAGTGTCTAGAACAATGCCTGTCACACAATAAAGCCTTGTATCAAGTAAGAGTTGTTCTTATCATAGTCATCTTTATATCCACCATCTGGTATAAAAAAGATATGCAAACTTGGTAGTCGAATTCTGGAATAACAAATTCGAACAAAGAAGTCGAATTCTGGAATAAAGAATTCGAATAAAGAATTCGAATTCTGGAATAAAGAATAAAAGTTCAACCACTTATTAAATTTGTCCTTAACTAACTAACTGCATTTTAATAGCAAATTTAATAGCAAAATTTATGCCCCTTTCAGGATAAAATGTCTTTCTATCCAAAATGCACAGAGCTAATCTGTTTTAAAATATTTATTTTTCTAGGCAAAAGATGTAACTGATATTACTGTTCTGTTAGCTTTTCTGAGGCATATTAAATGGTTTCTTTAAAATCACAGTATAAATGAGTAAATTAATTGACTCGGATTTAAAAGATGTTTTCTGTTGATAGTACTTCCAAGTACATTGTTAGCTCAATAAATGAAAGAGAGATGTTGTCAATCAGAGACATTCCCCTTTATTCAATAAAAGGAATGTATTCAAATATTTCTAAAGACGAAATAAAGAAAAATAAAGACATAATAAGCATTAATATGGCCCATGTGCCCTGCTTCTTAGATAGGCTCTTAATCAAACAAGACCACAATAAAATATGCCGTTACATTATCATGTTCAGTATTAGAAACAAAAATTTTCATGTACAAAACATGCTTCTGTTAGGGACATAATAATTTGTTCAAGAGCAGAAATACTTTGAATTCCCCAAGATCAACACAATTAAAATGACAATAATGGTCAACAATTAAAAAGGACTTCATGCTGCACAAAGATTCTTCATATTTATGATCTTGATCATTACTAATGTATATTCTCTAGAAAGCAAAACATTCAGGAAAAGGTGGGGAACTTGCAGCTGTGATTGAGTGCTTGGGACAACGCATAAAACAAGGTGCTTTTCCTAATTTTCATATGATGCTTGGGGGAAAAAAATGCTCGAAACGGCAAAGCAAAATTGCTAAAGAACAACCACAGGTATCTCAGTGCCAGAGTGATGACCAGAATTCGGGTCTTGGTCGTTAGTAGTAGTTCGTGGCATCAACCTTTTCAAGTGGGTAAGGTTCTAGGGATCCCACTATAAAGAAAGCAGATGCTATCTTATTGAAACTAGCATAAATTTGGAGCTATTTTCTTTTTTTTTTTTATTTAAATGGATGCTTTCTTCGACAGGCAAAAAATATCCATTTAAAGAAGACCTGTGAACTGGTCTTTCCGAACTGGAACAAAGTTTTGAAATAAACCCAGCCACCAGTCTTCATCAGACTGGAAGGCCAGGGAGAAGAGGGAAGAAGGAATCATCATGAAGCTGCGGACTCAAATCTCTTATTCTTTCTGAGTTGGAAAAACTTCAAAAATAATATAATTTTTATAAGCTTTAGTAAGGAGAAAAATATACTGCAGTTAAAAAATGGTAATAAATTCCACAGAGAGCTTGCAGCTACACTGCATATATTTTCAATGTATACCTTAAAGGTAACCAGCTTTGGCTGGGCGAGGTGGCTCACGCCTGTAATCCCAGCACTTTGGGAGGCAGAGGCAGGTGGATCACCTGAGGTCAGGAGTTTGAGAATAGCCTGGCCAATGGGGTGAAACCCCAACTCTACTAAAAATACAAAAATTAGCTGGGCATGGTAACGCATGCCTGTAATCCCAGCTACTCAGGAGCCTGAGGCAGGAGAATTGCTTAAACCCGGGACGTGGGGGTTGCAGTGAGCCAAGATCATACAATTGCACTCTAGCCTGGGTGACAAAGAGTGAAACTCCATGTCATAAAGAAAAGGTAATCAGTTTTTGTCCAGTGAGGCTGACTACTTGGCGGAACTGCTGCTACATGTACTACTTGTCACTGTCGGAGAAAAGCATTGCTGTGATGGGGTTCAAAGTGTTTAGAAAAATTATAATCATTTCCAATATCAACTCATACCAGTCATTTTACCAAAATTTTACCCTACATAATTTAAATAATCAATGTAAAAACGGAATGACTATTAACTTACAACTTCTCAGAAGTTTTTTGTTTTTTTCTGTGCAGTTTAATCATGAATTAAATCCAGGTATTATGATACCACAATTAGTGACTTAGAAAAGCATTTGAATCTGCTAGTCTAGTTCTTAATTTATGTATTCTTGAAAGTACACAACATTTCAAGAGATACGTGGACAAATGAATAAATTTTAAGATGATCAATTTCCATATTCTTAACTTTCACACATATTCTTACTAAAAATGACTTTTTCCCACATCCCATTTTGAAACTGACCTGTTATCAAATTGCTGTAATACAAAAGGGGAATATAAAATACTCGTATTAATGAGGGCTAATAAAGGTTTCTGAAACTTTCCTAAAATATTAAAGGTGAACTTCAGTAAATTCTCAACTGATAGCTCATTAAAATAATTTTTGGTGTCAGAATCATCAGTACTTTTTGGCATCTTAGCTCAGGTAGAATTAAGAGAAATTGTGATAATAAAACTTTATTAATGGAAGCAATTCTTACAGCTTCCTTAAAAAACAAGGGGGACAAGTTGGAATAAGACTGATGCTGAATCTGAGAGCCAAATTTCTCACTGTCACAAAGAAAGTTCCTAAGATGAAAATGAGATGGTTAGAGAGCATTCTGTGGTATTAGACTGGGGGTATCAATAGGTATCGCAGAGAGAGAAAGAGACAGAGAGAATGAATGGACACAGAGATTTATGTATAAACTCGCTTCTGAAGAAGTCAGTGAGAAAGTGGGGGGAGAGTCCCCTGGAGAAACCTGCAGACATGACCTTCAAAGGGCAGAAGGTTAACAGGCTTAGTGATGAAGCACATGCCTGCTGACAGGATGCACTGAGGACACATCCGTACGTGAACTCATTGTCACAAACATGACCGTATATAATCATGAGGAAACACCAGACAAATCCAAAGTAAAGAATATCCTAAAAAACAATAGGTGTATACGCTTTAAAAATACCCAGGTCATGAGAGACAACACTAAGGAATCGTTCCAGATGAAAGGAGACTAGAGAAGTCTGCAGATGAGATAACAGTACAGTACTTGCGATGGGTTAGATCGTGGCCCCCCTAAAATTCATGTATTAAAGCCTAACCCCTAGTACCTTAGAACGCAGCTGTATTTAGAGATGGGGCCTTTAAAGAGGTAACTAAGGTAAGAGGAGATTTAAAGTGTGGGTCCTAATCTAATACTAGTGTCTTCATAAGCAGAGTCTAGGACACAGGCATGTACACAGAGACAGCGGCAACCATGTGAGGGCACAGTGAGAAGGCGGCCATCTGCAAACCAAGGAAAGAGGCTTCAGGAGAAACCCACCTCGACCTTGGACTTCCAGCCTCCAAAACTGTGAGAAAATAATTTCCTGTTGTTGAAGCCACCCAGTCTGTGATGTTTATTACAGTAGCCCTAGCAAGCTAATACAGTACCAATGTTAATTTCTTGATTTTTAAATTAGGCAGTGGAAAAATAAGATAATGTCCTTGTTTTTAGAAAATACAAACTGAACCATTTAGGAGTTATGAGACACTGTATCTGAAACATACTCTCATATACATTAGAGAAAGACAGTATCTATGTAAGAGAGAAAGAGAGAGACAAAGAAAGTATATCAAAGCAAAAATGGCAAATATATTAACACTTGGGGAATATGGATAAAGGTATAAGGGATCTCTTTGTGTTACTTTTGCAACTTTTGCTTTTGTCTGAAATTATTTCAAAATAAAAAGTATAAAAAATTATGCTAAATCTAGTTTCATTTAACAACAAGAAAAATTCATGAACAGGTATATTAACTATTGTTGTTTTAAGCCATAGGTATCAAAGAAAAAAGTTTTCAATATTTTTGTTTTTTATTTTTTGATGTTTATCAAAATGTTATAATAGTTGTTTTGATCACATATATACTAATAATACATAATACCACCACAATCCAAAATGAATTTTAACACTTATTATACATGGTTTAGACATACCCATGTATTATCTTATAAACAGAAATTATCTTAGGGTAATTAATAAAATAAAGCATAAAATATATTCAACCTTTGTTGGATAACCAATACATATTCAAAGAGTAAACATAACACTAAATTTTCCCATCCTAAGATCTTGCTATTGTGTTTTTAATATAATATGTATCAAGCTTCTATAGCACTTAAATTCCATTGGCTACATTTAAAAATGATAACAGTCAATATTCAGAATAAACTAGAAATGACAATCTTTGTGACTTTTAAACTAAATAAGACAAGCATAAGCTGTCAACATTATTTATGAGAGACACATAGATACTAAAAATATTTGAAGCAAAAGTGTTTGACAGCATTCCTAGTTTATTTCTGAGGAGCTATGTAAGAGTAACTGTCCCCCAAAAGGGCACCAGGAATGCATAAGGAGAGAGGACGGGTATTCTCTTACTAAATAGCACAAACTGAATTTAAAAAGTTTACCCTCAGTCACCAGAAGGTAAGTTTTACCAATCTTTGTCCCTAGGTATGTCTCCGCTATTCCTATGAGTTACATGGTTACTCCTATGGAATACAGTCCTACTCCCAAAAAAGCAGTTTCTAATTGATTAAGGGGGCAAGTCCAATTTATGTTGATTTAGCTCTATGAAAAGGTCACCATACTACAATTTTCCCTAACCTCAGAATTCTAGTAATATCATTAAAGGATTACTAGAGTTCACAGAATACTAAATGTTCAATTCATTAAAAAATATAACAATGTAAAAGACAGACAATAAATTCTACTATTTTTAAAGTGAGACTTGAGAACCCACATTGAGCTTCATGTTACCCTTCAGTGAACACGCTATAACTTTCATGAGGACTAATGAGTTAACACCTAGAATGCTTCTGACATGGGCAACCTGGCACCTCACTTTTTGTCACAAACAGAACTTGCCTGGTGGGTATCAAAACATGAGCTATGAGTATACTTTCGTGTAAGGATCTCAAATGAATGCATTTGACAAACAGTCAAGATTTAGGTAGCATTTTCTTTCTTCATTTCCGTAGATACCATTAAATATAAGCCTGATGCTTGGACATTTTACCTTGACAGTCACTTCGTTTTTCTTCTTAACAAATTTCCCACCTCGAAATAAATGCAAACTGTTAGGAGACTGTTCTTTTTCCTTGCAAGGAATTTTATGACATTTTCTAAAACAAACACAATCAGGAATCACTCACTTTTCCTGGTTTGTAAAGGAAATATAAATGAAAAAACAAAAAGCCCCTTAAGCTGCTTCATGAAAAAGTTTTCAAATTCATATGGAGCAGTAAAAAACGGTATTTAATAGATAGTACTTACATTAGCACAGTGTAAGGCTAAAGCACAAAAGACGGCAAACATTTTGAAGTTGTTTTCATCGGTTTTAGAGAAGGCACTGCCACTGATTTTGTTGACCATCTGCACCACACCTATCACGCTGCCTCGGCTGACGATGGGCATGCACAGGATGTTCCGCGTGGTGTAGCCTGTGTACAAGTCTACTTCTCTGTGGGGTGACACAACCGAAAATAGCAACAAAAAAAGGCAGACGAAATAAATGACACAGTCAATCATAACTCTCCCCTCAGTCTTTGCAATTTACATATGCTTCCATTCCATATGACGGTAATGGCACTTTTAGCTTCTGCATTCAGGGACGGTAACATTCCACAGAGTTTTATTAAAACCTTCCCCAAAATATTCTAACCGTTGGTTCTTTTGTCTCCAAGCGAGTTTTCTAGGATAGTCTCTAAGAGGATTTCAGCCTATCATTTGAAGTATCCAGCATTACTAAGTAAGCGGGAAAAAAATGTGGATTCGGAGGAGAAATTCAATTAAAGTTGATAAAATAACATGATCCTTTGAAGTTGATCATGTTTATGAGAGAGGTAACTTGCTAAACCAACTTACAGAGTTTCCGCTTTAAAAACTTAGAGCGGTGGTCAGCAAACTGCACCCAGGGGCCAAATCAGCCCTCTCCTGCTTATGAGTAAAGTTGTATTGGAACACAGTCACACCATTCATTCATAGATTGTCTGATTCTGCCATCACCCCACAAGGCTGAGTTGTGGATTTGTGACAAGGACATTAGTGCCTATAAATGTAAATATACTCACCATCTGATACTTAATAGAAAAGGTCTGCTGACTCCTATTGTGAGGAAATGTTTTCGGAAAACGGGACTAAGCTGCATAGAAACAGTGATATAGCTAACAGTTGGTAGTTACATGGGAGTCTTCAGTGCCTGGCTTCTCTCATTTAGCATAATGGTTTTTGAGATTCATCCATGTTGTTGCATGTCTTAGTGGTTAAGTCCTTTACATTGCTGAGTTATATCTCTATTGAACGGACATATCGTATTTTGTTCATTCATTCACCAATTATTGGACAATATTCTTTTAATAGCCAGTTTTGGCAAATATAAATAATGCTGCTTTGAAGATTTGCATACAATTCCTTGTAGCACCATATGTTTTCATTTTTCTTGTAGTAAACAGAAGTGGAGCTGATTAGTGGACTGTACAGTAAGTGTATATTTAACTTTTCAAGAAAGTGCAAACCTGTTTTTCCAAGCGGATGTACCATTATATATTCCCACCAACAATGTACGAGGGTACTCGTTTCTCCACATCCTGGCCAATCTTTGCTAACGCCAATGTTTTAAAGTCACAGCCATTCAAGCTGGTGTACAGCGAGGTCTCATGTCAATTACATTTATATTGCCCTCACTTCGAGCATTTTTCATGTGTTTAGTGATCAGTTGTATAACTCCTTTTGTGGACTGTCTGTTACAATCATCTGCCCTTTGTATTAAATTGGGTTATCTTCTCATTGTTATGTTGGAAGAGTTTTTATATACAAGTATTTTGTCAGATATGTTTTACAAACATTTTCTCCTAATCTGGTGCTTGCATTTTCATTTTCTTAACAGTCTGACTCATACATTTTTACATAAAGATTTGACATAAGGATATGCAAATATATTTAATTTTTAAGTACTAAAGGATGAGCTTGGACTTTCGGAAAAAAATAAGCTTTCAGTGTACCTTTAATTTATTGACAGTATATATTACTAGAATATTGCTGTGTTTTTACATGAGTTGTGTATATTTGACATCAATTGATCAAATACCTGAATAAACTTCCTATTGCTTACGTTATTTATCTCTTAAAGTAAACCACGTGTTGGGATTAACTAAACACTGCTGTCAAACTACGTAAATATTACTCTCTAACAGTCACAGCATCAATCCTGAGACTTTCCATTTCTAGAGGTTTATTAAAATCAGATTACATAACTAGGTTTGCAACTCTCCAAAGAAAGTCAGAACAAAACAAAAAATCTTTATAAGCCATCCTAATACCCATCTTCAATAATATCCAATAAAAGATGCAACTTAGTTACTTTGGGTCGGGTAAATTTTCCAGACCTTTTATGAATATTATCTGTGATTTTAAAACAACAGCAACAAAATTGGATTATCATACTCATCTTAAAGAGGAGGAAACTGAGGCTCAGAGAGATTAAGTAACTTATGGTAGGTCAATTGAGAGCTAATAAATGACAGAACAGTGCTTTGAAGCTAGACCTACTCATCTCAAAAGTATGCAAATTTCTTACTATGTGTTGCAGCCTTTGAGCATATGATTTGATGGAGAATATGTTCGTTACAAAATCATGACACTGTAATGAAAGAAAAGTCCCACAGTAGCTCTATAAATTAGAACTTCCGCCTATCAGTTATTTTTATAGCATTCTAAACTCCTCTATCTAGATATTAGTGGATTAGAAGCCATCATTTTATAAACATCTGAATATACTGACTATTGATAGCAGAGTCGGTTCAAAGAAGAAAACTAAGGAAGAAAGAACTAAATCGGGACATGGAGAACTCAGGCTCCATGGAAGAGGTTTCAGCTGAGTGGGACATCACAGAAGAAATCAATGGAGTGTCAAAATCAGCTATTTCTTACCTGTTAAAGCGTGGGTCTGCATAGGCATCTGGAATGTTCAGGACTTCCCCTGTTCTTGCTACTTGGCCAGCAATTCCTTTCTCAATTGAAAATCTGCATATTAAAAGAGAAGGACATGCTAATTAAAATATGGATGCTGTAGAATAATTCAAAAATATTCCATTGTTAACAATATTGAATTAAAAGCACTGTTTTACTTAAATGCCTGTATTAAGTTTATATTTACATATTCTGAAAATCACCGTATAAAATATGCAAAAATAAAGCAGAGAAACATTACACAGTAACCACCTGAGAACCTTAAAATATTAATTCACAAACTGAGATCAAGCAATCAGCTAGTATCCTCCTGCTCTGAACAATAATAATCTCTTCTATTTGCGAAGTACCTTCTAATTTACAAGATGCTTCAACATAAATTTTTTTAGTGGATTCTCAATGAGGTGTGAACGAAGGCCTATATGGGTTCAGCAATTTGCCAACATTCATAAAATATCAGTGGCACAAGGAAAACTAGAATGCTAGTCTCTACCATTGTGCTTTCTAGCACACATATAACCAAACTCACACGTTATGCGTGAGCTTGAGATATTAAACAGAACTGAATTTTATGGTGTTTGCAATGCAAGTACTATATAGAAATAACACAGTGTACAACTTCTAGTATTTTTACCTAATTTGTTAAATTTTAAAATAATCAAAATACAAGGATTGTCTATTTTTTATACCTAATATCAGTATTTTTCTTTGTAAAAATATTTTCATACTTATATGTTTCTCATTACTATACTATCATCACACATGCACTCATTTCAAAATTTCCTTAAGAAAGATGTCTACAAGTCACAATAACTACTTTTTACATAGTTCAAAAATCATTTCCATATTATTACATTGTCAACATTATAGGAAATCACCATTACTGAAATAAAGCTAGAGGACTATCAGAAAAACTCGAAAGACAGTTCACACAAAAGATAATCTACTTAAAACCCTTCACAGTGAACCATACACTGCACACAACTCAGGGTTGTCTTTTTCCTGGTTTTCTTGTGCTTTGAACAACATAAACATAATGAATTAGATTGCCATGAGCAAAGGGTATCAGAATCCATTTGATGATTTATGCTTGTTTGCATTGGTCTGAGAGCAGTCTGAACTTTTGTTCCTGCTCTCTGTGGTTTGCTATCTATGGTCAGTGGAAGCCACAATTAAGAAGCAGCCCTTACATAAATGGCTGCCATTAACCAGTCATCTGAGAGTTACAGTAAATCATACTCTGTTTTTCTTATGCTTATAAACACAGGCTTTAAAGTCATTATTTTCAAAATTAAATCAATACCAGGAGTGTTAGGAAACAGTCAAATCTCCAGCAAGATAAATGACTTATCTAAAAGACTATATCCAGATTGCTATACTGAGATCTAGCAACAATAAAAGAAACCAACAACAAACAGACAAAACAACTGCAAAACCCAAGTACCAATATAGTGCCTATAAATGAGAGTTACAGGAATACGGAATATACAGGAAGTGCTGAGAGGCAGACGGTGGTGGGGCCCCATGCTGGGGCACACTTTGAGTTTCCTTGATACTAGTTTCCTTTTATGATAGACTGCCCCAATAAACAGCAATTCTTAATTAAGAAGACACACTGCTTTACTAGAATGTTGTTATTACCAGAGAACTTTATGGCGTTATACAGAAAATGAGTTAAATAAGACACATAAAGCAAAAGAAATGCAAATGTCTAACATTATTTTCTCAGCTTCTGAATGTTAAGCGTGATTCTTAAACATTTTGTCAGAGTGCTCCTTCTGTAGGTTTCCAGGTGCGATATGAGCAAGCCCCCATGCCTCCATCAACAAAATAAACTCCATTCTGTTCATTTAAGCGACAAGGGTTGCCACTTAAGAAAACAAAGACTTTAGTTTCGAGATGCAGCACAAGTGTGCTATATGATTGATTAAAACAACCGATCAGTCACAGAGTGTATTTAAGTCATCAAATATACCAGATCAATTTCTACTACTGTCTGGACTCTGAGACAGGCCATAGGTTGGGAAGAGGTAGAGGCCGAATTGGATAAGCACACCTTTCCTCTTGGACATGGGAAAACCTGCAGGTTCCAGATGGAGTGTACCTTTACCTACCTGGGAGCACTAGAAAGTTTTTCCAACATGATTTCCAAAAGGACCGCCTCCGGAAGACGGCATTTCCAGGAGTGACGCTAAAGCTTCCTAGGCGCGGTTTCTCTGGCACTGACTGCAATGTCATTCCCAGAAGTACTACCTTCAGGAGGCGGGTCCTGGTGGGAATGATATCACAGTATGACAAGTATTGTCAGCATACCTGTGAATAGGCACAGAAAAATGGGTAACAGAACACCTGCACATCTATCATAAGAGGATAGGACATTCTACTTCTAGCTGTACCTTATTTCTTTGGTCTTCTTGAAGACAGGTTTTCCTTCCTTTTCCTCTCCAATATCAAAAAGGTCTGAATATAACTCCTTGTTCTTATGGTCTACCTGGAAAAGTGCACAACGGTCGGCATTCACCAGGTTTTTTGCATATATCTAAAGACAAATGACAAAATAAGAGTAAGACAATGAGAAATTCAAAGAACTTGTAGGTAAACTTTATCATAAAGTAAGTATTAATTTCAGCTGTCCTACACTCTAATTGGTTGGTATTAGCATTATAGGTAAATAAATATACAAGTATATAAATATTAAATATATATGATCTAAAAGTCATTGTTACATGCTAATACTAACAGATCCCAACAGAATACACAGCTGATACGCAGCCATACTGCTGTGCTGGAGGGAAGCATGTCAGTCATATATTCTGATACCAACTGACACTTCTGTTTCAGTTGGTAAGCAGCTGCTGGCCTAACTTCCCAAGTGCCCTTCTGCCATCCCAGGCCCTCTTCCAGAATCTCTCAGGCTTTCCCTGGTGCCTGGATCTGAGCCTCTGACAGCACTACGACCAGCATTCATTCTGATTAGCTGGTGTCTGTGATGCAGCAGTTGTAAAAACTATGAAATATAACCTCTAAGGAGATACATGGTTTTCATATTTGCATTAGCTGACTTTCATTTGATGTACTGTCTAATAAAAATTTGTACAGATTATTAAGTGTTTACTATGTGCCAGCCACATTTATATAATTTATATAAATCGATTTGCCTGCTCCTCACAATGACAATATTAACTCAGGAAAATTTTTTCCCCCATTTTACATATTAGGAAAATTGAGGCACTAAGAAGTAACTTGCCCCATTATTACATGAATAGTAAATGGCAGTAGTATTTGAACTGATACTATCTGTTCCCATGGCCCATGCTTTTATAACAAATATGCTTTTCCATTTCTACATGGAAACCATGTATTCATTTCATCACTCATTTGTGCTTCCATTTCCTTCAACAAATATTTCTTCAATGCCTAACATATCCTACTGTCCTGAGTGGGTTGGGGCTACAGCTGTGTCATTAATACAGTATTTACCTATACCGAGAATTCTGGTAACTTCAACTATCCAGATCATAGCCATGAAATTATTCCTCGGAGAAAAAGAATTCATCCTTAGCATAAAACAGCCACCACAAAGTCTTTGCAAGAGGAACCTTGCAGTCAGGGGAAAATACAGCATCTCATATAAAAAGTATCGATTTAATAAAAATAAGTCTAAGTTAGGAACCTGTCTTCATTCTACCATTACACTATTACACCTTTGTGTTCACTGCTACTACAGAACTGTATTTATACACCCAACAAACACTGGCTGTGCCCACTCTGCAGGGACTGAGCATACTGCCTAGTATCAGGACCTCTAGGTTACTTCTCACCTCCCTTAGCCTGTGAACTATATAAACAGCCAGAACCACTTCTCTTTTCTCACAGTATTCCAAATGCCCAGAAGGCGGCTGAGTTAGGGCCAGCTAAATTTTGTGGTCCAAACCCAGCCCCCTTCCTGTTAATGTAAATAACATTTTTATTGGGACATAGCCCCGTTCATTAATTTCTGTACTTTTTATGGCTGCTACAACAGCAGAGTTGAGTAGTCACAAGAGAGTATGACCCACAAAGCATAACAACTTACTATCTGGCCTTTTACAAAAAAAAGTTTGCCAACCAACCCCTGGCTTAGAACATGTAAGATCTCTATAACCCAAAACTCTCAATACACATTTGAGGAAAAATGAATCACACAAAGGCAGGACAAGAGTGATGGAGCTGAGTCGTTGGCAAATACAGAAGAATCACTCATCTAATTCACACAACCCTGAGATTTTAAATTATTAAGTAACAAGAATGACCCTGCATCATTAAAGATTAAATTATATTCAGTGAAATTTGTATCTATAGTGTCTGGGGTAAGGTCAGTTGCTTAATAAATATTTTGGCATAAATACGTTAATATTTGTTGAAAATCTGGATTAAATGGACAATGTTTCAGAAAATAAAATAAGCTTAGAAGGTGTTGAAAAACGTAAATCAAACCAGAATCACAAAGATAATTCAAAAACTATAGAAAAATATTACCAAAAAAGACACTAGCCTCAAATGGCTTCAAATACGAGTTCTTTAAAAATCGTCAACAAATTTCCATGCAATTTATACTGATCTACATTCAGAAAAGAACAATTTTTTCCGTTCTTTTTACAATGTACGCCATGTCACTGATACTGAAAACTGAAAAAGAAACTATAAAGAAGAAAATCATGGACAGATTTACTTTTGAAACAGAAGAAAGTTATAAATAAAAATGTAACCAAATCAAATTTAGCAATAATTAAACAAATATGACAATATTGAAAACGTAGTTTATTCTGAACTCTCCAGTAGCATAAAGTCTATTATGATTCATAATAGCAATAAGACCAAGGAGAAAAATCTGCAAGATTATCTTCCTGGTAGTCAAAAAGCATGTGATGAGCCTTCATGCGGTGGCTCATGCTTGTAATCCCAGCACTTTGGGAGACTGAGGTGGGCAGATCTCTTGAGCCTAGGAGTTTGAGACCAGCCTGGGCAACACGGCGAGACCCTATCTCTACAAAAAGTATAAAAATTAATCGGGCATGGCGGCATGCATCTGAAGTCCCAGCTACTCAGGGGGCTGAGGTAGGAGGATTTCATAAGCCCAGGAGGCAGAGGCTGCAGTGAGCTCTGTCTGTGCCACTATACTCCAGCCTGAGTGACAGAGCAAGACCCCGTCGCAAAAACAAAAGCATGTGATGCCTTTCAACAAAATCATTAATGATAAAAACTTTAGTAAAATGCAATAAAAGAATATATAGAAAACGTAATAATCCTTTCCTCAAAACAACAGTCCTTATTATACCAAATGTTAAAATAACAGAATCGCTGCCTTAAGATACTAAAGTTAAGAACAAGACAAAGATATGTTATCACAATCATTAGCATGCTAGTAGGCAAGAAAAAGATGTGAGGTATACATATTTGAAGAGATAAAAGTTTTTATTGTTTAAGGATAATGTTATTTCATATGTCAAAAAAATCAACAGACAAACAATTATAGGCATTAAGAAGGCTTCTTTGGCCGGGTGCAGAGGCTCACGCTGTAATCCCAGCACTTCGGGAGGCCAAGGCCCTTGGGCTGCTTGAGTTCAGGAGTTTGAGACCAGCCTGGGCAACATGGCAAAACCCTGTCTCTACTAAAAATACAAAAATTAGCTGCGCTTGGTGGCATGCGTCTGTTGTCATAGCTACTTTTGGAAGGCTGAGGTAGGAGGACGGCTTGAGCCGGGGAGGCAGAGGTTGCAGTGAGCAGAGATTGTGCCACTGCACTCCAGCCAGCGTGACAGAGACAGACCCTGTCTAAAAAAAGAAAAAGAAGCTTCTGTTTTAAGATGAGCATTTCTAAACATATGTTTACCTTTTCACTCTCGCCAAGTATTAAGGTTTAACATTGAAATGACCCTCAGATGCTGAAAAGGAGTTAAAAATAGACATATTTTGGTAATATTGATAAACTCCAAGCATCAGAAGGTCAATCTAAAAGCCACCTCTACTCCCCCACTACACACACACATACACACATACGCATACATTTACCTGTAAGTGGAGCAATGCTCTTTGGAATAACAGTAGATTTTAAATTCAGATTTTAAATTAAGTTTAAAGTCTTCAAATTTCTAAGGAAAACTTACTTTAAGTCTAAATTTCTTTACCAAGTCAAACTAGCATAAAGGCAATAGAAAGATATTTAAGAAGGGTACAGTACTCAGAAATGTACTATCTGTGAACTATTTTAGAAAAGGAGATGGGCTCAAGCCAAAACGAAGAAATAGAAAAATAAATTCAAGGACACGTGGGAAGACTCGGGGCCCAAGAAAAAGTGAGGAGCAAAGAAATCATTAAAACTATACTGCAACTGTAACACTTCTTAGTAAATGATATCTAAGAAATTATAGGCATCATGAAAAATTTAAGAAACATGAAACATATAAAAATATTTATACATCTAAAACTATGTAAGGGTAGCGGATAAGAAGAGTAAAAAATAAGGAAACAAATGTGCTTCATTTATTATCTTGTTGGTGAAGTGAGTGATATGATATAAACACTGATTATTTATTGATTTTGATATAAAACTTCATTTTAAACGTAAGATGACAGCTGTCAGGGCTATTGCTGCCATCATGTAAAGAGAAACTGCCTGAGAATAAGGACTGCACAGAAGTAAGCTGAAGTGAGAAATAGAGAAAGACGTATTCCTGAAAAGATAATTTGAGCCCCCATGTTCACTAATTATATAAGCCTGAACATTCAATGGCTTTTCAGCAGTCTAAGCCAGTAAACCCTCTCTTTTATTATCTTACACTAATTTGAGTTAAGTAGTTGATGTTTTCAGATAAGAAAGGAAATATAAAGTACCTACAAATTTATAAAAATTGATTTGAAGATCTAATTCATTGATTCCCAACTAGCAGCTGAGCCGCCTGGCTGCGGGACATCTGGAAGTAAGTGCAGGCACGTTTGTTGGTTACGAATTCTCACAAGCTAAAGATGCTGCAGGTCTGCAGTGCCCAGGGAACTGCTCTGCCCAAATCAGTATCGCCCCATTGAGAAGCACTGACCTAGATGAACCGATCACTTAGGAATTTAAGAATTACCCAGATTTGGTCAGGTGCAGTGGCTCACACCTGTAATCCCAGCAATTTGGGAGGCCAAGGTGGGTGGATCACGAGGTCAAGAGATTAAGACCATCCTGGCCAATACGGTGAAACCCCATCTCTACTAAAAATACAAAAAGTAGGCAGCCGTGGTGGTGCATGCCTGTAGTACCAGCTACTCGGGAGGCTGAGGCAGGAGAATTGCTTGAACCTGGGAGACAGAGGTAGCAGTGAGCCGAGATCGTGCCACTGCATTCCACCCTGGTGACACAGTGAGACTATGTATCATGGAAAAAAAAAAAATTACCCAGATTTGCTTGTCTGAAAATAATAAATCTTCTATATTATCAAAAAGTTCCTCCAAAAAGTCTAACCTCATTCCCCACTTGTTTCCTCTATTCTAGGGTTATCTTTTCAAAACACAAATCTGATCTTACACTTCTAGCTTACAAGCCTTAATTCAAAACTCCCTCCCAGGCCTGAGTGACTTTCTACACAAGAGCACACTGTTCCCCCATCCCCTAAAGTAGAATCCTCTTTCCTCTTTGCCTGTGTAACTTCCACGCAACCACCAGACCAAAGTCACAGTATCAGGAAAGCTTGCCACAGCCTCTCCAGCTACACTGGATCCCATCATGAGCTTTCAGAGCACTGTTAGGCTCCTTTATAGGCCTGACTCTGACTGTAGTTTCACAGTTATGTTGATATTTGGCTCATGTATGTCTCCCCACAGACTAAAAGATCAATGAGGACAGAGGCTGTGAAGGGTTTTGCTCACCATCTGATAACTCCAGTTACTATGTATTATAAAACTATAACAGATTCCCAAGAAACATAGCAGAAAAGGGTGAATGAAAACTTGAAGGATCCAATGTCATGGAAGAAACTGAAAAGAGAATCAGAGACCTACCCCTAATAAGACCCCAATGGGGTCTTAATTATTCTTAATTATACTTAATTCTTAATTATTCTTAATTTCTTAATTATATGCATCATGAAAAATTAATTTAAGAAACGTGAAGTATATAAAAATATTTATATATCTAAAACTATGTAAGGGTAGCGGATAAGAAGAGTAAAAAATAAGGAAACAAATGTGCTTCATTTATTATCTTGTTGGGGTCTTATTGGCTGATTTGTATCAAACATTAAGAGAACAATAAGGGAACAAACATTGGTATCAAACATTAAGGGAACAAATAATATGTATACTTAAACCACTTTAGTCTATAGAAAGGAACGGAACATTTCTTAGCTCATTTTATAAGCGTAGCATAACCCAATACCGATACAACCCAAGGGTAGAAAAAAAAGAAACATTGAGTAATCTGATGAATGAATATAGATGCAAAACTTGGAAATAAATATTAATACCCAATCCAGGAATAAAGAAAACATTACAATTAAATAGCCTTTATACCAGGAATGTAAGAGTGGTTCAACATTGAGTAATAATACAGGTGTCTACTCCAATCATTTTTAAATAGCTTATCAAAATTTGATAATACCCAACACCAAATCAGATGCAAACTCACAGAAAATTAGGAATAGGAGAAAATGTTTTAAAATTGATAAATTATATCTGCTGTGGATCCACAGCAAATATACATAGCAATGAAATGTGAGAGGTACACACATCAAGAAAAATCAATATATCCCCTTGTTGATTTATGTTGCTTTCAATGAAATGTGGGAGGTACACATATCAAGAAAAACAAATATATCCCCTTGTTGATTTATGTTGCTTCCAATGAAATGTGGGAGGTACACACATCAAGAAAAATCAGTATATCCCTTTATTGATTTCTGTCGCTTCCAATGAAATGTGGGAGGTATACATATCAAGAAAAATCAATATATCCCCTTGTTGATTTCTGTTGCTTCAACAGTGTTCATTAGGTTGCAGCTAATACATTAACAGACACAAAGAAATAAGTACTGTACAAACTGGAAAAGAAGAACCACTAGAACCTCTACTATTGTGCATTATAAATCACTGTCTATCTCGAAAACTAAAGACTATAAACTGGAAAAATAAGTTAACTATGGGGGACCATAATCAATACATTCACTCAAGAAATATTTTCTAAAAAAAACTGAAAATAAGAAAATGTCTTTGGCTAGGAAGACTCCATATGCTGAAGATATCAAGTTTTCTATAAATTTAAGGCAATTCCTATATAAATTACAAAACATAATGAACTGAGATTCATCACAGGAGTGCAAGGTTACTTTAACATAAAACAATCAATTGATGTAATATACACTATCGATAGAACTAAAAATAAAAACCATATGATCATCTACACTGATGCACAAAAATTATTTGACAAAATGTAACACACTTGCATGATGAAAACACTCAATAAACTAGGAATAAAAGGGAATTTCATCAACCTGACAAAGGCCATCTATGCAAAAGCCACAAATAACATCATATTTAATGGCAAAAAACTAAATGCTTCTCCCTTGAGATCAGGAATGAGATAAGAAGGTCCACACTTGCCACTTCTTTTCAGTATTGTGCTGTAGGTTCTAGCCAGGGCAATCATGCCAGAAAAAGAAATAAAACAACCTGGAACAGAAAGTAAGGAGTCAAATTGTCTCCAACTGGATATATATATCCACTAAGAAACTAAGAAAACTATAGGAACTAATATATGAGTTCATCAAGCTTGCAGGATACATAATCAATATATAAAAACCAATGTTGTTTCTATATATTTGCAGTATAAAATCAAAAAATAAAATTAAGAAAACAATACCATGTATAATAGCATTAAAAATAAAATACTTAGGAATAAATTGGCCAAAATAAAAGCAATACTTATTCTCCAAAACCACAAAACACTGTTGAAAAAAATTAAGATCTAGATAAATGGAAAAACACCTCACGTTCATGTATTAGAAGACTTAATTGTCTTCCAGTTGTGAAGATGGCAATACTTCAAATTGTTCTACAGATTCAACATAATTCCTATTAGCATTCCACCTATCTCTTTGTAGAAATTGACCTGCTACTTCTAAAGTTTAAATGTATTTGTTAGGTACCCAGAAGAGCTAAAAGAATCTTGAAAAGTTGGGGAACTCACACTTCCCAATTTCAAGTTACTACAAAACCACAGTAATCAAGAAAGTGTACTGTCATTACCACAGAAATATAGAGCAACAGAATAGCATCAAGAGTCCAGAAATAAAACCACATTTTATGTTCAACTGATGTGCTGGGGAAAACTTGATAGCTACATGGAAATGAATGAAACTGGACCTTTACCAAACATCATATATAAAACTAATTCAAAACAGATCAAAGACCTAAATATAAGAGTTAAAAACCCTACAACTCTTAGAAGAAAATATCTGAGTAAATTTGTATGATCTCTGATTTGGCTTAGATATAAAACTAAAAGCATAAACAGCAAAAGAAAAAAATAGCTAAATTGGATTTCATCGAAATCTTTGTGCCTCAAAAGACACTATCAAGAAAGTGAAAAGGCAACCTACCAAAATAGGAGAAAATATTAGCAAAGCAATTATGAAACAAGGGAGTTATATCTAGAGTATATGAAGAACTCCTAATTAGCCAATAATAAAAAGTGGTCAATGGGTCTGAATAGACATCTCTCCTAAGACAACATACATGCGGCCAATAAACACAAGAAAAGATACTCAACATCATTAGTCACTAGAGAAATACTAATCAAAACCACAATGAGATAGCAGTTTACACCCATTAAAATGACGAATTCAGATAATAACAAGTGTTGGTGAGGATGTGGAGAAATCAGAACCCTTGTGCACAGCTGTTGGGAATGAAAAGTGGTGCAACTGCCATAGAAAGTTTGACAGTTCTTCAAAAAGTGAAACACAGAACTATTACATCACCCAGCAATTCCACTCCTAGGTATATACCCCAAACCATGGAAAACAAGCATTCAAACCAAAACCGGTAGAGCAATGTTCACAGTAGCACTATGTACAAGAGCTAAGATGTGGAAACAACCCAAATGTCTATCAACTGATGAATGGATTTTTAAAATGTGGTACGTATATCCATAAAATGGATTATTTGGTCATAAAAATGAATGAGGTACTGACACATGCACAGTATGTAATTTTGAAAACAGTATGCTAGGTGAAAGACGCCAGGCACAAAAGGCTACGTATTATGTGATTCTTTTCAGATAGAATGCCCAGAATTGGTAAACCCACGGAGAATGAGAGTAGACAATGGTTGCTTAGGGCTGGTGAGGCAAGGGGAAATAGGGGTGTAAGGAAGTGATAAGCTAAGGAGATAATAGCTAAAAGGGTATCCAAGTTGCTTTATGAGGTAACGAAAATGTTCTAAAATTGATTGATGATAGTTGCACATATCCATGAATATACTAAAAACCACTGAATCGAACACTTTAAATGGATGAGCCGTATAGTATGTAAATTACACTTCAATAAAGCTGTTTTTAAAAGAAAATATTAATAATACAGAGAACAAGCAATAAGTGCTTCTTGTACCCCTAGTATAAGCTCGATGTCAGTCTACATTATAACTTTACATTTTTCTTAAAGGTATTCACTGATTTACAAATTCCTTCAGTTGTTTCATAACAAGAGAAGTTATTTTAATGTACAATTCTTTTATTTTTGTCTACATAAAACTATAGAAATAACTTATCACAGAAAGAACGTGCTGAAGTTAATAACCTGTGTTATTCTCTAATTACCCTTAGTAAACTTTCTGTCTCTACAAGACGTTGCACAAAGCACATTTCATACTTGTCTTTTACTGTCAAATAAAAAAAAAAATTCTTATCAGTATGCAACATAAAATCTCTAGATGAGAAAACTCTTTATTGCAGAAGGGTACTGTATTTTGAGATGGACCAGAAAAATGAGGAGGAGAAAGAGCATTTATTAAAGCACGTAACAGGGCACAAATGGTACCGAGAAAGCCTGGGCATCCATGGTATACACCCACACACTCTGACAACTAGAAGCCACTTCTGAAAGAAGTCTCATGAGAGACCTAGAAGTACTCAGCAGCACAGGGAAATATGCCTGTAACTCTACGTCATACAGCTTTCGGCTCCAAAGTGCCTGACAGTCATCTAAGAGACAGGAATAATTAAGACTAGAACTAAGCAGAATGAACTTGAAGATCAGGAAAAAATCCATTGAGAATTCCTAACATATCCCATATATAAGAGGTGTTTTGAAGAATATAGAAAGAAACCAAATGTCTTTTCTAAGTATGGCTCTCCATTAATAAAGAAAAGCTCTGAGCTTTTTAAAAACGTTATTCAAACTTACTGCCCCAAAATTAAAAGAAGTGACAAACAGATCAAGGTGTGAATTCCTAAGCACCACATTTTCATAATATTAAAAGTGCCTGTGGATAAATAAGTGTAAATGTTATGCCATATAGTAGTACCATGGGTCTAAGCGTTAAATAAAATCATACTCAGAACAAAAGCAACCTACCATTATGTGTTCAAGTAGAGAATCTATTGCAACTATGTTATCAAAATATGTTCTGAAAAACAGAAACAAAAGTCCTGTAAATAATTTTATTAGATCACAGTACACATTACACTTTAAATACATTTCTTGGTTTTGTCTACATTTAAATAAAACACATAAATATCATTTGATTTTTGTGCTTTGGTAAAAAAAAATCAGTACTGTAATATTATTTTAAAGAGATAAATGAAACTTTATCATTGACCTTAGAGTGAGGGCTCTATAATTCCAGAGAATGCAATCAGTATTTATTTTATTGACAAGTATCAGTGTAGAGAGAAAGTGTGTTGCATTGAACAAAGTATGCAGAAATAAAATTGCATCTACCATATTTAATATTTTCATTAATAATGCTGATCTAAAATAAAAATATTTAAATGTGCTAAATCTCATCAATAGTTAAATATAAATTACCACTGAAAACTGGAGAAAGTACTTAAAGTGTACTGAGAAAATAATGTAATTCACTTGAGAAGAAACGTCAGCATACAAGTAATGCTAAGGATCTAATGACTTTATATGAGTCTATATTCATTGTTATGAACAGCAAGTAAACGTTTCAGAGGCAAATAGTGCATATACTAAAATGTAAACCTGAAAAAATGTAAATCAATATGCATGTAATATATGGAAAATGTAAAGAAGGACTCTTAAGATAGACTCCACTGGCTAGGTAGTGCTTTACCTAGTTGGCTTAGGTATCCAAAGAGAGCTTTTTCAGTCCCATGCTACTTTAATTTTATGATTTCAAAAACTAACTGTAACATAAACTAGTAACTTCAAACTAATTAATGAGGATCAATAATAATTACTGACGGGTAAATTGTTAGGTGCATTTACAGTGACATGTGAGACATCACATGTCATCATTGCTGCTGGAGGACACAGAGGAAAAACTACATTATTACTTTAGTAAACTTGGAGGAGGACATGACCCTAAAGTTACCATGTCCTGGGGAATATTTTAGATTTCGATGATTAATTATATGGGTCAGATATATAGACGATGTCCCCTGTAGTAAATAAAAGCAATAAAAATATGTGATTTAATAAATATCTATTATATAATTGCTTCCACTGCCAGTCAAAGGGGGTTTTTCTAGGCCAAACCAGGGAAACAGAACATTTTCTCAGAAATGGTAACTGAGATACTATACCTGGGAAAATTTAAACAATAATAATAATAATGTTTAACTTACTGACATTGTTAGAAAAACCAATTAGGACTTTTTGTAAAAAAAATAAACCAGAACATTTTCCCTCCCACTGGAGCCAGTACTCTCCTGCAAAAACAGAGATATTTAGTGTCTTTAACATATTCTAAGAGAGTCTATTTAGAAAATATACATCAAAATTGAAACTTAAGATAATCACATATATATCTGCAATCCTTCACTTTAGAGTGAACGTGAATGAGAATGTAACTCTACAGTCCGCAGTATGATTCACCGTTCTTCCCAGACTACTTGTGAAGATGGATCTTCAGTTCTCAGCTGCAACAGACGATAGTCTATCTCTGCCACAGACTGCCCTTAATTTAAACCGTTGATTAAGAAGAGCTACTACATCCCTAGACATGAACACTTACTTTGATACGTCGAGTAGAAAGTCATTCAATTCAGTCTGTTTGGCAAGGCCTCTGCATACCTACCATATAAAACAATAGCTACAATTATAAGAGATTTCTGCTTATTTAAAAATAAAACTTCCAGAACACTAAGTACCTTATTTATTGAAAGAAGGCCTAACACAATCACTTGGATTATAATGTAATAATAATATCAATAACCATTAATATTTACTGAATACTTCAATGTGCTAAGCATTGTTCTAAGCACTTTATATTCATGGTTTCCAGCACCACAAAACATTATAGGTTTGAAAGTTACATTTCATAATGGAGTTACAAAGATGTTAAAAACCTTACTGAGGCTTCAGAACTAATAAGTGATAGAAGCACCATTCAGGTCCAGGTAGACTCCCCAAGTCCCTCTTTAGAACTACTTTACACTGTACTTCTAAAAACTGTAGTTGAGCACATATTCCACCTACACTTGATAATTCAAGAGTCCTTTCCACTCGTTCTATTATACTACAGCTCGATTTTTCTTCCTAGCATACAGTTCCTCCCCCATCAGCCTCAATTTCCTGAAACGGAAGTAGAAAAATAAAACCACCACCAAAAAAATTAAAAGAGAGAGGGAGAAGATACAAAGAACGCTATTGCTACCATGTTCTTGGACTTTAAAGTCTAACCACCAGTAAAACTCTAAGTAGTTTTTCAGTTTTAAATTAGGTAATATCTTCAAGAGAACCAGATATCTTAAAGTTCGAATGTTTCATAGACCACTTAGAGGAAAATTTAACTTAAGAAATGGAATCATAAAAATATCAATGCAACTCCAGCAGAAGATTATTCCTAGATTTTCAGCAGGACATATGCCATTTATTGCATATATATATGTGTGTGTGTATATATATATATGCATTATATATATATATGTGAATGCACACACATATAATTGCAGAATATTTGAGGCAGGAAGTAAATATAACTGATTAAATTAAAATTTCTAGAAATAACAGAATATTGTAATATCCCAAAATAAGGCATTAGGTGACTTAACCTCTACTCCAGTCTTCAATGCTGAGCTCTAAAAACACTCTTCTCCCTTAGAAAGCCCCTGTAAAAATAGCCCAAAGACTCACCTGCACCTGATGTATTGCTACTGAAGCCCAGGCAAGATTTGCTGTTGCAACCTAAAAAAAATTAGAAACACATACCTATAAGTAATAATATGTACTTTATATATGTATATAACAAGTTTTTATTAGTCACATGTAGTCATCTCAACAAAGGACTGGGGCATCCATGTATATGAAGAATTTTCTGAGATCACTGAGCTTTGAACATTTTCCAAACACAAAGCACCAAATATTTACAAGGTTTTTCTTTTATATTTTTCCCCTTCTATTTAATTGACTTTAATGTTCTCTTGTTCATCTTAATTTTGAATAAAATGGAAAACAAACTGATTGTTAAGAGAGCTGTAGCCCAATGATTTTAACAAAATTATTATTTTTCAGTTTAACAAAAATGCGATTGAAAAGTAATCTAATGACCACCTTAAATAATGAAATATTTCTAAAATGTAAAAAAAAAAAATATATATATATATATATATATACACACACACACACTAGCTAACAAGTTCCTCAAAATTACTAGCTATTCTACTTTTATTATTCACTCATTCAACAAATATTCATGAGTGTATATTATGTACCAGGCACTATTCTAGGTGCTGGAGATACTGTAGTAAATAACAGAAATGGAGTAGCTTTCGGTGTACTTCAGGGAGAAGGACAAGAAAGGAAATAAGTGTAGCATATAATATACTAGATGGTGACAGGTGCTACAGAGTAAAAGCAGCAGGTAGAGGGAAAGAAATACTGGATAGGAGCCATTCAAATGTACATGAAGTGTTCAGGGAGGGCCTTATAGACAAGGCAACATTTGAGGAAATTCCAAAGGATGTGGCTGTGAGAGAGAGTAAGTGGAGAGAAGGAAAAAATGCAAAGGCCTGAGTAGTAGCCTGTCAGCCTTGCCTGAGGATCCAGCGTGGCTGGAGTGAGTGAGGGACAGGTAGGGTAGCAGGAGATGGGTTCATTCAGGCAAGTGGACAGGAGTTAGGCCACTGAAGGGAACTGGTTCATACCGGATGTGATAAATATCATGTTAATATTTGCTTTTAGTATTAATGAGCCAATTCATGAATAGTGAATGGAATTCAAATGTCTTTGACACTAGACCCTTTTATTCAGGACACAAGCTAAGAAAAAGACATTTTAAAGAAAACATAAAGACAACCAGAGTGCGAAAAGTCTCCAAGGTCATTCTACTACTTTCTATGACTCAGAATATGGTATACCTTTTATTGTTATACCAGATTTTACTTAACAAAAGGACCATATTTCTTATGTAACCAGTTTCCTCTCTAAACAGAAACAGGTTTTAGAATCATCATTATTAGTACCAAAACATTGTTAAGCAAATTGTGATTTTAAATATTCATTCATGTATTTTCAGTTTAGTATTACTCAGCAATACTAACAAGCACTTTCAGTGAGCTAGGTACAACTAAAAATTCTAACATGCAGCGAGCGTTTAAAGAGCTCACCTCCTGGTGACTAAGACAGAAGGCTTCTTTGCCCCAGTGCCGATACAGCTCAAGAATACCAATCAAGTCACCAATTGCAGTGACAATTGGTAAGCAAAGAACAGACTGGATACGAGTCCCTGATTCCAGTCCAGTACCTCTTGGAAATCGCTCATCCTGAAAAACAAAAAGCGAAAAAGACATCAATTCAGTGAAATGATCATTAAGTTATGATTCTTATTTCTATCAGAAATTGCCATGATACTTGTAATCAATCATAAGCAGTACTTTTCAAAGGAAAACTAAATGATGATAGCCACCATCAATCTTATGTAAGGAAATGCTTACTTTTTCATGGAACTTATACCCAAATATTGCTTTAACATTTCTTTATCCTTATGCAGTATACATTGAATGAATGATGAATGTTAATTTCATATAATAAAAATAATCATAAATGCTGACATCATCTTGTATGTGCTAGAACACTCTCAGGGTATTTATAGGTACAATGCCGCAGAGAAAATTACTCCAAATGTAAACACTATGTGAAGAAAATTATATGTAAACTTTTTTCTACTTTTAAGCCTAGAGTAACACAAAAGTGTATGTCAACAACAGTCATTCTAATTGAATCTCAAAGGCCTATAGTAAGTATTCAAATCATCTAATAATGATCAATTATTTATCATAAGAAATGAAATTGGTTCTTTGATTTTTTAATAATTTTCTAGCTTAGTAAAGTTACTCAAAGGAAGTACAGGGAAATTGAATGAATTCATATCAAAAGCACCAACTCATTTATTCAAATTCTACTGTCTGTAAGAAGCTATCAGGATGAATTAGAGCTTCATGAAATAGTATAACTCTGTACATGTAATTTACAGATCTTTTGAAAACGTACATAAACAATAGAACATTTTCAAATGAGAAGTTATATAGCATGGGCCCTCCTCTCTCCTTCTCTCCCTTCTTTCCCTTCTCTCCTTCTGTCTCTTCCTTCCTTCCTCTAGCTACCCAATTTATTCAAGGTCATACAAACAATGGTGGAAAAATCAAAACTAAAACCGAGGATTCACGGCTCCTATTAACACTTAGAGCAATTTTTCTTTTACACCTGTATACTTGTTACCTTTAAAGTCTATATTCCATGTCATAAAACTTCATTAAAATGTCCACACGTACAGTGGAAGACTAGACTGAGGGCTCCACTTTGTCTAGTTTCCCTGTACCTATGTCCTTTGTTAGGGATCAATACCGAGTCTGGGCCTGTCCATGTCATTTGCTCTGGTTAATGGGAGGGTAGTAAACTTGATGTAAGCAGAGACTTGAAAACTCACTTGTATCTTTCCCACTACTTCTTTCAGACTCCTGCTACCATCACAAAAAAAAGCCAGGATAGCCTTACTGGAAAGGGATGAGAGGCACAGGGACAGCGGAGGGCATAAGGGGCCAGCCAGCACCTAACTGATGGCCAGCTGACCCCAGACACATAGGCAAGCCCAACTGACAGCAGTCCAGATCAGCAGAATAACCCAGTCCTTAGATTCATAAGAAATAACATGTGGCTACCGTATGATACCACTAAAATTTGAGGTAGTTTGTCATACAGCAATAGCTAACTCATTCATATGCATCCTAGCAAAATATGAAACATAAAACAGTAATCGTTTAGTTTACATTCATATAAATATACACGGTATTTTTGTGTTTAACTGTACTGGCATGTGTTGAAATAAGCACTGTGCAAATTTAGCTCTTAGTTGGTAAAGGGAATTTTCTGAGTACAAAAAAATAACTTACACATCAATATACTGATCTGTAACTAGCTTTAAAGCTTTTTAAAATGAAATAGTTTAAATTATAACATCAAAATGATATGCCATCTTTCTTAAATACTTTAGGTTAAAAAGATCACAAAGAGTCAAAAAGCGACTTACTCCAAGGATGTCTTCTACTAGCAATGTTTTCCTGGACTTGGCCACATAAGCAGAGATGGTGGTGCCCTGAGTGATGGGCCCAGCAGGGATGAGGCGGGGTTTTCCTTCCTTTATCCCAGGTGGTGTGAATATGCACAGGCTCTAGGGAGAAGAAAAGATGTTTTACAGACTTTCCTGTACATATGCATAGTACAAAAAGACACATGTGAATCTTACTCAATAGTCATAATAAATCTGTGAGTCAATTAAAAGAAGAGTCATAAAATGAGGAAAGGTGCTTTGCCATGATCAAACCAGATTATCTAAAGTGAAACTATCTCACATTTCCAATTCACAAAAAAGTGCAAACTCAGATTTAAAACGTAAATGAATGTACAGGCACAGAAACACTCGTCAACTAAACTCCTATTTTGATACATAGAAAATAATGAAATCAGAAAAAATGCCTCCCATCATTGGGATCAAGATTCTACCAGACCGCAAACACACACAGGGTCCAGCCTCCCTACAGACTTGATACATGTTACCTGAAGATAGAATCAGTAGCTGCAAGTCAAGTGATCTGGTTACATTCTTCATTTTCATTAGAAATCTTCCCTTCTCAGAACCTTCTCTTTGTAAGACCCACTCACATTGCTTCAACGGCTAGTTTATAAAACTGCAGATTCAGAATACTCTAGATGAAAAACTTGCTCCTCTCTGAGCAAAAATCTTGACAAAATCTGAGTGATCCTTCCCCTTTCAAATGACTGGGTGGGAAGGTAATGTCCTGAAACTATTTTAAAATAAACCGTTTTTTAAAAAATAGAATCAGTTATTTTGATGAAATCCAAACATATGTTAAAACTCCTTTCTACTAAATAAGAATTGCTACTTAAATCACGTAGACATTGGGGGCAATGTTTTGACATAATTGTATTACGATTATCTACAAAATTTGAAAATACTAAGGTTTAGGTAAATTTCCCACAGACTTCACTTTATTTTTATCTTATGTTGGATTACTCTAAGAACGAAGACAATTTGAAGCAGTAAGTATTAGACAGCCCTCTTAACCTAAGTACCTTTCTACAATACTTGTTATTGTGAAGGTAGCTCTAAGGATGAGACAGATATATTTATTAACTTATCAGGTAAGTGGTTTTTAAGCTTTGTAAAATTACAGAACTCTTTCTTTCAACATGTTAAAATCGAAAGAGAATGAACCCCATTAACTTGACTTAATAAATCCCATAAACTTGGTTTAATGAATGAGGAGGAAGGGAGAGGAAAGCAAGGCTTTGCTTTAACCCTGGGTGCTTTAAATTAATAACAAGTATAAATGATTAGAAGTTAAGTTCAAAATACCTGCATTTCCAAGTATATCTACATAGGGCTGTGCTTAAGTCGTATTTGCTGTTAAGTACAATGCATGTGAAAAATTTATTTTAAGTAATTATTTTGAAAAGAACGAAGCTATTTAATATGTTCAAATAGAAAGTATATACTTATGGATTAAAATTTTCATATATGATGAATGACAGTTGCAACTTAGTTATTCTTTAAAAGGCTAGAAAAACCATTTTCTAGTTACTATAACTACATTAGGCACCAATATACACATGGCATAGAGTAAGACTCTCATTAGATTCAATATCTATCATTGTCCAAACACAATTCAGTTCGTCACCCTTTCTTAAGACGGAAAGAGTAGAAAGGTAATTCAAGAACAAAAAGGAGATAAATGCAAGAAAAAAAATTTAAAAAGTGGTATATTTACAATGAAGAAAAATCAGAATTGACAATGATCTTCCCAAATTATAAGGAAGCAACTGTCCGTTTTCTGTACCAAAGACAGAACTGCAGGAAGGGAACATAGATTGAACTGAGTGGTTTAGATAACTCTTAAAGAAGAACATGTCATAATAAAAACAGAAGGTGAACTCTGGAGCAAGCTTCCAACAGTAGCTCTAAATTTTTGTGGGGGGCGTGGAAGGAGCCATAGTTTTTGGCTGCATTTGTTTGTTTGAAAAGGTAAAACACACATCTTTTTTTATGACTTAGCCATAGGCCCTTTAAGGTTGAATTTAATCACATGTTCAAGTTATATGTAGCTTCATAATCCAATAATAACAGACTATCTTATACATTCCTACATTATTAGATGATCATATATTCAGTATTATAAAATATGTATTGCTTCTGTGTAGGTTTCATGTGATACACAAGTAACAGATAAGCAAATACTGTACCCGAGAGTGTATGGAAAGCTCTTCTATCTATTAAGTTTGCTGAAAATAAAAGGTTTAGAAGTCTTTTAACTACTTGCTAGAATATGAAAAACTTCTCTATGTAGTTAAAAAATAATTATCAAAAATCAACTAATACTTTATAGTGCAAGCTTCATACTTGTTTTCCTAATTAGCTCATGATTTTTGTTCACATTAATCAAACAGAAATGTTTCCAATGAGAGCTGACGATAAATGCTAACAAAACATTGAATACATTGCAATATGAAGGCCAAAAACTCCAACAGAAGGGACAATGAAGCCTAACCTCACAACACACACTTGTTTCTGACATGTTTTCATGGCTCCACTTTCCCTCCTTTATATTAGTGGTTCCCTACTCTGTTGTTTTTGTTTTGTTTGCCTCCAAAGAATTTACCTGCAAAAGCTCCCTTTTTAACATTCATTTCTAATTGAGGATCAGTCACTGGTTGGAAACACATGTTTTGCAGAAGTATTTTTTTAAATGATTTTTGTAGTTGAATGCATTGATAGGTAGCTACCTGTTACAAATATAAAAAGTCAATAATGAACCTCTAAAATAGAGGCTGAATTTTACACACATTCAGGGCTAGGGAAAAGTTAATTCAAATTCCCTTTATTCCACAGATACTGTCAAGTAGGAGGTTCATGGACTGAATCATCATTTTCCCACTGATTGAACTGCCACCTTTATCATACATTTCATCCTCAAATATACTTTTTTTTAATTTTTAATTTTTTTTGAGACAGAGTTTTGCTTTTGTTGCCCAGGCTGGAGTGCAATGGCGCAATCTTGGCTCACTGCAACCTCTGCCTCCTGGGTTCTAGCGATTCTCCTGCCTCAGCCTCCCGAGTAGCTGGGATTACAGGCATACGCCACCACACCAGTAGAGATGGGATTTCTCCATGCTGGTCAGGCTGGTCTCGGACTCCAGACCTCAGGCGATCCACCCTGCATTAGCCTCCCAAAGTGCTGGGATTACAGGCGTGAGCCACCGTGCCCCACCTATCCTTACATATACTTGGGTCTGTTTCTGAATTCCCAATTCTGTATCATTGGGTTTACCTGTAGAACACAGTTTTAATTATTATAAAAAGTTTACAGTACATTTTGTGATTTGGCGAGGCAAATCCTGACCCAGTTCTTAGTATTTCAAAATAATCATGATTTATTTTATAAGCTATACACTTTGGCCTGGGCACAGTGACTCATCCTTACAATCCCAGGGCTTTTGGAGGCTGTGGTGGGAGGATGGCTTGAGACCAGGAGTTCAAGATCAGCCTGGGCAACATAGTGAGACCCCACCTCCACAAAAAATAAAAAAAATTAGCTGGGTGAGGTGGTGCATGCCTGTAGCACTAGCTACTCAGGAGGCTGAGGTGGGAGGATCACTTGAAGCCAGAAGTTTGAGGTTACAGTGAGCTAAGATTGTGCTATTGTATTCCAGCCTGGGTGACAGAGTGAGATCCTGCTTAAAAACAAAACAAACAAACAAACAAAAAAGATATATACTTTGCATTTCTCATTGGTGAAGTATCTACATGAATGCGTTAATCATTAATAAAAGATTAATGTAAATAAGTTCTAAAGACATTTACACAGGAAATAGGGACTTCATTTTTCAAAATCAATATAATTGCTGACTTAAAGATTTAACTGGGATATTCAGATTAATAACATAAAAAACCTTATGCTATTTTCATAGAAGGATGAATAAAAACATCAGACATTATTTTAAGAAGTATTAAGCCTCTTATCCATATATTTACAATATTAAATTTAGCTATAATATCCAGAGTTGAAAAAGTCTCTAAGATTAACTCCTGCTCTACTATTGTATAAATATATGAAAACTGTAATTAGAACAAGCATCTTTTAGAGGCCAGAGATAAAAACCACAACTAAAAAATAAGGAAAACCTTTAAAGTTTCAAACATTAGCCACCTCTATCATTTCCAGAGAAGAAAGTAACTGCCTTCAGGATATCTACTTGACCAAAGGCTGCTGTAGTTCTTTAGCATTTGAGAGTTCTAGAGGTGAAGGTGACCACTAGTCCCTCCACCTCTCAACTAGCATCAATGAGACTGCCCAAAGGGGAGAAAATCAATCCTATCAGAGTCCAGGAAGTCCTAGGAGAGGAATCAGCTTTTAAACTTTTCTAAGAAACTCATTATAAGATAGTTAATATTTTGTGGTAACAGCAAATTTTGGTATCTATTTCTAAAGAGATAATTTAAACTAGAAATGATTGGGTGCACAAGTCATAATCAATAGGTTGGTTCAATAAAGGAATTAAAAGCATTCAAATTATAAAAATGTAAATTTGGGGAAATAAATTGATTTGGTGGAAAATGAACAAGAGAATAGACTAATACAATTTATAAAAACACCATCTTTTAATGAAAGAGAAAAATCCAATTCATTGATATCAGCCAAATAGATGTTTACTTCACTTGGTTAACACTTGCCTTCATCTTTCTCTCCATGTACAATTCCAACATCACTTTATTCACGAGACTTCAATTCAATGTTAAGACTTCAACTCACAACCAGTTAAATTTTAGAAACAAGGTATTTAGGTTTACCAATACGCTATTATCCTTTTAGACACTAGATGGCACTGGATAGTAAACAAATTTAGATCTATGTAGATGGCCGTAAGTAAATAGCTCCCACATTTACCTGGAACTTGATATATGGATGACTAACTTTGTTTGCATAATTCTTAAAAATAAATCTGCTGAAGTTCACTGTGCACTTGAAAAAGGCAAACAATTACTATAAACTACCAGCTCTGAATATGAAGAATGCAATATTTCTGGTGAATGTTTAATGCATGCATACTGAAGCTAAAACTTAAGATTCTTCTGCTCTTCCATTTTTCTCAATTGTATCCCAAGTACAACACTGAAATGTGTCCTTCCCAGCATGTGGGTAATAAAAATCAAGTAACAAAAGGGCAGGGGGAAGCTATGTTCTTAAAAGAAGTATTGTGTTAGGGTGGAAAGAGCATAGTTTCTCTTTGTAGAAAGCACGGTAACTTCGGAATGGGAGCCTACCCTTTAGTTTTTGACTAGCTGTGTGAACTCGGACAATCATTACCCATAAAAGAGACCTTGGCCACCTCATCCCTAAAATGAAAAGATTAAATTTAAAAATTTGGAAGTGTCTCTTTTAGCTTTAGCATTCTATGAATCTAGGACTTCTAGAGTCATCTAGTTGCTCATGTTTATACATAAAAATAACAAACAACTGCTTAACTAACTTATCAAACCTGTAAATTGTGGAAAGATTATTTTTAAAATAACATATATATTAAAAAACTATCAATAAATTTACTTTTGAATTAAAAATTTTAAGGTATAAAGTACATAAGGTTTTCAGCTTTCACAAACAACTCTGATAGATAACAGTGGAAAAACTATAAAGATAATATTATCAGGTATGTTATACATGTAACTAAGCATAGCCATACAAACAATAAAAGTTGAATTAAGCAAAAATTCAGTCATGAAAAAATTATTTTTTTCCCAAAAAACATCTCAAGAGCACTTTGTCTATAGCAGACATTGCTATGGGCCAGGATACAACACACACAGTTTTCTTTGTTAACTCCAGATTTCTCAGAAATTGCTTCTTCTGCCCAAAAGACATCCTTTATTTTCCCTCTCATCTACTAAGTGAGAGGTCTTAAATCCCCACTCAAATATTGTCTCCTCAGCATCCAATCTGTTTTTATGTGCTGCAGCCCCATCACATTCATGGTCACAGAGCCCTTGAGCTCCTCTGTTAGCACATAAAAATCATGTGCTATAACTAGCTGTTGATTTTTCTATCTCCCCTACTGCTTGTACGTTCTTTGATGTCAGAAATAATTTTGTTTTTGTGTGCTCAGCAATTTAGCACAGTTTTTTGGTACTTAGCAGATGTTTTAAATGGTTTGTTAAACAAACAGCATTTATGGTATAACATTTAACTAATGGAGGGTAAATGGTAAATTAAGGTTTAGAAAGTTTAAGAATCTTTCTAAACCATGGGCAAGGACTTCATGCCTAAAACACCAAAAGCAATGGCAACAAAAGCCAAAATTGACAAATGGGATCTAATTAAACTAAAGAGCTTCTGCACAGCAAAAGAAACTACCATCAGAGTGAACAGGCAACCTACAGAATGGGAGAACATTTTTGCAAACTACTCATCTGACAAAAGGCTAATATCTAGAACCTATAAAGAACTCAATCAAATTTACAAGAAAAAAACAAACAACCCCATTAAAAAGTGGGCAAAGGATATGAACAGACGCTTCTCAAAAGAAGACATTCATACAGCCAACAGACACATGAAAAAATGCTCATCATCACTGGCCATCAGAGAAATGCAAATCAAAACCACAATGAGATACCATCTCACACCAGTTAGAATGGCAATCATTAAAAAGTCAGGAAACAACAGGTGCTGGAGAGGATGTGGAGAAATAGGAACACTTTTACACTGCTGGTGGGACTGCAAACTAATTCAACCATTGTGGAAAATGGTGTGGTCATTCCTCAAGGATCTAGAACTAGAAATACCATTTGACCCAGCCATCCCATTACTGGGGATATACCCAAAGGATTATAAGTCATGCTGCTATAAAGACACATGCACACGTATGTTTATTGTGGTACTATTCACAATAGCAAAGACTTGGAATCAACCCAAATGTACAACAGTGACTGACTGGATTAAGAAAATATGGCACATACACACCATGGAATACTATGCAGCCATAAAAAAGGATGAGTTCGTGTCCTTTGTAGGGACATGGATGCAGCTGGAAACCATCATTCTCAGCAAACTATTGCAAGAACAGAAAACCAAATACCGCATGTTCTCACTCATAGGTGGGAATTGAACAATGAGATCACCTGGACACAGGAAGGGGAGCATCACACACTGGGTCCTATTGTGGGGAGGGGGGAAGGAGGAGGGATAGCATTAGGAGACATACCTAACATAAATGACGAGTGAATGGGTGCAGCACACCAACATGGCACATGTACACATATGTAACAAACCTGCACGTTGTGCATATGTACCCTAGAATTTAAAGTATAATTAAAAAAAATTAAAAAATTTAAAAAAAACTTGCCGAGTCACACAATTATTAATTACACAATTATTAAGTGGTGAAACAGAACTCACACAATCTAACTCTAGAACCAAACTTATTTCAATGCTAAACTACTTACTGGGAAGTTTTCCTTTTTCCCCCAAGTTCTGAAAAAGTATAACGAGCACAGGAATTCTCCTTCTTAAAGGGCTGCCCCAGTAGCAAATGAACAATGTAGGTACAGGAGCCCAGGATGGGCTCATCACTATCTCCCCAGGTTTAACGTGGTACCTGGTGATGACTGGAGCTCAAAAACAGTCAGATGAATCAATGCCCTACTGGTTTGTAGAAAGGTAATATTTCAACAGTGTCTTCAGTTTCCTCCTTGGCTACTGGACTAATAAGTTTTCGATTTTCATTTGTATTAAATAGGATAATTAATATTTTCCTTGAAAACTGTTCATTTTTATCTAAGTTTTCACATTTGTTAGTAAAAATAATCCCTCATAATTTCTCATTTTCATTATATCTATTGTTTAACTTGTTTTAAAATTATTGAACATATATAATTGTGTTTCTCTCTTTTTTGTCAGTTTAGTAAATGGTTTGTCTGTGTTTTAGTCTGTTCTCACACTGCTAGAAAGAACTACCTAAGACTGGGTAATGTATGAAAGAGGTTTAATTGACTCACAGTTCTGCAGGCTTAACAGGAAGCATGACTGTGAGGCCTCAGGAAACTTACAATCATGGTGGAAGGGAAAGGGGAAACAAGGAACTTCTTCACATGGTGGCAGGAAGGTGCACTTCACATGGAGTGCAAGTGAGGAAGTGCCACACACTCTTTTTTTTTTTTTTGAGATGGAGTCTGACTCTGTCGCCCAGGCTGGAGTGCAGTGGCGAGATCTTGGCTCACTGCAAGCTCCACCTCCCGGGTTCACACCATTCTCCTGACTCAGTCTCTGGAGTAGCTGGGACTACAGGTATCCACCACCATGCCCAGCTAATTTTTCTATTTTTAGTAGAGACAGGGTTTCACCATGTTAGCCAGGATGGTCTCAATCTCCTGACCTTGTGATCCACCCGCCTCAGCCTCCCAAAGTGCTGGGATTATAGGCGTGAGCCACCGCACCCCGCCCGTCACACACTTTTTAAACCATCAGACCTCGTGAGAACACATTCACTACCATGAGAAAAACAAGGAGAAATCCGCCCTCATGATCCAATGTGGCAATTACAATTTGACATGAGATTTTGGTGGGGAAACAGAGTCAAACCATATCATTCTACCTCTGGCCTCTCCCAAATACCATGTCCTTCTCACATTTCAAGACCAATCAGGTCTTCCCCATAGTCCTTCAAAGTCCTAATTTATTCCAGCATTAACCTGAAAGTCCAAGTGTAGGCCAGGCACTGTGGCTCATGCTTGTAATGGGGAGGCTGAGGCGGGTGGATCACCTGAGGTCAGGGGTTTGAGATCAGCCTGGCCAACATGGCAGTACCCCATCTCTACTAAAAATACAGAAAAAAAACTAGTCGAGCACAGTGATATGTACATGTAGTCTCAGCTACTCAGGAGGCTGAGACAGGAGAATCGCTTGAACCCAGGAGGTAGAGGTTGCAGTGAACCAAGACCATACCACTGCGCTCCAGCCTGGGTGACAGAGCAAGGCTCTGTCTCAAAAACAAAAAACAAAAATAAATGTCCATGTCTAAAGTCTCATCTGAGACAATGCAAGCCCCTTCCACCTGTGAGCCTGTAAAATCACAAACGAGTTAGTTACTTCCAAGATACAATGGGGGTACAGGCATTGGATAAATGCTCCCATTCCAAAAGTAAGAAACTTGCCCAAACAAAGGCGGTACAGACACTGTACAAGTCCAGAACCCAGTAAGACAGTCATTAAATATTAAGGCCCAAAAATAATCTCCTTTGACTCCATGTCTCACATCCAGTGCATGCTGATGCAAGGGGTGGGCTCCCAAGTCCACAACCATAGCTTTGCCCCTGTGGTTCTGCAGGGTATGGCCCCTGCAGCTGCTTTCATGGGCTGGCATTCAGTGCCTGCTGCTAATCCAGGCACATGGTAGAAGCTGTTGGTGGATCTACCGTTCTAAGGTCTGGAGGACAGTGGCCCTCTTCTCACAGCTCCACTAGACATTACCCCAGTGGGGACTCTGTGTGGGGAACTCAATCCCACATTTCTCCTCTGCACTATACTAGGAGAGGTTCTCCATGAGGGCTCTGCCCCTGCAGCAGAATTCTGCATGGATATCCAGGCATTTCTATCATCCTCTGAAATCTAGGTGGAGGCTCCCAAACTCTTGCCTTCTGTGTACCACAGCTAGAGCTGAAGTGAATGGGACACAGGATGCCATGTTTGGAGTAGCAGGTCCTTGGGCTTGGTCCATGAAACCATTTTTTCTAGGCCTCTGGACCTGTGATGGGGGTGCTGCTGTGAAGATCTCTGAAATGTCCTGGAGACATTTTCTCCATTGTCTTGGTGATTAATATTTGGCTCCTCTTGTGCAAATTTCTGCAGCCAGTGGCTTGAATTTCTCCACAGAAAATGAGTTTTTCCTTTCTACAACATGGTCAGGCTACAAATATTCTAAACTTTTACGTTCTGCTTCCCTTTTAAACACAAAACCCTCTCTTTGTGAACACATATGACTGTGCATGGCTAGGAGCAGCCAGGCCTCATCTCCATCTGAGACCACCTCAGCCTGGACTTCATTATCCACATCACTATCAGCATTTTGTTCACAACCATTCAACAAGTCTCTGGGAAGTTTCAAACTTTCCCTCATCTTCCTGTCTTCTTCTGAGCCCTCCAATTTCCTTTGCTTTTAGCCATTATAGGAGTCCTATGAAGAATTCTTAGACAGAAATTAAATACATTAAAGTTAGGGTCTAGCCCAGAAAAGAAAAGGAACCACAAGTTGGTAAATCCTAACCTAATATACTGAATTTAATATGTGTATTATTTGGATAAATAATAATGGTATTCATAACGTCTTCTAACTTGTTTTCTTGATATCTCAGTAACTAAAAATACTACTGCTTTTCTGTCCATTTTCTCCATTTTGCTTCAGAAACTTCAATGCGCCAGAATAAAAGACAGTTTAGTTTTTTAACCTGATCTAATTTTTTTTCTTTTAACAGTTGGATTTTCTTTATAAGTAATTTTGTTATAATCACATAATTATTTCCATAACAATATTTTATGTTTTAATTTTAGTGCTTTTTAGTATTTAAGTTTTGCTTTTTTCTGCTAAATGTTCTATGTGAAAAAAAACAATGTTTTTTCCTCCTTGCTTATATGAATGTGCGTTTTTAAATTCTATTAGAACTTCTGACATACTTAAATGTTATTTAAGTTATATTTCTCATTACATCAATTTCAGAAACGTATTTCTACTGACTGAGAAGAAAATTAATACTTTAATAAGTGTAAAAACTGTATAATTCTTTCTTTTTTTAACCCTTAGTATTTGTTGATATGGACAGAAAATTTTCTCAGTCTATTTGGATTTTATTATAATTTTGTCACTAAAGTATATAATTTTTGCTGTGAAATTGAGTTACTTAAGAAAGACATTCTTGCTATGATTCCAAATCAAGACAATTCTTTAAAGATTGATAATTATGTAGACTATGCTACCTTTCATGTGCAAAAGACGAAATACAAAAATATATACATGTATCTGCTTACCTAGGCAAAAGATGTTTAATTTATTATGGTTAGTTACATTTCAGAAGTATATCTTCTATTGCCAACAATACAGCAGATTAGATCATTTGGCTGACACTTTTGAAAAAACAATTTCAAATTTATTTAAAGGCTGCATAAAATATATTTTACCCATCTTTTATATTGCTTTGCTGGGTGAGAAAAATGGAAGGAATCCACAGAAATCTAAAAGGAAGTAAATAAAGGAACCGTGGGAGTTGACCAGATCCCAAAGCTGGCTTTCTCTTGAGGGAATTAACTAATGATTGAATAGACTGATCTCCCAGGAAAGCCACATGGAGAGTGGGAGACGGGAGAGAGAAGTTGGGGCCCTTCTGTGAGGGAAGTCTAAGTAAAGACCCCTTTAGAGGGCCAGGACAGGCAAGAGGCCACACATTCCTCTTCAGCTGAAGAACAAATACACTGACCCCAGCAAAGAGGCTGCAAGGAAACCAGATTATTTTGAAATTAGTACTGGAGGGAAAATAACAGTCTCCTCTGAGAAGTCACAGTTGTGCATCATGTGGATTTGACTCTTGAAGCCATACTACTTTGTAGCCTGAAAATTCATCTCAACCAGATAATTTAGTTTAAAATGGTTTCGGATTGGTCGTACCTTAAGTGACTAGCAGAAACAAATACCTGTCTATCGCCAAGAAAGGAACTAGAAAGGCACTTCTAACAAGCTTTGAGAGTATCCATTTAAGAGCCCCATGAAAGAACAGAATTCACAACTACAGAGAAAGAGAGAGAGAGGGAAAGACAGAGAGAGGGAAAGAGAGAGAGAAAGGAAAAATAAAAAGAAAACCATAAAACACATAAGCACAAAAGTCACCATCTGTCAGAGTTGGATGAAACAAACCCAAGAAAATGTAAATTCAAAAGAACATAGAAGAAGTATAGTTAATGTATTTCAAGAAATAAAAGACAAGTTTGAAAATATGTACAGGAAATAAAAACTATAATGAAAACCAAAATAAATTTAAAAACAGTATCTTTATTTTAGTCAATATTCAGAGAGATAATTTATCAACCCGAACTCTATCTACCAAAGATACATTCCAGGAAAGTGAGTGAAATAAAGACAAATTCACACAAACACAAACTGAGAGTGCTTCCCATCAGCAAACTCTCGCTGAGGGAAACTCTAGAGGATGTATTTCAGATGGAAGAAAAATGATCCCAAACGGGACGACTTGAGATACAAGAAGAAATGAAGAACAAAGACAGTAATAATCATGTAGATACATCTAAAGAAACACTTGAGTGAACTTAAGATTTCTCAGCCAATGTCTTCTTCCTACCCACAGAAATCCCTGGGTTAAGGAAATAGCAAGGGCTTAGCTATCTAGGTGGAATGCATAAAGGGCAAAACAGAGTGAGCAAAACACAGGAATTATCCCCAAGAATTATCCTCCCAGGCAGACAAGGTACCTGTCTTCATAAAGCTGACATTCTAGCAAGAAAGTCAGATAAACAAATAACCACTCAAATCACAGATAAACATGTAATCACGGACTCAGATATGTTCTATGAAGGAGACATATACAACACTGAAAAAGCAAAATACAGTGTACAGTGGGATCTGACTTGGGAAGCTGAGAGACAGCTACAATTTCACTATGGACCCTGCTGCTCACAGGGATATTAAGTTGAAGAAGAGACTCAGTCCCTGAGATGCGGGAAAGAAAGAGAAGGAACAGGGAATCAGTGCCCCTAGAGAGAAGCATGCCCAGTAAATGGACTGGCCTTAGGAGTTTAGAATAAGGAGCCAGAATAAAACTGAGAGGATATTGTACCAGTCCTTTAAGTTACTAAAGTAAAAGATAAGTAAAGATGAAATAATTCAAATTGATACATAAAATTACAATTTAGATATTGTAGATAGAAAACCTTTTTGCTGAATCACAAGAGGAAACTACCTCATTGAGGCCAATGTATAAAGAAGTCTGCAAATAAAGCAAAAAAAAAAAAAAATTTTTTTTAAGCCAAGTGATTAAGAATATGGGTTTTGTATCCTAAATCCAAGCCCTGCAAAGTCAGCGTTTGGGGCTCCCGTCCACTGCAGCCACGGGGTGCCTGCTGCCTGCACCTCTCAGTCTGCCCGCAGCTGTCTCTATTCTCTTTCCACAGGGCAAGAGAGCATCCTGTAGAGGCAGCCTCAACTTCAGGGTTGTCATCACTTTCGTTCAGGTGAACGGCTAGAGTTGCTGAGTCCAAGATACAGGTTTTAGCAAAGAATCTGCCGGGGCCCTCATGGGCCACATGTCCAACCCGATCTGAACTAGACACCCGAGGAGGGTAAGGGGCTGGATGTGAGCACGGCTGCATGGCCACACGGGGGACTGCTGGAGGCGGCTCCGAAGGAGTAATGCGACGTGGACCACAAGAGACTGCATTCCACACATATCAGCCAATTAAAAAATAATGGCAAACTGCAAAATATTTTTCTTAAAGAAATTACGAACTTTTAATGAAAACTTGGACTTTTAAAAATAATTTTTAATGCACAGAAAGAAAGTAATATCCATTTGTTATTTTAGTAGCTTAGCCATTTTAGAATACTACCAGTGTCTGAAATATAGTTTATTTGGAAGTGGTAGTAATATCTGAGTAATGCAAATTAATAAACATTCTTATCTGACTGTTTATATGAAAGGCACTAGGAGAGGGGCTTGGGAAATACAAGAATGAAGAAGAAAATGTCTTTGCCCTAAATAAGCCTTTGAAACAAGCGTAATTTATTACAATGCAAGGGAGAACAATCGCCATGGAAACGAGTAAGATAAGCTGTAAGTTAATTAAATCAGCCAATAAATATTTTTGTGCAACTATTTTCACACTCTGCAAAACTGTTATATTTAAGAGTCCTACTAAAACTCTCAGAATGCTTTTGTCTCTATTCCTAGTAACACTGTATATAATGTAAATAATTTTATACATATTTTGATTACTCAAGAATACATGTAGCATATTGCAAAAATACATTCCAAATCTCAGAGAGCAATGCCTAACACATAAGAAATGGGAAGCAAAAATGTGTCAAATAAATTTATGAGGGAATTTATACATGAAAGTTATGAATATTAGTATTATTGGCTCAAATTACACTAAAATATGTATACTTTTTAATACTGTATCACAAATCAAATGCCAGTAATTGAACATCTTGAAATACTTTTGGAAGGGCCTATGTATGTTGCATTTTACGGTGGGCTGTGCTCCAGGTAAGTTAGACCAGAAACGCAGGATCCGGGCTGCCGGCAGAAGACTGGAACAGCCAGAGCTGAGAATCTCCATTCCTTGACTGGCCTGAGCCTACTACAGTAAGGCAGCTTAGGGATCTAGACTCAGAGCCCTAGGACTACACCCTAGGAGTTTTAGAGTCATCTGCAAAAACTTTAGAAATCACCAAGAAAATGTTCAACTTTCTGTGGATCATGTGTAAAGAGGGTACAGGAATTCCCCTACAACATCCAAGCTCACAGTGCCAAATAACTTTTACACAAAACACTAAATCTAGAAACACCATTTATAACCGAGGGTACCACAAACCAAAGGAAACACACACACACACACACACACACACACACACACACACACACACAAGATTTTATGCCCACATGTTGCCATGTCAGTAAATTCTTGACTGGTAACAACCACATATAGAAACTAAAACCAAAATGAATTTAAACGAAAAATACTTAATCATGAAATGTCTGTTGTTTATAACTTTTTAAAAGGAGCTTATGATATTTTCTTATCTAGAGCACCAAAATCTAAATTTAGATACTTACATTATTGCACTCTCCAAGGAAATACAATGCAAATCCATCAGCTTTTGTGGCTGCCAAAGTAATAAGAAAAGGAAGAACTGAGCTCAGTGGGAGAATCTAACACGTATGCATTCTCTACGGTGAGCGGCAGATGTGAGTCTTTCAAACTGATTTGTTAACAGAATCAATGGTCATGCAGTAAATGGAACAGAATCATTTATGGCCTTACTCAATAGCATAATGAAAATATCCTCTACATTTTTCATCAGTGAGTATAAAATTTAAGATATGATATCCTCAAATGCATATAGCAGTCAACGTACTACATAGTAACATATTTGTTGGACTGTAAGTATTCAGAATCATTTAATATTTTTTAAATTTGAGAATTGTTTAATTTTTAAAGTTTTTAAAATACCACAAGTGATATTTATAATATTAATTAACCAACATTAATATTCAACCTAAAAGGCCGATGTATTTATCTATAATTGTCACTGAAGCAAACATAATTTAACTTACCTAAAATTGCTTTGGGGTCATCTGAAGGTAACCATAGCAGTTAACAGTGTAAGTCCTGGAGGGACTGCCTCCATTTAAACCCCTACTTAACTCCTTTTCACCTGTGTCACTTTGGGTAAGATGTTTAATCTCTCTGTTCTATAGCTTCCTCATTAGTAAAGTAACTCCTTTTTACCTGTGTCACTTTGGGTAAGATGTTTAACCTCTCTGTTCTATAGCTTCCTCATCAGTAAAATAGTGGTAATAATAAAAACAACCTCACGAGACCGTAATAAAAATAAGTCAGTTAATGCATATAATATGCATAGACAGGTGCCTAGCACATACTTAAATATATAATAAATGTGATCACTATAGTTGGCCTCATTAATATTTTTATTTTCAAATTAAAAAACAAAAGAAAAACGAAAGATACAATTCTCATAGTGGGTATCCTTCTGAAAAACATGTCCTAAAAACAAGTGCATCCTTCTAAAATAGTACTTTTCTGATATAACTTTCCCCATTCTATTTACAACATAACCCATTTCTTAAATGGTATATAAAATTGTCATTTACCCAAATATATTTAACATGCTTATTCTCTTTTTTAAATTAATACATTTTATAAAGATGTGATTTAATTCAATAAAACCACGCTTTCCAAAGGAAACTAGGTGTGAATTAGAAGGCATAGTATATTACATGTATACATCAGGCAGATACTTATTTGGGATAAGATAATTTAGAAAGTTTTAGGTTTGACTCACTCTGGTAGTTTCATAATAAAATATTTTCACTTCAAATTTAGTCCAGAAATAGAAGTAAATATACATGACTTTCATCTGCCCCTTAGTAAGTAAATTTTTTTTACTGCTTTTTGTAAAATAATCTTTGCCCAGTTTTTCTAAGAGGAACACAAAATGCTTCTTACCTATTTTGATGATGCTGCTCAGTTCATAGAGGAGTAGCTGGTTGTCTCCTCCTGTGTCCAACCGTTGTTCTATATAGCTGTTTAGTTCATATACAACTCCCTGCATATTCGTATCTTGGTACTTTGGATTAAAAATAACAAAAATAAAAACAGAGTTTAAATAAAATATAATAAAAATTCCTTAGTCTGTAAAACATACTATTATGTGACTTAATACACTAAGCTATTCATTATGCTTTTATAGCATGATTTAAATATTATAAACTATTTTATAAAGCAAGTAGATTGAAAATTAAAATTGCTATGACTATTTATTTATTTTGAGACAGGGTCTATCTCTGTTACCCAGGCTGGAATGCAGTGGCACCATCTCAGCTCACTGCAACCTCCACCTCTTGGGCTCAAGCCATCCTCCCACCTCAGCCTCCCAAGCAGCTGGGACTACAGGCACACACCACCACACCATGCCTGGCTAATTTTTGTATTTTTTGTAGTGACAGGCTTTCACCATGTTACCCAGGCTAGTCTTGTACTCCTGAGATCAAGTGATCCCTCTGCCTCAGCCTCTCAAAGTGCTGGGATTACAGGCATGAGCCACTGCGCCTGGCTGACTTCTTATTTTTATCCATAGACTGCATCTATGAAGCCTATTTATATTAAAATAGCGCTGTTACAAAGTTTAACTTTGTTTCTGAAGTTTTATATAAATGAGGCAACTGGGTTAGTAAAAATAATATCATAGAAGAGCTTGCTGAGTGCACCTCTGTAAGATGTTAGAAAAGTCTGCTGCAGTCGCTGCACTGGGTGAAACAAGTGTCCCGTGTGCCACTCTAATTTTCCATTCCTTTCCATCTATATGGCTCCTCCTTGGTCTGCTCTCATCCCTGCCACCATAGCAAGAGTTAGGCGCTTGCACTGCAGCCACTATCCCCACAGCAGCAGCCCCACAGCATGTCCACAGCACAAGGCTTCATCATGGCACCAGTGACAACAGCAGGTGGACAGGGAGATGTCAACCCCCACCCTGCTCTAGTTCAAGCTACACTGTGTATTCTCTAGAGGAATAAAAAACAGTCCTCCAACAAATCTCCCTGCTCCCAAACTTGTCTTACTAAACCTAGTCTCAAGACAACAGGTACCATAAACTTGAAATATAAAATTCTGTCTCTCCCTGGATTAAAACACTCCTGGGGCTTCCTACTGCACTTGGAATAACAGACAAAAACGCCTCACATTAAACACACCACATGCTGCAAAGCGTGGTTACTATCCAGCTCAAAACTTCATCTCACACCCCATTCCCTCTACCCTCACTGTCCCAACCCTGGCCATCTTTCTGCTTCTTGATCATTCAGATAACTTCCACTTCTAAAGGTCGATTACTTGTTATTCTTCTTGAGCACTATACTCAATAAATATCTGTTGAATGAACAAATAAGTAACCAACCAGTCAATGATTAGACAAATACCACTGAACACCCAGACAATGCACTAGAGCAGGCTCTCTTCTAGTCATCAGAGACCCTAGAACAGTGAAACCATTACATCTATTGTCTTCAGTGAGCTCACATTCTAGTTGGAAGGGAATCAATACGTAAATATGGCAGGTTTTTATATGAGAGCACCAGCTTGGGTTCAGTGTGCTAGTGCTAGGTTGGCTGAAATCTGTTCCCAAAAGTGGCCGATGCTCCACAAAGTTGAAACCTCAGAAACGTCAGAACTTCCAATCAAAGGCTTAGCAAGATTGGAATGCTGGATTTGCCTGATGATGGGAGACCAGTTTGGCAATCCCCAGGCTATGTCCTAGGGATGCCCCCCTTCACCAAGGCCATGAGAAATACGTTTACAGGGGGAGCCCTGGAATATGTAAATATATACCTGGCTCTGGTGTGGGCCAGGAATTAATGTGGGAACTGCTGCCATATGGCTGTGTTCCTTGAATTCACCCAGAAGATGCGATATTGATGTGACAGAGGACAAGTGGGAGCACTTCACATTCAGAGACAAGGTGGGTATTGTCAGCACAACCAACAGAAGTAGAGCTGCGGAGGAATTTGGTCACAGAAATATTCAGCACGGCTGCTTGATCCCAGGTGCTATGGTTTGAACATTTCCTCCAAAGTTCACGTTTTGGAAACTTCATCCTCAACGCAACAATGTTGAGTGGCGGGCCCTTTAAAAGGCAGAGCCTTGTGAATGGAATCATGATGTTTGTGAATGGAATCATGGTGTTTGTGAATGGAATCATGATGTTTGTGAATGGAATCATGATGTGATCGGGAGAGTGAATGAGTTATCATGGGAGCAGGGTCCTGATAAAAGATGACTTTGGTCCTCTTCCCTTCTCTCTCTTGTACATTCTCTCTTGCTCTTGTCCTTTCTGCCATGGGATGACACAGCAGTAAGGCCCTCACCAAATGAAGGCCCCTCAACCCAGGACTTCTCAGCCTCCCAAACTGTAAGAAATAAATTTCTGTTCTGTATGAGTTACCTAGTCTCAGATACTCTATTACAGCAGCACAAAACGGACTAAAACAGAAAACTGGTACCAACAAGTGGGGCTGTGGCAATAACAAATACCTAACAATGTGGAAGCAGCTTTGGAACTGGGAAATGAGTAGAAGCCAGAAGAACTTGGAGGAAATGGCTGGGAAGAGCCTAGACTGCAATCAAGGAAGCATTAAGGGAAATTCTGGTGAGGGCTTAGAAAAAAAAACAACAGCTGCAGGGAGGGCTTTAACTTTCTTAGGAATTACTTAAGAGGTCACAATCAGAAAGCTGATAGAAACATGGACAATAAAGGCTATTCTGATGAGGTACTGGATGGAAATGAACAAGATGCTGGCAACTGGAGTAAAAAGCCATCCTAATGAAGTCACAAAGAACTTGACTGATCTGTAGCCATGTCCCAGGGCTATATAGAAAGCAGAACTTAAGGGAAATAAACTCAAGTATCTGGGTGCCATTCATCAAGACAAAACGCGAGAAAGACCGTAAAGCTGCTTCAGAGATCTTGGAGGCCATCCCTCCCATCACAGGCTCAGAGCAGGGCCTTGAGGGCAAGGTTTCCAGAAAGGTGTCCATGGAACCTCAGCTTTTGCCGCCCAGGCAACTTAGAATTCTACTCCCTGCATTCCTTCACAGTGTGAGCCCCGGCCACGGCTCAAGTGAGTTCAAGTGCAGCTCCTGCCACACCTCCAGAGGGCACAAACAGTAAGTCACAGTGGTATCCACATAGCACTAACTGCACACTTGCCGGCTGCATGAGCTGTGGTGCCATGGCAGCCTCTGCCTAGATTTCAAAGGATGTCGTAGACAGCCTGGGGCCCACGGACAAACTTGTTGCAGCAGTGGAGCCCCCACAGAGAGCTCCCAGTAGGCCAATGGCTAGTGGAGCCCTGAGAGTGAGGCCATCTCAGAGACTCCAAAATGTCGAGCTACCAATGCAACTCCACAATTCTGAAGAAGCTCAGGCATGAGAGACACCAACCTGTGAGAGCTGAAGTGTGGGCTGGCCCCAGCAAAGTCATAGGGGCAAGGACACTCAAGGCCTTGAGGAGCCTAATCCCCACTCCAGTGTGCCCAGAATGGGAGAAATGGAGTCAAAGAAGATTATTCTGCAGCTTTAAAACTTAATGTTGTTTTCTCTTTGAGTTTTGGACTTTTGGGACCAGTTACCCCTTTTCTTGTCTATTTCTCCTCTTTGAAATGGGAGTATCAATCCTATGCCTGTTCTACCATTGAATTTTGGAAGTAGATGACTTATTTTGATGTCACAGGCTCAAAGCTGGAGGTTTGTTTCAGGACGAATTGTTCCTTGAGTCTTACTCATACCGGATTTAGATGAGACTCTGGACTGATGTTGTACAAGTTAAGAACTTTGAGGCCACTGGAATGTAATTAATGCATACTACATGTTAAAAGGACATGAATTTTGGGGCCAGGGGTGGAGTGCTATGGTTTAAATGTATCTCCCAAAGTTTGTGTTAAATAATCCCCAATGCAACAGCATGGAGAGGTGGAACCTTAAGAGGTGATTAGGACATGATGGCCCTGTCTTCATAAACAGATTAATACCATTACTGGGGGAGTGAGTTAGTTATCTCAGCAGTGGGTTTCTGAATAAAAGGATGAGTTTGGCCACCTTCCTCTCTCTCTAAAGCGTGATCTCTTGCCCTTCCACCTTCTGCCATGGGATGATGCAGCAGGAAGGTCCTTGCCAGATGCAGGCACCTTGACCTTGGGCTTCTCTGTCTCCAGAACTGTAAGAAATAAATTTATTTTATTTATAAATTTCCTAGTCTGTAGTATTCTGGTATAGCAACACAAAACAAAGACAACAGTGTCCCTGGAACTGAACAGGGCAGCCTATTGACATATTTTTTTTCATTTGTTTAAACAGAAATGTTGTGGCTTAAATGAACAAAAATCTGACTTGATGACCACAAGAGAAGGTCAGAATACTGCACTGAATTCCCAGACATGAGCCAATTCGCAGGCCCAGAACTCCTTAAATATAGAAAGAGAAAGCAAGGTCCCCTTGAAGAAGAATCCTACTATGCTGCCAACAATTTATAGCATAGATCTCCCGCCTACCTTTCCCAAAGAGGTCTGCAGCCATTTACCTGGGTGACTGAATATTATGGGGGCACGCAGAATTACTAGACTTGGGGAACCACTGGACATCAGCTCTACCCTGACATTAATTCTTTATGATCATTATTATTTTGAGACAGGGTCTAGCTCTGTTGCCCAGGCTGGAATGCAATGCAGTACTAATTATTAAGAGACCCAAACTCCACTGAGGTGTACCAATCAAAAGGGGCTCATGGAGATCAGGTAATCAGTGAAGTTTTAGCTCAAGGTTTGTCTCAAAAATGAGCCACAATGGGTTCTCGAACACACTCTCTGGTGACTGCAGTTTGGGAATACACTTCTGGAACAGACATACTCAGCAGGAGACAGAACTCCACACTGAAGGATCCCCATGCAGCAAGGGACTGAAGAAGTGAGACTTGGAGAAATCTGAGGGAAGAGCTTCCCAAGTAAAGAGAACAGGATAAATCAATTAATTACAATGACCCAAAGCGGCAAAATAGAAACCTGCTAAGCAATTCTTAAGCTGCATTTCAAACTCCAAAAACTACTAACTGCTACTATTAGGCTTTTACCTGTGGTAGCCACTCCCTGTTCTCTTTTCAAGCATTGAGAGCCTGGGCTGTGGAAGAGGTTCTCTCAGCTGTACGTATTCCCTTCTCCCATCTGCTGCCTTCCTGGGCAGTGCCTAACATTTCTGAGGGCTGGTTCCCCCTTCCTTTAGCCTTGTGGGTCCTACTTGCTTTGTTGCACACTTGACTATGGTAAGTCATTGGTCTCCAACTCAGTTTTGTGACTTTTTGTTGCTAAAGTGTAATCTTAACAGCCAAAACTTCTGTTATTTTCTAGCTCCAAATTTTTGTCCAAGTCTTGATCTTACCCAGGTACCTGTTGATAGGTATTTACATAATTACAGAATTTACATAAAAATCAGGAACACTTGAAATTCTAACAATGCTAAAATATGAGAGCATTGTTTGAGGTCACCAAAACTTATGTTATTTTCTTTATCATCTGTAAGCAGACCCTATTCGAGCTATTTCAAGTTCTGAATAACTCCAGATAAAATATTCTACTCTATCACACCCTCTCTTCCTTACTTATTACACTTATGCCAACCACTAGTTCTGTATTTTCTTTATCCCATAGTCTTTAAAAGGAGCTTCTATGAGAATGAAGCTAGCCTAAAAGAAAGCTGAGCCAAACGATAGTGAGAGACCTAAGTCATAATGATAGACTTTGAACACCTAGATCCAGCCACGCAAAAGCTTCATGTGATTAAAAATCACTCGATTATTTCTTTTAAATAAACCAATACGTTCTCTGAATTATTCATTTTTCACGTGGAAGAAAGGAGCATTAGCCATCTTAAGGGGAGTTTTTAGTCATTCAGTCCCTATACAAATGATACACGGCTGACTCCTTCCTCTTAGCTTAGAATTCTGAGAACAGTCTCTTTAATAATGACCTGTGTGCAGGGCTGAGATCAATAACCAGCTGTTCTCCAACTCTTTTGGGCAGGAAATGGGTTGTTACAAACAAGTGAGAACAAGAAGACATTCTGGGAATTGGACAGTTTATCATGAGATTTCATTTCACATCGCTGGGCTTTAGTTTTCTCATTTGTCTAATGAGAAGGCTGAATTATACTGTCTCTAAAATACTTTCCCTTTCCAACACTAACTTTCTAAGATAAGCTATGACCTAGGTTTTAAATTTTTTTCTTGTTTATATTAAGCTTCAAATTCTAATATTTAATCTAATAGAATATGTTAGCACATCCTGTTTCCTTTTGTTTCTCATAACTGCAAACATAACAGCAAAATGTTTTTACTGTAATTACTATTTTATATTGACATATTAACTCAGATATTAAACGTCTATCTACATAGTTAACAAATCACTCAAACCATAATATACCGTAAAATATAAAATTACATGCAAATGTACAAGAATAAGCAAAATTGTTATTTGGTTGTTAGCCTTGTGGTCATTCTATTATTTATCAGGACTGTTAAGAAAGGCAAAGCTGAGGTGACAAATTACGTCAATGTCAAATCACATACTTCTAAGACACTTCTATGGAAACCCCATGATAAAGGAATCAATCTCTATTAGATTGAGTAAACATGAATTCTATGGCTTGACTAATAACAGTCACAATAAGCATACTAATAAAGATGTTAAGAACTTGTATTTTTACAGCATTTTTAACTTCATAAAGTCCTTTCATGTCTTTCCTAAGAGAACCTACAACAAGTTTATGCTGGGCGTCACTGCAGCATTCATAATTCAAGACTAGTCAAAATTCCAAAGTAGAGTAAGTTGGGAGCTACACAATTTCCGAATCAAATTGCACACCACCATCTTCATACTCTGTTGCATGCTGATCTCATGCAGTACTTGCGTCTTATTTGAGCAACCACCAAAAACACAGCTTCACAAAGATAAGACCTTAGGAAAGAACTGTAGTGATCTAATAGTAAAACTGAACTATGTCAAGCTAACATTGAAACTGAACTACATCAGATTCCGTCCAACATATGCCACTGTGTTTCCCATGACATTTTAATATATCCTGAATGTTATCCTTGTATATTTGCTGTGGTGCCTTGGGGTATTTGGAACACAGTTTGGGAACCAGGGGAAAGCCACTGTCTTGTCTAGGGGGAAACAATATTTTACAGAATAAAATGGTAATGAACAAATCAGTGTTAATCATTGGTTCAGAAAGGAAGTAAAAGCTGGTTTAACCAGGAGGACAAATGTTTCCATGACTGCTAAAATGAATTAGCTATGTAAGCATACGTTAGACAGCCACTTAGCCAAAAAAGTTTGGAGGCAATTCAGTAATCACATGGAAACTGTGACCCCTGTTGGTCCCGAGAGTCTGTGATTCTATGAGGTGGCACCGACATATCTTAAAGGCCAACAATAAACAAGAAGCCGTAATGAGACAAATGTTAAATTGGATTAATATTTAACAGCATAAAAAGGAGCTCCTCAGTTTCCAATATAAGCTTCAATGCTGGAAAAATATCTTCTTCTCATCATTCTTTATATTATTCCTTTGTTTCTCTTTATGTTGTTCATAAGGTTTTATTTTGACATAATTTCGATCTTACAGAAAACTGCAAGAATAGTACAAGAAACACCTTGCACATCTTTTACCCAGAGCTGTAGACTGTATCTCTGTCTCCCCCTTAAAATTCCTATGCTGAAATCTTAACCCCCACTGTGATGCAATCAGGAGGTGGGAGCTTCAGGGGAGTGATTAGGTCAGGAGAACAGAACCCTCATGAATGGGATTAGGGACTGGACACTTCCATCCTGTGAGGACACTGCAAGAAGACAGCTGCCTATTATCAGGAAGAGATCCTCAGCAGACCCCGGATCTACCGTCACTTTGACTGATCTTGAACTTCACAGCTTCCAGAATTGTAAATTTCTGAAGTTTATTAAGCCACCCGGTCTATGGGACTTTGTGACAGCAGCTAAACCAGGACACTAAGATTTACCAATAATTTGATGTGTCTTATTTGCCTCAGCATTCTATCAGTAAATTGTATCTATCAATCTTTCTGTCCACACACACACACACACACTCACACGTTTTACAAATATGTTTTAATATTTAAGAGCAAGTCGGCATGCCCCTTTATTCCGAAACACTTCAGTGTGCATTTCTCAAGTAAAAGAACATTCCCTTACAAGTTAAATACAGTTACCAGGATCAGAAACTTTAACATTTCTACAACAATATTAGCTAAATAAAAACACACATTCGCAGTTCACCTGTTGTCCCAAAAATGTCCTATAAAGGATCATTATTCCTCACCCGTCTAAGTTCAAATCCCAGATCACATATGCTACTTAGGTATCACATTTCTTTAGCATCTTTCAACATAGAACAGTTCCTCAGCCTGTCTTTGTGTTTCCTGAACTTGATACTTTTAAAGAATACAGGCCAATTTTGTTTGTCTGATGTTTTCTCAAGATGAGATTGAGGTTCTGAATTTTTTTCAGTGAAACAATGAAGTGATGAAGCTAGAAAGCCATAATCTGAAGAAGAGTGAGCCTGCCTGGCTGCCTCCCTGACTTCCCCCATATGAACATGGAATCAAAGATTCTTACACAAAAGGGCATGATCCACGATTAGTCATTTAATTTGACGCTGAAATTGGCCCAGATTTGGTGAGCAGAAACTCCTTCAAGACAGCGCCTGTATCCTTTTGACACCTCCTAATGATTCCTTCAACACTTCCTTACCTTTTTGTCACATACTTTGCCAGCCCTTGAATCAGCCATTTCTAATTCAAAGAAATCTCAGTTCCCTTTAGTAGAAAATGGTATTTAAAATCCAAGAGTTGGAGTTATATCACACTGCTGTCAATGCTTCTAATGCATTATATATAGACATAGATATAGATGTAGATAGATATAGATATAGATATAGATATAGATGGATATGAAAGGACCTCATCAATACATACACACACACATACACACACAAACACACACATAGGTATGTATAAGCTGATAACTTTCATTCTGTATGTATTTGTCTACTTACATATACATATATTAAGAGAGATGAAAAACCATGACTCACTCTGATACCTCCGGTTCCAACCAAACACTACAATGTATATTCCACTCTTCCCTATTTCTGTATTTGTAATTACCTCACCCAACATGTGAAATCTGGCTGCCAATATCCTTAATCTACTTACATATTTTCTCAAGTCTAGAATACACAGAGGTAGTTTCAGAAGTGCTAAGCCATACCACTTCAAATAGTAAAAGTATTAATTATATGTTAATATTTTTTAGTTTTTTAGGTAAAATTTACAGACACTGAAAGATACAAATCTTAATGGTACAAGTGCATAAATCCTTGTAACATACATCCTACCAAAGAGAACACTTCATCTCTTCAATGAAAAGTCCCTCCCATAGTCCTTTCTAATCAATCCCTGTCCTCAAGGCAGCCAGTCTTTTTGACTTTTTCCCACCACAGATGAGTTTTGCCAGCTTTTGGAATTATTTGTAAATGGAATCATACAGTATGTACTCTTTTGAACCTGCTACATTGGCTCAACAGAATGTCGGGGCAATTCAGCCATGGTGCTGTGTGCTTCAGCAGTGTGTTCCTTTCCATTACTGGTAGCATTCCGTTGTATTAATGTACTATAACTTGTTTATCTGTCGCACTATGGCTGGACATTTGGAATGTTTGTTTCCAGTTTTGAGCTATTATGAATACAGCCTGCTATGAACATTCTTACAGAAGTCTTTTTTGTGAACACAGGTTTTCCATTACCTTGGGCAAATATCAGAGTAAAATTCCTGGGTTGCAAGATAAATCCATGTTTAACTTTACGAGAAGGTGCCCCCCTCTTTTTTCCATGCTTTATATTCTTAAGAATAGAGTTATCAAAATGATTTAGGCATTTTAAAGGAAAAGAAGTTAAAAATAAAGGTGATCTATATCACACAAACAGCCCAGGCTAAAAATCCTAACTATTCTGTAAGGAGCAACTATAATGACCAGTGAAGGAAATCTGTGAGCTACACAGGCATGGGTGGAAAAGCTTGGGGGTAACACAGAGGAGGTCACTGATTCTTCGCAAATGCTTACTTTAAAAAGCTTTAAAATCCTCAACAGCATATAAAGGACCAGGAGATATTCATCCTGAGCCCATCCTAGCACTGTGGGGAAAAAAGAAAAAGCAGCCACCTTCACTTGTTCTACAGTGTAACAGCACAGAAGAAATGCTACACAGAGCTGCTTCAAAGGATTACAGGAGAGTAAGTAAGGCACTGTATTAGTTCCTTCTCACGCTGTTAAGAAGACATACCCAAGACTGGGTAATTTATAAAGAAAAGAGGTTTAGTTAACTTATAGTTCCACATGACTGGGGAGGCCTCAGGAAACTTACAATCAGAGTGGAAGGTACCACGTCACAGAGCGGCAGGAGAGAGAACGAGTGCTGAGCAAAGGGGGAAGCCCCTTACAAAACCATCAGATCTTGTGAGAACTCACTCACTATCATGAGAACAGGGGGAAATCACCCCCATGATTCAATTATCTCCATCTGGTCATGTCCTTAACACATGGGGATTATTACAATTCAACGGACTCTGCCTGTGTTCTAGAAATGCAACAACAAAGCCACAAGCACATCACATCTGTTTTCGGCATAGTTTACTGAACATTTTAAGCCCATTGTTGAAACCTACTGCCCCCAAAAAATATTCCTTTCAAAATATTAGTACTTGGCGTGGTGGTTCATGTCTGCAATCCCACTTTCTATGCCTGGTGAAGATGCTATGAACATTTGTTGACATGATGACAAAGGATTTAGAATATTCTATAAACTTAGTTGATAAGGCAGAGACAGGGCTTGAAAGGATGAACCCCAATGTTCTACTGTGGGCAAAATGCTTTCAAACAGCATTGCATGCTGCAGAGAAATCTTCTATGAAAAGAACAGTCTGCTGAGATGGCAAACTTTATTTTTGCCTTATTTTAAAAAATTGCCACAGCCACCTCAACCTTCAGCAACCACAATGCTGATACATCAGAAGCCATCTACGTCTAGGCAAGACTCTCCCCCAGCAAAAAGATTACAACTTGCTGATGACTCAGATAATCATTAGCATTTTTTAGCAATAAAGCCACACATAAGTTTATTTATTATTTTTTTGTTTTTTGAGATAGGATCTCACTCTGTTGCCCAAGCTGGAGTACAGAGGCACAGTCTTGGCTCACTGCAATCTCTGCCTCCCAGGATCAAGCAATTCTCCTGCCTCAGCCTCCCAAGTAACTGGGATTACAGGTGCCTGCCACCATGCTGGGCTAATTTTTCTTTTTTTTATGTTTTTTTTTTTTTTTAGTAGGGATGGGGTTTCACCATGTTGGCCAGGCTGGTCTTGAACTCCTGACCTCGTGATCCTCCCGCCTCGGCCACCCAAAGCACTGGGATTATAGGCATGAGCCACTGCACCCGAGCATTATTTTTAATTAGTGAATGCACACTGCATTTTTAGACATAATATTATTACACACTTTACAGGCTACAGTAGAGTATAAACATAACTTTATATGCACTGAAAAACCAAAAAATTATTGTGACTCACTTTATTGTGATATTTGCTTTATTGGAGCAGTCTGAAACTGAATCCACAATACCTTCTAGATATGACTATATGTAAGGTTTTTAGCAAATATTTATTTAGCAATGTGTCAAGCATTATCAGGTAAGGCTACTATTCTCATGGAGTTTAAATCCTATTGGGGGAGGGGAACAGATGAACAAGAAATTATCAACTCATGAAAATGCCTATGACCAAAAAAGTATCTGATGCCTTTGCTGCCAACTTTAACAAACCACAATCTAGGTGTGATTGGATTTTGTGCATATCTACTCCATTACTGGAAAATTATTGTATTCTTTTTTGCACAATGAAGAAATGCTCCCCAAATAACCTTTAAACAGCCTTTGAATTTATGGACTGGGACCACCCATCTTTATGGGCCTAAAGCAGCTCCTCTGTTGTACCAGATTTCAAAATCTCTAGTCTAGCATAGACTGGTGGCTGCCAAGAATGGTGTGGCAAAACAGGTGGTAATTTAAAGTCTTGTGAAAGAGGAATGTTGTTTAGTTCCCACTTTTAACATTTTTATCATAATCGTTTGATATCATTTTTTAGACAAAATGACTCCTTGCCTACTAGCATAGTGAGTAATAAGATATGCATCTTCTATGTATCATCAGCATCACTTAATTATCATGGAATCGGAACGGACTTTAAAAGACAAACGGTTCACGTCTGTAATCTATTGTTAAGATTATGGGTTTTGCCTTAAGTACAAACAGATCACTGTCTTTAGCAAGCATTCCCTAGTATTTAAGGGGTCAATATGAACTATTTCCATACAGCAGGACATTGTATTCAGTTCGGTAGAGAAGTGTTTTACACTAATATGCTCAGGAAGCCAATGTGCTTAGGAGTGATGCTCCACACGGGTTTCTGAGGTCGCTACGGCTGTAGTTCATAAGGAGCAGCAAAGGTCCTGAAAAGAAATTTAGCCTAAAACAACCAATCCATAATTTATGCTAAGAGTTTTTCTCTCCAGTTTTCACAAAACATGAATATGCATGCCTGAAGATATTTCAACTTGTGTAATAAGGTGAATATGGACTTTTCTTGCAGTCTTCCTGTGGGGTTCTTCTTCACGAAGAATGAGTGATTTTCCATCTGGATGAGAAATTATTACTGGGCTCTTTGATTTTCAAAATTCAAAATGTCAGAATTTCACTTTACCTTACTGGAACACTGTATCTGTCAACTGGTTCCTCTGGCTTCTAAATCCTGTGTTGATAATCAACAAGATAGGATACCTGCCTGCACTCCAGGTACTTGTTTATAAGTATCATGTTGGACCATTCAAAGCCCACCACTTAGCCAAAGCCTGATTTTAAGAAACTTCTATTTGGGGAGCTGGAAAGAGACAGGTTTTCTATCCACTCCTCCACACGCTTTCACTTCTCCCCTTGGGTCACATCACGTTAGCCCTGTGGTTGTCAGCTGGAGTGAGTGAGGGCATTGGTGTTCAGTCCATGTTTGCTGCTACAAAGGAATACCTGAGGCCAGGTAATCTATAAATACAAAAGGTTTATTTCGCTCATGGATCTGCTGGTGAGGCCTTCTGGCTGCTTCCACTCCTGGAGGAAGCAAAGCGGAACCAGTGTGTGCAGATATCACATGACCGGAGAAGAAGCAAGAGAGGGAGTGGAGTTTCAACAGGAGACTTGTTAGGGCCAAAACAAACCATACACAAACCATAGCAATAGGTAACAAGAACTGACTCCAGGTAATTCTAACTTACGTCTACTCTAATCCAGTCTTCTGTATGGTCAACCGTACTTTTTGAACACTGAACCACATTGTAATACTATGCCTTTGAAACTTATCGAAAATTGCTGTAAATCAGAAATGTAAACTTATTTGCATTTTCATAAAATCCAGGATTAAAAACTTTGTCCTGAAAAAGACTGATCGGTATCCTTCCCTTAGAGGATAAGGAAATCAACTTTGGTTTACACTTCACCTGATTAAACATTAAAAGCCAGATCTGCCACTCATTCATAGAAAAGTATTACCTCTTACAAATTGTTTTCTTTCTAGTTCTTCCTCTGTTGTATTTGGTTATCCTTCTTTTTCTGGCAATCAATTAGAAAACCTCTTTTTAAATGGTATAGAAAGAAAAGCAATGGAAAGTGAGTAAATGGTAATTAGTTGTGAAGGAACAGGTCGAGCTGCAATAGGGAGGATCTGGGATGCTGATAGGGCCTCTCGAAGCCCTTAACGACTCTGTTTAGGCCATCCTCCTCTCTGTGTCCCACAGCATCATCAAACTTTCTCTGTCTACTGAATCATTTCCACAAATACATAAACATGCTGTCATTTATCCCATACTTTAAGAGAAAAAAACCTAAAACAAAACCAGGGCTTTTTGTAGCCTCTTTATGACTCTCCTATATATTTACCACCCATTTCTCTCCTCTCTTTTCAGGTAAAACTCCATAAAACAATTGTATCTGTTGCTGCCTACAATTTCTCTTCTCTCACAAACTCCAGTTGCTCCAAAAAAACAGCTTTCACTGAAGTCACCAGTGAACCCACACTGCCAAACCCAAAGACCAGCTCTCAGTTTTCCTTTCCCTTAAAACTCCAGCACCATTTGACATAGTTGATTGCTCTATTTTATTTTAAATAATTTTTTATTTAAAAGAAACATACGCCCCTGATTCTCTTCCCACCTCTTGGACAATTGTTTTCAGTCTTCCTTTCTAGTTCTTCCTCCCTTAGAAGTCTCAGACTTCTAAACGTCATGTTCCAGGTTTGAGCCACACTCACCGGTCAAGTGATCTCATCTGGGTTCATGACTTTAGCTACTCTCTCTATGTGGATGGTTCTTAAATCATCATATTACTAATGATCTCAAATTTATATCTCTAACCGAGAACATTTACCGAAACTCCAGTCTCATATATACAACTTATTACTTAACATCTCCCGTCTGGAAATCTATTAGGCATCTCCAACTTAGCACATTCAAAACTGATTGTCTGACAGGAACCACCCCTTGAACACACACCCTGACCTGTCCATCCTGCAGGCCCTCCCACAGAGGGCCTCTCAGCCTTCCAACGGCTCAGGCAAAACCCTGATGCCTCCTTTCTTCCTTCTTTTTTAATAGCACACGTCTGGATTAATCAGTAACTCTTGCTAGCCCTCCCTTCAAAATAAACACAGAATTCTACCAAACCCAAGCATTTTCCCCTACCTCCATTACCACCAGCCTGCTCCAATCTCTTATTAGACTTACTACACTAGCCTTCTATTTGCCAATCACCCTTGGCAATGAAAAATTATTTTTTTTAAAGCGCTGTTGAATTCATTTACTTAGGATTTCTGAACTTTTGTTTGCGCTAATAAAACTGGTTAACAGTCTCTTAATTTAATGCTTTTTTCTCTTTTGTTTAATGCTCTAACTTTTGTGTCAAAAATAATATTCCCTTTTGAGATGAGCTATTTTCCTAGCTTTTAAAGTGTACAATTCACATAATGTAGACATTTTCTCCTCTTTAGTGTTTGGTGGAATTATTCAGCACAAGCTTTTGGGCCTCAGGTCATTTTAGGTAGTCTTTTTCTAATTTTTTCACTATAGCAGTATATTCAGGTTTCTTAACTCTTCAATTTTGATAATTTGGTAATTTCCTCAAAATCGGCCATTTCATATAAATTTGCAATTATATTAGTATATAGTATTTGCTCTTCTCTATTTAATTATTGATAACCTCCCTGGTGTCCATATTTACATTCCCTTTCTCATTCCTAATGCCTATATTTTCTTTTTTCTAAAATAGATCGCCAAAGTCAATTATATGGAATTGATGTTTCTAAAGAACTATCTTTTGCATTATTAATCAAGTCTATATTTTAAATTTTGCTCCATTAATTTCTTCCCATATTTCATTAATTCATCCCCCGTGCTTTTTAAATTTGTTTTGGGTTTTCTAATAAATAATTGTAAGGACATAAATTTTAATCTTATTCTGGCCCTGTCTCTCAGGTTTGGTAGACTTTATCCCCATTTTACGTTTGGGTTTAAAAAGCCATTTTTCAAAAGGTCTTTCAGATTAGAATTCAAATCTAAGTGTCATTTACATTATACTAGAGAAGCTCTTTTGAATGTATAACACACAGAAGAAATAGAGATGCATTCTCGTAAAAGGAAATACGACTAGTTAACATATAGAAGTATGTGCATTTGCTTTAAATAAAAACATTAAAACAGTGTCATACCATTTATACGTGAAAAGATATATAATTGTTTCCTTTTTTTTTTTTTTGAGACGGAGTCTCGCTCTGTCGCCCGGGCTGGAATGCAGTGGCCGGATCTCAGCTCACTGCAAGCTCCGCCTCCTGGGTTTATGCCATTCTCCTGCCTCAGCCTCCCGAGTAGCTGGGACTACAGGCGCCCGCCACCTCGCCCGGCTAGTTTTTTGTATTTTTTAGTAGAGACGAGGTTTCACCGTGTTAGCCAGGATGGTCTCAATCTCCTGACCAATGGGACTACAATGAAACCTTCAACTGTAACAGTAATTTAGTTAAACCAACTTAACAGTGTGTGTTAAATGTCATAAATTAGTCATGTCCTTTGACCTAGTAACACTGGATCCTAGCATTGTTCTTTAGGAAATATTTTACAAGAATAAAACTGCTATATACATAAGTATAACCAGTCTACGAAAAATTAAAAACCATCTAAAGGTCTACCAATAGAATGAAAAAGTAAAAAATTATCCCACAGAAACTCAATGGGCATTTTTAGTCACTAAAGATAATTTTAGACTGCATAAAATCACAAAAAGCTTATAGCAGCACAGTAAAAACCAGAAATCAAAATAATATGTGTATTGTCATTATTACCAAGTAAATATATGCATGTGAAGAAGACAGTAGAAATAAACATTCCCAACTGCTATAATTGACTGGATTAGAGTGATTTCAATATATCTCAGAGGCATAGTCCTGATCTCTTGAAAATGCAAGCAGAAATGATTTTAACTCAATAAAAGTAGCTTTAGACAAAGCTGATAGGAACAGGATCCAAGAGCAGGTGTTGGAAGTAGTCTTCAAAAGGTATATTCCAGTATGATGCTCAACCCCAAATACAGAAATAAGAAGAGGGTCGATGGAAAGACATTTTGATATACAGAAATAACAAAACAACAAGGGCTCACATCACACAACCTCAGTCTTCTCAAAAATATAGAGGCCACTACAATTAAGAATGACGGAGACAACATTAGAGCTGACAATTAAATGGAGAGAAAAAAATCTAGAACACCTGCCATGTAAAGAAATCTCATCAAGCCTGTATTTTGAAGCAAAGGAAAACACGGTAGCCAATCAGCCAAGAAAGCTCATATTTAATAGAAAAAATAAAATAACATAAATAATCACTAAAGAAATGATGGCTTTCACAACCATGTACTGGGAGTGTCTTCTCTAACATTACTGTAATCGACTTTAAGAAAATTCTATTCACGGAATAATAGATGCTTGCATAATACTTATCTGGTCAGTGGTTTAATGATTTCCACAAGGCTCAGGTACTCTTAATTTTCAAGTCATTCACTCAGTTAAGGTAATGAACAGATTCATACAGAAACTCTGAAAATTCTAAATTCTATACTCAGTGACTGATTAGTTGTAGAGCATAATTATGATCACAACTAGTCAGATGTTGCCAAAGTTTCATTTGAAATCACAGGGTACAGTTGATTATGTTAATCCTCCTGTTTGGGGGAACGTCTTTTATAGAGTTCTCTCTTACTTTCTGAGAGGTGATACATTTGAAAGAGCTGAGGCAACAAAGCATCCCACACTAGGTCTTCTGCAGCCAGGAGATTCTCAAGCAGTGCTGTAAGAACAGATGCCAGTTAAGGAACTTCTACCATGCAGTCCCTCATGGCCCAACACTATAAAATGTTTTAAGCAAAACAAACAAACAAAAAAACAAAGTTAAATTGCAAATAAGAAATAACATACAAGATACAAATTAATAAGAGATCTGAATAGCAGGGAGACATTTCCTTTGTGAAATCACCAAAACATTCCTTAAAGAAGTAATGTTCGGCCGGGCGCGGTGGCTCAAGCCTGTAATCCCAGCACTTTGGGAGGCCGAGACGCGCGGATCATGAGGTGAGGAGATCGAGACCATCCTGGCTAACATGGAGAAACCCCGTTTCTACTAAAAAAATACAAAAAACTAGCCGGGCGAGGTGGTGGGCGCCTGTAGTCCCAGCTACTCGGGAGGCTGAGACAGGAGAATGGCGTGAACCTGGGAGGCGGAGCTTGCAGTGAGCTGAGATCCGGCCACTGTACTCCAGCCTGGGCGACAGAGCGAGACTCCGTCTCAAAAAAAAAAAAAAAGAAGTAATGTTCACCTCCATATAAACTTTTTTCCTTCTGTGTAAACTTAGCATGGCTCTTCCAGTTCAAATTTGCAGTAAAAACATTTTGAAGGAAAAATCTGAAAAACTACCATCGAGTATTATGCTTATGACTGGGTGATGAAGTAATCTGTACAATGAGCCCCACCATTTACATGGGTAAATTGTGACATGTAATTTATCCATGTAACAAACCTGCACATGTATCCTCAATCCTAAAATAAAAGTCAGAAACAAGAAAAAAAAACCCATTTTGTGCAACTTCTTGTTAGGCTAAATGAAGTTCTAATTCTACTGTTAGTATTTGTAAGTATTCAGACACACATCTAACATCCTAAATTTTTAATGACATTACTATTACAGAGAAGTACGGCTTCAACCAAATAAAACTGGACTCGATAAGGAAAAATTTTAAATAAATGCCTGACATTGAGAAAAAGAGAAAAAAGCAAAAGAGAGAGAAACAGAGCGAGTGAGTTTCTAAGTGTCTTTGGGCTACTGCTTTTTCAAGCTTCCATCAAACAGTAGGAAAATTAAGCCCTACACATGCACCCACATCCCTGGACCTCATCCTCTGCTACTCCACACATCTGCCAGGCCGGCCCACCTGTCCACGCCCCCGCTGCTGATCAATTCCTTCCACTGTGCCCTGGAACTCACTAGCATGTGCAAACCCCTTCTATTCTCAAACTCCTCTGAAAGAAACCATTTTTCATATTTTTGCCCTAACTGAAACCTTCCTGTCCTCCTAATAGTACTGTTTCCTATAACAAAACTGATTATAACATAATATAAAATTAATCTGTAGAATATATGGTCATAAGTATTAATAGATGATTCAGAAATTTCTTAAATGCATTAACAGAAATTTTATAAATATGAAGAAAAGACTGGATACACCAGGAAAAATAAATATTTTCAAGTTGACATCCTATGAAAATCTCCCCCTTCTCATATGAAATAAGCAAAAGTGAAAAGGAGAAAGCTGAATTAGTGATGAAATTAGGCAACTATGGCTGCTACATGCCACAAAATTCAAGACAATTTGGCTAGACATACCAATGAAGCCAACTTTAAAACATTCACTAAGAACTTAATGAAAATGTCTCCTTCCCAGGAAAATTACACTGTTGCATCAAGTCCATAAAAAATATTCTGGGGAAAGTAATGACACAAGATCCCATTTAATATGCCGAGAGTTGGATGTGAGTTCATGCTCATGTCTGCAACAGGGCCCTGTATTTAGAAACACACGGAATAGAAATCCAGAGAAACTTAATGATTCACTAACTGAATTACGCATTTCTTTTAAAACTTGGCATACAGACACCCTAAATAAAATGGATACAGTCATACTGGTCACCATGCCAGGTTAAAAGGAAGACAAGATAATGAAATCTGGATTCCAGTACAGCAATTTGTTTCAATCAACCTAGAGAAAAATCACTGTGGTCAGCTCTCCCAGGAGAATGGCCACAACTCCAGTTTCCTCGGGGTTCCCCTCGGTCACTCCAGACTGAACTGGTGCCACTGATGCTCATTATCTAGCCCTCCAACACACTAAACAGGAAGATGCTAAGGACATTTACATGAATAGTAAACAGAGATAAGGATAATCTATTAATGAAGAGCAGACCTAACATCACTCAAGGATAAATATAGTTTTTTTTAAAAAATCAGCAAATGACTCCTCAACACATAAGGCAAAAAGAAGGAAAAAAAAAAAAAAAAATCCAAAGCCTTAGCATTATACTAATACAGAGGATAGAAGCGAATTTGGGATGTCATGTGAGAAGGAAGGTACGCAAAAATATTAAGGAAAGCATCTGTTTTACACTCTCAAGATAATTAAAGAATTAACAATGAGAGATTACCAAACAGTATAACACAGATTGAAATGAAGAAGAAACACCCAAAATACAGAAGTAACCTTTAATTTTAAAAGAGTCATTATTAATTTAAGCAGAACAAGAAACAGTAGAGAAGTTCAAGTCAATGATAAAGAGAATAAATCTGAGAGGTTCTAGAATGTGTAGTAAAAGAACCAGGAAAGGAGAAAGACATCGGTATTTCTGGTGATCTTAAAGAGAACGAAATAAATGCGAAAGAACAGATGCAACAAGAAACAAGTGGCATAATACCCTGAGCTAAAAAGGACTTTTAAACTGATTGAGAAAGCTCACCACATACTAGGTTAAATTACTCAAAATTAAAGCATCTACATGACCTAATGAAAATAACAAATTCAAAGAGCAAATGAGACACTTACAAATACATTCAGAAATGAAAAAGGCAACATTTACTAAGAATCAGAATGGTCTCAGATTTCTTCTTGAAAACATTAAATACAAGAATGTGATGAAAAATACTAGAGCATCTTGGGGGCTAAGTCTATACCCAAGAATTCTACACCTGGCTCGAGTTTGGCATTTTCTAGCAACTCAGCATCCAAACACTCTTTTTATTCTGACATTTTTATCTCCCTGTTCTTGTCAGAAATCTTTTTGACTTAGGAGCTGAAACCACTTAAAAAGAGTAACAGTAATAACAACATAAAGGATTAATACTGTGGATTAGATGGGAACAAACGACCAATAGAGATATGACTGATAGAGTGTCCCTCAAATCTCCCCCAGCCGCATCATCTCTGACCAAGGCTCCTTCCTTCGCTCACTCAGATCTAACCAAGATGGCCGCCTTCCTATGCCTCCGGCAATGTGCCAAGCATACTCCTGTCTTGGGGCCTTTGCACTTCCTGTACCGCCTGCCTGGAAAGCTCCTACTCAGTTCTCAGCATGGCTCACTCCTTCACTTCCCTTAGGTTTTTCCTCAAATGTGTTCCCAGTGAGCCTTACCTGGCCCCATATCATCTACCCTGCCTCTTGCTTTTCTGTCTCTACAGCACTCATTACCACTGAGCACAGTGCATGTGTTATTTATTGTTTACAGACTCTACCCCACACTATGGAAATGCCATGAGTGCAGGGATTTCTATCTAGTTTGTCTTTGATGTATCTCAAGAGCCTAGATGAACTGGGACTCACCTAATATTTGTTGATAAAATGACAATGACTGATTAGAAAAATGGTAGGTTAAGATACACTGGTTTCAACAACGCATTTGACACAATTTCACACTATTCTTATAGGTGATATTTCCACACTTGGCGTTTCCTAGATGATAATTATTGTAAAGGGGGCACAGGAAAACAACTTGGAAAAAACACTCAAATTTGAGGCTTCAAAAACAGAGAAATAAATAACATGTCAGATAACAGAAATAAGACTCATCTCAATAGGTTGAGATGGATCAAAACAAGATGGAATGAAGATGAAATCAACGTACAGTCCTGCAGTTAAAATTCTAAAACAAAATCTGCTGACCAAGAAACTTTTTGATCTCCTCTGACTTCACTGATTTCTCCTTCTTCCTCTCCTCTGCTGACTTTTCCACATCTTCTCCACCACTCAACAAGTGGAGTGTCCAGTTTAGTGCTTGGGTCTTGACTCTCTTCTCCACAGACAAGCTCTCTAACAAGTGTCACCTACTCCCACAGCCTTAAACATCATTTATACACCACAAACTCCCAAATGCATATCTCTACCTAGGAACTTTTCTTTTAGTTTGACCATATATGCGCTTGGCTTTCTAAAAACCTCCAATTCCATATCTGATTCCTTAAACTTACTAATTTCCCAATCTCCATCAACCCCATTCCTCCCACTTTCTTCTCCGTAACAGTAAAGAGAAATTTTATTCTTTCAAGTGCTCAGACCAAAAAAGTTGGGAATCGTTACTGAGTCCTCTCTTCTCACTCACCATATACAACTACAAGTCAACAATAAAACAGTAAGTTCCCCAACTGACTGAAAGACCCTCTTCTCAGCCAAGGGCATTCCAAAGTAGACATGAAAATCTAGTTCGGGCAGTGATTGGGGGGCAGGGGTTGGACATGACTCATTATAACCTCCTCCCTTTGACATTCAGGCACAGCTGACCAGCATTGACACTAAAACAGGTTTTAAGACTGATGCAACAGACTTTTTGTGGCTGTAAGACATCAAACTCCAGCCTGATTCTAGTACAGCAGCATCACGTGACAGCAGGTCCTGAAAGAAATTGAAGTATTTTAACGCAAACATATTTCTTTGACGTATTTTGAAATGGCCCTGCAAAGCTGTCTCCTGTGGGGAAAATCTACATTCCGTAGAGAAACCCCTTCCCTTTCCAGGTCTTCTCTCTGAACCAGGAGAGTCTAAGAGTCTGGTAGCTTTTCAGCTCCGATAAGAGCTCTGAAACCTGCTACTTGGAGGCTTCACTTGCATGATAAATGCTTGGTCTCTAAAACCCTTACCTTAAGCCAGACATCCCTTTCTATTGATTGCAGGTCTTTGATAAAACTCTTTCAACCATTCAACCAATTGCCCATCAGAAAATTGTTGAATCCAACTGTGACCTGGACACTACCTGGCCCCCATGCTTCCAGCTGTCCCACCTTTCCAGACCAAACCAAGGGATACGTACTGAATGATATCTTATGTCTCCCTAAAATGTGTAAAACCAAGCTGTAGCCCAACTACTGTGGACACATCTCAGAAGCTCCTAAGGTTATGTCATAGGCATGTCCTTAACCTTGTCAAAATCAGCTTCTAAGTTGACTGTGACAGGTCTCCGATACTTTTTGGTTTACGCTCCCATAAGCAAAACCTGTCTGCTCTTTCTTCTTCTACACCCAACCTCTGATCCTAGCTCACCATTACAACCCTAATCCTAGACATCATCCTCCCCTGCCTACACTCCTAGACTACCACTGGGTCTACCTGTTTCCACTCTTACTGTGTATACTCTCGATTCGGCAGCTAGAAGAAGGCCTAAATACCCCCAATTCCATTCCAACCTCAGTTCTCACTGGTCTCCACGTGACTCACTCTGCTCATCACAATGGCCTACCTCAGGGTCTCTGCAGTTGCTGTCTCCTCCTTCTGCTGATTCTCTCATTCCCTTCAGATTCCTCTCAAATTTCAGTTAGGAAATTAATCTCTCTTGACCACTGCATATGTGCAACAAGCCAATAAGCACCCTCTGAACCCACTATCACTTTCATGCCCCTTATTCTGCTTTATTCTTCCATGTATTTATCACAGTATTTATCACTGACTGATAGATGTACACACAAACAATATACACATCATACGAATTTTCTGAACTGTTTCCACAACTCCCTTCTATACTATGAGAGCCTGAATCCTGTCAATTTTGCTCACCGTTGTATCCACAGCACCTTAGAACAATGCCTGAAACAAATGCTCAAAAATAATGGTCATTGAATGACAGGTTAGAAGATAGGGAGACAAAGAGAGGAAAGAAAAATAGAAAAAAGGGAAGGGGAAGAGACATAAGACCTACAGGTCTGACTTCACGAAAAAATGATGACAGTTTACTCAAAGTTCAATAACTAGAAATGCAATGTAGTTTCTTAAAAAATCTAACCCTCCATTAAAACTGTATTGACAGATACATAGGCTTCAAACTCAGACAGGTATCTGTTCCACCTCCTTTTTCCAGTCTCAAAACAAAATTAGTCTGTAGTGTTAAGGTTGCAATGTTTTAAAGATATATTAACAATGTATAGTTTGTCCAAAGAATGTCAAACCTACATCTTAAGGAGGCATGTGGAAAATAAAGTTTAGAAACTAAGATCTTTTACTAGAAAAGAAATAACATAATCCCTATACTCAAAGAGTTTGCATATGAAATAAAAGTCAAAACAAATACTGGAAAATGGCCATTTTGGGAGGCTGCTTGGTTCTAAATGAGAAAGTACTTCATAATAATTAGAACTGCCTAAGCTGGGCTCAGTGGCTCAAACCTGTAATCCCAGCACTTTGGGAGGCTGAGGTGGGAAGATCACTTGAGCCTAGGAGTTCGACACTAGCTTGAGCAACATGGAGAAACCCCACCTCTACAAAAAGAAAAAAATTAGCCAGGCATGGTGGCACAGGCCTATAGTCCCAGCTATTTAGAAGGCTGAGGTGGGAGGATCATCTGAACTCAGGCAGTCAAGGCTGAAGTGAGCTGAGACTGTCCCACTGCATTTCAGCCTTGGTGATGAAGTGAGGCTTTGCCTCAATTAAAAAAAAAAAAAAAAAAAAGTATATGAGAAAGAGAAAGGGGAAAGAAAAAAGAAAACAAAAACACAACAGAACTGCCGGAGAGTGTAACCATCATCTTCAGTGGAACTAAAGAGCATGCTTTCTGTCAGGGATGCATTAGAACAGAAGCCCTGTGGCCAGTCACCATCTACCGAAAGGTTGCCCGAGGAATTTCTAAATCTGAATCTTTACTGAAAATAGTAGCATACTATTTCATAAAGGAAACTCTGAGTATTAGTCAAATAAGCATTGATCAAGACACGGGATACATTTAAAAAAAAAAAAAACATCATAGAGATCTTGGCAATTGATACCATTTCTAGGTTATCAGCTCACACCTTTAGTATTTCTCAATTAGAGATGCACTTTTCTCCAAATTTGGCACAATGTCAGAGAATCTCATAAATAATAGCAAAGAAAAGTCACTACATATAGTTTCATCATTTTTTCTAATGGCCTTATAAGACAGTATGTGGTATTGTCAATGACACTGTCTGAACACATGGCAGCTGTGCCAATATCAACACTCTAATATTTTATGACTCTGCCAAAGTTCACTTTTCAGAGTCCCCATCTTACCCTCAAGCACCACTTTTTAGCATTTTCTGCTACTCCTAGCAGCTGCCAAAATTCTAGGTCCACCCCTCTATCACTTCCTGGTAGCTTTTGAGCATCCAGACCAAGGAACTCTTCAGTTGTGAGTTCCACAAATGTGAAATTAACAACAAAGGCACCCAGTGAAACCCTGAGACTCACAGAAACCTCAAGAGTCTCCTACATTGCTATGGACAGAAGGAATTCTGCCCTCACCTATCTCCAAACCCCCAGTCCCCAGCACTGGCCCAGGTCATTTTAGAGATTTCTTTCTTCAGATTGATCAAATATAAAGGAATATATCTGCATATGTGATTCTATTAACAGTTTTTCAGTTTATATATTACAATAAAAACTGATCTCTAAGGTTGCATTCAGTTCCATTCAAACTGATTATTTGCAATATTTCATCTACACTTAAGATCTTTGTGTAATCCAGGAAAAACTAAGACATATTTTTCCAAACGTAATCACTTATAATTTTATAGCATAAACAGTATGCTGAATGCTTTCAGTACTCACCTGCCATAGTTTTGAAGCCTGCTAAGGCTCTTAAAGTTAACTAGGCCATGAAAACAGTCCCTTTAATATTTATAAAATTTCTAAGCAATAGTATGTTTTCAACACATGAGTTGCCATCTTTTGTTCTCCCAAAAAGAAAGTGCATGAACTCAAAGGCAGAGGCTGGGCGGGTAGCAGACATGAGTAAAGCCGGCTACATGGAGGACTGAGGCTGACTCGAGAGCATCATGCATCTGAAGGCAGCTTCCGCTTCGCACCCTGGGAAGACTGCTGCCCTGGGAGAATGACCTTACCTTTCTGGTTCAAGAGAAGCCAGAAATCCAACCTTTACTACAGTGTCTCAATTTCTAAATGTTGGCAACTGATTCAGAAAATCCCACAGGCACATGCAGCCAAACAAAACGCATCTGTGTGCCGTATTCAGAATTGAGGCCTCCAATTTGCACCCTCTCTACCGACTTTATTCCATATCAACGAGTGATACTTTGGAGAGTGAACTCAGTTTTTGCCATTATCTTTCTAACACTTTAATGTGTTAGGGTACTGAAAAAAAAAAAAAAAAACAGATTCATTTCCTATATTGTAGTAGTAAAAATAATATTCACATTACTTACCCTGCTGACTTCCTTAGGAGCCGATTCATCTGGGGATAGAGAAGGAAGAGGGAAAAACACAATTAGAGACTGAGTAGGTTTTAAAATACAGAATATGTCATTTGCTTTCAACAAACTTCAATGGTTTTTTGCAATGCTTCCTCTTATGAAATCTACAAATCTGATTTTTTAAAACTGTAAAGGTTGAACATAACAAATTATGACTTAAGAAGTATACATTAATTTCACAGGGAAACTGAAATACCACCACCGCGTTACCTTTCTAGAGGTTCTAAAATGGATATGATATGCCTGTAAGAATAGCTACACTGCGGTATATTCAACTACACATACCTAAAATGGGGTTGATAACACTTCGGTATTCTATACAATACAACCCACACGAACATCCCAAATGACCTTGCACACTCGTGCTTCGAAGGTTACAGCAGACCTGGAGCTGGTGTGAGCTGTTCTGTGGAAATAAGAAACGGACCTGCATGGAACTCTGGTCAAGGCGTGAAACATACCCACTAATAATAGTGCTGCTTTGTTCCATGTGTCTGAGGAGTTGGGGGGTTGTTTATACCAGCTTGTCAGCATTGCTGATTGGCAAAGTGAGACTGGGGTGGTTTGCACAGGGTCTAGGTGAGAATCCCTGGAAGGCTCTCCCGCTGGGGCTGGCTACAGGCAAGAAAATGCCTGTGTGACCAACAGGGTGTAGAACAAGCTGGCAGACACCCACTCTCGGTCCATGGTTCTGAGTGTTGCACACACAGGTCATTGATTCTGACCTGTGAGAAAGTGTGTGTCCCTAAGAGCAGGGGCTACTGGAGCTCAGTCTGGCATTGACAGGCTCCTTGCTGTCTTTTTCCTGTAATAAACTTGACATCTGCAAGGACTGTCATTTTGGTTCCTGTGTCTTCTTGAGCAATCAAATCCTGTTGTCTGTCACCATCAGAACGAACTTAATGTACCAAAAATAGAATGTAGCTCAAAGCTTTAGGACAGTAGGTATTCAGATCGACAGTACCTAGTTTTTGTATTACTGTAGTAACACAGAATTGCTCATATATTTTATCATTGTTGCATAATGGTTAGAGTACGGCCTCTGACTTCCCTAAGAATGTAACACATGTAACGATGTCATAGGAAAAATGTCTCATCTTCCACCTTGAAGTGGCACCATAGAAATATTTCATTTACTCTTCAACTCCTAATCCTCTCTGAAGCTGAGACTATTTATCATTACAACAAATTTATTAACAGATTCTAAAGTTACAGAGACATATGTGCTTTTAATTTTTTTAAAGTTTTGATCTAAAACATTTAATGAAAATGTTTGAAAAAGTCAAACAATTAAAAGGTATACAATGAAAAGGAGCAACGTGTGAACAGGTTTAATAGCAAGACCACATGCAGTCACCTAGCTATGACATTATGGAATTTTCTACCCTCACCACTACAGATCTGAAAATTAGTTCAAGGACAGTGTGAATGTCCAGACATCTGTAAATAAACGTTCCTTTGGCTTTTTCTCTTAGTCTTGCTTAGTTAGTACTTCTCAAACTTGAGTGTGCATGAGATAGCCTATGACATGTGTTTACAAAATCAACAATTTTTTGCTTTATGGGCAAATTTAAAGTATTTGAAAGAAAAAAGTTCACCTATAGCTGATTTCTGGCTTTTCACCTTAGGAGCTGATTTAGAAAACCATTTTCTCCAACTTAACACTCAATGTTAGTTAAATCAATGTTAAGTCTAGTATATTTAAAAACTACAGTATTTTACTTAGCTGAGAAAATTAATGAACACAGTGGGATTTCTTGTGTAAGGGAACATTGCTTCCTATTTCTTTTAGTTGGAATTTTCATTTAGTTGAATTCTCTTGCCCAAGAAAAATTTAAGCATGTTGAAGACAGAAACTTTACTTTCTCTTCTACAGTAGAGTTGCACTGTGGGAACACATATGATGGACAGTGGCTTAGAGCAGGGGTTCGGAACCGGGCCACACAGCAGGAGGTGGGCGGTGGCAAGTGAGCGAAGCTTCGTCCGTATTGACAACCGCTCTCCATCACTGGCATTACTGGCTGAGCTCCGCCTCCTGTCAGGTCAGCAGTGGCATTCGATTCTCATGGAGCGCAAACCCTATCGCGAACTGCATTGCTAAGGATCTAGGCTGTGCGCTCCTTATGAGAATCCAGTGCCTGATGATCTGAGGTGGAGCTGAGGTGGTGATGCTAGCGCTGGGGAGCAGCTGCAAATACAGATTAACATTAGCAGAGAGGTTTGACTACACAGAGATCACAGGAAATTAACTGCTGGCAGAGTCATATCAAAACTCTCTCAGTGAGAGGCAAGTGACAAGCTGCATCGGGTTGGTGGCAGGCTTTACAGTGGCAAGTGAGCTGATGTGCTTCAAACTGCACAGCTGCATCTGGTGGCAGCTTTAACCTAGAATCTGACACTTATTCAGTCGACGTGTGACCTGCCTATTATTTTATTCACCACTTCCATCTGCACCTCTTTCCCACACTAGGCACTTGTCTCAGCCACAGTTTTGGTAAGCCCACAAGCCAATCCCAGCCGAAATGAGTAAAAGACAGACAACACTGTCGAGCTTCTTTGAAAAGAGAGAAGACCTAATCATGAGAAAACAGAAGACTCTAAGACTGCCAACGAAAAGAAAGCTGTATTTAAAAGAAAATACCAAATCCTATTTAAATTATGGGTTCACTGCAACAGGTGATGCACATTCTCCAAGTCCACTTTGTATATGTGGTGACCAGCTATCCAAGGATGCCAAGAAACCTTCAAAACTGCATTGCCACATGGAGACCAAGTACCCTGCATTAAAAGACAAGCCTGGCTGGGTGCAGTGGATCACGCCTGTAATCCCAGCACTTTGGGAGGCCGAGGTGGGCAGATCATGAGGTCAGATCAAGACCATCCTGGCTAACACAGTGAAACCCCATCTCTACTAGAAATACAAAAAATTAGCTGGGCATGGTGGCACACACCTGTAATCCCAGCTACTTGGGAGGCTGACGCAGGAGAATCACTTGAATCCGGGAGGCAGAGGTTGCAGGGAGCTGAGATGGCGCCACTGCACTCCAGCCTGGACAACAGAGCGAGACTCTGTCTCAAAAAAAATAAATAAATAAAAATTAAAAGACAAGCCTTTGGAGTTTTCCAAAAAACAAAATTAAAAAACATGGACACCAAGAACATAGGCAATTATTGAAGGCAACCAACTTCATCAAATGCGTCTACACTGAGAGCTTTTTTTTTTGAGATGGAGTTTCACTCTTGTTGCCCAGGCTGGAGTGCAATGGTGCAATCTCAGCTCACTGCAACCTCCGCCTCCCAGATTCAAGTAATTCTCCTGCCTCAGCCTCCTGAGTAGCTGGGACTACAGGTGCCCACCACCATGCCTGACTAATTTTTTGTATTTTTAATAGAGACGGGGTTTCATCATGTTGGCCAGGCTGGTCTCGAACCCCTGACCTCAGATGATCCACCCACCTTGGCCTCCCAAAGTGCAGGGATTACAGGTATGAGCTACCACACCCGGCCAAGAGCATCATTCTTAGTGGCTAACCGCGCTGCTGAAGCTAAGAGACCCTTTATTGTTGGTGAAGAGTTGATCCTGCCTGCTGCTAAGGACATCTGCTGGGAACTTTTAGGAGAGGCTACAGTTCAAAAGGTGGCAGGTGTTCCTCTTTCGGCTAGCACCATAACTAGATGAATTAATGAGATAGCAGGGGATACTGAGACACAACTGTAAAAGGGGATTAATGAATCACCGTGGCACACAATCCAGGTTGACGAGTCTACCAATGTTGACAGCAAGGCAACCATGCTTGTTAATGTGTGATATATTTTTCAGGGGGATGTGCATGAGGATATGTTATGTGCACTTTTGTTGCCAGCCAACACCACAGCTGCTGAACTATTCTAGTCTGTGAATGATTACATATCAGAAAAACTAAATTGGTCATTTTGTGTTGGTATACACACAGACAGAACAGCTGCCATGACTGGACGGCTTTCTGATTTCACTACTCGGGTCAAACAGGTCGCTTCTGTATATAAGAACCACGCACTAACCGACTGTGCCACTGGAGCTCCTTAGGTTGCTTCTGAATGTTAGTCTATGCACTGTGTCATCCATAGGGAAACGCTGGCTAGCTGAAAAATGTCACGTGAACTTAACAATGTTTAGCAGAATGTGATTAAAATTATCAACCACATTAAAGTACATGCCCTCAACTCACGTCTGTTCGCACAGCTCTGTGAGGAGATGGATGCAGAGCACACACACCTTCTCATACACGGAAGTGAAATGCTTTCTAAAGGTAGATTTCTGGCCAGAGTTTTTGAAACCACTCCAGATATTTCTTTTAGAAAAAAAGTCACCATTGGCAGCACATTTCAGTGACATAAAATGGGTTGCAAAACTTGCTTAGTTGTGTGACCTATTTAACCTGTTCAACGAACTCAATCTGTCACTTCAGGGGAGAATGACAGCTGTGTTCAAGTCGGCAGATAAAGTGGCTGCATTCAAAACCAAACTGGAATTACAGGGGTGACGAGTGAATACTGGGATTTCTGACATGTTTCAAACATTAGCAGAGACTGTGAAAGAGACAGAGCCAGGACCTTCTTTTCCCCAGCTGACGCAGGATCACCACCTCAGCTTTCAGGAGAGCTTGAGCGATACTTCCCAACCACAAAAGAACCCGGAACCGGGAAGGAATGAATCCGCGACACCCACTTGTGAATAAGCCTGGTGAATTGACTGCCTGTGCTAGGCAAGGCATCAGCTGCTTGAAATGGCAAATGACAGTGGCTTTAAAAATATGTTTGAGACAACTTCAAATCTCCATATGTTCTGGATGAAAGTCCAGGTGGAATACCCTGAGATTGCCACAAAAGCACTGAAAAGCCTGCTTCCATGTCCAACAACCTGTCTTTGTGAAGCAGGGTTTTCTGCAGTGACAGTGACCACAAAGAGATTACAGAGTAGCCTGGACATAAGTGACACACTTCAGGTGTCACTGTCTCCCGTCACCCCCAGATGGGACTGTCTAGTTGCAGGAAAACAAGTTCAGGGCTTCCACTAATTCTACATCATGGTGAGTTGTACCATTATTTCATTACATCATACAACGTAATAATAATATAAATAAAACACACAACAAATGTAACATGCTTGAATCAACCTGAAACCACCCCCTCCGACCAGTCTGTGAAAACAACTGTCTTCCACAAAACTGGTCCCTGGTGCTAAAAGTTTGGGAACCGCTGGTTTAGAGCATGGACTAAGGTCTGAAGCCCAGACCTGCAGTCACCAGTGACATTACATTGGACAAGGTGCCTAACTTCTGCCACCTTACAAGTTCAAAGTGAAATAAGTTAACAATATAAATTGTTACTGAAAAAGATCGTCCTCCCCCAGCCCAAAGACCATTTCAAGGTGTGAGAGAGGGAATACGGCCCCTTCCCACTCGTGCAGTTCATGACTCCTTGCAGATCCTACAGGAATTTCAGGTTTAGAACCCACGGGGGAGAATGTTCCCTTCTCCCTGTACACTTCCAGCACACACTCACAGCTGAAGTGCCAGAACAGCACTTCACTCAGATCAGCAATGAAGCTCTCTTTGAAATAAAAGGTTAGAGGAACATGGAAAAGAAGAAAATTGCCATGAATACCAAATTTTGAGGTACTGATGAGGAACAAATTGGCAAAAAAAAAAAGAAAGAAAAGAAAGAAAAAAGTTCCAGAGGACACTAATTTTCATGCAGCATAGGGTTTCTGTAAACAGGTGTTTATTCAACAAATATTTACTGAGGGACCACTGAGTGCCAGGAACTTATCTCTGATCTCGATAAGCTTGCATTCCAGTGGGATGAATAAATTAGGAAATGAAGAGATGAAATAATTTCAGAAAATAAATATCTAAGCTTGTTAAAGAGAAATTTAATTTTTAGAGAAAGATAAAGCATCTTTGATCCAAACCTCATTTTAATACTTTTTAAAAGCCTTAGCAAGAACAGTCTATAGGAAAAAAAGGCGCTAAGAGGATTTCATGGTAAGCACGCCATTCACAGCAAGAACTTAATAGTATAGCTTTCACGGTAAGAAGTTCATTTTAAATATTTTTTAAATCAAAATCTGGGAAAATGGTGAATAGGAGGCAGGCCTAACTTGCAGCTCCCACTTGGGTGGACAGAGCAGCCTATGTAAAACTACATTGTGAACCTTTGCTCCAAGAACTAACACAGGAACATCCCAGGCAAGCCTAGAGAATCCACAGACCCTTTGTAGGAGGTGGATTGCAGCTGCAGGCTCCGTGGGACAGCTGAGGAACTGTGGGTTCACTTGCTTTCTCAGATGAAGGCTTGCACCCTGGGGCAAGTTCTCAGCCCTGCTCACAAGCTGTCTGGAAATAAACTCAGTGTGTTTGGGGGCATGGTGCATGTGAGACCAGCCTTTTGGGCTGTGGGCTGCAGGGGAGCTGGGTGAGTCCTGTGGCTGCCGGCTTTACCCACTTTTCTGGTGACCTATATGTGACAGCAGAGGTCCCCTGGGAACACAACTCCATTGGTCTAGGAACCACACCCCTGTCCCCTACAGCAGTCACGGCAAGCCCTGCCCAAGGAGAGTCTGAGATCAGACATGCCTAACCCTGCCTCCACCTGATGGTCTTTCTCTACCTGCCCTGGTGGCCAAAGTCAAAGCCCACCCTGCCCACTACTGGAGAAACATGAATATTTACCCAAAGGCGACCCTAGGGCAAGCTTGTCTTCTCCCAATACAACCTCAGCTGATGCACTATTGACAGTGCCACCTTCTGGCTGGAGAAGAACCAACACAAAACCAGCACACTAAACAAAAACACAATCAAGGACCCTCAGAATCCATTTCAGTCCCTGCTACTTCCACTGGAGCAGGTGCTGGTATCCATGGCTGAAAGACCTAAAGACAGATCACATCACGGGACTCTCTGCAGATACTCCCCAGTGACAAGCTGGAGCCTAGTACCTCTGCTGTGTGACTAGATCCAGAAGAGAAATATAATTGTTGCAGTTCGGCTCTCAGGAGGCCGCATTCCTTGGGGAAGGGGAAGAAAATCACATCAAGGGAGCACCCCATGGGACACAAGAATCTGAACAGCAGCCCTTGAGTCCCAGACCTTCCCTCTGACATAGTCTACCCAAATGAGAAGGAACCAGAGAAACAATTCTGGTAATATGACAAAACAAGGTTCTTTGACACCTCCAAAAGATCACACCAGCTCATCAGCAATGGAGCTAAAGCAAGATATAATCTCTGAATTGCCAGAAAAAGAATTCAGGCCACCTATTAAGCTAATTAAGGAGGCACCAGAGAAAGGTGAAATCCAACTTAAAGAAATCAAAAAAAATGACATAGGATATCAATGGAAAAAATCTCCAGTGAAATAGATAGCATAACTAAAAAAAAAAAAAAAAAAAATCACAACTTCTGGAAATGAAGGAGACACTTAGAGAATTGCAAAATGCACTGGAGAGTCTCAGCAACAGAATCAAACAAATAAAAGAACTTCAGAACTCAAAGACAAGACTTTCAAATTTACCCAATCTAACAAAGGCAAAGAAAAAAAGAATTTAAAAAACAAAGATTCCAAGAAATTTAAAATTATGTTAAACAACCACACCTAAGAATAACTGGTGTTCCCGAGGAAGAAAATAAATCTAAAAGTTTGGAAAACATATTTGAGGCAACAATTGAAGAAAACTTCCCCAGCCTTGCTAGAGATCTAGACATCCAAATACAAGAAGGTCAAAGAACACCTGAGACATTCATCGCAAAAAGATCATTGCCGAGGCGCATAGTCATCAGATTATCTACAGTCAAGATGAAGGAAACAATCATAAGAGTTGTGAGGCAAAAGCAGCAGGTAACCTATAAAGAAAAACTTGTCAGACTAACAGCAGATTTCTCAGCAGAAATCCTACAGGCCATAAGGCATTGGGATTCTATCTTTAGCTTCCTTAAACAAACAAAACAATTATCAGCCAAGAATTTTGTATCTAGTGAAACTAAGCTTCAAAAATGAAGGAAAGATAAAGACTTTTTCAGACAAATGCCAAGAGAATTCGCCACTACCAAGCCAGCACTATGAGAACTGCTGTTAATAAAAGAAACTCTAAATCTTGAAACAAATCCTCAAAACACACCAAAATAGAACCTCTCTAAAGCCTAATCCTCACAGGACCTATGAAACAACAACACAATGAAAAATACCCAAGGTATTCAATAAATAGCAGGGCGAATACAATAGTACCTCATATCTCAATACTAACATTGAATGTAAATGGCCTAAATGCTCCACTTAAAAGATACAGAGTGGCGGAATGGGTAAGAATTCACCAACCAAGGCCAGACGTGGTGGTTCATGCCACTTTGGGACTCTGAGGCGGGTGGATCATTTGAGGACAGGAGTTCAAGACCAGCCTGGCCAATATGGGGAAAACCCATGTCTACTAAAAATACAAAAATTAGCTGGGTGTGGTGGCATATACCTGTAATCTCAGCTACTCAAGAGGCCGAGGCATAAGAATTCCTTGAACCTGGGAAGTAGAGGCTGCAGTGAGCCAAGATCACATGACTGAACTCCATCCTGGGGGACAGAGCAAGACCCAGTCTCCAAAAAATTTAAAAATACATTCACCAACCAAATATCTGCTGTCTTCAAGAGACTCACCTGACTCATAAGAACTCACATAAACTTAAAGTAAAGGGGTGGAAAAAGATATTACAAATGGACACTAAAAGTGAGTGGCAGGAGTAGCTATTCTTATATCAGACAAGACAAACTTTAAAGCAACAGCAGTTAAGAAAGACAAAGAGGGACATTATAGATAAAATAACTAGTCCAACAGAAAAATATCACAATCGTAAATATATATGCACCTAACACTGGAGCACCCAAATTTATAAAAGACCTAAGAAATGAGATAGATAGCAACACAATAATAGTGGTGGACTTCAGTACTCCACTGACAGCACTAAACAGGTCATCAAGACAGAAAGCCAACAAAGAAACAATGGACTTACCCCATACCCTACAACAAATGGACTTAACAGATATTTACAGAACATCCTACCCAACAACTGCAGAATATACACTCTATTCATCGGCATATGGAACATTCTCCAAGACAGACCGTAAGATAGGCCATCAAACAAATCTCAGCCAATTTAAGAAAATCAAAATTATAGGAAGGACTCTTTCAGACCACAGTGGAATAAAATTGGAAATCAACTCCAAAAGGAACCCTCAAAATCAGACAAATACACAGAAGTTAAATAACCTGCAAATGAATGATCATTGGGCTTGAACCACACTATAACAGTGACACAATCTATCAAAACCTCTAGGATACAGAAAAAGTGGTACTAAGAGAAAAGTGTACAGCATTAAGTGCCTACATCAAGAAGTCTGAAAGAGCACAGGTAGACAGTCTAAGGTCATACCTCAAGGAGCTAAAGAACCAAGAACAAAACAAACCCAAACCCAGCAGAAGAAAAGAAATAAGCAAGATCAGAGCAGAACTAAATGAAACTGAAACAAACAAAAAAAATACAAAGATAAATGAAACAAAAAGGTGGTTATTTGAAAAGATAAATAAAATTGAGAGACCATTAGCAAGATTAACCAAGAAAAGAAGAGAGAAGATCCAAATAAGCTCAATAAGAAACAAAACGTGAGCTATTACAAACAACACCACACAAATACGAAAGATTATTCAAGGCTACTGTGAACATCTTTATGTGCATAAACTAGAAAACCTAGAGGAGATGGATAAATTCCTGGAAATATACAACCCTCCACGATTAAACCAGGAAGAAATAGAAACTCTGAACAGATTAATAACAAGCAGCGAGACTGAAATGGTAATTAAAAAGTTACCAACAAAAAAGTCCAGGACCAAATGGATTCACAGCTGAATTCTATCAGACATTCAAAGAAGAATTGGTACCAATCCTGTTGACACTATTCCACAAGATAGAGGAAGAGGGAATCCTCCCTAAATCATTCTATGAAGCCAGTATCACTCTGATACCAAACCCAGGAAAAAACTTAACCAAAAAAAAATTAAAAACTATAGACAAATATCCCTGGTGAACATAGATGCAAAAGTCCTAGCTAACCAAATCTAACAGCATGTTAAAAAGATAATCCTCTATGATCGAGTGGGTTTCATACCAGGGATGCAGGGATGGTTTAGCATTCACAAGTCAATAAATGTGACACACCACATAAACAGAATCAAAAACAAAAATCACACCATCAACTCCATAGATGCAGAAAAACTATTTGACAAAATCCAGCATCCCACTATGATTAAAACGCTCAGCAAAACTGATATAGAAGGGATATAACTTAAGGTAATAAAAGCTATCTATGACAAACCCACAGCCAACATTATATTGAATGTGAATAACTGAAAGCATTCCCTCTGAGAACTGGAACAAGACAAGGATGCCCACTTTTACCAATTCTATTCAACATAGTTCTGGAAGTCCTAGCCAGAGCAATCAAACAAGAGAAAGAAAGGGCATCTAAACTGGTAAAGAAGAAGTCAAACTGTCACTGTTTGATGATGATATGATCACATACCTAGAAAACCCTAAAGACTCATCCAAAAAGCTCCTAAAACTGGTAAATGAATTCAGCAAAGTTTCAGGATATAAAAATAATATACACAAATCAGTAGCCCTGCTATACACCAACAGCAACCAAGCTGAAAATCAAATTAGGAACCCAGCCCCTTTTACAATAACTGCAAAAATATAAAATACTTAGGAATATACTTAACCATGGAGGTGAAAGACTGCTACACGGAAAACTACAAAACACTGCTGAAAGAAATCACAGACAATATAAACACATCCCATGCTCATGGATGGGTAGAATCAATACAGTGAAAATAACCAGACTGCCAAAAGTAATCTACAAATTCAATGCACTTCCCATCAAAATACCACCATCATTCTTCATAGAACTAGAAAAAAAATTCCTAAAATTCATATGGAACCAAAAAATAGCCCACATAGCCAAAGAAAGGCTAAGCAAAAAGAACAAATCCAGAGGAATCACATTACCCAACTTCAAACTATACTATAAGGCCAAAGTAATCAAAACAGCATGGTACTGGTATAAAAATAGGCATATAGACCAATGCAAACAGAATAGAGAACCAATAGATAAGGCCATATACTGTCAACTGATTTTTGACAAAGCAAACAAAAACATGAAGTGGGGAAAGAACACCCTATTCAACAAATGGTGCTGGGATAATTGTAGAAGAATGAAACTGGATCCTCATCTCTCACCTTATACAAAAATCAACTCAAGATGGAATCAAAAACTTAAATCTAAGACTTGAAATCATAAAAATTCTAGAAGATAACATCAGAAAAACCCTTCTAGACACTGGCTTAGGGAAAGACTTCATGACCAAGAGCTCAAAAGAAAAAATGCCACAAAAGCAAAGATAGATGGGACTTCCTTAAACTAATAAGCTTCTGCATAGCAAAAGAAATAATCAGCTGAGTAAACAGACAACACACAGAGTGAGAGAAAATCTTTGCAATCTGTACATCTGAGAAAGGACTAACATCCAGAATCTACAAGGAAACTCAAATCAGCAAGAAAAAAAGCAATCTCATCAAAAAGTGGGCTAAGGACATGAATAGACAATTCTCAAAAGAAGATACACAAATGGGCAGAAAAACTATGAAAAAACGCTCAACATCACTAATGACCAGGGAACTGCAAATCAAAACCACAATGAGATGCCACCTTACTGCTGCAAGAATGGCCATTAAAAAAAAAAAAAAAAATCATTGATATTGGAGTAGATGTGGTGAAAAGGGAATACTCTTACACTATTGATGGGAATTTAAACTAGTACGACCTCTATGGAAAACAGTGTGGGGATTCATGAAAGAAGTAAGTAGATCTACCATTTGATCCACCAATCCCATTCCTGGGTATTTACCCAGAGGAAAATAAATCATTATAGAAAAAAGATACTTGTACATGCATGTTTACAGCAGCACAATTTATAGTTGCAAAAATATTGAACCAGCCCAAATGTTCAGCAATCAATGAGTGGATAAAGAAAATATGGGGTGTGTGCGTGTGTGTATGTGTGTAATACATACAACAAACATAGTAGTATTCCATGGTGTGTGCGTGTGTGTGTGTGTGTCTATATATATATATATAATTAACAAAGAAGAAATCCAGAATAAAGAAAAATGATCATTTAATGCCTATATCAGAAATTAATATTGAAAACCACATTTTGCATTCCAAATTCTAAATTGTGATTTTCCTATGAACTAGCTACAAAGTTCCTGAGAATGCATTTTGAACAGTTTCTACTTTAATTGACTGATCATTTCCTTGAAGTTTAACATAGGGTCATTTTTACTAAATCTTCCATGAATAAGTAGCCTGCTTTCTGTGCTCATTCCATTGGATAAGAAAAGAAATCTAAGTCACACACTGGTACTATGGAGACCTTTGTGATTGACTTCACTGCACCTCTATCCTTCAATATTATCCATCTCAGTTTGCCTTTCAGACTGTAGTTATTATTTGCCAGGATGGTCTCGATCTCCTGACCTTGTGACCTGCCCGCCTTGGCCTCCCAAAGTGCTGGGATTACAGGCGTGAGCCACCGTGCCCGGCCAGTTATTTTAATATTTCTAAGTGAAGCACACCTATCTTCTCTTTATGGGAGATAAGTATCTCCATGAACATTCATAAACCACTTATCTTTTTTATATACATCTGTATCTTAGGAGTTGAAGCAGTACATTCAGCCTCCCCCAGCCATTTCTAGCATCTCTAACAATTATACAATCTTAACAATTCATCCACAAGTATTTACCAAAAGTTCTACTTCATGCCAGACACTGAATAAATGTCTCCATTGGCCCAATCAGACTGAAGAAAATGACTTAAATTTCATGGTTTTGAGAGAACCACAAACAAGAAAGCTTTTCGGACCTAGCCAGTGGTGGCAGCCACATTATAATCACGAGGGCATCAACCTGAAATCAACAACACAGCAAGGAAGACAGAGGGGAGACACGAGGGGAAAGGGGTTGGAGGGGAAAGGGAGAGAGAAAGGGATGGGAAGGAGAAAAAGAGGGAGGGGAAAGACATGAGAAATTGAGTCTTCAGAGACATTTCCAGCCAAATTAATCAGCCAACCTTGAAGCCTGCCTTACTTAGGGACTTTTTAAATATGCAAGATAGCTAATTTCCCTATGAAGTCAATTTTACCAGGTAAAACTAAAAACACTCAAGAGAGCATTTAAATGCAACAAAACGATACGAGGATATTACTTTTACGTCATTAAATTAATACATTGTTATTTAAAATAAAATCTTGTAGAAAACTCTCATTCTTACAAAATAATAAATTCCTTTGTTCTAATCTGGTTTGGCTCTATTTATCCAACTGGAATACACAACACATAAGACTCTTTTCACTCCAATAAGGCTGGTTTCACTACAATCTCCAATACGTTTTGCTCACTATTAACTCAAAGTCCTTTTATCTTCCAACAAATATTTACTGAGCACCTACTGAGTGCCTGTCACAGTTCTTTATGTTTACAATAGCTTGGAGAATAAAAAAGAGACAATAATCCTTGTCTTCATGAAGCTGTATGCTAAACGCAGGTGACTGTCAATCAACTTGATAAATAACTACATCATAGAGCAAGTTGGAAACGTTTGGTTGGGAGAATGCAGACCAGGATAAGGGGAACCGGAAGGCAATGAGGGAAGAAGACAGGGAGCAGGATGCGGTATAAAAAAGCGTGGTTGCAGCAATCTCCTGGAGAAGGTGAGCTAAAATAAACAAAGCAGTTACCCAGGAAGAAAACCCCAAGCAGAGGGCTAAGCCTGCACAAAGACGTTGAGATGCAAGTGTGCCTGCCATACTCCCGCTACAGAAGATGATCCCCTTATTTCCAAATACTAAGTCCTTCAAGACTCAGCTCAACTTCTAGTCTGAGAGGTCCTCTCAAGAGCAATAAGCCCACTAATCTCTCTTGTCTCAGAACTTTTCTATGTTCTTTTTCTGTTAGGAAAGCAGAATATGACAGAAATAAGGAAGACAGGTTTGGAGTTAGTAGATCTGTTTTCAAATCATAGCTTCACTTCCCAACCATACATGCGTTTCTTTACCTTTCCAAACTTGCCTACCTTATGGTTTTAAAATGATTTAGGATAATGTTAGGATTAAATGAGATATGGATAATTCTGACACAGAGAGAATGCTCAATAAATTGTTTTGTTCCTGTCCATTCAACTTAACATTAACTCTCTTCTGCCTTCTACTGATAGCTGGACACACGTGAAGGACTTAACTTCTTAACTAAATATAAATTTCTTGACAATAAGACACCACATCTAATGTTTCTTTTACATTACTGAAAAATAAAATCATTCCAAAATGATTCTGTGATGATTAAGACACTGATGATAATGTTTTTGCATACAGAACATTTTTATTTGGTCACGAAAAGAGTGCTAAAATGCTAGAAATTGCTACTTTGACCAGAGGTTTAAAATCTCTTTGTCTATTAAATACGGTTCCCAAAATCAGTTTGTTTTATCTTCATTCTTACATGTTTTAAGCATCAAAAGCTAGGCATTTGTGCAAGAACATGAGTCATGTAACCAAGAACCGGAGTACCATGTTAACTGATCTGCGCTAATAAACCCGCGACTTTGCAGAGTTACTGATGACAACACGTGAAATAAACTACAAATCACTGTATGGTTGGAAGATATAAAGAACTATATACTTGTGATATTTTTCATCAGAAATAAAAAATGGGGGTCACATATAAGTTCACAAGCCATATCAAAAAAAAAAAAAAAAGGAAAAGCAATCATTTTCTTCTCTGAGAGATTGTAATGATTTTTAATAACTTGTTATAGTCACATTTTCTGACACACATGTTCTAGTATAATCTTTTGTACTTAATTATATATAAACAGAATGACACCATCCCATCACCGTCAACATCAGTGACATTAACATGAAGCTTTCCAATTCCATAAATGGAAAGTGATGACTTAAAAAGCTACAGTGTGAACCGCAGGTGTTCTTCTCCTATAGAAAATGTAACAACTTGTAAAGTACCTTCCTTGTATTTCATTTTAGAGACATGAGAAATATCAATATATATACTAGCATAACTACTATTTACATAAGATGATATAGGTTTCTCTCATATCTGAAAGAAAAGATCGCGTGTAAATTGGATTTCACTTATCAAGGACGTAAAAGTGAAGTTCAAGAAAGTCCTCATAACACAGTCATGTAATATATATGTTACTCTTCTTTTCCACAGTTTACTTCATAGAACTTAGTCATCTCTAAATGATTTAGAACTGTGTTGATTCTGTAACTTGAACCTAGATGCTACCAGGACCAAGAGCAAATGCAACCAACCTTAAGGTTTCACCATGAGAAACCTCAGCAAAATCTACCCCAGAGAGGCCAAGACACGAAATTTTTTCTTATAGTTATCTGAATATATCTACCGATACATTAAGAGCTGCTGAAATATATAAACATATCTACGATCATGACAGAAGAAACAAGGAAATGTAAACTCTGTTGACATTTGAGGGGATTATTCACCGCCTGAACTTGGATATTCAATAATACCTCAAAATTCATAGTTTCAAGTGGCTATTTATAAATAGCTAAGAGACTTTAGAATTATGAATGAAAATTTACTAAGCCTTCCTAAAACTCTTACAATGTTCTGTGCCTCTTTAGAAACATTTTTATTATGTTGATTTGGTATTGAGGATGTGGGGAAATGAGAAGTCCAAAGCTTTCTTACTGTATTTATAACAATTTAGGCCAGGCACTGTGGATCACACCTGTAATCCTAGCACTTTGGGAACTAGGGTGGGAGGATAGCTTGATATCAGGAGTTCGAAACCAGGTGCGGCAACATAATGAGACCCCGTGTCTACAAAAATTAAAAAATAGCCAGGCACAGTGGCATGTGCCTGTAGTCCTGGCTACTCAAGTGGCTGAGGCAGTAGGCTACGGCAGGAGGATCACTTGAGCCCAGGAGTTCAAGGCTGCAGGGAGTCATGATCCTGTCACTGTACTCCAGACTGGGTGACAGAGTAAGACCCTGTCTCAGGAAAAAAAAAAAAAAAAAAGTAACAGTAAGGGTTTAGCATCAAAGTGTGACCTGGTACTTTTCTGAGGTTGGAAAAAAAAAAATCCCAGAATGTATTGTTCACCTCCAGATTCTAGCAATTCTCTGAGGTGTACAAGATTCCATGAAATTCGGCTATCACACATTACTCTATCAGTAGAGATCCTAACTGGAAAGTGTTCATAGTACAAGATCGTGGCACTAAAAGGAATATAAACATTAAGAACTCAGAATGAAGTTTAAAGTTGTTGACTAAATTTTCTCATTTTGAATAATAAGCTGGGTCATGTGCTGTAAAAGTTCCTAGCTGTCTGCAAATCAATTAACTTACTTTTGAAAATGTTTTTGTTATTATCAGAGTCCATGATTACTCTAATTACTAATTTCATTTGTACATCTTAGAACTCCTCTTCTAAAACTGTTCAAAGGAAAAATTAAAATAGCAGCTCTATTACATCTGCAGGTAGTAGTTTCACATTCATTCCACTTGTTTGACATTAGATAAAATGTGCACTAGATAGAATAAATTTATAATATTAAGTCTCTTCTTGGTTTCTGTGAACACTGAAAATTATGAGACCAGAGTACTTTTCATTAAAAAAAAAAAAAAAAAAAAATCTTAATGTCCGCAGATAGGTAAAGATAATGAGTGGTTCTCTCTCTGCTTCAGACCATCTGACAAGGCAGACATACGAAGGAAGCCAGGGGGAACAGTCTGATCAGGTCAACTGCAGCCAAGGGACAAGCAGCAGAGGAGGAGGTTGTTTACTCCATGGCAGTGAAGCACGATCCTGCCTCAAGTACACTTACATCTCCAGAAAGAACGCAGCCTCACTACAAAATACTACAAAATACACACATGTACACTGGACGTATGTTTTATTTATTATCAATACCACTCAAAGAAATAAGAAGCCCAGGCAAATGCTTAGAGCCCTTGAGACAGATACTAACTAATAAAGACTAGAAATGGAAAAAAAATGAATAGTCTACAATGTTCAGCAATGTGGCTGAATTGTGTGTTCACACACAATCCAACTTCTTCAACATTTCTTTTGTATCAGTTAGGCAATTATAGCTCGTAGACAATTCTGTATTAAGACATTTTACCTAATTTAAAACTATTAGCAGCTTACAGCAATGATCTACGAAGATTCATTTCCCTTTGTCTATAGTTTGAAATAAGTGACAAAACTTTATACTTTTACAAAAGGCAATTTTATCCATATGCTGAAAGAAAACTAATTATATATAGTATTAAAAACAATGCTCCACTTTTGCTTATGAAGGATTAACTGCTACAGAAATTGCCTTCTAGTAATAAACAACTTTAGAAAATCAGAAGAAAATATGTGAAATGAAAGTTTTTAGACACTGAACACAAGGCAATACAAGACAGTGATCCTAGTGATTTAAACACATAGGAAAAAAAAAAGTCAATGTTCATGTAGGATAAAAGCTCATAGCAAACTAAAATTTAAGGGAATTTCCTTAACATGGTAAAGGAATCTATAAAAAATCTACAGATAGCATCACACCTAATGGTGTAAGATTAAATGCTTTCCTACCAAGATGGAGAACAAGGCAAGAGCATCTGCTCTCCACACTCCTATTCGACAATATACAACTGTATTTCTACCATGCTGAATATGCAAATTATATTCAACATTATTCAGTATTCTCACCACTATCCTTTTCAGTAAAATTTTAAAAACTGTATATACATACACATACATACATACATACAAATTACATGTATTTAACATTATATATAATAGGTATTATGTATCCAACATAGATTTAAAAGGAAAAAAAAAACAAAACAACTATTCAGAGATGGCATGATCACCTACGTAAAAAGTCCTGAGGAGGCCAGGTGCGGTGGCTCACGCCTGTAATCCCAGCACTTTGGGAGGCCAAGGCGGGCGGATCACAAGGTCAGGAGACTGAGACCATCCTGGCTAACATGGTGAAACCCTCTCTCTACTAAAAATACAAAAAAAAAAAAAAAAAAAAAAAAAAAAGTCCTGAGGAATCTACAAAAAACTACTAGAATGAATATGTGAGTTTAGTAAGGTCACAAAAGGTCACAAAATGCATGGTAAGAGAACTTCAAATCCTAAATAAATAGTTAAGTATACCCTGTTCAAGGATCAGAATTGTTATCAATTTTCCCCAACTTGATCTGTAGAGTAAATACAGGCAATTCAAAATCTCAACAGGCTTTCTGTCAAACTTGACAAAGTATCTGTAAAATGTATATGGTAATGTAAATGACCCAGATGAGCAATTCATTTTTTGAAAATAAATAAGTTGTAGAAGTTATGCTACATTCCAAGACTTCCTACACAGCTACATTAATCAAAACAGTGTGGCACTGACATAATGAGAGACATGCAAATCAATAATGTGGTACTGACATAATGAGAGACATGCAAATCAATGAACCGAAACAAAATGTAGAAATAGACATATGCATATATGTGATTTTAGGCAAAGATACCAAAGTGATTCAATGAAAACAGGGTAAGCTTTTTCAACAAATCGTGCTGGAAGAAATGGATATTCATAAACAAATTAACCTTAACCCTTACCTCACATGATATATAAAGATTAACATGAAATAAATAGATGAACATATAAGGGTGAAAACTGTAAAATGTATATAAGAAAATAGGAGAATATATTGAGTTAGGCAATGATTTCCTACAGTAGACACAAAATACACAAACCATCAAAGAAAAAACTGATAAAACAGACTTTATCAAATTTAAAAACTTTGGCTCTTCAAGAGACACTTAAGAAAATAAAAGCCACAGACTGGGAGAAAGTATTTTCAAAATATGTATCTGGCAAAAGACCTATAACTAAAATACATAAAGTTCTCTTACAACTCAATACTAAGAGGATGAAGACTCAAATTTACAAAGCAGCAAAAGATTTGAATAGATTCTTCACAAATGAAGATAGAGGAATTAAAAACTCATTAAAATGTTTAACATTTTTAGTTATTAGGAAAATCCAAATCATAATAAAAAGAGATATCAGCAAGTACCCGTTAGAATGGAGAAAATTAAAAGAATGTGAAGCAATGAGATTTTACAGTACATTGTTAAACGTGTGGCGTATCTGAACAATGGGATACTACGGAGCCACGAAAATAAAGAATGTACTGATACACACAACCACCTCTGCAAATCCCACAACCATCATGCTAAGTAAGAGAAAGCAGATACAATGACTTCACACTACATGAGTGTCTTTACATGAAATTCTACAAACTATAATGACAAAAGGCCATCAGAGGTTGCCAGGAACTAAAGGAAGGTGTAGGGTGTAGGAGGGAATATTACCTACAGAGAGGTATATGGGGACCTTTGGAGATGACAGAAAGGTTGATTGGGATGATGGTTACAGGATAGTACACATTCATCAAAACTCATTAAACTATATACTTGATCAGATTTATTGTAAGTAAATTAGACCTCTATAAAGCTGATTAAACAAAGAAACAAGAAAAGTATGTCTTCTCCTTAGGCTTGAACTCGATGTGAAGCAAGTCCCACGATTTCCTTCTTCCACTCTTGGCTTGGGCTTCCATTCAAGATCCCATCTTGTCTAGGGTGTGCTCCTGGACCCACGCTTCAACACCAGCTGAGGGCAGCAGCAGGGGAGATGTTCACGTGTCCTTCATCCCCTAAAATTCTTTTCACAGCCACAAACAACCTCAAGGTTATTCCTCCACATTTACTAAGAACTTCTCAACGTGACTAATATTATTCTTTCCCCTTAAAACCACCTCGAATTATTCTGCACAGCATCAACATCCACATGGAAGAATGCGGGGGTCTGGATGGCAAGCAAGCCAACACAGTCTGCACAGGGAACGATGGAGTTGTTCTGGCAATAAGGAGTTTTCAGCAAAACTTAAGGGGCCAGCAAGAAGAACAAGAGTTCGTGCAGAGGCCTGTTGGGCAAGGACAGCCACAGGTCTCTGCCCATCAAGAAATAACAGGCCTGGGAAACTTGGCACTAGATTCAATAAGAACCCAGAGAATCAACATTGAAAAGCCAAAGCCTCCTTTTCTTCACTACTGTGATATTCCCTGAGTTTCCCAATATATCCACCTGTTCACTGGAATAAAGAAAAGTCAGAAAGAAGCCATTAAAGACAGGAACTCTTAGACCAACCAACTCTGGAAAATAGTTTGGCACTTTCTGAAATCCTAGTTTTAGATATTTACCTAAGACTACATATCTAAAAGACCAAGTATCCAAAAGAAACGAAATTAATGCAAAAAAAATAAGTAACTGAAAGATCTTTATGGATAAGATGGTTTTCCACTAACAGTGGGAAATATAACCCAAAAGCAGAATAAGATTAGGTAATAAAATTATGCTATTTTGCATATCCAAGTCAATCTTGCTACTGTATTTCCACAAAGAAAGCCAAAATTATTGTCATAAAATTCTTTTTATAGCATCTATTAATTGTAATCAATTACAAAAGTGCATTAAACATTTATTTGCAGAAAAGGCTGTATAATTCAAAAGCACTGCTACTTGTGGTTCTCTAAAAATCTATAAAACTGATGACAGGGAATAATTCTAGAATCCTACCTATTAGAATCCTAAGTAGACATAGGTAAAACAATTATAGCCTAAGGAGGAAGAATTTTTTTAGAATATCATTTTGGAAAATTTGAGAAGATAACCACTAAAGAGAGAAAAGAGGTCATGTGGTTAAAGTAAAATGCATTAGAGCTCAGTATTATGATGATTTATTTAAACTATATTACAGATTTATTAAATACATGTATTAAACACATATATTAAATACATTAAATACATATATTAAATACATATATGTATTTAATGTATATAATAAAGCTATAATATATATAAAATATATTATAGATTTATTAAAACTATAAAAAAAACCATGATAGCATTAAATATTTAGAATTGTTTAAAAATAAATTACAGCATCATTAACTTAGATAAATGACTGAACATTCTTCATCTCTAGTATGATCCTGTTCCAATATGCTGAGGTCTCTAAGACTCACTACGGTTCTCCAGCACACCTGTAGCCACAACAGCTTCTTGGGGTTCAAGTCAATGTGCTTAGAGACAGTCATTCATTTATTATCAGAAAATCTAAAGCTTTTGGTACTGAACACTGTGATTTAAATTTTGCAACTGATTTTTCACATGTTTCTCAATAGGACTAGCTTTTATTTCCAAGTAAGACTTTATGTGGAAACCTCATATATTAAATAGATTAAAAGAAATACGGTGGCAGATATCATCATTGGCTTAACATAAATTCCAACCTCCGCTGGGAGCTCCCTTTTGTTCCGCTTAGGCCGGAGAGCTAAACACTACATTTTCGGATTTCCTAGCATCTTATCAGGTACTGTTACTAAGGTGAGACTGAATTCAGAACTGAGTTAAGTGAGAAGAAAGGCAGGGCCTGCGGTTCCCACTTTCCTGAGGAGTATCAATCCACAGCCACCAGATTCCTGTTGCCTGGACTTCCTACAGACAAGGAGCAACTTGAGCAGTCACAGCCGATGATGTGAAATTCTGGGGCCTGAAAGCTTCTCTTCGTAGCTCTGCCTAGAGATGATCCCTCGAGTCCTTCTAATGATTTTGTAAGTCACTGAATGTGTTTCTTTCTACCTTCCATTGTTTTCTATTACCTATAACCAAACCCAAAGATAAGTGTTTTATTAATAAAAATTTACTTCAAATGTTATAAATTATGAAACATCTCATGATAAAGCCAACAAATAACAAAAAATATGTTGCCTCACAAATTCTAACGACTCCAGTTTAAAATGGTTCAAATATATTTACAAATTTTCTTCTTTAAAAGTTAAATCAATAAATATATAACTACTCACATTTCTTAGAACAAGAAACACCCAAACATACAATAAACCAACCACTGTGTGCCATTTTGTGATTAAATATACACTGATTCAACTTTCAAACAAAATGATGATGAGAGTCAAAATATTACTAATATGATACTTTTAAAAGAAGTTCAAATAAATATGCAGCTAGGTCACTATAAGCTTTGCCTGAGTTCTGCATAAAAATGAGTTGAACTGACAGTACAATGTTAATCGGTTGGTGGTCTCCAACATATTAAAATTTGGTATAATCAAATATGTCTGTTGTCTTACTATAGTTAAAACTGTCCAAAACTATTTTGGGGGCCTAAATTCTTTTGAAGCAAAGCCATAGACCTTCTCTCAGAGAAAACAATATACATTTTAAAATATTATATATAATCTCAGAAGGATCACATGAACTCCTGTTTGATTTCACCATGATCAGGTCACAAATTGGTTGCATTGAAAAGCTGGTCAGTACAAAAAGCATTTTAAATTCTGAATTCTAAGAAAAAAAAACATAAAATCCTTCAAATATTCTAAAAGTAACATACAAAAAAATATAAACAATAAAACAATACCAAATATATAGTGAAAATAATACTACTTCTCTTATTTTTGAATTGTATTTTCTTTTTTTTTAATTATACTTTAAGTTCTAAGGTACACGTGCACAACGTGCAGGTTTGTTACATATGTATACATGTGCCATGTTGGTGTGCTGCACCCATCAACTCATCAGCACCCTTCAACTCGTTATTTACATCAGGTATAACTCCCAATGCCATTCCTCCCCCCTCCCCCCTCCCCACAATAGGCCCCGGTGTGTGATGTTCCCCTTCCCATGTCCAAGTGATCTCAATGTTCAATTCCCACCTATGAGTGAGAACATGAGGTGTTTGGTTTTCTGTTCTTGCGATAGTTTGCTGAGAATGATGGTTTCCAGCTGTATCCATGTCCCTACAAAGGACACAAACTCATCCTTTTTTATGGCTGCATAGTATTCCATGGTGTATATGCGCCACATTTTCTTAATCCAGTCTGTCACTGATGGACATTTGGGTTGATTCCAAGTCTTTGCTATTGTGAATAGTGCTGCAATAAACATACGTGTGCATGTGTCTTTATAGCAGCATGATTTATAATCCTTTGGGTATATACCCAGTAATGGGATGGCTGGGTCATATGGTATTTCTAGTTCTAGATCCTTGAGGAATCGCCATACTGTTTTGCACAATGGCTGAACTAGTTTACAATCCCACCAACAGTATTTTCTAATTCTACACTGCCTCCACTCATGGTAGCCACTGGCAGCCAGTGTTCCTGTTGGGAATGTCTTTTCCCACTTTTTTCCATTCCCATATTAACATAACTATATAAGTACTTCAGTTGTTGTTTTTTTCCCCACTGAAATGGCACTGTACTACAATGTTATATTGCAGATTAATTTTGTCACTTAGAATTTCACATTCCTTTCTAGACCATAGAGTTCCAACTCATTTTTTTGAATACATGTATAACATTTCATACAATAAATATATCACAATTTATTCAATATTTCCCTTTAGATGGACATTTAGGTTGATTTCAGTATTCTATCTCTGTAAGCAATGTTGTGATAAATATTTCGGCATGTATATATTCAATATTCTCCCTACTTTAAAAGTGTTGAATAATCTCCTAAAAGAAAAAAGTTATCAATAGAGGTTACTTTTCTATAGAGGAGATTTTATACAATGTATAATAGAAAATAAGTACAGAAGAACAGTAATATTGGCTAAATAAGCATTTGTGGGCACATCCAACATATTATTTCCAAGTAACAGTGCCATGCCTGATATGGTGAAAAGAAAAATTGTTCTTGAGAATGTATCTTTGATTGAAAGGTATGCAATCTCACGAAAACTTCTGGCACTGATAGGCTTTGCCTTGACACTTGGTTTCAAGGATTTTAAGCTAAAGTAAGGCCATGTGCCTTATCTGTCATTCAAAAAAATTATAAAATGATTCCACGTATTCACAGCTTTTTATTTGTAGAGTATTTTTACTCACACCAGCTATAAATAACACATTGGTTTCTCTGGTTCATTCTAGTACACTTGAAATACTGCCAAAATAATCAAAGACTTATCTCTTAGCCCTACTTTCCATTGCATTCTCTGATGTCTTTGTCCCAGAAGCTCAGCCTGTTTTCCTTCTAATCAGCAATCATCAGCTCAGGAGGTATTGAGCAGTCTTCACCCATTTAGCAATTGATGTTTAGAATCTGTGCTTTTGAAAAGCATCATTTGGTGATCCCTGGAAAGAGTTTGGTTGGCTGAAACTACGGCCAACCTGCTGCCTTACAACTAGATTTTTATCGCTGTTTCCCTACCCTGTACTTGTGTTTCATGCTGGAGTTGAAATTTTGTCCTATATCCCATCATGCTTGGTTAGGGCTCAGACAAGTTGGGTTAGTAACACTTACAAGGCTCTCGGCTTGGGTAGAAGTTATTCCAAGAGGAAGAGGTCCTACTCACTTTGTCCCTGCAGTCAAGGCTAGCTAGAGTTCAGCTTGGAGCAGACTGGCTATACAGTAACACAGTACAAGGAGGAAGCGCTTTAGAAACCAAAGGACAAACTTGCCCGACTTCCTACCCCTTAGTTCTGTTGTGAGGATTAAATGGGCTAACACAGTACTTGTAAATTAATGCTCCTTTTCCCCTTACATGCACTTGTCATGAGACTCCTACTGTCATGTTCCACCTGGAAGACAGACACCCCAGAGTCCAACTATACCAAGCCCAAGTCTAGCAAGTTTCTTCCAGAAGTTCTACAATCATCAGAGTTTCAGCCTATGCTCCTGCTGGATATATCCAGATCCCTATTACTAATTTGAATGGCTCAAAAAATCACACAATCACAACTGAATGACTTTTAGCTCCCCTTTTTCTTTTCCCTTTCCACTTCATTTTTCAACTAAACACTTAACTACACACTTCTTGGGAACTATCAAGTTCTACTGATGGGCCCTATTGTTTTGGGGACTTTCGGGGTAATACAAATATTTTAATTTTTTAGTCTCTTAGAAAAAGGCTTTGAAAATCCTACACATATTTTAAAGTCTTATCAGCAAATTCTGAGGTTATACAAAATGTCACCTACAATGAAACAATGTTTAACTTCAAATAGACCACCTCAAAAACCAAAAGTACATAAATTAAAACAAACCACTTGAATTTCAACTTATGTGGATATACTTCAAGGAATATTTCTACCCAAAGCCCAGAAGAAGCAGACTGTTCCGAAACTGAAAAGTAGTATTTTAAAAGGCCACGACTTGTATTTTCAAAAAAAAATTTATGAATGTATACTTGACAAAGTGACATGCACATATTTAAAGTTAAAAGGTTGCAAAGTTCACATACACATGTGAAACCACTGCCACAACTGAAATAACACATAAATCACCCCCAAAAGTTTCCGCAGATCCATTAGAATCCCTGCCAACTGCCATCCCAAGCAACCACCGATCTGTTTTCTGTCACTGTGTATTACATTGCATTGCCTAGAGTGTTGTATAAATAGAGTAGCATAGTACAGTCCTCTTTTCTGTCTGGTCTCCTTCACTCAGTGTAACTGTTTTGAGATTCATCCACACTGTTGCCTGTATCAATAATTTATTCTTTTGATTGAAGAGTAGCATTCCATTGCATGAATATACCACAGTTTATCCATTCATCTCTTGGTGGACCTGAGTTATTTCCAATTTTATTCCTGTATGAGTTTTCCGCAACAACACGGGCTTTCATTTATCTTCAGTAAATACCTCAGAGAGGAATGAATGGGGCTCATATGCTCAGTGTCTACACAACTTTTAAGAAACTGCCAAGCTATTCTCCAAACTGGTAATAGCATTTTACATTCCCTCAATCAATGTTTGAAAAGTTCAGGGCCTCCACATCCTCGACAACCCTTGGGATAGTAACTGCGTTTAATTTTAGCCGCTGCAAGGCATATGCGGTGATACCTCACTGCTTTTTGTCATCAACAGTTTTACTGAGGATTAATTTACATACCATAAAGTTCACCAACTGTAAGTATACAAAATTCAGTGTTAGTATGTTTATACAGTTATGAAGCTATCATAATCGTCCAGTTTTAAAACACTTCCATCCTCATCAAAGAAAGTTCCCTCATAACCATTTACATTAAACCCCTGGCGCCACAGAGAGCTCTGCAGTCAGTGATGTGCTTCCCATCTTCACAGACTGATTTTTTTCTGGGCATTTCATATAAACAGAATCACGTAATAGATAGTCAATTACATCTGGTTTCTTCCACTTAGCACAAATTTACTCAGGTTCATCCACGTCAAAGCATATATTCATACTTCACTGTTTTTATTGCTTTTATTGATACATATTATTTTCAATATTTATGAGGTACATGTAAGTATTTTTTACACACACAGAATGTGTCAAGATCGAGTCAGGGTACTTGGGCTATCCATAACCACGAGTATTTATCATTTCTATGCGTTTGTAATATTTTGAGTCCTTTCTTCTGGCTACTTTATTCTTCTGCATATGGATATCCAATTTTTCCAGCACCATTTATTGAAGAGGGCTGTCCTTTCCCCAACATATGTCCTTGGAGCCTTTGTTGGAAATCAGTTGGCTATAAATATGTGAAATTATTTCTGAGTTCTTTATTTTGTTCCATTGTACAATTCGTCTATTTTTATACCAATACCATGCTGTCTGGATTACAATCGCCTTGTAATAAAATATAAAGGCAGGGAGTGTGACGCCTCCGGTGTTGTTCTTTTTACTCGGGATTGCTTTGGCTATTTTTTTGGTTCCATACAAATTTTAGGATTTTTCTTTTATTTTTGTGAAAAATGACATTGGTACTTTGATAAGGATTGCATTGAATCTGTATGATGCTTTGGACAACATTCTTATTTTAATTATACTAATTCTTTTGATCTATGAGCATGGAATATCTTTCCATTTGTTTGTATCCTCTATCCTCTTCAATTTCTTTCTTTCAGGGGTTTGTAGTTTTCCTTATTGAGATCCTTTACCTCCTTGGTTAAATTTATTCTTAGGTATTATATTTAATTTTTTATTAAATGGGATTGGCTTCTTGATTTCTTTTTCAGCTATTTCATTATTGGTGTATAAAACACTGCTGACTTGGCCAGGCACAGTGGCTTACGCCTGTAATCCCAGCACTTTGGGAGGCTGAGGCAGGTGGATCACAAGGTCAGGAGATTGAGACCATCTTGGCTAACACAGTGAAACCCCGTCTCTACTAAAAATACAAAAAATTAGCCGGGTGTGGTAGTGGGGGCCTGTAGTCCCAGCTACTCGGGAGGCTGAGGCAGGAGAATGGCATGAACCTGGGAGGTGGAGCTTGCAGTGAGCCGAGATCGCACCACTGCACTCCAGCCTGGGCGACAGAGCGAGACTCCATCTTAAATAAATAAATAAATAAATAAATAAATAAATAAATAAAACACTGCTGACTTGTTGATTTTGTACCCTGCAACTATACCGTATTAGCTCTACAAGTTTTCTGATGGTGTCTTCTGGTTTTTCTAAATCTAAAGAGCATATCATCTCCAAAGAGGGACAACCTGACTTTCTCTTTTCCAGCTTGGATGCCTTTTATTCCATTCTCTTGCTTGATGCTCTCTGGCTCAGACGTTCAGTAGTATGTTGAACAGGAGTGGTGAAAATGGGCAGCCTTGTCTTGTTCCAGATCTTAGAGGAAATGCTTTCAGCTTTCCCACATTCAGTATGATATTAGCTGTGGGTTTGGCATATATGGTTTTTATGATTTTGAAATATGTTCCTTCTCTGCCTAGTTTGCTGAATTTTATTAAATGAGATGATCACACGGTTTTCGTTCTTCATTCAACCCATGTGATGTATCATGTATATTGGTTTGCATATCTTAAACCATCCTTGCATCCCTAGTATAAATTTCACTTGATTGTAGTGTATTACCTTTCTGATGTGGCGTTAAGTTTAGTTTGCTAGTATTTTGTTGAGGATTTCTGCATCTATGTTTATCAGAGATAGAGATACTGGCCTGTAGTTTTCTTGTTTTGTTGTGTCCTTGTCTGGCTTGGGTATCAGGGTAATGCTGGCCTTGTAGAATGAGTTGGTGAGAATTCCCTCCTCTTCAATTTCTTGGAATAGTGTGAGGAGGATTGGTATTAGTTCATTATGTTTGGCAGAATTCAACAGTGAATCCACTGGGTTTTCTTTATTGGGAAAAACCAATGGGCTTTTCTTTATTGGGAGAGATTTTATTTCTGATTCAATCTTGCTATAGTTATCAGCCTGTTCAAGTTTTCTATTTCTTCCTGATTCAATCTTGGTAGAATGCAAGTGGCCCGGAATTTATCTATTTCCTCTTGGTTTTCCAGTTTGTTAGTGTATAGTTGTGTGTAGTTTCTGATGATCTTTTGTATTTCTGTGGTATCAGTTGTAATATCTCCATTTTCATTTATGATTTTGTTTCTTTGGGTCTTCTCTCTTAGTCTAGTTAATGATCTATCATTTTTTTAAAAACTTTTCCAAAAAACAAAATTTTGTTTCATTGATCCTTTTAGTTATTTTTAGTCATATAGTTTTTTAGTCTTTCACTTAGGTCTCTGGTGATATTTATTTCTTTCATTCTATTAATTCTGGATTTAGTTTATATTTGCTTTTCTAGATCCTTGCAGTGTATCATTAGATTGTTTATTTGAACTCTTTCTACTTTTTTGGTGTAGGTGTTTGTTGCTATTGTCTTCCCTGTTAGTATTGCTTTTGCTGTATACCACAGGTTTTGGTGTGTTGTGTTTGCATTTTCATTTGTTTCAAGAAATATTTTGATTTTCATATTAATTTCTTCATTGACCCCAATTATTATTCAGGATAATCTTGTTTAATTTCCATGCATTTGTATAGTTTCTAAAGTTTCTTTTTTTTTTTTTTTATTGATTTCAAGTTTTATTGTAGTCTGAGAAGACACTTGATTTCAAAATTTTTAAAATTTATTGAGAATTGTTTTGTGGCCTAACATGTGGTATATCCTGAAGACTGTTCCATGTGCTGATGAGAAGAAAATGCTCTGTCAACCTTAGCTCCAGCTGATCTAAAAACCACTTTAAATACAATGATTATCTGGTGATTTTCTTCCTAGAGGATCTGTCTAATGCTGACTGCTGACAGGAGGATGTTGAAATTCCTCACTCTCATTGTATTGGAGTGCATCTCTCTCTTTAGATCTAGTAATATTAGCTTTATGAATATAACATTCATAAAGATTCTCCAGTGTTGCGTGCATAAATAGAATTATATCCTCTCGATGAACTGATCTCTTTATATGATCTTATTTGTCTTTCTTTATGGTTTTTTACTTAAAGTCTGTTTTATCTGATGTAAGTATAGCTGCCCCTGCCAGCTTTTGGTTTCTATTTGAATTGAGTATCTTTTTCCATCACTTTAGTTTCAGTCTATGTGTGTCGTTACAGGTGAAGCGCATGTCTTGCAGGCCGCATATAGTTGTATCTTTTATTTTTTCCATTCAGCCAGTCTATATATTTTTAATAGAGAATTTATCTATTCACATTCAAAGTTATTATTGCTATCGGAACTTGTTATTGTCATATTGTTGTTTTCTGGTTGTTTGTATATTCTTTGTTCCTTGCTTTTCTCTTATTGTTTGTCATTGTGGTTTGGTGGTTTTCTGTAGTGGTTCCATTTGAGATCTTTCTCTTTCTGATTTCTGTATTTGCTTTACCAGTGAGTTTTGTTCTTTTATATATTTCTATGATAGTAAATGTCATCTGTGCTTCCAGTTTAGGACTTCCTTTAACATTTATTGTAGGACTGGCCTAGGAATGATGAATGCCCTCAGCTTTTGCTTGTCTTTGAAAGATGTTATTTCTCCTTCATTTGTGGAAGATAATTTTGCTGACAATAGTAATAATAGTAATAAAATATTATTTATTAATAGTAATAAAATAATAGTAACTTTGGTTGACAGGTTTTTAAAAAAATTCAGCACTTTGAATATATCATCCTACTCTCTCCTTGCCTGTTACCTTGCTCTTCTGCTGAGAAATCCATTGTTAGTCTGATGGAGCTTGTAATAGTATCCCATTGTATCAATGTATCATTTATTCGCCAGTTGACTGACATTTGAATTGTTTCCAATTTGTAGCTATACTGAATAATGCTGCTATGAAGATTCATACACATTTCTTGAGGCAGGCATGTTTTCCTCTCCCTTAGGTAGATTCTCAAGAGGAAAACTGATCAGTTTTATGTTAAGTATACCTTTTAAGAAACCGACACTGTTTTCTGAAACACTTGTACCATCTTACTTTCCCAAAAGTAATGTGTAATGATTACCATTTCACCACATGCTCACCAACATCAGTTATTGTCTGTTTTCTTATACTTATTTTAATGAGTACAGGGTAGTATCTCATTGCATTTCCATAATAACTAATGAGTTAGGCATTCTTTATTGGTCATTTATATATCCTCTTTGGGATCATTCATATTCAGATCTGTTGACATTTTTTAAAAATGGGCATTCTTATTATTTTGTTTAAGAATCCTTTATATATTCTGGATATAAGTTCTTCGTGAACTGCAATTTACGGTTTTTTAAAATTTTATGAACTGTGCTTTTGGTGGCACACATAAGAACTTTACTCCACCAAAGACCATACTGTTTTCTAAGAAATTTGAGAATTTAGCTCTTACAATAAAGCATACGATTCATATTAAATTAATGCAGCTTATGATATGACAGAAGGGTATACAGTCTTTACAGTTAATGGTGTTTATATAATGTGTGAATATATAATTGTTCCCTACCAACAATCCTTTCCAAAAATCAATTGTTTTGGCATCTTTGTTGAAAATGAGTTGACCGTGTACAGATTTATTTCTGGACTCTCAATTCTGTTTCATCAATTTGTATGCCTATCTTTGCAGCAGTACAAAACTAACATACAGTGTTTGTACAGTAATTTTTTAATCATGTGATGCAATTCCTCCATATTGAACTTCATTTTAACATATTATTATGACTCTTGTAGGTCCTTTGCATTTCCATATGCATTTTAAAATCAGTTAATCAATGTCTATAAAAAGACCTGCAGGGATTTTGATAAGGACTTCACTGAAATTATAGATCAATTTAGGGGGAATTGTTATCCAGACAATTCATAAACAGTAAATCTGTCTTCATTCATATAGATTTTCTTTAATTTCTTTCAGCAATGTTTCGTAGTTTTCAGTTTACAAATTTTGCACTTCTGCTAAATGTCTTCATATTTTATTTTTTGATATTACTGTGAATTTTAATTTCTTTCAGATTGTTCATTTTTATGTAGAAATAGTATTTAGTTTTGCACACTGACCATGTATCCTTTTTTGTGAAGTGTTTTGAATGTTCTCCATAAAGGATGTTGTCCTTTGTAAAAAATATAAGACAGTTTTAGTTCCTCCTATCAAATCTGGGTCCTTTTTTCTTTTGCCTTATTGCTCAAGTTAACAAGTGTCCTTCTACTTTGCTGAGAATTTTTATCATGAATTTTTATTTTGTACTTTTAGTAGTATGTTCTGTTACATTAACTGATTTAGTAATATTAAATCAACTTTGTATTTCTGATATAAATCCCACTTGGCCATATTGTATCATCTTTTTTACATATTACTGACATTGGTTCGCTAATTTTTTAAAAGCATTATTGCATTTATGTTCATGAACAACATTTATCTGTACTTTTCCTCTGATATCTTAGTTGGCTTTGATATGAGGTTAATACAAGACTCAGAGAAGCTGAAATGCTTTTCCTCCTCTATTTTCTGAAAGAGTATGTGATGGATTGGCATTATTCTTTTTCAATATTTAACAAAATTCACCAGCACCGTGATCCGGAAGCCAGTGTTTGTTGTGGGAAGATGTTTAATTACTATAAGCCTGTTTCAGTATGTAAACCTGCTTGGTTTTACATTCCACTAGGACTCTTTCCAAAGAGTGACCAGTGGGAGCTGTGAAGAGATGGGGACCTTCTCCAGTTTCCACTGCACATGTGCATATCTTCAGCCAGACACAGGTTTACCCCAATCTTGAATGAAACCTCAGGCTAGTAGAGCCTGGCCGGCACTCTGCTAGTTGCTGGCCCCAAAATGCCATTGATGAGGGATGAGGTTATTGCTCACGACTCCAAGTTGAGTGAGTCCCTGCAACTGCAGAAGAGAAGTTGTCAGGACCTCTGTACCAACGTACTAGAGTCAGGGGGCACTGGAAGGAGCTCCAGGCCATAACACCACAGGGCCCACAGTTCTCACTGCAGGCCAGCAGTTTTTAAAGTATGAATGATTCTTGGATTGTGTACGCCTTTGAGTGATGTCTGGAGCACTAACATGGCTGTTTCTGTCCATATTTTCCACTTCATAATTGCCTTTTGGGGAGAGGATTTCCTGTTGTCTCCTTTTAGCTTTACCTGGAAATCCTTTTATCCAAACTATTCATTTTTACTACATAGCAGCAATTCTCAAAGTGTAGTTCACTGACCTCTGGGCTCCTAGACACTCTTTCAGAGGGCATGCAAATCAAAACTATTTTCATAATAACACTAAGATGTTATCTGACTTATTTATATTCTCTCAGGAGTGAACACTATATTTTTCAGAAGCTACTTAATGCTTTGACAGTCCATGACATGTCTACTTTGCATTCTAATGCTTCTAAAATGTTTTTAAGGTCATAAGTTCACAGTTTAGGATATAAATATGTTAGTCTTCAGAGGCTAACTATGTTCTCAATACTTCTACAGTGCTTTTATTTGCTATATTTAGTTATACCTATTGTAATCTCTGCAATGTCATTAACATCCAATAAATAGTTACGTGAAATTCCAAATTTTCTTGTACCTACATAAAAACATAAAATGTATAATTATATATAAAATTATTGGTTTATTATAATTATGTTATCATAAAATTTATAGTATATTTTCTCATATATATATATATATATATGTTTTTTTTTTTTTCTGAGATGCAGTCTTGCTCTGTCACCTAGGGTGGACAGTGGGATAATCTTGGCTCACTGCAACCTCCGTCTCCCGGGTTCAAACGATTATCCTGCCTCAGTCTCCCAAGTAGTTGGGACTACAGGTGTGCGCCATCATGCCCGGCTAATTTTTGCATTTTTAGTAGAGACGGGGATTCACCATGTTGATCAGGCTGGTCTCGAACTCCTGACCTCATGATCCACCCGCCTCTGCTTCCCAAAGTGCTGGGATTACAGGCATGAGCCACTGTGCCCAGCCTATTTTATTATATTTAAGACTGGATCATTGGTTTTAAAAGGGGGAGCTTAGTAAATTTATTTTCTTAACCCACTGATGTTCTATTTATATTTAAAAATACTGAACAAGATAAAAGTGACCTATCAGAAGATTCTCTGATTTATGGAACGGAGAAATCTACTCCAAAGGAACTAGGTGAAACTGTAAATAAGAAAAATCTGCTAAAATATCATTTCCTTGGCTTTAATAATTTATCTCATCCTGCCTTAGGAAACAGAACATTTCAAATAATATTTCAAATAGTTTCCTCCTATCTAAGGCCAGCCCCTTCACTTAGTGCTCTATCTTGTTCTCTTACGTGGTCAAAGCCATAGCTCCAGCAATCTCTTCTCCATCTCCCACCAACAATGTTTCCCTCTCTACTGAGGCATTTCCCATAAGCATACAGTCTTTTAATACTCCCATGTTAAAAATAAAATTAACAAAATGTCACCTTCCATATGCCATTCCCTATCTCCTCTCCTTCAAAACAAACCTTAAAAGATTATGTATATGCTTCCTTTCTAAGTCCCTTCCTTAATTTTGAGTCATAGTATTCTCAAAGACACGCGCACATCAAGAAGAGGCGCTCCTGCCCCTGTTTTTATGGACCCACATCAAAGAACTTCCTACTACCATTGTACATAAAACCTTATTTGATAGCAGTATTTTGCCTAACAGAACAAAAGCCCTTAATGATCTGACGCCACCTCACATGTTAAGTATACAAGGCCAAATTATAAGCAGCCTTCATATTTCTAAAAAGTAATTTTCATAAACGGATAGAAGAGTAAGGTTAACATGAAAGTCTATTAATAGGTCACTTGTTTTTCCTCATTATTTATCCAAACAAAATCACTAGGGAAAATTTTTTAACAAATAATCATAAATATCATGTTTTACTTTAAATTACATACAGAATTACTCCCTTCAACCATGTTCTTACAAATGGAAACAAGGCCATGTTAGAGTAAAATAAAACCTACCTTTAGACGATGTATCCTCAAATACAAAAAACGATTCACGGTGATAAGCAATATATAGTTACTCTAAAGAATACAGCTTCCAATTAAAATAAAGAACTATATTTTTAACATGTGTTAAAATGTACAACCTTATATTCATCACATTACCATAAATCAAAAAAAATCTCATTAAACACATTACAGTGCTTCTGAATTACTCAATCATTCTATCTTAATTCGTTAAATGGGTATTTAATACGCACTCCTTGTGTCAAACATTGCATAAGATATTAGAAGCCTAGTAAATGCCTGACAAGTTATGCCGCCAAATGATTCTTCCTTTTAATTTAATTAGAAAACTAGTAATTAAAATACATGTCTATGAAATTGAAGCTAGTAAAATAAATATGAAATAGATGACATTTTTCACAAATACATCTTATAAGTCTTAAATGGACTCAAATGACTCACGGTCTCTATGAAAAATAAGATTAATGATCAAGTGGGCTTCATCCTGGGATGCAAGGTTGGTTCAGCATATGCAAATCAATAAACGTAATCCAGCATATAAACAGAACCAAAGACAAAAACCACATGGTTATCTCAATAGATGCAAAAAAGGCCTTCGACAAAATTCAACAGCCCCTCATGCTAAAAACTCTCAATAAATTCGGTATTGATGGAACGTACCTCAAAATAATAAGAGCTATTTATGACAAACCCACAGCCAATATCATACTGAATGGGCAAAAACTGGAAGCATTCCCTTTGAAAACTGGCACAAGACAGGGATGCCCTCTCTCACCAATCCTATTCAACATACTGTTGGAAGTTCTGGCTAGGGCAATCAGGCAAGAGAAAGAAATCAAGGGGATTCAGTTAAGAAAAGAAGAAGTCAAATTGTACCTCTTTGCAGATGACATGACTGTATATTTAGAAAACCCCATTGTCTCAGCCCAAAATCCCCCTAAGCTGATAAGCAACTTCGGCAAAGTCTCAGGATACAAAATTAATGTGCAAAAATCACAAGCATTCTTATACACCAGTAACAGACAAACAGAGAGCCAAATCAGGAATGAACTTCCATTCACAATTGCTTCAAAGAGAATAAAATACCTAGGAATCCAACTTACAAGGGATGTAAAGGACCTCTTCAAGGAGAACTACAAACCACTGCTCAGTGAAATCAAAGAGGACACAAACAAATGGAAGAACATACCATGCTCATGGATAGGAAGAATCAATATCGTGAAAATCGCCATACTGCCCAAGGTTATTTATAGATTCAATGCCATCCCCATCAAGCTACCAATGAGTTTCTTCACAGAATTGGAAAAAACTGCTTTAAAGTTCATATGGAACCAAAAAAGAGCCCGCATTGCCAAGACAATCCTAAGTCAAAAGAACAAAGCTGGGCCGGGCTCGGTGGCTCAAGCCTGTAATCCCAGCACTTTGGGAGGCCGAGACGGGCGGATCACGAGGTCAGGAGATCGAGACCATCCTGGCTAACACGGTGAAACCCCGTCTCTACTAAAAAATACAAAAAAACTAGCCGGGCGAGGTGGCGGGCGCCTGTAGTCCCAGCTACTTGGGAGGCTGAGGCAGAAGAATGGCATAAACCCGGGAGGCGGAGCTTGCAGTGAGCTGAGATCCGGCCACTGCACTCCAGCCTGGGCGACAGAGCCAGACTCTGTCTCAAAAAAAAAAAAAAAAAAAAAAAAAGAACAAAGCTGGAGGCATCATGCTACCTGACTTCAAACTATACTACAAGGCTACAGTAACCAAAACAGTATGGTACTGGTACCAAAACAGAGATATAGACCAATGGAACAGAACAGAGTCCTCAGAAATAATACCACACATCTACAGCCATCTGATCTTTGACAAACCTGAGAGAAACAAGAAATGGGGAAAGGCTTCCCTATCTAATAAATGGTGCTGGGAAAATTGGCTAGCCATAAGTAGAAAGCTGAAACTGGATCCTTTCCTTACTCCTTATACGAAAATTAATTCAAGATGGATTAGAGACTTAAATGTTAGACCTAATACCATAAAAACCCTAGAAGAAAACCTAGGTAGTACCATTCAGGACGTAGGCATGGGCAAAGACTTCATGTCTAAAACACCAAAAGCAATGGCAGCAAAAGCCAAAATTGACAAATGGGATCTCATTAAACTAAAGAGCTTCTGCACAGCAAAAGAAACTACCATCAGAGTGAACAGGCAACCTACAGAATGGGAGAAAATTTTTGCAATCTACTCATCTGACAAAGGGCTAATATCCAGAACCTACAAAGAACTCAAACATATTTACAAGAAAAAAACAAACAACCCCATCAAAAAGTGGGCAAAGGATATGAACAGACATTTCTCAAAAGAAGACATGCATACAGCCAACAGACACATGAAAAAATGCTCATCATCACTGGCCATCAGAGAAATGCAAATCAAAACCACAATGAGATACCATCTCACACCAGTTAGAATGGCGATCATTAAAAAGTCAGGAAACAACAGGTGCTGGAGAGGATGTGGAGAAATAGGAACACTTTTACACTGTTGGTGGGATTGTAAACTAGTTCAACCATTATGCAAAACAGTATGGCAATTCCTCAAGGATCTAGAACTAGAAGTACCATATGACCCAGCCATCCCATTACTGGGTATATACCCAAAGGATTATAAATCATGCTGCTATAAAGACACACGCACACGTATGTTTATTGCGGCACTATTCACAATAGCAAAGACTTGGAATCAACCCAAATGTCCATCAGTGACAGACTAGATTAAGAAAATGTGGCACATATACACCATGGAATACTATGCAGCCATAAAAAAGGATGAGTTTGTGTCCTTTGTAGAGACATGGATGGAGCTGGAAACCATCATTCTTAGCAAACTATCACAAGAACAGAAAACCAAACACCGCATGTTCTCACTCATAGGTGGGAAGGAACTGAACAATGAGATCTCTTGGACTCGGGAAGGGGAACATCACACACCAGGGCCTATCATGGGGAGGGGGGAGGGGGGAGGGATTGCATTGGGAGTTACACCTGATGTAAATGACGAGTTGATGGGTACTGACGAGTTGATGGGTGCAGCACACCAACATGGCACAAGTATACATATGTAACAAACCTACACATTGTGCGCATGTACCCTAGAACTTAAACTATAATAAAAAACAAACAAACAAACAAAAAAGAAACCTGGTATGTAAATAACTAAATATAGAGACATACAGGAGGCATCTTAAAAAAAAAAAGAAAAAGAAAGAAAAATAAGATTTAGTTTATCATTCAAATTTCATCAGAGACAAAAACACAAGACAAGATAGTCCAACAAAAACACCAGTTAAAGCAATTTGGACCCAACATTTCTCACGAAGAGGAATCTCTCATTCTAAAGTATTATTTTAAATAGCATTCATATTATTCATAATTTCCCCCAAATTGAAAATAACCCAAAGAGGCTTTAGAAAGTAATCAGATAAATTGTGGTACATCCATACAACAAAATACTACTCAGCAATAACAAGGAACACACAATTGGTACAGACAGCAACTCCGATGAATCTCAAAAAGGCTCGACACTGCATGATGTCATTTACATGACATTTGGGAAAAGACAAAACTATAGTGATCGCTAACACAGAAGCCATTGCCAAGGATTGGGTGAATGGAGGGCAGGATTATAAAGGTTAGCATAAGAAAGTGCTATTCTTCATGCTGAGGTCAGTGGTGGTTACGTGAATCTACATGTGTTAAAATTCATAGAACTATACATCAGAAAAATACAAAGCCAATCATTTTTACTATATTCAGGTCAGGTTTTTAATATATACAGCTATCATTTTGTGAGTGATTACCATGCATCCGATGCTAATCATGACATCACTCCTATGAAGTGGGTTTTATTCCCATTTTAGATATGAGATGCAAACTCAAGGACGTTAAGGTTAAGTAATTAAATGAGGTTATCTAGCTAAATATTAAGTGGAAGATACCAAATTCAATTTTAAAGTTGTCTGATTCCAAAGCCTGAACAAAATATTTTGCTAAACACTCTGATGTTGCTAGAAAACGCTGACTTCTAAAATTCACAGCTTTCATTCAAACCCATAAATTACGAGAGCAGAACAAATCAATTAAGGACATTAAATAAAGGGCACAAATTAAAATGACAAAAAATGAGTAGGTAGGGTCAAATGAAGAAAAATCTATACAGTAGAACCCTTCATCTGCAGTTTCACTTTCTGCAATTGTAGTTACCCACAAACACAATATTAGATGGAAAATTCCAGAAACAATAATTCATAATTTTAAATTGTACACTATTCTGAGTAATACAATGAAATCTCACACTGGACAGCTCCATCCTGCCCAGGACATGAATTTTCCCTTTGTCCAGAATCTCCACACTGCAAACACTCCTGACCCTTTAGTCAGTAGCTGTCTGACTTAACAGATCAACTGTCCTGGTATCCCAGTGTTTGTGTTCAAGTTGCCTTTACTTAATAATGACCCTAACGCACAACAGTAGTGATGCTGGCAATTCAGATACACCAAGAGGCCGTAAAGCACTTCCTTTAAGTGAAATGTTGAAAGTTCTCAACTTAATAAGGAAAGAAATTGTCTGCTGAGGTTGCTAAGATCAGCAGTAAGAACCAATCTTCTGTCCATGAAACCGTGAAGAAGGAAAAATAAATCTGTGCTTGTTTTGCTGTCTGACCTCAAACTGTACAAGTTACAATCACAGCACAAGATAAGTGCTTCCCTAAGATGAGAAAGGCATTAACATGTGAGGGTGGAAGACATGAACCGAAACCAGTTCCAAATGATGGCAACAGGGTTTGGTATTATCTGTGGTTTCAGGCATCCACTGGGGTTCATGAAATGCGTATCAGTGCATACAGGGAAACTACTCTACATACTGGAATGGAATGGGTTTTGAATAAAAAGAAAGATGAGAGTGAGACAATGTTAGTACATTTCTGTAATTTGTCATGAAACTATCATTTTAATTGGATTTTTAAAAAGTAGAACATTTTCACACTGACATCATTTAAGATACAAGCATTTAAGAACAAGCTAGAATAGGGAACAAGTATTTTTCCATTTGATAGAAGAAACTAGAGTCTCAAATTCAATGAAGGTGTTCAGTGTATAATACTAAAAATTCAAACTTAAGATATACGGCTGATCGACTACCCCCAAGAGGAAGAACAAACAGACCTATGGACTATGGGTTTTGAATAAATTCAGATATCATTAAACAAAAATCTAAAAGAGTTATAATCTTAAGAGTTACAGAAATTACAACTTCTAAAACCAATGGCATTACTTTGTTTAAACAAACAAACAAATATCAAAATGTCTATCTCATCCAGGGTAATAACTGAGAAATCTCATGGAGACTGAGATGAGGAGAGGAAAAAAAAAAAAAAAAAAAAAAAAAAAAAAGGTCAGAAGGGAAATTAGAAGGCTGAGCAGAGGAAAGATTGAGGTCCTCCTGTGTGCCGTCATCTATTCCAACCTGTGGCTAGTAGCCAAATACTCCCTGCTACTCAATTTGTGTAACTATTATTTGCCTTGCTTCGTAGAACACGTGTTTGGCTTCATGCTAAAAGTATTCCCAGATATATGAAGAAAACAGAACAAACTCATCCCTTAGCTTTCTTTCAAGCTATGAAAGGGATTTCTTAAAACTCCTGAGGTGCCTATGATAACACGTGACTGTTTAATAAACATATTTATATATTTTTAAGTTGAAGTGTAGAAAATTACGTAGCTTGACTTTTCTGGTTTTCTTTTTAATATTCTTACCACTGGCTGGTGATGAACAGGGTAGGGAAGAAATACCGAAGTTCTATCTGACGGTTACCTTTTTCAAAATGCTCACCTACTTTTTGTATTGGGGCTCTACAGTTTTGAAAGTCTACTTCAGAAAATCAAGTAAGTGGAAAGGAACTCAGTGGTCTTCACTTTGCTTTTATTTCTCTTGAATCCAGACCTAAAACATATGAGCACCAAGCTGCCTTTTCAAGTTTTAAAATTCTGTTTGAAGTAACAATCACGATATCCCCAGAACCAATATCAATGCTAAATTATAACACCATTAAGTTCCTTCTAGAAAGCAATTAAGTACTTCTTGACATATAGAGTTCCTTTTGTTTCTCATGGGAAAAGAAGAATCATTTGAAGCATGTTCTATCATAAAATTCCTAATAAACAGCCCCAATGTGATCTGAAAATTGTTTTAACTTCTGAGATGTGAGTAACATCAGCAATTTCATGTACCACCCTACTTTTAAAAATAATCTCAATCCTACCAAATAAGTCATTTTATAAACTATAGAGAATGCTCTGGACATTAGTAATATGCATAACATCTGAGGAGGAGACTTGCAACTACTTCATGCTCAACAGCTCAAACAAATTCCAAGGGGAGGGTGATGAAGGGGAGGGATGGGCATGAGGACAGCTACTACCCTGGGCACCTAAGTGATTTGACAGAGCATCTAAGAGAGTAGAGCCCACAGATTTTTCAGACCAAGCACTAAGAACTTCCTAACCTCTAGGCATGGAGCTAGTTACAGGCCAAATAGTAAAACAAGAGAAATGTTCCTTTGAAGTCCTCAATGGCCCCTTTATCACTTAAAGTGAGTCTGTTGGTCAATTACTGAATTCATATGTTCAACATTAACTGAGTTACTAGTTGGCCAGGAATTAAAAAACAAGACTGGAATATGACACACCCTTTGTTCTCCAAGAGCCATAAGTGCATTGGGTGGACTGGACAATTACATCCCCAGAAATAGACCAGTGAGGAAAGGAAGCTTTCTCTAAAACCTCCCACTGTAGGAGCCCCCTTCAGGCTCTGGGAAGAGCCCTAGGACAGGCATACTGCATTTCATTGTGCTTTGCTTTATTGTGCTTCACAGATAAATTTTTTTTTTTTTCCTACAAATTGAACGTTTGTGGCAACCTGGCAGCAAGCAAGTCTGTCAGCACAATTTTTCCAACACCATGTGCTAACTTGGTAATTTTGGTAATTTTTACAATGTTCAAAATACTTTTTCATCATTATATCTGTCATAGTGATCGGTAATCAGTGATCTTTGATGATGATATTGTCATTGTTTGGAGAGTTACAAACCATGAGATGGTGAACTTAATTGATAAATATTGTGTGTGTTTTGACTCCTCCACCAACTGGCTGTTTCCCCACCCCACCATCTCTCTCCCTCTCCTTAAGCCTCCCTATTCCCTGAGACACAACAAAATTTAAATTAGACCAACTAACAACCCTACAATAGCCTCAATGTCCTTCCGTTTGTTCAAGAAAAAGGAAAAGTCACATGTCTCTAACTTTAAATCAAAAGCAAGGAATAATTAAGCTCAGTGAGGAAGGCATGTCAAAAGCTGGGACAGGACTAAAGTTAGGCCTTTTACACCACTTAGCCACATTGTTAATCAAAGGAAAAGCTCTTCAAGGAAATTAGAAGTTCTACTCCAGTGAACACATGAGTGATACAAAAGAGAAACAGCTTTATTGCTGATAGGAGAAAGCTTTAGTGATCTAAGGTAGAAGATTAAATCAGCCACAATGGTCTCTCACGTCAAAGCCTATCCAGAACAAGGCTCTAATTCTCTTCAGTTCTATGAAGGCTGAGAGAGGTCATGAGGAAGTTGCAAAAGAAAAGTTTGAAGCTAGTAGAGGGTGTTAGTTCGTGACGTTTAAGGAAAGACGCCATCTCCACGACATAAAAGCACAATGTGAAGCAGCGAGTGCTGATACAGAAGCTGCAGTAAGTTATCCAGATGATCCAGTGAAGATGATTCACAAAGGTGGCTACACCTGGTGCTTTCTGGCTCTATAAATTTGACTACTCTAGGTACCTCATATAAGTGGGATCATATAATATTTGTCCATTTGTAACTAGCTTATTTCACTGAGCATAATTTCCTCAAGGTTCAACCACATTGTAGCATGTGTTAGAACTTTCTTCCTTTGAAAGGCTGAATAATATTTTATTCTATGACTAGATCCCATTTTGTTTATCCATTCTTCTGTTCATGGACACTTTTGTTGCTTCCACATTGGGCCATGAACAGACCAACAATGAGTTCTGCAATTGAATCAGTAATAACAAAAAGCCTACCAACCACAGAAAATGTCCTGTGTATGTGAATACAAAGCCAAATTCTAACAGATGTACAAATAAGAGCTGGTACCAATTCTAGTGAAACAATTCCAAAAAAATTCAAGGAGGAGGGACTGCTCTGTAACTCATTCTACAAAGACTACATCTCCCTGATAGTAAAATCTGGGAAAGACACAATGAAAAAAGAAAACTACAGTCCAATATCCCCAATAAACGTAAATGGAAAAATCCTCAACAAAATACTAGCAACCCAAATCCAGCATCACATCGCAAAGTTAATTCGCCACAATCAAGTAGGCTTTATTCCTGGGATGCAAAGTTGGCTCAATATACGCAAATCCACACAAAAGACCACATGAAAAGGTCTTTTTAAACGTTCATCTCAGTAAACATACAGAAAAGTTTCAATAAAATCCAACATCCCTTCATCATAAAAGCCTTCAAACAACTAGGCATTGGAAGAACATACCTCCAAGTAATAAGAGCCATCAATAACAAATCCACAGCCAGCATCATACTAGCAGGCAAAAGCTAGATGCTTTTGCTTCTAGTTTAGTAACTGAAACAAGACAAGACTGTCCACTCTTATCACTCTTACTTAGCAGACTACTGGATGACCTAACCAGAGCAATTGGGCAAGAGAAAGAATTATAAAAGGCATCAAAATAGGAAAAGAAGTCAAAGTATCTCTCATCACTGATGACATAATTATATACCTAGAAAACCCTAAACAATCTACCAAAGGCTCCTAGAACTGATAAACAGCATCGATAAAATTTCAAGATACAAAATAAATGTACAAAAATCAGTAGTGTTTCTACATACCAACAGTATTCAAACCAAGAGCCAAATCAAAAATGCAATCCCATTTACAACAGTCACAAAAAATAAAAAATAAAAATACCTAGGAATACATCTAACTAAGGAAGTGAAAGTTATCTACAAAGAGAACTATGAAACACTGAAATAAATGATTACATAACACAAAGAAATGGAAAAAACATTATATGCTTCTGAATTGAAAGAATCAATATAATTAAAATGGCCTTATCACCTAAAGTAATCTATAGATTCAATGCTATTCCCATCAAACTATCAACGTCATTTTTCACAGAATTAGAAAAAACTATTCTAAAATTCATATGGAACCACATAAAAGACCAAATTGCCAAAACAATCCTAAGCAAAAAGAACATGGCTGGAGGCATCACACTGCCTGATTTCAAACTATGCAACAAAGCTACAGTAAACCAAACAACATAGTACTGGTACAAAATCAGACACATGGAACAGTAAATAGAATAGAGAACCCTTAAATAAAGCCACAAACCTATAGTAATCTGATCTTCAACAAAGTTGACAAAAATAAGCAATGGGGAAAGGACTCCCTATTCAATAAATGAGGCTGTATTAACTGGCTAGCTATATGCATAAGAAAGAACCTAGACTCCCACCTATCACCAAATTTTAAAAATTAACCCAAGAGAGATTAAAGACTTAAATATAGGACCTAAAACTATAAAAATCCTGTAAGAACCCTAGGAAATACCCTTCTGAACATCAGACTTGGCAAATAATTTATGACTAAGTTTTCAAAAGCAATTGCAATAAAAACAAAAATTGACAAAAAACCTAACTAAAGAGCTCTGCACAGAAAAATAAACTATTAACAAACAGACCACTGTGATGGTTAATACTGAGTGTCAACTTGATTGGATTGAAGGGTGCAAAATATTAATCCTGGGTGTGTCTGTGAGGGTGCTGTCAAAGGAGATTGACATTTGAGTCAGTGGGCTGGGGAAGACAGGCCCACCCTTAACAAAGTGGGCACCATCTAATCAGCTTCCAGCGAATATAAAGCAGGCAGAAAGACATGAAAAGGTGAGACTGGCCTAGCCTCCCAGCCTACATCTTTCTCCCGTGCTGGATGTTTCCTGCCCTCGAACATCAGACTCCAAGTTCTTCAGTTTTGGGACTCAGACTGGCTCTTCTTGCTGCTCAGCCGGCAGATGGCCTATTGTGGGACCTTGTGATTCTGTAAATTAATACTTAATAAACTCCCCATTATGGATATATATCTCCTATTAGTTCTGTGTCTCTAGAGAACCCTGACTAATACAGATTTCAGTACCAGGAGTGGTTCTAGAGGAACAGAATATTAAAAATGGAGTTCTTTCGTTGGTTTTGGGGTTTCTGGAGTTGGCTGCTTAATACAATTAGACCCAAAAATGCTAAGCATTCTACTTCTAATAGTATGGAGAACACCGAGAGTCCTTGGCATAAACTGTTTAGAAAATTACGCAAAATAAATGCATTTGACACTCCTGATTCAGTGCTCGTAAGAGGCAAGGAGTTTAGTGACCCTATGCATAATACCTTTGACTAGTTGTGGAGAACCAAGGACATAATGAAGCTGGTTGGTTGCTCCTAAGTTCATTGGACAAAGTAATAAAAGAAAATGATGAACTCAGGGATTATGTTTCCCAGCTTCAGAAGCAGATACTAAGCCTCAAGTCTGCTAAGATTGCCCTGAATCAGAGTCTTATCTCCTGTAGAGGAAGAGCTGAAATTGTGGAAAAACAGACATAAGCTCTTATCATGTGTTGCGGGAAGTCAGGGACCCCAAACGGAGGGATCAGCTGAAGCCACAGCAGAAGAAAATAAATTGTGAAGATTTCATGGACATTTATTAGTTCCCCAAATTAATACTTTCATAATTTCTTATGCCTGTCTTTACTGCAGTCACTGAACATAAATTGTGAAGATTTCATGGACACTTATCACTTCCCCAATCAATACTCTTGTGATTTCCTATGCCTGTCTTTACTTTAATCTCTTAATCCCATCATCTTTGTAAGCTGAGAATGAATGTTGCCTCAGGACCCTGTGATGATTGCGTTAACTGCACAAATTGTTTAAACAATATGAAATCTGGGCACCTTGAAGAAAGAACAGGATAACAGTGATGTTCAGGGAACAAGGCAGATAACCATTAGGTCTGGCTGCCTGAGAGCTGGGTGGAACAGAGCCATATTTCTCTTCTTTTAAAAGCAAATAGAGGAGAAATATCGCTGAATTCTTTTTCTCAGCAAGGAACATCCCTGAGAAAGAGAATGCATTCCCAAGGGGAGGTCTCTAAAATGACTGCTTTGGGAATGTCTGTCTTTTACGGTTGTAGATAAGGGTTGAAATAAGCCCCGGTCTCCCAGGCTTATTAGGATGAGGAAATTCCCGCCTAATATATTTTGGTCAGACTGGTTGTTGGCTCTCAAACCCTGTCTCCTGATAAGATGTTATCAATGACAATGCATGTCCGAAACTTAATTAGCAATTTTAATTTCGCCCCAATCCTGTGATCTTGCCCTGCCTCCATTTGCCTTGTGATATTTTATTACCTTGTGAGGCATGTGATCTCTGTGACCCACACCCCATTCGTACACTCCCACCCCTTTTGAAAATCACTAATAAAAACTTGCTGGTTTTGTGGCTTGGGTGGCATCACGGAACCTGTTGATATGTGATGTCTCCCCCGGGCACCCAGTTTTAAAAGTTCTCTGTTTTGTACTCTTTCCCTTTATTTCTCAGACCAGCCAACATTTAGGGAAATAGAAAAGAACCCATGTGAAATAATGTTGAATTATCAGGGGCTGGTTTCCCTCAATACCTGGTGCACCAACGTGGTTTTTTTCTTTTTCCCAAGTGCATGTGGGAACCCGATTCCCTTTGCTAAGTGCAGAGAAACATAATCAGTTTGGTCCACAGATATGCAGGTTCGACTCCCTGACGACTGGTGAGTAGTCTGTGTATGGTCCGGGTTAACTATGGGTCATGTGGAGTCTAAGCAACATGCTTATCTCTGCTATATTAAACTCCTGTTAAAACAGGGTGGTGTCCGAGTGCCCATGGAAAATATGGTTGCTCTGTTCAGGACAGTGGAAAAATACTGTCCTTGGTTTCCTGAAAAAGGAACCTTAGATGTAGAACTATGGGATCGTGTTGGTGCAACATTCCGGGAACTGGTCTCCGCAGGGAATTATGTTCCCATCACTGTTTGGGGTGATTGGACCTTGGTACGTGCCGTCTTGATGACATACCAATCCCGTGACCCCCTACAGTTACCACAGTTTTCTCAATCTGATGACCCTCCACCTCTTCCTCAACCCTCCTCTCCTGCATGGCCTTTGACATCTGATCAGCCTCTCCCTTTGGCTACTCCTCCCCCACGTGACGATGTTGAGAATTCAATGTCTAACTCTGGTGACTTTGGATTACAGTCACCCCCAATGATCTTATTTCTTTTCACAAAGAGCCAGTACTTGTAGCTCCCATGGCCCTGACTCACACAGTCCAGGACCATATATATGCTAATTCTTCTCTTTTCAAACCTCTGGAGTCACCTAATGGCTCCAGGACTAAACTACAATTTACCTATAATTCTTCAGGCCCTCCCCCGTCCACTTCAGCCCCTCACCCTCCTGTCGTTTTGGTTCCTCAGTCAGTCACTTTGCCATCCACTCAGCCTGCTTCTCTGTACCATTCTTCACACATGAACGCCAGTAATCACCAGTATACTTCGGCTCCTTCTGCTCCCCCACTGCCCCTTTCTCACACTCTCATTCCAGTCCGACCCCCTCACCCTCAGTTTCCCTTATCTACACATGCTTTTCCTGTCACTTCTATACCGACTCCATCTCAGATGCCTACTCTTGAAACTTCAATGCAACAACGCTTATTACACCAAAACAAAGAAACAAGTGGATTAGACGTGTGGACTTATCCGGTTGTGCTAAATCCACCTAACTTCCAAGGGGTACAAATGCGTCATTATGTATCTCTGAATCTTACCTTTTTAAAAGAATTTAAGGATGCTTGTACTCAGTATGGTCCTACTTCTCCTTATGTTAAAATGGTATTACAAACTTTTTGTACAGAGGTCACTTTACTTCCTTTAGACAGGGACCTTTTGGCAAAAGCTGTTCTGACCCCATCTCAGCATTTACAATTCCGTACTTGGTAGTCAGAAGAGGCTCGTTTGCAGGCTCAGCTAAACCGGACTAATGGCATTCTAGTTACTCAGGCTCAGCTCACAGCCTCTGATAGGTTCTCTGATACTTATGCCCAATTAAACTTTAATGCTCTTACCTCGGAACAAGTAACAAAGGTGTGAATGAGAGCTTGGGATAAATTATGCACCCCAGGCCAACCTCCTGTTTCTTTTACCATGGTTAAACAAGGTCACTCTGAATTATACCCTGATTTTTTAGCTAAATTACAAGATGCTGTTGAAAAACCTGTCTCTCATGAGCACACTCAAGGTATTCTCCTTCGTATGTTAGCTTTTGAAAATGAGAACCATGAGTGTAAAATGGCCATGCGTTCTGTCCAGCAACAAAATTTACCTGATCATGAGGTATTGCCTGCATATATTGAAGCTTGTGAAGGCATTGGATCAGATACCCACAAAGCTATTCTGTGGGCACAGGCCATGAAGGACACCAACCAAACTGGTCCCACTAATTCTTTTCTTGGAGCCTGCTATAATTGCAGTCAACTTGGTCACACTCTAAAAAATTGCACTGTTAAAAACTTAAAAGTGGCCAAGCCGGCTCAACAAACACGGCCAAATGCTGCTGCTACTATTTGCCCACGTTGTCGCAAAGGTAAGCACTGGGCAAGTAACTGCCACTCTAAGTATGATATAGACGAAAATCCTCTGCCACAACACCAGGGAAATGGGGAGCAGAGCTGGTCCCAGGCCCCGACATCAAATGGGATGCTTCAGACTCAGACCAATGTTGCGTTTCCGCTTCAGGTGGTCCCAACGCAACCCTCAGCCCTACAGCCAAACCAAATGGGTTCCAGCCTCTCCTTCTGTCTCAGTACAATGCTTGTCCACCTCCAGGGTAGGGGGCAGGGCGGTTGAACTCTGTAGTACTATTCCTCTGAATTTACCACCTATCTATTTGCCTTTAATTGTCCCCACAGGGGTCACTGGCCCTTCACCTCAAGGTTTTGTGTGCCTGGTGTTAGGTAGGGCATCCACCTCTGCTAAAGAAATCACCATTCATACTGGTCTCATTAATTCTGATTCTTCTGATGAGATTAAATTAATTGTGACTGCCAAGGTTCCTGTTTCCATCCTGGCCAGTGAGTCAATTGTTCAATTGCTTCTTCTACCTAATATAGTTTTAAACAAAGGAGATAAGACACGAGGCCCTGGGATGGGCTCCGGCGGTGAAAAGGCCACTTATTGGATTAATGTAATTTCTAAACAGCAGTCCACCTGCACCATACACATTCAAGGAACAAAGTTTGAGGGTCTAGTAGATACTGGTGCTGTTGTTTCTGTTGTTTCCTCTAGTTTATGGCCTTCCTCCTGGCTTAAACATCCCGCAACCATGGGACTAGTAGGTGTTGGAAAAGCCGAGGAAGTTTATGAGAACACATTTATCTTGCCTTGCGCTGGCCCTGATGGTCAAAAGGATACAATTCAGCCCTACATCATGCCAATTCCCATTAATCTTTGGGGTTGAGATTTACTGGCACAATGGGGGTCTGAAATGAATATTCCACATAACTCTTATACTGCTTCCAGTCACTGTATGATGGAAAACATGGGGTTTGTTCTTGGGCTCAGTCTCAGTCCAAAACATGAAGGGATTACTAAACCCCTCCCAGTTACTATAAAAGAAAACAGGGCGGGTTTAGGTTATCATTTTTAGTGGTGGCCACTGCCGCGCCTCCTGAGCCTATCCCTTTACAATGGTAATCTGACACACCCGTTTGGATTCAGCAGTGGCTGCTTTCTAAAGAAAACTGGAGGCTTTAACTCAATTTGTTTCTGGAGCTACAACTTGGAAATGTGGAACCTTCTCTTTCCCCCTGGAATTCTCCTGTGTTTCTAGTAAAAAAGCAATCAGGCAAGTGGCGGATGGTAACCGATTTAAGGGCCATTAACGCTGCAATTAAACCTATGGGGGCTGTCCAGCCCGGCATGCCTGCCCCTGCTTTAATACCTAAAAATTGGCCTCTCATAGTTATTGATCTTAAAGATTGGTTTTATTTCATATTGCTTTACATAAATCGGATTGAGAAAAAAATTTGCTTTTACTGTACCATCTCTCAACAATCAGGAGCCTGCAGCTTGTTATCAATGGAAACTTCCTCAGGGAATGCTGAATAGCCCACAATCTGCCAGCTTTATGTTGGACACGTGCTTTCACCGGTTCGAGCCCAATTTCTCCAGGCCTGTATTATTCGTTATATTGATGATATTTTAATTGCTGCCTCCACTGATAAAGAAGTAATTGACTGTTACCAAATTTTGAGTCGCTGTGTTACAAAGGCTGGATTACACGTTACTCAGGATAAAATTCAACAGAATACTCCCGTTCAATATTTTAGGAATGGTGGTAGATAAACAACGTATTCAACCTCAAAAAGTTCAAATTAGGAGAGATTCTTTGAGAACTTTAAATGACTTACAAAAACTTTTGGGTAACATTAATTATTTAAGACTTACTTTAGGTATTCCAACCTACGCGCTGTCTAACTTGTTTTCTATGCTGCGGGGAGAGTCCGATCTCTGCAGTCCCAGGATTTTGACCCCTGAGGCTTTACTAGAACTGGAATTCGTAGAGGAAAGAATCCAGACTGCCCAGTTTTCTGGAGTACAGCCGTTTCAGCCTTTTCAGCTTCTGGTTTTCGCTTCATTATACTCCCCTACCGGACTAATTGTCCAACATAATGATTTAGTAGAGCAATGTTTTCTTCCTCATTCTGTGTCAAAAACTTTGTCTGTCTATCTGGACCAAATATAGCCATCTTAATTGGACGGGCTCAGTGTAGAATACTTCAAATTTCCGGATTTGATCCAAATTTAATTGTAGTCCTTTAAATCGGCTCGAAGTTCAAGCTGCCTTTCAACATTCCGTACTGTGGCAAATTCACTTGACTGATTTCATTGGCATTATTGACAATCATTATCCAAAGAACAAATTATTTGATTTTATAAAAATGACATCTTGGGTGGTCCCTCGATTAACCAAAGATCAGCCCATTCCTGAGGCCAATACCGTGTTCACTGATGGCTCCAGTAATGGTAATGCGGTTATGTAGGTCCTCCAGACAAGCTTATTTCTACCCCTTATACCTCTGCTCAAAAGGCAGAGTTAATTGCTGTGATTACTGCATTACAGGACTTCCCCAAACCTTTAAATATTATCTCTGATTCTGCTTATGGTGTACATGCTTCTAAAAATATAGAAACTGCTACTATCAAACATATTGATGATTCTGAACTGGCTTCTTTATTTTCAAGGTTACAACAGGTGGTTCGCCAACTTAGACACCCTTTCTACATAACACATGTAAGATCTCATACCACTTTACCAGGACCCATGTCTGCCGGTAACCATAAAGTCGACTGTTTGGTCTCTTTTGCAACCCAAGAAGCTCAGGAGTTCCATAATCTCACTCATGTCATAAATTTGACTAAAAGACAAATTTGCTCTTACCTGGAAACAGGCTAAGTTTATTGTTCACAGCTGCCCTCAGTGTCAGGTCTTCGTACTTCCAAATCAGGAACCTGGTGTTAATCCCAGAGGCCTAACTCCTAATGCTTTATGGCAAATGGATGTGACCCATGTAATCTCCTTTGGCAGACTGTCATATGTGCATGTTTCTGTAGACACCTTCTCAGAGTTTATCTGGGCTGCTTGCCAAACAGTGGAAGGCACAGTCCATATTAAAAAATATCTGTATTCTTGCTTTGCAGTTATGGGGCTTCCATGTCAAATAAAAATAGACAAAGCCCCTGGATATGTTAGAAAGGTTTTTGATTTATTTATGCAACAGTGGGGAATTTCCCATATTACTGGAATCCCTTACAATCCTCAGGGACAGGCTGTGGTGGAATGGGCCAACTGCACTTTAAAAATCCAATTGTCCAAACAGTCTGGACAACAAAAACATAATTTAACTACCCCCCCCCCCCCAATTACATTTGGCATTGCTTACTTTAAATTTTTAAAATATTTCTAAAGATAATGATGTAACTGCAGCTGAACACCATTATACAGGCAAAAAATTCTCCCTAAATGAAGGCAAGCCAGTGTTAATGGAAAAATTCCCAAACCAATACCTGGGAACCTGGCACAATTATGACGTGGGGAAGAGGATATGCTTGTGTTTCACCAGGTGAATACTGACAACAAAAACCACAGGGAAAAGATGTCCGTGTCAGAGACCGCCCTCAGACACGGTGAGATCTGTGCCAACTCCTCAGAAGCAAGCACACCGAATCACAATGGGTCTGATTCAATCCTCCCTGATAGCAATGGAGACCCACCTAACTAATCCCACTTCTCCTGATTACCTTTCTCTTTCTCCTTACAAACCTAAAAATCTCACCATTTCTATTAGTCTGAAAATAACATCCCTCTGTTCTCTTCCTCCTTCAGTACTCAATCCTGCTTACAATAGGTCTTATTTAATGATTCTCCTCCTTATACTTCCTGTCTCACCAGTTTCCTCTCGCACTGATTTACCTGCTACACAAAATTATTCTTATTGGTCTTATATAACTTTTCCTCCACCTATTCAACTTCTCACCTGGATAGATGCTCCTGCGGAAATCTACACTAACAATAGTGTGTGGATGCCTGGAGCTACAGATGACTGTTGCCTTGCTCAACCAGGAGAAGAAGGCACTGCATTTAATGTTACCATGGGTTATAAACACCCCACTCTGCGCCTCGGACATACACCTGGTTGTATCCATCTAGAAACTCAAGTCTGGGCTGCTTATCTTCCGGAGAGATCAGTTACAGAGGAACTGGGACATTTGGTCTCTGGCCTCTCCCTTTCTCCTTTAAAACAAATGAAAGGGGGAGTAATGGGAGATACCCCATACTTTCAATAGAAACCTGCAGGAAAACCATGCCCTAAACATTTTGAGGGCCCATCTAAAACTTTAATTTGGGAAGACTGTGTTAACTCACACGCAGTAATATTAAAAAATGACTCATATGGTTTAGTAATAGACTAGGCACCAAACGGCTATTTAAAAAACAATTGCTCTTCTGGTAGAAAAGAATGCCTGGAGGCTACTTATTTTATTTCTTATCGGGAGAACGAGAATCATCATTCTGCTTTGAATAGGAGGTTCAGCTCGTTCTTTCCCTTAAAATGGAAAGATAAAGGCATTACCCCACCGAGGCCTCGTATGATACTCCCCATTCTGAGCCCAGAACACCCAGAACTTTGGAAATTGGCTATTGCCATGTCTGGACTGCAAATATGGGAAGGGGAAACTCTTCTGTCTGTTGTCCCCGCTACCACCCCCATCTCTCAGTATCAGTGTAGATCCAGACATTCTGCTTTACTTACCTCCAGCCTATTCCCATACAGAGTTGTGTTAAGCCTCCTTACAAGCTGTTAGTGGGAAATATCAAAATTTGGACAGACAATCAAACTGTCCAACGCATATTAATTGTCATTTGTACACTTGTATTAACTCCCATTTTGACTCCAGGAAAAGTGTAATGTTGGTTCAAGATTGAGAAGGAATCTGGATTCCAGTAACTTTGCCCAGACCTTGGGAATCCTGCCTCTCGATACATTTAATTAACAAAGTGTTACAGCAAATTCTAAAAAGATCTAAGAGATTTGTTTTCACTTTAATCGCTGTGATCATGGGCCTAATTACAGTCACTGCACTGACTGTAATGCCAGAATGGCGTTACATCAATCTATTTAAACGGCTCATTTTGTTAATGATTGGCAAGCCAATTCCACCCAAATGTGGAATTCTCAACAAGGCACTGATCAAAACTTGGCTAATGAAATTAATGATTTAAGACAGTCTGTTATTTGGCTTGGAGATCAGGTAGTGAGTCTTGAACATCGCATGCAAATGCAGTGCGACTGGAATACTTCTGATTTCTGTATCACCCTGTATTCCTATAACAAGACTGATCGTTCATGGGAAATGGTCAAAGGACACCTTTTGGGTAGGGAAAGTAATTTATCATTGGACATAACTAAGTTAAAGAAACTAATTTTTGAAGGCTCTCAAGCTCATTTATCCATTGTGCCTGGAGTTGAGACGTTAGATCAGGTGGCAGAAAATCTTTATGGACTAAACCCTATGACTTGGATTAAGTCTATTGGGGGTTCGACTGTAGTAAATTTTGGAATTATGTTTCTCTATTTAATTGGCTTGTCTTTAGTGTGCCGGACCAGTCAAAGAATCCTGCATCAAAATCGAAACAACGAACAAACCTTCATCACCATGGAACTTCATATAAAAAAAAAGGGAGAGATGGTACAAGAAGTCAGGGACCCTGAACGGAGGGACCGACTGAAGCCATGGCAGAAGAACATCAATTGTGAAGATTTCATGGACATTTATTAGTTCCCCAAATTAATACTTTCATAATTTCTTATGCCTATCTTTACTGCAGTCTCTGAACATAAATTGTGAAGATTTCATGGACACTTATCACTTCCCCAATCAATACTCTTGTGATTTCCTATGCCTGTCTTTACTTTAATCTCTTAATCCCATCATCTTCATAAGCTGAGGATGAATGCTGCCTCAGGACCCTGTGATGATTGCATTAACTGCACAAATTGTTTAAACAATATGAAATCTGGGCACCTTGAAAAAAGAACAGTATAATAGAGATGTTCAAGGAACAAGGCAGATAACCCTATTAGTTCTGCCCTTCTAGAGACCCTTGCAACAACCAAGAAAACAGGAGACAATATTCGCAAACTATGCATCCAAAAAAGGTCTAATAACCAGAATCTATAAGGAACTTAAACAAATCAACAAGCAAAAAACAGCCACATTACAAAGTGGGCGAGTGACATGAACAGAAAAACTACATATTGAGTACTACGCTAACTTCCTACTGAGTACTATGCTCACTACCTGGGTGATGGGATCAATTGACAAACTTCAGCATCATGCAATATACCCATGTAAAAAACCAGCACATGTACCCCCTGAATCTAAAATAAAAGTTAAAATTAAAAAAAAAGTTTCCAGCAAAACTTTATTCTTTGATGCTCCACAAACATAGATATAAAAAGTTTTTGCTTCAATTTCAAAAATCTGAGTCACTACATTAAGATATGTGTAAGTCATCGGTTGATACTGACATGATAAACCACCAAACAAGTGTACTGATGTTTTGGAGAGGCATCAATCAACCAAGGAGACTGATACTTCACTTCATTAATATTTTCCAACCAAACAATACTATGAAATTTCATTCAAAATATATATTATCAAATCTCCTTCAAATCTTTCAATAACTTGACATTGCTTGCAGCATGAAATCCTAACTCTTTATACATGTCCCAAAAGGTCCTTGATCACTTCTCCATCCTCCTCCTCTACATGGGAGCCTTTCCATCACTTCCTTCCTCTCCCTTCTATTTAGCCAACTCTAGTCATTCTTTGTGCCTCAGCTTAAATTCCAGTGTCTCAGGGAACCCTTCCCAAACCCCCGGAGGAGATCACATATTCTAACTACATGCATTCATTGTACATTGCCCTTTCCTTTTAGCACTTGTATAACTGATTTCAATAATTATGGCCTAATTAGTTGCTTACTATTTTTGCCCCATTTAGATTCAAAGCTCCATTAGAGCTGAATCTGTGTCTAATGCTTAGCAAGCATTAAGCACGTACTAGGTATTTTGTAAAATCGAGGAAAATAAATTAATGTGTAAACCCAATGAGACCAAAACTGAGCTGTGTGCTTTTCTATATTCCAGTTCAACCATCAGCTTCCTATGTGACAATCTAAATGACTAATGATAATTTATTATTGAGGGGAAAAAAGAAAATCACCAATAATAGAGCATTCATAAATGTAGACTAAATGTTCATTATCCTTTGAACAGAAACAGAAGTTGGGGCAAAATCTTCAACAACAAAAAATTTCCAGGTGCCTTTAAAATATTTTTTCTATTTCTTTCCTATTAAAAAACAGTATTTACAAGAACAATATAAAAGTACCTACAAATCCCACATCCAAAACCACCACAATCACATATTTTATTAGCACTTATGTGTTGATTATTATCTCACAGGAAAGAATTATATATAGTTCTGCAACTCACCATCCTTTATTTAAGCTATCAATTAAATAACTGTTTTGAATATTTATGCTGTTTCTACTTTTCCTATTACAATCAATGTAGAACACCAACAGGCTAATATATGAAATGGGAATTAAAAGACAAAAACTTTAAACCATCCTCTTGCATTCTTAAAATAAGAAAAATAATTTCAAGATTTATAATCTGTGGCAAAACTACCTCATAGCATAGCACATCAAAATAACTGGTACAAAAATGAACAACAGTTTAAAAACCCAAAAACTTTTTTAAGAAAAGGAATAACGAGCATATTCATTGTATCCAAACTGTTGTTTGAATTGAACTGTCATGCTAGCCAACTGGCTTTAAACTAACCTCTGCTTTCGGTGAAACCGGCTTCTAATTGTAACTGTTTGTGCCAACTCCTCCCATCTCGGGGCTCTGGTAGAAGTCAGTCACAGGAGCTCTGCTTTCCTGCCTTTGCTCATGTTGCTCCCCAGCCACGACAGCACCACCTTTATTCTCTCATATGCCCCCGTGCCTACAGCAGTAGTTCCCAAACTAGCCAGCATCAGAATTACCCGGGGAGCTCATCCAAACACAGATTTCCAGGCTCCTCCACCAGAGTTTCTGATTTAGCGAGTCTGGGGTGAGACCCGACCCATGACATTTCTAACTAGTTCGCAGGTGATGTTCATGTTACTGGTCTGGAGATCACACTTTCAGAATCAGCGGCCTAGTTCAACAACTCCAAGAAAATACTTCCCAGTTTTCATGCCTCTTCATGACCTCAAGTCTCACAGTCTTGTCTTCATAAATCTACACCATCCCATTTAACACTTGATTACACACCTGAGTCACTGCTCTCTAAAGGTTTCACATATTCTTTCACCACAAAATGAGAAGTTCCTCAAGGTCAGTAGCACAAGAAATATTACTCTGGTGACACAAATTACTCAGGACACAGCAGACAGAGAGCGGGGACTCAGTATCTCAGGCCAGTCAGAATGGCTAAAAATAAGCAACGTGGATTCTTCAATCTCAAGCAAATTTAATTTATTTTAAAATTTGTTCTTGCTAAACATTATACTGGATTTTTTCAAATATATAGTCACAAAATATTAAAATAGCCTTATTCTTTGATGATGTGTTTATCTGACTTCCCCTATATGAAAGTGATCTTCTTGAGAGAAGCAAGTTTATACAGTAATATGTCACTTAATGGTGAGATACAGTCTGAGAAATGCATTGCTGTGATTTCACTGTTGTGAGAACATCATAGAGTGACCCGCACAAACGTAGATGGTAGAGCCCACTTCACCTAGGCTATAAGGTGGTCTAGCCTATCTCTTCCAGGCTCCAAACCTGTATAGCATGTGACTATACTGAATACTGTAGGTAGCTATAATACAATGGTAAGTATCTGTGTGTCTAAACATATCTAAACATAGAAAAGGCACAGGAAAGAGATGGCATTACAGTCTTATGGGACCACCGTCGTAGAGGTGGACTATAGTAAATTCCTTGTTCTCCAATTATACACTCATAGTGGGTACTCAGTAATACTTGTTCATTGGCATACTAAATGACTAGCCAGAAAATGAATAGTACTAGCATTTACTTGAGAGGTACGACCCTCTCAAGTGGATGTTTCTAGAAATAATTATTCAACCTTAGGTCAAATAATTTAGATGACTGTTAAATCTTCAGGAAGCTTTTAATAAGCAGATTCTTTTTAACTTGGAAATGGTTTTGCCACTTATATTTCACAGGTTTTTAATTTATTTTTAAAAATCACTTCAGAAATCAATCTAGTCTGCAACAAAGCTATTATATTTATTTGAATTCATTTCATATTCTCTAATATTATTTGTGATAATATGACAATCTATAAAATTATCAAAATCCAAATAAATGTGGTTGAACTGCTATGAATCCTTGATCAAAAGGCACAAGTGATTTCCCTGACCTGGCCAAATACTCTCAGAAAGAATACATCAGATGAGAATGGGCAATTTTATGGTGGTATGCTCATAGACTAACCAAGAAAAACGAAAGAAGACTCAAACAAAACCAGATACAACAAAGGAGACATTTTAACAGATACCACAGAAATTTAAAGGATCATTAGAAACTGCTATGAGCAAAGATATGCCAATAAGTTGGAAAGCCGAAAAGAAACAGATACATTCCTAGACACACATAACCCAACATGATTGTACCAGGAAGAAACAGAAAACCTGAAGGGACCAATAACAAGTAACAAGATTGATGCAATAATAAAAAGTCTTCCATCTAAAAAAAAAAAAAAAAAAAAAAAAAAAAAAAAAAAAAAAATCTAGGACCTGACAGTTTCATTGATGAATTTCACAAATACTTAAATAACCAACCCCAATTCTATTCGAAGTATTCCAAAAAATTGAGGAGGAGAAAATACTTTCAAACTCATTCTATGAGGCCAGCATTATCCTGATTCCAAAACCAGACAAAAACACAACAGAAAAAAGAAAATTACAGGCCAGTATCCCTAATGAACATAGATACAAAAATCCTCAACAAAATGCTACAAAACGAAATTCTATAATACATTAAAAATCCATTCATCATAATTAAGCAAGATGCATATTAAACATGTAAAGATGGTTTCAACATATGCAAATCAATAAACATGATATATCACATGAATAGAATCAGACAGAAAACATGATTATTTGAATAGATGCTGAAAAAGCAGTCAATAAAATTCAATATTCCTTTATGATAAAAACGCTCAGCAAACTGGCTATAGAAGAAACATACCTCAAAACAATAAAGGCCAAATGCAACAAACCTATAGCTAGCATGACACTGAACAGGGAACGACTGAAGTCTTTCTTGTAAGATCTAACAAGACAAGGATGCCTGCTTTCGCAACTTAATCAATATAGTACTAAATATGTGATTTCCATTTCTGAGTTATTTCATTTAAGATAATGGTTTCTAGTTCCAACTACATTGCTGCAAAAGACACGATTTCATTATTTTCTATGGCTGAGTAGTATTCTATGGGGTGTGTGCGTATGTGTGTGTGTACACACGCCACATTTTCTCTGTCCAATCTGTTGATAAGCACTTAGGTTGGTTCCATATTTTTGCTATTGTGAATAATGCTGCAATAAACATACAAGTACAGGTATCTTTTTTATATAATGATTTATTTTCCTAGAAATAAACTTAAGCAAAGAAGTGAAAGATACCTACAATTAAAACTATAAAACACTGATGAAACAAACTGAAAACAAAAAACATGGAATTATGCTCATGGATTGGAAGGATCATGTACTATTAAAATGTCCATACTACCCAAAGCAATCTACAGATTAAATGCAATCTCTCGCAAAATAACATTGTTTGCAGAAATAGACAAAACAATCTTAAAATGCATATAGAAAGAACGAAAGACGCATAAAAGTCAAAGCAATTCTGAGCAAAAGGAACAAAGCTGGTGACATCACATTACCTGACCTCAAATTACACTATAAATCTATAGTAACCAAAACAGCATGGTACTGGCATATAAACAGACATACAGACCAAGAGAACAGAACACAGATTGCAGAAATAAATCCATATTTTTTAGTCAACTCATTTTTGACAAGGGCACCAAGAACATTCAATGAGGAAAGGACAGTCTCTTCCGGTGCTGGGAAAACTGGACATCCATATGTAGAAGAATGATAACCTACAGCCCTATCTCTCACCATATACATAAATCAAAATGGATTAAATACTTAAATGTAAGACCTAAAACTAAGACACTACTAGAAAAAACATTGGGGAAATGCAACAGGGCATTGGTCTGGACAAAGATTTTTTTGAGTAAGACCTCAAAAGCACAGGCAACCAAAGCAAAAATTGACATGTGATCACCTCAAGCTTAAAAACTTCTGCAAAGCGAACAAAGTAAAGATACAACCTACAGAACAGGAGAAAATATCTGCTAACTATTCAACTGACAAAAAATTAATAACCCAAATATATAAGGAATTCAAACAGATCAATAGTAAAAAAAAAAAATAAAATCTGAGCAAAAAATTAGCAAAAGATCTGAATAGGTATTTCTCAAGAGAAGAAAGACACACAAATACCCAACAGGTATATGAAAAAATGCTCAATATCACTACTCATCAGGAAAATGCAAATCAAAACCACAGTGAGATATCATCTTACCTCAGTTAAAATGACTATTGTCAAAAAGACAGGAAACAACAAATGCTAGTGAAGAAAGGGGAATGCTCGTACACTATTGATAGGAATGTAAATTACTACAGCCATTATGGAAAACAGTATGGAGGTTCCTCAAAAAACTAAAATCAGAACTACCATAAAATGCAGTGGCACTGCTGAGTATGTATCTCAAAGAAAGGAAATCAGCATATCAAAGATATATCTGTCCTCCCATGTTTATTGCAGCACTATTCATAGTAGCCAAATAATGTAATCAACCTAAGCACCCATTAATGGGTGAATGGATAAAGAAAATGTGATATCTATATATACACACAAAACAAATATTATTCAGCCATGAAAAATACAATCCTATCATTTGCAGCAACATGGATGGAACTAGAGTTCGTTAAGTGAAATAAGCCAAAGCGCAGAAAGACAAAATTTGCACGTTCTTGCTCATATGTGAGAGGCTAGAAAAGGGATCTCATAAAAGAAGAGAATAAGCTGGTAGTTACCAGAGGCTGGGAACACCAGTGAGAAGAAATTGTTCAGAGTCGTTGGTTAACAGGTACAAAATTATAGTTATACAGAAGGAATAAGATCTAGTATTCGGTAGCACAATAGGGGGACCAATCACTAAACCTGAGTAGTAGGTTTGGGATATTCTCAACACAAAGAAATGATAAATGTTTGCAGTAGTGGATATCTCAATTACCCAGACTGGATTATTACATTGTATGCTTGTATCAAATATCACCTGTACCTCATAAATATGTGTAATTACTATGTATTCATAATAATATAGTCATAATTTTAAAATTTAAAATACATAAATACCAAAGATCCATCTTTATGATAATGTGAACACACAATTAACAAAAATAATGGAATATGCCGAATAACTCTTTATAGATGAATTCGTATCAACTTTATCTTCTTTCTAGTTACCAGATGGTGGACTCATGTTTATTTATAATCCAGATCAAGGCATTCAACGCATTTTCTGGTTTCCATTACCAAAAAATATAAATAAAATATATGAAAATTCCATGTAAGAATGTAATTTCAACATCTGAGACAAAAAAATTGAAGGAAAAAGAGAAAAGTGTCCAAAATTAGGTTCTATGCAAACCATTTCAAAAATGTGTTTTTTTCTTATCATGAAAATATACTAATAGTTAATATATTATTTATTAGTACCCCACTTACTAAACCTTCCAACACTGCATGTTTTGGCAAAGTAATTTATGCCCCATTAATTTAATATCCTTTTTCCTTATATATACTAGCACAGAAACCATCTGTTACATATTAAACCACACAAATGCAATTTAATCTGAATTTTAGACTATCAAATTGTAGGTTTAGGGGGCATAATTTAAATCCTACTTATTCTAAGAATAAACTATCTAACTGCTTTATTCGTATTAAAATTAAATCCAAATTCTAGAATCATTGAAAGGAAAACATATATAATAACTACATTATTTGAGAAAGAAAGAAAACTTCATTTATTTGTTGAAAAAAACTTAAGATATCAGGCAGCACAAATATTTTCATTATTAATTATTTGAATTTATAGGTACAATGATAGTGATATGGTCTGTTGTTGAATATTTTAGACACAATCATAGTAATAAAAATTACTGACCACAAAAGGTGGCATTCTACTTACAATTTTTAAATGATTGTGGGTTCATCAATCACCCTCTGGAATACTAAGTAACTTACCTTTAAGAAATTAATGTTATAATTACAGGTGAGGTTTTTAAGAAATTAATCCACTTATTTTAAATATTATTCTAGTACAAAAAGATGCCAAATACAGTCATGCTACCATCCACTTCTTCATGCACCCTTTCTAATACCACCAACACTGTCAACTCATAATTTTTTACATTAGGGGTCAAAAGGAGACACTGCTGATTGTCAAGGTAACTCATGATTCTTCCTACATATAACTGAAATATTGGAATGGCATTAGTGGTGGGAAATTGTTTTCCATTTTAGAATATTCTTATAAGAAATGCAAAACAATGGACCTTCATTATATCTTAATGTTTATTTAATAATGTATTTATACTTTGTATAAATATAGATGTGTAAATGTTAAATCATTTAGTAATCTGAGTCTTGAAGGGTACCAGCTGGACAAAATTTACTGTCAAATTTACTTTGCCTAAAAATACAACATTTAGTGCGCAATATATGCCTAGATAGTTTTCTTTTTTTTCCCAAGTTTTTTCAAAATAAATGTATAGCTGTTTAATGAAACCTGTTTAAAACTCTGCTTCAAAGCTATATTTTATTCTGAGGATGTATCGGCCTTAATGCTTTCTGAGGAAGTTTTTATATATTCCCTAAATGAGTACAACAGGTTATAAAATAAATAAATGCAGTGTCTAATTTCCATATATCACTGAAAAAATGGTGGTTTGGAATTTAGGTTCAGAGATCAACTTTTAAAAGGCAATTTTCCTCTCAACTGTAGATAGAATTTTATGTATCTCAAATGAAAATGCTATGAAAGCAATACAATTAAACTGAAGAGTTAGAAAAAAAAGACTCTGAAATTTAAATCTTTGAAGACTTGTCAAGTTACACATTTCCCAAAACCTCCTTCTCCCTATCTGTTGAAACAAAATAGACAGTAACTCACTGTAATCTCCCCTTTCTCTGTTAAGACTCTTCCCTGACAGGGAAACTACAAGTTTGGACTTTGCTTAAACCCACTGCCAGACTAACTAGAAGAAAGCAGTAAATTACAACTCCTTCCTTCTATTTGTAGACTGAGAACCCTTTAACAATTTAATAATCCCAGCACCTAAACAGAACTTGACACACAGTTTGCTGAATGAATGAAAACACAAGGGACCTGTGGGAATTAAAATACATATTGGACAGGAGCAGTGCAGCACGGCCGGTAATCCCAGCACTCTGGGAGGCTGAGGTGGGGGGATCACTTGAGGTCAGGAGTTGCAGACCAACCTGGCCAACATGTTGAAACCCTGTCTCTAATAAAAAAATACAGGCCAGGGGCGGTGGCTAACGCCTGTAATCCCAGCACTCTGGGAGGCCGAGGCGGGCAAATCGCGAGGTCAGGAGATCGAGACCATCCTGGTTAATACGGTGAAACCCCGTCTCTACTAAAAATACAAAAAATTAGCCGGGCGTGGTGGCGGGTGCCTGTAGTCCCAGTCACTCGGGAGGCTGAGGCAGGAGAATGGCGTGAACCTGGGAGGCGGAGCTTGCAGTGAGCCGAGATTGCCCCATTGCACTCCAGCCTGGGTGATACAGCAAGACTCCCTTCTCAAAAAAAAAAAAAAAAAAAAAAACCAAAAAACAAATAGTAGCCGGGTGTGGTGGGGTGCACCTGTAATCCCAGCTACTCCAGAGGCCGAGGCAGGGGAATCACTTGAACCTTGAGGCAGAGGCTGCAGTGAGCCGAGCATGCACCACTGCACTCCAGCCTGGACGACAGAGCAACACTTTGCTCAAAAATCAATCAATCAATCAATCTATTACATAATATCTTCCCTCAAGAGGCTATTAAATGAATATGAGGGGGAGAAGCATAAAAATAGCTCTGTGTCCCTGTAGTATGAGAATCAAATGTAGCAACCCTCAGGCTGTTTCACGTGGAGGTTTCATATTTAACCCTCCCTAATTTATTCATTCATTCAAAAATGTGAGGAATACAAAAATTACTATGATACACGCAGTTCATGCCTTCAAATTGATCTCATAGTAAGCGTCTCATGATTCTATCGAGATTCAGATGCTGGACCCTTGGTAATCCTTTAGCTTCCCTTTGCAAGTGTAGTCAAATATAAATCCATTTGAAACAAAATAAAAATTCTGCTACGATACTCAAATCAAATATGGTCAGTGTTCACACTGCTTACAGTTGTTTTTTCCTTTTATTATTATTTTTGACTTATAATAATTGTACATATTTATGGGGTACAGTGTGTTACCTGGTTTTACTTCATTTTCTTTTTTCTAAATGACAAAAAGTGAAATAACTGAGATAGGCTTATCTCATTTTCAACAAGCTAGCCTCCAATATCTTCTATCTGTCACAGTTTCTGTTTTGGGTTCCACTCATGGAAATAAAAACACTTCCTGAAAATCCTCTCCACAAAAATTTTCTTCCTCAAAAAGTTTTCAGTGAAGCAACATGGAAGGAGAATAAGGCATACTTGAGAACAGGACTTTCTTTTTGTTTTGTTTTTTTGTTTGTTTGAGACAGAGTCTCACTCTGCTTCCCAGGCTGGAGTGCAGTGGTGTGATCTCGGCTCACTGCAACCTCCAGCTCCCAGGTTCAAGTGATTATTGTGCCTCAGCCTCCCAAGTAGCTGGGATTACAGGCATGCGCCACCACCCCTAGCTAATTTTTATATTTTTTAGTAGAGACAGGGTTTTACCATGTTGGCCAGGCTGGTCTCAAACTCCTGACCTCAAGGGATCTGCCCACCTCGGCCTCCCAAAGTGCTGGGATTATAGTCATAAGCCACAGCGCCCAGAGAATAGGACATTTTTTAAAGAAACAGGAAGAAAGGAAAGAAGGGAGGAAAGGATGAAGGGAGGAAGCCTGGCTTTTATATAGGCCTCAAGGGCCATGCTATAGAATTTCACTGAACATGAAGCGGTATATGATGAGATACATTCTTTTGATGAACACCCTCAGAAGACAGGCTGACAGGGATTTTACTAGGCTGCACAGTAGAACGTAAAGTTCCTTTGTATATGCTTCCACTGCTTGTATCCTTGTTTACTGCTGATGCACTCTGCTATGTGGGTCTATGTCTACTCCCACAACTAGATGGTAACTCCAAGTCGCATCTCACTGAGCCTCTTTCCACCATCCTTAGTCCTCTGCAAGGTCAAATAAAAAACATCTCCTTATAAGAAAAAAACAAAGTTAAGTGAGGAGGACAATAACTGAGTAGGGTTTCAGTTACACACTGCTGGTCTTAATAATTATTTAGCTCTTCTGTACATGCGTTCAATAAAGTATTATTTGATAAATATAGGAAACAAAGATTTGGGAGGTAGGAAATGACACACTGACATGTTTATAAAAATTCAAGAGTTAGTTTTCATGGCAGCACTACTATAGGCAGAATTTTTCATTTTCTAAGAGACCTGTATTCAATTTCGTATCCCACAAAGACCATATATTCTTACACTATACTATTATCCCTCATATAGCAAGTTGAAATTTGCATCTTTATATATCTCAAGTGCTTAAGCAAAGCTGAGCCACACTTTTCGAAGTGTCAAACATTTCAACTGTTTTCAAATGTTTGAGGTTTATAAAAATTAAATTATGCTTTGTCAAGCTTTTTTTAAGGTTATTAAATGTCAAGATTGAGAAGACAATGCCTATTTCTGACTTATTTCTCTTCTCCCCTCCCTCTCAAGCCACACTTATAGGCATACACATACAAACACATTTGCATACACATACTTTAAAAACTACTTCATATTTCAGCACAAAAGCCCTCATTAAAAAAAAAATTACCACTATAAAAAATGAATAACCCAATTTCAGAAACTTTAAAAACTAGTGAGGAAAATTACCTTTACTTCTAACACCATAACATTTTAATAACAATGATACATTTTTATTGATTGTTATTAGACATTTTAGAACTTTAAGATAACACCTTTTTACCTTAATAAAATTTCCCCCAAAATAGTATTTTTGTGTTTTTAATATAAAAGTTATACAACAAACCTGCACACTCTGTACATGTATCCCAGAACGTAAATTTTAAAAAACGTTATACAGTCAAAAACACATATAAAATTGTCACAATAAAAACAATATTCACAGAAATAAGTTTAGCCAAATATAAATCCATTTGAAACAAAATAAAAATTATACCACAATATTCAAATCAAACAATCCAATATATTAATATACACTCAATTTGAGGAAAAATTTATTTTGCTTCACATCCCCTTTGAGTCTCTAGTTGTTTATTCGTGAATACAACTGCTTCTTAAGCAGTCTCTGCATTAAAAATACATGTGTTTCAGAGACTAAGAGAACAGCATGCAAAGAGACTCCTACTGTAGAAAACTACTTTGCAGAAAATTTAAACCACGATGTGCTTAAATCGCCAGGATCTCAAAAGTTTAAACAGTGGTTCTCCACTCCTTTTCTCATTTCATGAGAGTTTAGATCAAAAAGATATCCCTGTTCTTTCACTGAAAGTTTACTGATGGCAAATCTAGAGTCTGAGTATGAATGAAATGCCAAGTCTACAGTGCTTTCCTAATATAAAAATTGTTTTCATATTGGCTTCTTTTTGTAAAACACTTCTCTTTATAAAATATAATAAGTATATCTTTAAAATATATACTATGAATAATGTTTATCTCATCACTAAAAGTAATCCTTAAATAAAATCAAGTATAATATTGACTTCTGCATTTTTCAATATGGTTGTATCTTAACCAAATTCTCAAAATTTGTCAAGTTTTTATTTTTAATTAGTCAAGGATCTTTCCTTTGCATTTATTTGTTCTCTAACTTATTTTACCTTTTTAAATGGAATAACTCTGATAGAATTAAAATGGTATTTTTTGTCTATGTTATATTTCGCTCTCTAGAATAGATTAAATGCTTGGTCTTTTGCGGTAAGATAGAAAAAGTTGGTTTAAAATGAGATCTTACCTTCTGATTTGTTGTTCTTCCTCTTCAGCCATTTCTCTACTGTCTCTGTACTAACACTTTCAGATACAAATTCATCTAATACCTGGGGGTGAAGAGAAAGATATGCCTTCACTTTTTCATCTGTCAAACCTGTAAAAGAATTGAAAAGAATAAAATTCACCTATACAACTTCTTCATATAAATGAAAGGTATAGTATCACAACACATGATGCTAAGACCCAGCAACCTCTCTTCTAATGGAGAGAGGGCTGGAAAGAGCGGGAAGGGGAAGTTATTGCTTAACGGGCACGGAGTTTCTACTGGGAGGGACGGCAAACTTTTAGAACTAGACAGGTGAATACTGCCCAACATGGGGAATATACGTAATGCCACTAAATTACATGCTTAAAACAGCATTTAAAATGGTTAAAACACCATTTTTCATATATGTGTGTGTGTGTGTATGTATGACCACAATAAAAAAGAATGTAGTTAGTTTAGCAATTTTAAACTACAGATATTACATCATGTTACACAGTTGTTTCTAAAAATAAATTTCAGAGTTACATATGAACCAATGCCAAGATCCAATGTTGTACATTAAGGCTTACAGAGTACTTATTTTTTCGGTATATAGTTACCACAGATTTAGTGGTCAAAGCAAGTGAAACTCTAGCAAGAGTAGTAAACAGGAAAATCTAGCACTGAAACATTATAGGTGCTAAAAAAAGATTTAATACATAAATGAATAAATTTTTATCGTTTATTGCCTTACAACACAAATCCTTCCTTTTTCTCAAAGGCATTAAACCCAGTGGTATAACTAATGTTCAGTTCAGAATAATCTTGACATTTATTCATTAATATTATGTGTATGTAGTCAGTTTCACTGAAATAGTTTTCATAGTCTAATGATAAACATAAGATTTACATATACATATGCAATGCATGTGCGATACACATATGCAATGTATGTCCGATATACATATGTAATGTATGTGCGATATACATATGTAATGTATACTACATATACATTACATATACATATGTAATGTATACATTATATGTATGTGTACATGTGTACATTACATATACATCTGTAATGTGTGTATTATATATACATATGTACTGTATACATTATATGTATGTGTAATGTGTACATACATTATACATAAGATTTTCAAACAAAGTATTTTCACATGTTTTCACATCTCACATATAAAGTATATGTTTTCAATCTGGTGCTTTGGGTCGGTATGCCATTTCATTAAACAACCCCAAACACAAACAGGCTTTGAATAATTATCCTTCAGTGACGGGAATTATTTTTACTACCGTATCTTTTCTGCGAATTATTTGAATAAACTATCCTTCTTAGGGATGGTTAGGTTTAAAAAAAAGGCAATGAAAACCTGCACTCTGAGAAAGAAAAGAAGGAAAGGAAGCATCTCTTTATGACTCCAGGGAGTAGGCCGTATGTTTCCCCAAACAGACAAAACAGAGAATTCATATGTGTTAATTAATTCTGCTGGGAACTCAAGTCACAACTGTTGGGATTCTACAACAGAATGGTATAACTGAAAAGGAAAATGACTTATTTCAATGAAATTGGTAGTTAAATAGTCAATTTAAACACACACACACACACACACACACACACACACACGAGTTGTATAAGACAAATGAAAATAACACCCCTGGCTATATTCACCTGCAAAAGGGCCCCAGTGGTGTAAAATTCAGTGTGAGAAATTCTATAAAATGCTAAACATAATTGACTCAATAAAGTAAGTGCTCTCCTGACACAGCAAATTATAGTCTCTAGAAACCAAAGGTGCAGGTTACTACAGTAAGCTGATAGCGTACTTGACCTTTGAGAAGACAGATAATGCAAATTTCATGCTCTCCTTAGGTCCTCCATATTAAATATTGACTCCTTCTTAAAATTTCTTTCTGCCACTCCCATGACACAAAGCTATAGAATTTCTATCCTAACTTTCTAATTGCTCTTGAATTCTGCTTTCTCTTCAACAATCCATAATGATGACAACAAAATCTAAATCAAGAATCTTAACATATTTTTAATCTCCAGTCTAGCTCTTTTCCCATCACCTCAAGCTCCATCTTAAGTCAAAACTACATGAGTTATCTTCTTCTCACTTCTTCCCAAAGATATTTTAACTCTTGGTTTTCCTTTTTGTGTTACTATTACTCTACATTTTCCCAGAAACTGAGGCTGAAAAACATAGTAATAACTAATTCCTCCTTGTCATCTCATTTCATCTTAGTGCATTGCCACACAAGTCACATTTGCCAAATTACACGTCAGATAAAAGATGTGCATCCAAAATAAACAACAAAAGAAAAATACTCTTAAAACTCAACAATAAGAAAACAATCAACTCAACTGAAAAATGGGCCAAAGACCACTTCAGTAAAGAAGACATAGATATGGCAATAAGCATTTTAAAAGATGCTCATTTGTTAATTGTGAATTGAAGTTAAAACAAAAATGAGATTATATTACACATCTGTTGGAATGGCTACGATTTAAAAAAAAAAAAAAAACCTGACAGTACCAATTGTTGGCATGGATGCAAAGCAACAAAAATTATCATTTAATCCTGATAAGGATGCAAAATGCTACCGTGACTTTGAAAGGCTGTTTTGCAGTTTCTTACAAAGCTAAATACAGTCTTTCTGTGTGACCCAAAAATCACACTAGTAAGCATTTACCCAATCGATATGAAGACTGATGTCCACACAAAAACCTGCATGTGAGTGTTTTTGGCAGCTTTACTCATAATCACCCAAATCTGGAAGCAATCAAGACATTCTTCAATACGCAAATTGGATAAACAAACTGTGATACATCCATACGACCAGATATTTCACACTAAAAAGAAACAGGCTAACAAGCGATGAAGTAACATGGATGAGTCTTAAATGCATATTGCTACAAGAAGAAAAGTCAGTCTAAAAAGGATACACAATATACAATTCCAACTATACAACATTGGAGAAAAGGCATAAGCTGTAGAGGTAGTAAAAAGATCAGTGACCACCAGGAGTTCAAGGGGAAAGGGCAAATTATGAATGGGTAAAGTACAGGGGATCTTTTAGGATGATGAAACTATTCTGTAAGACACTATAATGATGAATACATGACACTATGCATTCGCCAAAAATCTGTAGAACTTTATAGCACAAAGAATAAACAACCATGTATGCAAATTTTTAAAAACTCACAAGGTCAGGGGGTCTCAGGATGGAAAGCATAATGCAACAAAAGAATCTAAACGTATTACACACATATAAAACAACCTCCCTGAAGCCGGTGGCAGAGGATAAGGTGCTAACGTATATAACTTTGAAAATAAGTGGGGTGAGAAGAAAATGCAAAATAAACTGTACATAAGCACCACACTCTAGTTGGTAAAGCTCTTGTCCCAAGAGGGTATAGTTTAACACTGGTCAATTAAACAAATGAGTGGCAGACGGTGGGAACAAGATTTCACAATGGTAGCATGGCATGTTACAGATTAACAAAAGGAAGAGTTCAGAATGATCCATGTGGTAATGAATTAGAGTTGGAGGTATCAGTGAACTCATGTATGACAATACAAATAAAAACAGTTGCATATAGGAATATTGGTAGATAATGTATCTCGTAAATACACACAAGTCTCACTTTGCTATGTTAGCGGAGAGGGCCTAGAAGCAACAATATCCGGGTATAATTGCATATATATAGCACCTAGAGCTAGGTTGCTCGTACCAGTCTACAACAAAAGCAACCAAGACTCCACGAAGAAACAGCTAAAGTTAGGGTAAGAACAGAAAATACATAAGCTTGGAGTAGCCAATGATTTAAAATTTGCTACCAGTAAATCGCACAGACAGACTAATACAGATAACTATTCCAAAGTAATTGTGTATATTTGAGTGAGTATATTTTAAAATATATCATTCATACTAATAAACTACCTCCTTTCATCTACATAACATTTTGCCAGAGTGCAAACAGATAAAACTAATTAAACTGACTTTCATCTTCATTTCATTTTTCAACAGCTGGCAGGAGTACTAATGAGGATGGGCTGGTTAAAAGTAATAAATGATAGAAGAGAAGCACATGGTTATTGATAGACTGAATGATCAGGGCAAGTTAGGAAGAGCTGATGAATTTCATTAATTTTCACAATGCAGTTTGCAAGTGCCCATGGAAAATGTCATGAAGGATTACAATCTAAACAAAACCACACTGAAAAGCAGAGTGGTACATGTAACAGTTAGATTTAACACTGACCTGAAGATACGTAACAAAAGGCATAATAAAGACTGATGAATATTTTAGTACAGATAATTGCTTCTGTGGCTAACAGCCAGCAATCTGAGGGGTAGATAAGAATTAACTTTATTTTCTTGCTGAGTAATTCTTTTAAAGAAATAGATAAACATCACATCAATATCTCCACTTCAACGTTTTGACATTGAGACACAGAGCAGTGATGAAAAGGATTGGCATCTTTGAGTTCCCATGCATAGTAATGCAAAATATCAGTAAAAAAATAATAACGTCAACAATGATACATTTTTGTATCTTTGTTGTTAAATATAGTAGCATTGAGGCTACTTTTCTCCTGTCTTCACAGAAACCTTACAAGCTTCTAATAATGTAACACATTATTATGCTATCCTTTTGGTTTTTGCTTTCTACAAGCCACAAATTCAACTCTTTTTCAGATGAAGATTTTGCATATGTACACATATGTATAAATATACATTTAAAACTTTTATCAAACCACACAAAAAAATGTAATGGCCCTATGTACTCAACAGCCAGCTTCAACAATTACCAATTCATAGCCAATATTTTCCATCTCTACCACCTACTCTCCTCTCATATAATTTCAAAGCAAATCCAAGAAATTATTTTAATATATTAATACATTTCAATATGTATCTCCAAAAGATAAAACTATTCTAACCATAAATGCTACTATCACACCTAAAGAGACATTATTATTTTTAATTCCATCAGAAATATCCAGGCTTTAAATCTTTTTTTTTTTTTTTTTACAGCTTGTTTGTCTAAACTAGGACACAAGTAAATCAAGCAAATTCAACATGTTACAGTAGTTTGGTATTTCATTTTTAAAATGATATTTAGGTCTCTTTGGTCCAATAATATTCCCCTCCATCTCTTACTTTCCCCCCTTATAACTTATTTCTGAATAAAATAGGTTTTTAGTCCTATGGTTTACTTCAATCTTGATTTTTCTGACTTTATCCCTGTGGGGCTTAGCATGTTCCTCCACTCTCTGCATTTCTTGAAAATTGACATTAGAACTCAAGGCCTGAAGAGATGTAGGTTCCATTTGGGGGTACAGGCAATTTGGCCAGTGTTACTGCACACTTCTGTCAGAAGTTTTTTGTGGTGTCAGCAGCATCAGAGGCTGACTGATTAATTCAGTAGAGCTTGACAACGGTGATGTTCCTCATTCTATCATGCCTTCTTCACTTATTAGCTGAAATAATATGCAGAGAACCTTAGCTTCATCTACTATGTGGTTGTCCAGTGGGACAGTTCATCTAGATCAAACAAGACAAATGCTTAATTTGTTCCCCTCTGTTCACCAGTTTTGAAAATAATGAGTGGATACAGCAACGTTCTCCCATGGGTAAACAACTAAAAAATAATAGTATTACTATGAAACCACATATTTGAATAAATTTGATCTGTTCCTTCCATTGTAACCATTATCCTTAACTGGTGCTCAAATTGTCCCATCTTGCAGCCAGGTGGAGGAGCCTCTTCAAGCAGGTTCAGTCATTCTGACAAGAACCTAGTAGATCTCACCAGCTTCCATCCTCCGCTAGTATGAGATATCTTAGGTTCCTTTTGTTCATTTTCTGCCCCAGCTATAGATTCATACATTTTTTTCTCAGGATCTCTAGTTCCTTTCAGTGAATAGAAGTATTCCAATTTCAGGAAAATGGAACTAGATTATATAGTCATTCATTGTTCTATCACACAACAAACATATAAGGTGGGTTTCTTTATCCTTTGAGATATATACCAGTACAAATATACACGCTATTATGGTTTTTTCTGTTTTTGTTTGAGACAGAGTCTCGCTGTGTCGCCCAGGCTGGAGGGCAGTGGCGCGAACTCAGCTCACTGCAAGCTGCGCCTCTCAGGTTCATGCCATTCTCTTGCCTCGGCCTCCCGAGTAGCTGGGACTACAGGCGCCTCTCACCAAGCCCAGCTACTTTTTTGTATTTTTAGTAGAGATGGGGTTTCACCATCTTAGCCAGGATGGTCTCGATCTCCTGACCTCATGATCCGCCTGCCTCGGCCTCCCAAAGTGCTGGGATTATAGACGTGAGCCACCTTACCTGCCCACAATATTATGTTTTAAAGTCACTTGAAATATTCATCTCTCTGTGGCTATGTCACCAACTGAATGCAAATTAGGTTCATTTCTGATATATCTTTAAATGTGTCTTTATAATAAGATACTAATAATAAGCTAAAGTCTTTATTTCTTAAGTCTTATCACCTTAATATCCACAAAAATTATTTATTTTGAAAGTCACTTTCAAATCAGAGGCTGAAGAATTATTGCTTTACTCATTCTAAGAAATAATGCTAAATTAGTAATCATAGGTACTAAAGGATCTCTTGTAAGAATTAGGCAAAAGCATTTTTCAGTATTAATTCTACCATTTTAACTGTGGAGAAAGATGCCAATTTTGTGTCTGTATTAATTTTAAAAACCAGTCAAAAACATATGGCAAGGATCCAGTATATCATTCCTCCTCTCCCATTATGCCTCTCCCCCATGACACCTGAGTTCTGGTTCCTGCAATTCCATATCACAGTGCTTTTACATGCCCTAAAACAGATCTTTTTGACCTTAAAAGAATTATTTCCTGCCACATTAAGTATCTTATCTTAAGCCCTCTGTCCTTCCTCAATCACAGAAGGGAAAATATATTAAATTTCCATTATCTCACAGTAACTAAACTCAGCTAGGTTAGGGAAAACCTTAAAAAAAAAAATCTAAGGTATATGTAATCAATAATCTTTTATTTATTGTAATAATTCTCTCAATTTTGTAATTTCTTCTGTGTTTAGTCCAGATACAAACAATAAGTAAAATCATTTTCAGCTTCTTACAGTGTCAGTCCAACTGTAAGATAAATTTGGGGGAAAACACCACCATCTCATGCTGTTAATTACTGAACTATAATAGTCCAGTTATCAAAGAACAGCTTGAACTGTGAGGGGACTGAAATGCATGTCATATGAGGAGTGGGTGAATGAGTACAAATGTTTAGTTTGAAGAACACAAGATTCTTGATGGGCACTGCTGTTTAATCTGAATGTTATGTAAGTAACACAGGTTAAGATATTTTTGGTTTATTCATTTCTTGTTTCGTTTTTTCCATCCATAAACCCAGGGGGTAAAACTAGGATTAATAATTGAGGAAGTCAGATAACAATTCAACTTCAGGCAGAATGTTTAGGAAACAAGGCTTCTGTAACTGGAATGGGCTACATGAGCCGACAGTGCATCCTCCCGCAATTGAAATGTTCAATGAAAGGAAAATCCAGTAACTCTCAGCGTGAGATGGTTTTGTATTTTCCAAGCACCCAGAGATAAGGGTACATACACATTTATGTTAAAAAATCTTATCAGTTTCAAAAGACAATTCCAAAACATATACCAGAAGTAGTAAATTTTCTTTATATTTCTGCATAAATAATTTTAGCAACTTAATAACAAAATCTGTCAAGTTAAAACAAAAAGTATCTTGTGTCATACTAAGCAGTGTTGTACCACCACACTGCTCAACAGCAATGTTCTCGTTAACTTGTGTGTGTGTCCTCCCAAACTGCATACAATCGTTCTAGGTTGAATGTATATGCATCTATGTAAAACCTTCCTTTATTTGTCCAAAAGCAAACGAAGGTCAGCAGATGTATAGCTTTAAAATCAGGTAAGTTTGCTTTCAGAATCCCAAAATTCAACTTTACACACCTCCTTCTCTGTATTTACCTCTCATGCATCTATACTACAACTGTTTCACCTCCTTCCCCACCAAAAAGATAAAACAGCTAATAGCATTTGTTAATAACAGTTGGCCTACTTTCAATGCTCTCTGCATATAAGATACTATGTTATACACGTTACACATACTAGCCCAGTTAAGCCTCAGAGAACTAAGCATGCGACACACAGAAAATGTTCAAAATATTTACTTAATAAATGAATGATAATCCCCAAAATATAAAACAGGAAAACGAAGCACAGAGAAGTTAAATAATCATAGTAGTTCTCTATTGGCCACAGAAGCAATAATTAGGGTTGGAATGAGGTTATAAGCCCAGGATGTCAGCTCTTAAGGCCAAACTGTGTTGAGTTTCTTCACACTTCCTCCTGTCTGAGCTCATTACACTTTAACAGGAGTGGTATTGGTCAGGGCTACCTCCAATTTGGAATTATATTTTACACATTTTACCTCAAATTGTAAACTGAAAATCTGACTGCTAATCTCAGGCTTTTTTTTTTTTTTTTTTTTTTGAGAGTCATGCTCTGTCGCCCAGGCTGGAGTGCAGTGGCGCAATCTCAGCCCACTGTAAGCTCCGCCTCCCGGGTTCACGCCATTCTCCTGCCTCAGCCTCCCAAGTAGCTGGGACTACAGGTGCCCATCACCACGCCCAGCTATTTTTTTATATTTTTAGTAGAGACGGGGTTTCACCGTGTTAGCCAGGATGGTCTCGCTCTCCTGACCTCGTGATCCGCCTGCCTCGGCCTCCCAAAGTGCTGAGATTACAGGTGCGAGCCACCGCGCCCGGCCTAATCTCAGGCTTTGATAAACAGGAGGAAAGAAATCTTTGTAGCAGAAGCCCCCTGGAGTCACAAGACTCGTGCTGAAAATAAGTCTAATTGGAGGATGGAGAGGGAGCGGTCAGTAGCAATGATGCCACTTAGCCCCATGCTTCTCCCATTTCATTCCTTCAGTTTGCCAAGCCCTTCCTTTCCTCTCCTCATCCACAGTCTTCGCTGCTACCTGCCCTCAATCCCCTCCTCTCTTAGGGCTTAGTGAGACATTTAGTCAATTTAAAGGCAGTTTCACCAGAGCCACCTTCACTAGCCACACACTCTCTACTCACTGTACTATACTCTCATTGTACCCTCCTCCTCCTTCCACTTCCAGACATTCATCACAAGCTGAAATTTCCTACTTATTAGTAGAAATTTATTAAACTTCAGCCTCTTCAGCTAGACTATAAGCCCCATGACCTGTCTCATTCTCTACATAGCACAGTGTCTGGCTCTGGGCAGAAAGGTTAACACAGCAGACCGGACAGAGTTCTCCTACTTTGAAAGGCTGCTTGCAAAGTCAGCCCTTGGCTGGCATCAAGGACTTTGGCTCTGGGGGTGTTCCCAGTCAACAGTTAACTGAAGACCAGGCCACTATGCCTAGACTGTTTGTGCAAACAATATGGGTTCATGCTGAACACCTGCATTTCCTCTGGGAGTCTGGAAGTTTAGAACACACCAAGCAGAGGGTGTGTACATGACCAACCCCCAATAAGAAAACTGTGAATTAAGTCTCTAACATGCTTCCCTGGTAGGTAACACTAGACAAACATTGTCAGAAGTCACTGCTGGAGGAATGAAGGTGTCCTCGGAAGGCTGTGCCAGGTCTCTCCTGGATTTCACCCAAGGCACCTCTTCCCTTTGTGGATTTTGCTTTGTACCTTCGGCTCTTATCAAGTATAGCCTTGAGTACAACGACATGCCCAGTCCTGTGAGTACTTCCAGCAAATCACCAAACTGAGGCGTAATTCTGAAGACCCTAAACACAGAGAATTAATTAATTAGTGAATTAATTAATTAATTCACTAGAGAATTAATCAATTGAATTAATTAATTAGTAATTCTTTGTCTTGTATGATTTCACAGAAGACTAAGAAGGGAGTGGTATAGGTTTGTTTGCTGAAAACTGCCCAGTTCACAAGATCACAGACAGACCCACCAGGAATCCCAAATCCTACAGCAAGTACCCGAGCAGAAGACCCGTCCTCTCACAGCCTGCTGTACCTACTTAAATTCCCATTCCTGCCCAAGCCTAGATGAGATTTTCTTTCTCTTACTTCTATCTTCACTTTCCTTTTTTCATCTAAATCGTTTAAATATGTAATATGTCACCCTTTACATAAAACTTCATGAACATAACCATTTATAGAGCAGTTCTTTCTAACCAATTACTGATTAAGGGATAGATAGGCTCTAAATTTCTTTTTTTTTTTTTTTTTGTGTGTGTGTGTGTGTGTGGTTGGGGGGAGCTTTTTTTTTAAAGGCAAAGTCATTTATATGGAATGAATGAATGGAGGTTAGCCAGGTGACAGATGTAAACAATTTTCACTATCATTAAAATAACTTTAAAGTTTTGATAGAAACAAAGAGATATTTCTTTAGATTTTGGTTAACTCCATAGACTAGTACCGATACCATTTTTAACCAAGAAGGAAAAACAGGAAGCAAACTAAAAACAAATGCCTTATAATAATTATCCTTGTCCCCAAATATGTCACCTAAAATAATTTCTTTCCATCCAAATACACTCCACTGAAAGAGAATTGGCCTATGACCTAGAAAGCAGTTATCTAAGGAACCTTGGTTTAATATACTGCCAGTATTCTGACCTACATAATTGATTACCTATTTCACATGAATTAACAGCCTAAGGGGTGCCTTAGCTGCAGAGAAGGTATTGTTTCCCACATTCATAATTTGCATTTGTCAGAAATAAATTTCATACTGCTGTATTTCTAAACCAAAGTGAAATTAATTACTTGCTTTCTCTCCTAAGGACATAAATGAAAGTTTCTTTGAACTGAGAAAGTCAACTACAAACTTGAGCTGCTCAAAGTGATAACATAAGGATGAAAAATATGTTTTGGTAGAACTATTAGGAGAAAGCTTAAACCCACCAAAGTTCACCCTTCCTGTGACTCAGAAACCCAATCTCCACAGTGAAGTCTCAAATGAAGACAAGACATTCAGGCACAGGTTAGGTCATATAAAGGATTCAGTGCTCCCATCCCTTCAGCATAAATATAGTTCGAGATCTACAGTAACTCGGTGGGGGACTGGGGTTCTGATTCAAATGCTCAAATATAGGCTATTTTCCTTAAGAAAGTCACTTAAATGTCTTGAGCAATACCTCATAAGCATAGGCAACCAGAGTAAACATGGACAAATGGAATCACATCAAGTTAAAAAGCTTCTGCCCAGTGAAGGATACAATCAACAAAGTGAAGGGACAACCCATGGAATGGGAGAAAACACTCGCAAACTATCACTCTGAGAAGGGCTGAATAACCAGAATTTATAAAGGGCTCAAACAACTCTATAGGAAAACATTCTAATAATCCAATCAAACAATGGCCAAAAGATTTGAATAGACATTTCTCAAAAGAACACACACAAATGGCAAACAGGCATATGAAAAGATGCTCAAAATTACAGATCATCAGAGAAATGTAAATCAAAACTACAATGAGATATCATCTCACCCCAGTTTAAAATGACTTATATTCGGCCAGGTGCGGTGGCTCACACCTGTAATTCCAGCACTTTGGAAGGATGAGGCAGGTGGATCATGAGGTCAGGAGTACGAGACTAGCCTGACTAACATGGAGAAACCCCGTCTCTATTAAACTACAAAAAATTACCAGGGTGTGGTGGCACACGCCTGTAGTCCCAGCTACTCATGGGGAGACTGAGGCAGAGGAATTGCTTAAACTCAGGAGGTGGAAGTTGCAGTTAGCTGAGATCACGCCACTGTACTCCAGCCTGGGGGACAGAGTGAGACTCCGTTTAAAAAAAAAAAAAAAGACTTATATTCGAAAGACAAGCAATAGCAAATGCCGGCGAGGATGTGGAGAAAAGGGAACCTTTTTACACTGTAGTGTGAATGTAAATTAGTACAACCACTATGGAGAACAGTTTGGAGGTCTCTCAAAAAACTAAAAATTGAGCCACCATATCATCCAGCGATTCCACTGTTGGGTATATACCCAAAAGAAAAGAAACCAGTATATCGAAGAGATATCTGAACTCCTATGTTTGTTGCAGCATTGTTTACAAGAATAGCAAAAATTTGGAAGCAACCTAAGTATCCATCAGCAGATGAATGGATAAAGAAAATGCGGTAAATATACACAATGGAGTACTATTCAGCCATAAAAAGGAAGGAGATCCTGTCTTTTGCAACAACATGGATAGATCATTATGTTGAGTAAAATAAGCCAGGCGCAGAAAGACAAACATTGCATGTTCTCCTTTATTTGTGGGATCTAAAAATTTAAATAATTGAACTCATGGACATAGTGAGTAAAAGGATGATTAACAGAGAGGTTAGGAAGGGTAGTATGGGGCTGGGAGGAGGTGGGGATGGTTAATGGGCACCAAAAAAAATGAACAAGTGAATAAGAACTACTGTTTGATACCACAATAGGGTGACTATAGTCAATAATAACTTACCTGTACATTTTAAAATAAAGAATGTAATTGGAGTATTTGTAACTCAAAGGATAAAAGCTTGCAGGGATGGATACCCCATTCTCCATGATGTGCTTATTTCACATTGCATGCCTGTATCAAAATATCTCATGTACCTCATACCTATATACACCTACTATGTACCCAAAAATTAGAAAAAATAATTTTAAAAAAAGAAAGTCACTTAACCCTAGAAGCCTCACTGTTCTCATAAACAAAAGATGGGCCCAGTAACAGTACCTCCTCCATAGGGTTATAACCCATGCAAACATCTGAGCACATACTAAGTGACTGGTGACAGTCAATTCAATAACATCTATCTTCATCAAAACAGTAGCACCATTATATCAAGAAATATTATGAGATTAAGATTGTGAGAGAAATGCCTTCCTGTTAGAAAAGACCACGCTACTCTGTTTTAGATACAGTGATAATAAAATCTCTATTTACCTATATTTAAGAATATTTCATCTAGGTGTGTCTCAGAATAATTAACGGTTTAGATACATCTATGATGCTTATATTGAGAAGTATCAAATCCAAAAACTGTCTAGCTAGCCATCATATTAACTGGAATGCGTACCCAAACTCTAACCTCAAAGACACCGAGACAGCCTAATGTGAGAGCTTCCAGGCAGAACCCACAGACACGGGTGCCCAAGGTTGGATCTAGCCATTTTGCTACAGGGAACAAGCCAGAAGAATGTGAAGTCAAAGACAAGTACAGTTGACATTTGAACAACAGAGGTTTGAATTGCACTGGTCCTATCTGCCGATTTTTTCAATAATTATACTGCAAAAAATTTTGGTGATTTTCAACATGAAAAAACTTGCAGACAAACTGCATAGCCTAGAAATACTGAAAATTTTAAGAAAAAAATAGGTATGTCATAAATGCATGAAATATATGTAGAGACTATATGTGTTCATAAACTTATGTTACTGATAAGGCTTTTCTGTCAACATTCAGCAATTTGTAGTTAAGTTTTTAGGGAGTGAAAAGTTATATGCAGGACTGAGCTGGGGCATCAGTACTTCTAATCCCTGCATTGTTCAAAGGTCAACTGCATAAAACAACACTCCACAGAGTGCTGGCGGTTGAGACCAGCTTAAGGGAAATTTTCAAGCTTGAGAGATGAGCGTGCATGAAACAGTCAATGAATCAAAACAGGGGTAAAAACAGGAAAAGAATAAGGGGCCAAGGGTTTGGTAAAAGTCATACAAGGAAGTCTAAGACTTTTGCCTTGAAGACAGCTGGGAGGGACACAGTTCCCTTCTTTGTATTGTGACATAGTTCAAATGGTTCTTGAGATGTGCTAGCTAATTTGGATTAAAGGGAACAACAGTCACAAACTTTGAAGGTAACAGACATGTTATTACATTATATGATAACATTAACCAAATGACAAAGACCCAGCTCTGTCACCTGAAAGGGAAAGTGAATTCTCAAGTGCTGGACAATAACCATGAAATACAAATAAGCCTAATGCTAAGTAAATTCTGCACCTCAGCAACAATGCATGCAATGAGCCTGTGGACAAACATATCAGCTACGAAAGGTCAAGTAGAACCTTGCCTGGGAGTCTAGAATCACTTTCCACATTTAAAATAAGAATTAAAAATCTATGACTGTCTACTGAGATTTTCAGTGAAGCCTCGATAAATCTTAAAGAAAAAAAAAAAAATTCTGAGCCGGGTGCAGTGGCTCATGCCTGCAATTTGAGCACTTTGGGAGGCTGAGGCGGGTTGATCACCTGAGGTCAGGAGTTCGAGACCAGCCTGGCCAACATGGCAAAACCCTGTCTCTACTAAAAATATAAAAATTAGCCAGGCATGGTGGCATCGGCCTGTCATTCCAACTACTTGGGAGGCTGAGGCAGGAGAATTGCTTCAACCCAGGAGGCGGAGGTTGCGGTGAGTCGAGATCGTGCCACTGCAATCCAGTTAAGTAAAAAGAAACATAACAAAAGTAATTCAATTTGTAAAGGTTTATTAGTTTTCTGTTGTCTCATAAAAAATTACCACAAATTTAGTGACTTAAAACAACACCCGTTTATTGGCTCACAGTTCTGTAGATCCTGTGTAACTATTTTATTTGCTCAGAATGTCACAAGACTGAAATAAAGGTGTTGGCCTTGCTTACTTCTCATCTGGAGGTTCTGAGGAAAGCTCCACTCCCAAACTGATTCTTGTCATTGGCAGAATTTAGTTTCTTGTGGTTGTAGGACTGAAGGTCCCATTTTCTTACTGGCTGTCAGCTTGAGGTCTCTTTAGCTCCTAGGTGTGGGCTGCATTTCTTAGCATATGGCTCTCCATCTTCAACCAAGCGATGACTCTTCAAATCCTTCTTGTGCTTTGAATCATGAACTTCTGCCACCAACAGGAGAAAGCTGTCTGCTCTTAAAGGACTCACATGTGGTTGGGCCAGGCCCAGTTGGATAATCTTCCTATTTTAGGACCAACCTGCAGCATAACATGTCCTATTGTGGAAGCAAAATACATCCTCACAGTCCTGGAGATCATGCAGAGTGTGGCTATCAGGGAAAAGTCTTGGGGACTGTATTAGTTCATGCTGCTGATAAAGACATACATGAGACTGGGAAGAAAAAGAGGCTTAACGGACTCACAGTTTCACATATCTGGGGAGGCCTCACAATCGTAGTGGAAGGTGAAAGGCACTTCTTACATGGTGGTGGCAAGAGAGAATGAATGAGAAGTGAAAGCAGAAATCCCTTATAAAACCATCACATCTTGTAAGACATAGTCCCTATCACAAGAACAGTATTGGGGAAACTGGCCCCAAGATTCAGTTATCTCCCACCAGGTCCCTCCCGCAACATGTGGGAATTATGGGAGCTACAATTCAAGATGAGATTTGGGTGGGGACACAGAACCAAACCATATTGGGGACTGTCTTCGAATTCTGCCTACCACAAAAGGTTATCCTGTATGATACTATATTGGTGGTTTTGAATCTTGATAATTTGAATAAAGAAGGGATTAATTAATGGGCTTACTGTATAATCTTGTTGAAAAAAATTCTCATACATGTTTCAAATTGTTCTAGAATGACTTAAAATATTTCTAATGAGACAGTATATAATTTTCTTTTATGATTTAAACCAATAATATAGGACAAAGATGAGCATTCACTTTTTCTTTGCCACATAGGATACAATTCAGTATTCCTGGGAAATCTAATCTATTTTTAAATCTTCAGCTGTTATCAAAATGGATGACTTCCACGTATATCCCTCTTAGCCCCTATTTTCTTCTTTTCAGCCGCACGTGTTTATTTCCTACTTCTTATTAGAAATAACCATATAGCCATCCTATGGGCAGCTACATTTAAGCAGATCCCAAACCAAAACAATTTTCTTTTCCATGAATCCTTCACGACCCTCTATATTTTCACTCGTGTCCAGCATCACTGCCTGGTCACTTACCTAAGCTAGAAACTTTGGAGTCACCTTTGACGTATCCCACTGCTTCATTATCTATAATTTGTCACCAGTTTCTGTTGGCTAGGCTTAGCGGGTATTAAAGAGAATTTCAAATATGCCATAGGTTAGGCATATTGTTTGTTACATATTGTATATCAAGATATGCCTGATTCATAGTAGGCACTCAGTAAACAATTACTGAGTAAAAAGAATCTCAACACTTAGAATTAATCAAGTCAGCTATACTTCATGTTTGTGTTCATTGTACCCTTATCGACCTTGCAGCATGGTCATCCATCTAACTATTCATCTTTATTTGTCTTCATTTTTTGAGTTCCCTTATTCATCCTGAAACACAATATAATGCCTGACTCATAGTCAGACTTCACAGTATTTTTAAATGAATTACACTGCATTGGGGAAATATAAATAGTAGTAGCCTTTTATAGAGGAAGTCTATGAAAAGCATTTTGGGTGAATTGATAATCAAACATTTTTAAGAAGGTATACTTGCTAGAAAAGACAGAAAAAATATGACAGCTTATTTTGAGAAAGCCTATATATTCTTTGATTTTTCTTTGTTTCAAATCTGTATATGAATATCATGATTTTCAAAAAACATATTTTGATAAGTGGAAAGGAATAGTTTATAGAATGTATGCCTAACATACATATGCCTAACATACAACATTCACTTTTAGGGTATAATTTTTAAAGTCTTTAAACATATTTTCCAAACTATGTCACCCTTAACCAGCTAAGCAAAAACAATAACTGCTGACAGTTGTCAAGTTGTAAACAATACTTTGTTTAGTGTAAGCACAAACCCAGGGGAGAATATCTGTGCTTTTGTAAATCTCATGTTGAATTGTGGCCCCAAGTGTTAGAGGTGGGGCCTGGTGAGAGGTGACTGGATTACAGGGGTGGTGTCTAATGGGTTAGCACCATCCCCTAGTGCTGTCTTGTGATAGAGTTCTCATGAGATCCTGTTGTTTAAAAGTGTGTAGCTGGCTCACGCCTGTAACCCCAGCACTCTGGGAGGCCGAGGCAGGCGGATCACGAGGTCAGGAGATGGAGACCATTCCGGCTAACATGGTGAAACCCTGTCTCTACTAAAAATACAAAAAATTAGCCAGGCATGGTGGCACACACCTGTAGTCCCAGCTACTCAGGAGGCTGAGGCAGAAGAATCACTCGAACCCAGGCGGCGGAGGTTTCAGTTAGCTGAGATCACGCGACTGGACTCCAGCCTGGGTGACAAGGCGAGACTCCATCTCAAAAAATGAAAAAATAAAAATAAATGTGTAGCAAAGCGTCTAGCAGTACCTCCTTCGCTCTTTCTCCTGCTGCCATGTGAAGACATGTGAAGACGCAGGAAGCCATGCTTCCTATGCAGCCTCCAGAACAGTGAGTCAATTAAACCTCTTTTCTTCATAAATGACCCAGTCTCAGGTTGTTCTTTACAGCAGTGTGGGAACAGACTAATACAATAAGCATACAGTTCAATGCAATACTTGATTAAAATCATGTAAGCCAAAAGAATCACAAATACACCATGAGAAAAGGGAAATAATAACAAAAACATAACATTTGTTGCTATAGAAGGGTTGCATAACATTTTTTTCTGGCCTAACAAATTAATGTGTTTCAAGTGTTTTAAGATGCAAGTCTTAACTGTAAACTGAAATAACCACAATTGTTGCAGATTGTCAACATTCACTTATTAGTTTATTCAAAAAAACTACATCATATTTTTTAAAAATCTAAAGAACTACAGAGTTATCAAATTTTAGCATTTTTTAATAGTTGCCAATTTGTAACCATTATTTATCAAATTCTGGTAGAGAAATAAGATAAAGTTTTTTAAATCATTAAATTTGAATTTAAGAAAATAAATGTTGGCCAGGTGTGGTAGCTCATGCCTATAATCCTAATAATTAGGGAGGGTGAGGCAGGAGGATCACTTGAGCACAGGAGTTCAAGATTCATCTGTGCAACACAGCAAGAAATGAAAATAAAAGAAAGTACACCTGTGGTTCCAGCTACTCAGGAGGCTGAAGTGGGAGGATCACTTGAGTCCAGGGGGTCGAGGCTATAGTAAGCCATGATCATGCCACTTCACTCCAGCCTGGGTGACAGAGTGAGACCCTGTCTCAAAAAAAAAAAAAATAATAATAATAATAATAATAAACAACTAATATTTCTGGGCAAAAAAAAAGAGTTCTAATAAAATTTAACCAAGTCAGTCCTTGACAAGTATATTAGAGAAATATATTTGAGAAAAAATACTAAAAGCGCATTTACATTGCTATATAAACTGATATATACAATGTCTCTTAGAACAGAGAGAGAAAAAGAGATTCATATTACCATGGAGGGAAAAACTATGTGCAACTCTTCTTTCAGTAAGTTAAATGAAAAATAAAAGCCCTGTTTTTGATTTTCAGAGGGATCATTTTTAAAAATCTAAAGCCTATCATACATGAAAACAGTATATTCAAGAGTATAATTTTGAAAAAATATTTATTTGCCCTGTCTCCAAAGTTTGACCTTTTCTGTTGCTCAACAAGTCTTCATCCAAATAACTGAAAGCTTTGAGCATGTCTGCAAATGCATACGACACACTGTCCCTCTGTTCTGCAGGATGCCTATACATTTTAGTACCTTCCCTGTCTGCAGGAACAGAGCAAGTAAACTCAGTAGAAAATCAAAAGAGAAACTGATAGGTCCATTTAGGAGAAGTAAGGTTAAAATGTCTGTGACTTGCAATGCTGAAAGGGCTTTTAATACTTATGAATAATAAGATCTTAATTCCTCTAAAACATTATGCTGATAACTGATGAATGAAATTAGGTCAATAATCACCAATATCAACTCACAGAAGATTCACCATATTAACTTCAAGTCTATATTTAATCTCCCCAAATCCCTCCCCCAATGTATAAAGTTTTATGAAGTATTAAGATTAGATATTACAAATCATGTATAGAGTCACTTCCGTTACTTTTCAATGCTTCTGTATAGTGTTTCAAAATTCCAATGTTAGAAATTTAAATGATTTAAATATTATAATGTAATTTAATTATATTCAGATAAAAAGACTGCCAAAAAATCTATTTCTTAAACTAACTGCATTTAAAAAAAATAAAATAAAAAGCACAGACATGATCTATCTCTTTAAGGCTACTGTCTGGAAAAGCAACTATTACCTCTCGAAAGCATCTTCCTTGGGAGCAGAACTAAATGACTAGACCAGCATGACCATCATTAGTTTACTAGATACACTATATCTATGTATTATTTTAATAATTAAGACAATTATAAGGTTAAAATAATTCAAAAGATATGTCAAATTTATATTTAAAGGGTATAATTCATATTATGTATAAAATAGAATACAGCCTGTTATTAAATCTATATACCTGAAGAAAAGTAATGAATTAGACTTACGTCAACACAAAAGGTCTCAATTTTCCAACTATTTTACAGGAAAACACAGACACTAATATTAGCTCTTCTCAAGATAATTTTCAGATGGATATTTAAACTACAACTTAAGACAAAGATGAAAATATCTAGAAAATATCAAAAGAAAGTCTTAACCATTAAAAACAGCAACTAACAATTCTTCAAGACGTATTTGATTATTTTTTTTGTTTAGCATCTACAGTCCCTAGTTTTACCACTTTCTTCTCACCTATGCCACAATCTGAATCACAATTCTGTTTTCCAAGTTTCCTTGACACTGCACTGCTCCACTACTGCCCTGTACTGACCATGTTATAGTAGGTTAGCAGGGAGATGGTCCTCTTATCTACTAGACCTAAAGATCCTTGAGGATGGGAGAATTGTCACAGTCAGATCCCACCTGGCCTGGCATGCAGTAAAGTTTAAATCGTAAGTTCTCAGCTGGGAGAAGCTTTAGTCCCCCAAGAGACATCTGGCAATGTCTGTTGACATCACGGGTTTTGGCTATCATAAGAGGAAGGGGGTACCACTGACACCTAGTGACATCTAGTGGGTAGAAGCCAGTGAGACTGCCCAATATCCTACGGTGCACAGGAAAGCCCTCCTACAACAAATCATTATCCACAGAAAGCATCAACAGTGCCCATGTTGCGAAACCCTGTTTTCAACAAGTGTATGCTCATATAATGTGGACTCTATGAAGACAACAAAACTGTATAAAATACAGCAATCGGAATAATTTCAGTACTTATTATAAAAGTATGGCACATAAATTAAATATCCCACAACCAAATATAGGGAAAAAAAAGAAAGAAGGGGGGGAGGGGAAGGGGGAAAAAGAAAAAAGAGAGAGGAAGAGAGGGAGGGAGGGAGGGAGAGAGGGAGGGAGGGAAGGAGGGAAGGAGGGAAGGAGGGAGGGAGGGAGGGAGGGAGGGAGGGAGGGAGGGAGGGAGGAAGGGAGGAAGGGAGGAAGGAAGGGAGGAAGGAAGGATTGATTTAGTAATGAGATGAAGATGTTATGCTATTGCATTGTAGATAAATAAACTTAAGCAATTTCCTTCTAATTCCCAATTATATGGAAACCAGGGGCACAAGAAAGTACCATGTTTAGCACTGACAAAGAAACTAAGTATAGACATCATATCTTGGTACTGCCTCCTAAAGCTGAATGTTTCTTAAGTGATACAGCCTTTCTCACCTATTTATCTAACATATAAAATAAAAATGATACCTCTTAACTCATGGCCTTCATGAGATTTAAACGTAATATATGCAAAGGACATAAACCATGGCTCAAAAATGGTAGATATAGCCAGGCACGGTGACTCACGCCTGTAATCCTGGCACTTTGGGAGGCTGAGGAAGGCCTGATCACTTGAGATCAGAAGTTCAAGACCAGACGGGCCAACATGGTGAAACCCCGTCTCTACTACAAATACAAAAATTAGCCAAACATGGTGGTGTGCACCTGTAATCCCATCTGCTTGGGAGGCTGGGGCATGAGAATTGCTTGAACCCAGGAGGCAGAGGTTGCAGTGAGCCAAGATTATGACACTGCACTCAAGTCTGGGCGACACAGCGAGACTGTCTCAAAAACAAAACAAAACAAAACAAAACAAAACAAAACAAAAACAACAACAAAAAAACAGGTAGCTAGCTATAATGATAATACAAATGAAAACATAAATGTACCTACAGATTTAAACATACAAACTGACCTTCCTCAGCCAGTCACCCTTCTTCATTCACCCTCTCCCATTGATAATCATAGTATTCAAAGAGAATTAACTCTTATTTGTGATTTCAACAAAAGAATTAAGTTAATAAAAAATTGCTTGGCCACAAAACCCTTGGCTGGAATTTCTCTTCCCCCAAAATCCTCAATTCAAATACATATCCTTTAAAATAAAAATTTAGAGTCAGGATTATTAACCAGTGGATTTCCAAGGGCAGGTTTCCTGAGGAGTCCAAGGCTGTTCCTCAGAGCAGAGCTGTTTAGAGAGTCAAGAGACATGAGAGCTGGTGCTCGCTCCTTCTTAAGAAAATATTGGGGGTTGAAGGCAGAGACGTACCCAAGGCTCTCTAGTCCTGCTGTCCATCCTTAAGCCTACACAAATGCAAGAGGGAGAACAAGGATTGATAAGACCCCTTTTGGTAATCTTGATTAGACAAGAATGAAATGTTGTTGAAAATATCTTCTTAATACAGAGATTACTAAGAAATGGTTGTTTTCAATCTTGCATTAAGCCAATGCAAACTTCATAAATGAAAATATCACTTATGGCCACCTGCCCTGGTATATTCCAAGACTACAGGACATAGTTATAGCTACTGTAGACATGTTACCTCCTTGCCTAGTCCCACGCCCCAATTAGGAATTCCCAAAGCACATTTTATGCTTCTATTTGTTTACATTTTATACAATGCCTCTCCCATCTTCTGAGAGTAAATTTCTCTGTTAGTAAATGTTAAGTGACTGACTTGGAGCTTGTCTGGTACCTAATATATCTTACTTTAAACATTTTATTTTCTGCTTATAAAATAGAAATAACAATAGGGGAATCAAGGTTTCTTCCTGAAAGCGAGAAGTTAACTAACTATTCCCCTCCAATACTCTTAACTAAAGAAGTGGAACAAAGGAGTAAGCATAAACAGCTAGAATTGGGCGTATAATAAAAATCTGCACAAAATGTGTCAAAAACTCTTCTGACATTACCACTGTAGTGTCAAAAGGGGAATATACAGCATGGCATACATTGAGAAGTTAGGAATTCCCTTAAAATGAAATGCTAACAATATTGCAGGAGAAACATACAAAAATGTATACTGAGGTCTTGCAAGACTACAGATAAGGTCTACTGAGAAGAATATTTTTATTGAATCAACCCAAATTCTAGATTGTAAAAATCAATATGTATAGAAATTTTGAGAATACTTTATCTGTGTAATTTCATTGCTCAATGACACACATAAAATTATTACAGCTAAGAACCAATATGGAATATGATGCCAAAGTCTTAGAAAAAGAAGAAAATCTGGAAATCACTAAATACTTCATTTTATAAATGAGGAACCCAAGGCCGAGCAAAGAGTCCAAAAAAGCTAGAGAGTAGACCAGATACCTCACCTCTTACTGTAACATCATTTCTCCAAAGGAATTCTAAGTCTTTATTTTTCCATTAAAAAACAAAAAAAATTCCAGACAGGCGCAGTGGCTCAGGCCTGTAATCCCAGCACTTTGGGAGGCTGAAGTGTGCGGATTATGAGGTCAGGGGTTCGAGACCAGCCTGACCAACATGGTGAAACTCCATCTCTACTAAAAATACAAAAATTAGCTGGGCGTGGTACCACGCACCTGTAAACCCAGATACTCAGGAGGCTGAGGCAGGAGAATCACTTAAACCCGGGAGGCAGAGGTTGCAGTGAAACGAGATCACGCCACTGCACTCCAGCCTGGGCAACTGAGTGACACTACGTCTTAAAAAAAAAAAAAAAAAAAATCCTCCTGGCCCTTCTTAAGTCCATTGGTGGCTTTCAAATGAAATGCTGAATCTCATAGGGTTATTGATGATCAAGACATGTCTTGAATCTAATGCTACAATACACTGATAGGTTAGTATAAACTCTCTGGTACAAAAGATTACACAGAGGAAATATTTTGGACAGAACTAAAGATGTTTTTTAAATAATGAAATGTTGCACCTCTTGAATAATCTATGGAATGCTTGCATGGGAGGATTATAGTAATTCTCACTCCAGTATATTCAAGATTAAGAGAATAAGTAGAAATCAACTCAGGTCACTTTCAAAAAGCATTTAGAATAACCAAAAAAAATGACAATGCAGACAGTTCAAAGGGCCTATCCTTCCACAAAAACACCAAAAACCAAGCTAAAACTGTCAAAATCAACTTTGTCGGAACTCCAGAAAACAGTCCAATGTTTACAGCAACCAGGCAAATCTTGAATCCAGAAACAGGCAACTTAAAAACAGTAAAAGACCTTTGCAGCATTTCATCTCCCTTTGCCCCACTCCAACCCCCTAGGTCAGCAGCAGTCTTGAAGATGGCAGTCCACATTCCCAGCATGGGAACTTGGTCTCTAATTTCACAGGGAACAGAGCAGATCTTGTTCTCAAAGAGTCTGGTTTTCTATTTTGATCCGTCTGACATTAAGTATAAGACTTGACTTCACCTAACTCAGAACTCTCTCAGAAAGAAAGGTGGCTACATGGAAAGTGATCCTGATAACACTTCTCCTGAGGGCAAAAGACTGCAGCTAAAGCCAACAACAGACATACTGAAACACTGGAAAGAAAAGCTTGGGAGAGATATTCTTTGAGGAGAAGTAAGGCATTGAAAGCTCTGGCATATACAAGATAATTTAGAAAGCCAAATGCATGCCCAGGGAAGGATACATGCTCAAGGAAGACCTGAGAAAATACTAAACCCTCAAATTCTTATCTCTGGCTGATGTTTAGCCTCAGTGAGAGAGCAGGAAGTGGAGGCTAAGGCAGAGCTGTGAAAAGCTTAGCTAAGCACTGAAGGACTTTGCTAACTCAGAGCCAATATGCAGAGATGGACAGATTTTATTTTTATTCCTTCCTTTCATGGCTTTAAATATTCAATAAAATCTCTATCGACACACCAACTAAACAAATTTAAAATAACAGAGAATTCTGATACCACACAGAACAAAGAATGCAATTAAGTAGTTTAAAACAGACACCAAAAACAGATTAGAAAAATTCACTAAACAATTAAACAACTACAACCCACAGTAAGAAACAAAAATAATAAAGAGAAAGAAAATTTGTTTTACAGAGCTATAATATTCAAAATGTCAAGTTTGCAACAGAAATCTATGAAGCATGCAAAGAAGATGGTATAGGCAATTCACCCACACACATAAAATGAACAGAAAGTGTCCTGGAAGAAGCACATTTGGAACATACTAAATACTTCAATCAGTTGTCTTAAGTATACTCACAGAGTTAAAGGAAATCATGGACAAGGAATTAAAGGAAACCAAGAGATTATTGTCTCAAAATTTGGGAATATCAATAAGGACACAGAAATTATAAAAGTAATCAAACAGAAATTCTGGTGCTGAACAGAACAATAATTCATCTAAAAACCTCACTAGACAGTTTCAGCAGCAGATATGCACAGGCAGAAGACTCACTTCAGCATTTCTTACAAGACAGGTCTATTGGTGACATATCCTTCACCTTTGATCTTGAAGGTAAGTACACTGAAACTATCCAGATGGACAAGCAGAAAGTAAATACTGTGAATCTATACAGATGGACAAGCAGAAGGAAAAAAGAATGAAGAAAAATTAACAGGGCCTAAGAGAACCACTGCATATAACTCAACTATGTGTTTCTATAGAAGATCCAATTTAGATACTAAGACAAAAACAGGTAATAGGTTGAAATTGAGAGGATGAAAAAAGAAATCTCAGAAATATCATAACCAAAAAAGTGGTACATGTCTTAACTAGTACAAAAGAACTGTGGGATACCATCAAGCATACAAATATGTATCACAGGAGTTTCTAGAAGGAGAATAAAAAGAGAAAGGGGTAGAGAGATTATTTGAAAAAACAATAGCCAAAGAGTGCTAACTTTGATAAAGGACATTAATCTAAACATCCTAGAAGCTTCATGAGCTCCAAGGAGGATAAATGCAAAGAGATCACCAACAAGACATGTTATAATCAAACTGCTGAAATACAAAGACAAAAACAGAACCTTGCAGGCAGCAAGAGAGAAGCAACTCACCACATAAAAGGGTGCCTCAATGAAATTATTATTAACAGCTGATTTCTCAGGAGAAATTATGCAGGCCAAAGGCAATAGAATGACATTTTTAAAGCATTCAAAGCAAACATAAATGCCAACCAAGAATTCTATATACAACAAAACTACCCTTTAAAATATAGGTAGAAATTAAGAAATTTACAGATAAACAAACAGTGAGGGAGTTTGTCACCAACTGACCTGTCCTACAAGAAATGCTAAAGTGAGACCCTCATGTAGAAAAGAAAGGACCACAGTAACTCAGGGCAATATTAAGAAATAAAGAATACTGATTAAAAAACAACTACATGGGCAAACACAAATGCCAGTATTACTGTATTTTGTTTGTAACTCCTCTTTTTATCCTTATGTGATCTACAAACCAAATGCATACAACAAAAATTAAAAGTCTCCGTTACTGAGCACAGATGTAAAAATATAATTTATAGCCACAAAATAAAAGAGAAGGAACAAAGTTGTATAGAAACAGAGTTTCTGTATACATATGTTCCTCCACTTATAACGGGGTTACATGCCAATAAACACATTTTAAGTTGAAAATATCATAAATTGGAAGTATGTTTTCAATTTATAAAATGTTCAATTTACAATGTGTTTATCCAAACATAGGCCCATCATAAGTCAAGAAGCATTCTGAATGTGTATCACTTTTGCACTGCTATAAAAGAATAAACATAATCAGTAAAACCACTGTGACTCAGGGACTATCTGTACTATTAATGCTAAGTCGATATTAATTCAAAATAATTTGTTGTAAGTTTAATGGGTCAATTGTAAACTCCAGAATATTCATTTTATAAAAACCTAAAAGGAAATGAGAAACTAACAGAAACAATATGCTCAAAAAAAAAAAAAAAAAAAAAAAAAAAAAAAAAAAAAAAAACACAAACAAACCCCACACACACATGAAGGCATACAGAGGAAATGGAGAACAAAAAAACATAAACATATAAAACAAAACAAAATGGCAGGGGTAACTCCATACTTACTGATTATTTCAAGTGTAAATAGATTAAAATCTCCAATTAAAAAACAAAAAATTGGCAGAATGGGTTTTTAAAAAATAACTCAACTATATGTTGTCTATAAAAGATCCAATTTAGATACAAAGACAAAAATAGGTAATAGGCTAAAAGTGGAAGGATGGGAAAGATATTCCATTCATAAAGTAGTCAAAAGAGAGCTACAAGTCTTAGCTAATGCAATAAGACAAGAATAGAAAACTAAAGGTTTACAATTAGGGAAGGAATAAAACTGTTCGCAGATTACATGATTGTCTATATGGAAAATGTTTTTAAAAAATCAACAAGAGCTTCTTGGAACTAATAAGCGATTATACAAGATTTTTAGCATATGAGATTAAAACACAAAAATCAGCATCTTTCCAATATTCCAGGAATGAACAAGTAGATTTTGGAATTAAAAGCACAGTATCACTTGCACTAGCACCCAGAAAATGAAATACTTGCATATAAATCTAACAAAATAAATACAAACTCTATAGGAGAAAAACTACAAAACTCTGATGAAAAAAAACTCAAACAACTAAATAAGTGGATACATATTCCATGTTCATGGATAGGAAGACTCAATACTGTCAAGATGTCAGTTCTTCCCAACTTGATCTATACACTCAGTGCAATCAAAATAGAAATGCCAGGAAGTTATTTTGTGGTTACTGGAAAACTGATTAAAGTTTATATTGAGAGACAAAAGTCTCACAATAGCAAACACAATATTGTAAGAGAATAATGAAGTTGGAGGACTGATAATACCTGACTTCAAGACATACAATAAAGCTACAATACTCAAAACAGTGTGGTTATTAGGGAAATAATGGATACATGGATCAATGGAATGAAACAGCCTATAAACAGACCCAAATAAATACATGAAACTGATCTTTGACAAAGGAGCAAATGCAATACAGTAGAGAAACGATAATCTTTTCAACAAATAGTACAGGAACAGCTGGACAGCCACATGACAAAAAATGAATAAAGGGAAACACCTTAAACCAGTCGCAGAAATTAAATCAAAATGGATCATAGACTTAAATGTAAAACACAAAATGATAAAACCCCTAGAAAATAACATAGGAGAAAAATGTGATGACCTTGGGCATGTCATTTACTTTTTAGAAGCAACACAAAGACACGATCCATGAAAGAGAGAATTGATAAGTTGTACTTCAGTAAAATTAAGATCTTCCACTCTGCAAAAGAAACTGTCAAGAGAATAAAAAGACAAGCCACAGATTTGGAGAAAATAGGTGCAAAACACATATCAGATAAAGACTTACCCAGAATAGACAAAGAACTCTAAAGTTCATTAATAAGAAAACAACCTGATTATTAAAAGAAGTCCAAAACATTAACAGATATGTCATCAAAAAAGATATACAGATGAGCAAATGAAAAGACGCTCTACATTATATGTCATGAGGGAAACGCAAATTCAAACAACAATGAGATACCATTACATACCTATTTAAAGGGCCAAAATCCAGAACACTGACAACACCAAATGCCAGCAAGAATGTGGAACAACAGGATCTCATTCACTGTTGGTGCGAATGTGAAATGGTGCTCTGGAAGACAGTTTGGCAGCTCTGGCAAAGGTAACAGTGTGGGTCAGTGTCTGGAAATGAATGCCAGAAAACACAGGACAGGAAATCTCCAAAATCTCCAAAGCCAGGACAAATCACAAAGTGCCTGGTAAGTCATGAGTTGCTGTGTTCTAAAGGCAACCAACAGCTGCTAAAGGGCTTTGCTTAAGCATCTCAGTGACATGATCATAATCATATTTTTAAAAAGCAAACTCAACTCTGGTAAGTAAAATATTAAAAAATGAGCAAGTCCAAATCCCTATCCTTACTGTCATACACTATTGGTAAGAGTCTATATTGATACAATCACATTGAAAAATTATTTGGCAGCAATCTACTGAAAAATCTGAACACATGCATATTCTATGACCCAGAAATTGCACCCTTAAAACTGCATACTTACGTCCATCAAAAGCCATATATATTATTACAATATTCAAGGAAGCACTATTTATGATAGCCAAAACATGGAAACTACCAAATATCCATCAACATTAGAACAGATAAATCACTTAGTATATTCACACAATGGAATATCATACAATAATGAGAATAAACTATTCAGAACTGCATGGAATAATATCAGTGAAGTACACAAACATAATGTTGAACAAAAGAAACCAGACACAAAAGATAAATACTGCATGATTCTATTTATTTAAAGTTGGAAAAATGTTACTATCTGTAAGAAGTCAGAAAAGTGTTACTTTAAGGGGTTAGAAACTGGAAGGGGACACAAGAGGGGCTTTCACTATTATCTCTATTTTTTCAGTCAAGGAAGCCAAAATTCCTAGGTAAAATTACTTACAACTAGTAAGTTGTGGAAGTGGCATTCAAATCTATGCCTGATTTTTAAAAATACATAGCCATGGGCTAAAAATGACCTAGAGAAATTGTCAAAGTGTTCTTCAACCAATGTTTATTGTCCTATGCCTTTATGCACACTTACTCCACTCCTAATAGTGCCTTTTCTTCCCTGATAACTTCCCTGTAAACACCTGCTTACTACTTCTACTATGAAACCCATTCCCAATCTCTCCCCATATATTTAACAGACTCAGTAACCAGGTGTTTTGTCTCTCAATACTTTTTTTAAAAAATATATATATATATAATTTATAGAGTGCTTATTAAAATCAGGCATTTTATTGGTCTTTTCCCAATAAGGATAAAGGGGTTCCAAGATATAAATAATCCAAGGTCACATGTCTAAAAAGCATTAAAACTAGAATCAAAATCAAAACATTCTGAATGCAAATCCAAAGCTCCTTCTATTATGTTTCCATCTTTCAGCTTATCTTATTGCTGATAATCTATTTATCTGCTTTAACCTCAAAATTCTTATTTCTTTGGAAGCTAAGAGTCTCTACTTACCTTTATAACATCTGCCCTAAGCCAAGTGCCCAGCACACAACAGGTACTCAACAGGCATTTTTTAAAAAGAACTAAGTATAGTAGCCCCCACTCATTATCCACGGTTTCACTTTCTTCAGTTTCAGTTAATCACACAGTCAACTACAGTCCAAAATATTAAATGGAAAATTCCAGAAGTAAACAACTCATAATTTTAAATTGTGCACTGCTCTGAGTAGCATGATAAAATCTCACATGGCACAGCTCAGTCCCAACCAGGACATGAATTCTCCCTTTGTCCAGCTTCTCCATGCTATAGACACTTCCCATCCCTCAGTCACTTTGTAGCCATCTTGCTTATCAGATCAACTGTCATGGTATCCCAGTGTCTGTGTTCAAGTCACCCTTATTTTACTTAATAATAACCCCAAAGTGCAAGAGCAGTGATGTTGGCAATTCAGATACATCACAGAGAAGCCATAAAGTAGTTGCTTTAAGTTAAAGGGTGGAAGTTCTTGATTTAATAACAAAAACCAAAGGTATGCTGAGCTTGCTAAGATCTGCAGTAATAATAAATCTATCCAAGAAATTGTGAAGAAGCAAAGAGAAATTTATGCTAGTTTTGCTGTTGAAAATGTTATTGGTGGGAAAATGAAAAAGACACTATTCTGGAAAGTCACAAAGTTTATACAGCTATGCTTGTTCAACAGAATAGCCATTACTGACAAGTAGCTATTGGAGACTTGAAAAGTTGCTACTCCAAAGTGAGATGTGCTGTGAGTGTAAAATACATACCGGATTTCATAGACAACAGTACAAATGTAAGACTGTAAAATATTTCATTAAATAATTATTTAATAATTAGAAGCTAAAATTCTAATATTCTGGAATAAATTAAGTCCATTTTATTATTAAGTTAATTTCACTTATATTCTGGAATAAATTAAGTCCATTTTATTATTAAGTTAATTTCACTTACTTTTTAAAGTGGCTACCAGAATATTTTAACTTACATCTGTCATCTTTATTTCTCGTTACATTTCTATTGAACAGCATTGTTGTAGGGGCCTTTTTTTCTCCTTACTCAAGGACATAATCTAAATTGTCCCTAATTGAGACTATTAAAATGCACAGTGTGAATAGCCCATGTAATTGCCATCATTTGTCCTGGGTTCCACATCAATAAATGAATTTATTATTCTTTCTTCTTTTGCACGAGTGTTGTAAGACTGTGTCAATGTTCAAAGAACGTATTCCAACCTTTCCAATGTGCTTAACAATTAACCTTGATATCACCATTGTTTAAGTGACTGCTGTGGGTCTGAATGTTTCTGTCTTCCCAAAATTCTTATGTTCAAATTTGTAGTATAATATAATTATTTCTGTTTACCTTCACAGCCTGTGACAGTCTTCCCTCCGTTCAAACTGCTTGTTTCATGTCTCTTTATAGGAAATGTTCCTCTTGTCTTGTTAAACTCATACCCTCTTCTTAAATCTCCTCCCAAAATTTGTTTTTTAAGCAAGGAAGAATGCTTCACAGGAAACGTTACTCCCTACTCTCATTCCGGTTTACTGTTCCCTGTGTGTAGGCACTATCAATAAATGTTGAAGGAAACTCAGAACTGCATCAAGCTGCATAAACCCACATATGTTCTTTGCTGTTAAGAGAAAAAGAAAAAAAATTGAAAGTGCCAAAAGTGTTTGTTTTCTGGAGAGGAAAAAATTAAGCAGGAAAAACTTTAGAATGTAAGCTACACAAAAAATTTTTTCCCGTTCTAACCAATGGAGAGCCAAGAAAAGTTGGGACAGAAACCACAATGTACATTCTTCTCTGTTATGGACTAAATTGTGTTCCTCCAAAATTCATGTGTTGAAATCCTAACCCCCAGTACCTCAGAATGTGACTCTGTGTGGAGAAGGGATCTTAAAGATGATGATGAAGTAAAATGAGGTCCATAGGGTGAATCCTCAATCCAATATGACTACTATCCTAAAGGCAGTCCTAGCAAAACTCATGCTCTCCTTTCTGAAAAAATGTAGACTTAAAATTGTTTAAAGGGCAGAATGAATCTTTTAATAACTGGACAAATATTGTGTCAAAAATAATAAGCATACAAAAACAAAAACCATCAATCCGATCTGATATCTAAAACAAGCAAATGTAGCACTACCATGTTCCTAATGCTTACATTTAGCTCAAGCCACTAGGAGAAACAATCATAACAAATGGACAGTCCTTGAGTAAGAATTAATACCGGACCAACAGTGATATTTTCTCATATACTTTCAAAACATACACACTTGAATTTTATAATTCACATGATTTTGCTTTGTTAATATCAAGAAAACAGCATATTTTTTATAAGCTGTATGATATTTTCAAAATCAAAACCAATCTTCTCAAACACCACTTAATTTTAAAAGAGGAAATAACTTGATTTTCTTTAATGATAAGCTGGCATCTCAACACAAAAGGGTCTGCCAGAAAATCAATGCTATATAAGACATACATCAATTTCTTAAGCATTGATATAAAGTCTTTCTCTGGTCTTTGAAGTAGAAACTACGTCTTATTCATCTTATCCTGAGTGCTAGTAATTACAGTCTATTATTATTAGCAGCATTATGTTCTATAAAGCCCACACAAACACTGAAGCAGCAAATACTTGACCAAAGCTTGCTCCTAGTGGAAATACAAAGTTAGGTTCCTACAAGCCTTTAGTGACATTTTCATCAACCAATCGGTACATAACCTTACTCTGCACACGCACATGTCCACAAATGACAGTGAAAGCACTGTGAGGATTGGGGTTACAAATCAATTTTAGTGAGTAAGCAAATTAGCAAATACAAAATTCAAAAATAATGAGAATCAACTATACTTTCACACACTAAGCATTCAATATATGTTTCAGAATCAAAGGAACAGACGGATAAAACCATTATCTTACTGAGGTGCTTTCATTACTTCTAGTAATTTCATTAATTTGATCGCATCTAAGACACTTATATGACACCGAATCTTCCAGCTGTTTGCTAGCAGAACAGCAACCTGAGTCTCTGGGAACCACATCTGTCCTCTGCCTTGCTTACCTTACAAAACAATTGATTTCATTATTTATTTTACTAGATCTTTGCTGATAAATATGAAAATACTGGAGAAGCATACACCATGCAATTCTCTTGGGAAACCTAGGAATTCAAGTCCCGCCAATAGACTAGAACAAGAAATTACACGCCACTTAGGCATCATCAATGAGATACTCTAAACATTCCTACGCTTGAGAGTTAGTATCACTGCTATGGACAATGTTATCTTAGTGAGACAGGCCAGAGTTCCTAGGACAGTTCTCTTCACATTTTGTTCTTGGAGAGAGAGTTCTCTAATTTGTGACCTTCGCCATTTTAACACATTGTGACACTCTTTGGAAGCATTATACTTCACCTCTTAGGCAAACTGATTTGGCTTTTAAAAAGAAATCCCCATTCATAAGTGTTTAGTTCCAGTTGACCTGCTTGTATTTATTTTCTCATAATCCACAGTCATGCTACACTGTTTGAAGCTGTGCTGCAAATACTTCAAAAGTTTCTATTCACTTGTTCACACTATAGCTGTTCCACTTCAGATCATTCGTTACACAGCCCCCAACTTGCTATGCTGCTGTCAAACATCTCGTTCCTCCACTTTAACAGCTGCTAATTCTTTCTTAACATTTAGGAGCCAAATTGTCCCTAGTGACTAAGAAATACTATGAGTAGAAACACAGGCATCTAAGCTGTGCACCCTACTAACATGAACTTACTGCACAGAGCAGTGAAGCACGGAAGAATTGTGTCCGCTTATCTTTACATCAGAGAAAGATTTAAACATGGCACTTCCGCTTTCTTGAAAGTTTCATGTATGTATGTCACCTATTACTTCTAAAACTCTAATTTCCTTCCCTAATACTTAATCTTTTCATGAAAGCAAGTTTAGTGCTTGAAGAAAAGTGGCATTATTATTCTGGTCTCTATGGCAGCATTTAATTGAAAACAGAAAATTCTAATTATCAACGATGACTACCAAGGTACTCTTAGTTCTACCATTTACAGAATTTTTGAAATAAGTCACTTAACATTTCTATGCCTCAATTTCCTCATTTGGAAAATGGAGATAATAATATCTACACCTCATACATGAAAATTGCTTTAAAAAATTCAGAAAATGGCAGCTCTTATTACCACCTAAGTATAAAAAAATTAGTTTATACCTAGTCAACAAAACATTCATCAAAAGATCCAATATGACATTGTTATAAAGCGGTTTCTGTAAAATACCTTAATTCAAAAATGTCATTTTAACAATTCAGTGGCATTTCTAAATTACTAAAATACTTTATTTTGCTTCGTTGGTAACAAAAATGTAAACGTTAAATAGTCACTCGGCTGGGTGCTGTGGCTCACTCCTGTAACTCCAGCACTTCGGGAAGCCAAGGCTGGAGGCTTGTTTGAGCCTTAGGAGTTTGAGACCAGCCTGAGCAACAAGGTGAAACGCTGGAGGCTGAGGTGGGAGGATCATCTGAGCTCAGGGAGGTTGAGGCTGCAGTGAGCCATGATCGTGCCACTGCACTCCAGCCTGGGCAACAGAATGAGACCCTATCTCAAACAAACAAACAAACAAACAAACAAAAAAGCAGTAATCCTCAGCTTTACTTCCAGTATGTCTCACCGTTCTGTAGAGTGCTAATTGTAATCCACAATTCTCACTGCCAACTTTGTTCAAGTAGCGTTCATGTTAAAATTTCAAGTTTAAATGACAATGCAAAACTTGCTATATTTCACTAATCTGAGTTAATCTCATAATTAATTATGAAAAATTTTATATATAATACGCTAGGCTATTTAGATTTTCAGGTCTTTCATCCTGATATAGGCACTTTGGTCTACCCTTTTCCACAAGGCAGACATAAAATTACAGGTTTGTAATTATCTTCATTCTTTAGGACTTCATAAGGAGCCCATAAAACAATTAAACGACATTTTATGGAATAATGTACTGTGCAGACTTTTCACTATGATGACAATTTGGCCGTAGAGCATGTTCATGATGTCTGGATTTTTTTTTTTTTTTTTTATCAGTAGAGAGAATGTGTTTGGCATATGCATTAGTAGACTACTACTAGTCTTGAACAGTTCCGTCTCATGAATCTAACATTTTTCATATTTCAGTATAAATGCAAATAAGTAATTGAGATAAACAGCTTATCAGGTATTAAGTGTTACTGAAATGACCCTCGTCTACATTTAGCTTTCCCCCTCCTCATAGATTTACTAAGACAGGGTTCATCGTCCAAATACTGGTGATAGAATTTAAGAGCTTATATATGAGACACATTGAACTCTGCCTTTCATCAAATTTGCCACACTTACTTTTTCACCAAAAAATGCCAAATTCAAAGTCTTATAAGTGGCAACAAACTGATCATAAAATGTTACGTATAAATGAATTAAACGTATTTTTGCTAGCAAACATTATTCCTGCCAAACAACTCAGAAATAATACCAAACCATTTAAACAGACAGGAATCTGGCCCACAGTCAAGAAAAGCAATTAAAAAAAAAATCTCAATAGCTGCTTTTTCAAACAAAGAGTCTTTTCCCCTGCTCTGGCACAAAATTCGGGAAAAGAGCCAAGGTGCTACTTCTCAGCCCTTTGACATCAGGGGAAGACTGTGTGCGTCAGCGGGCCCAGTAGGGACCCCTGGCTTATGACAATGTGCCATGTGCTTCTTATCTTATCAGCTTATAGTGCCTGGCACTTCAGCCATTACTGTGTGAACCCTGGAGGAAGGAAGGTGTTTGTAATTGTGAGAGTGTAGGTTAAAGTTAGGAGCTAAGCAGGTTTTAGCAACTTATTAACAAAACAAACTGTCCAACATATGGCATTAATAATAATAAAAGCCTCTGCCTTCAAATTCAAACTTAAGAGAAAGTGAGTTTTTTTAAAGGGGTATTCTAGCTGCATATGGGAACCACTTCCCCTCCTACTTATGCAAACAAATGTCAAAGTTGTAGTTTCAGAACACTGACTCCATTACCTTATTAAAAAAAGAAAAAAAGCAATTTGTTAGAAAATGTACATGTGCCTTTTACATTAGCTCTACTAAAAATGGTGCTGGGGCAGTGAAACCCCATCTCTACTAAAAATACAAAAATTAGCTGGGCGTGGCGACGGGAACCTGTAGTCCCAGCTACTCAGGAGGCTGAGGCAGGAGAATGGCATGAACTCAGGAGATGGATCCTGCAGCGAGCCGAGATCGCACTACTGCACTCCAGCCTGGGTGACAGAGCGAGACTCCATCTCAAAAAAAAAAAAGAAAAAAGAAAAAAAGGGGGGGGCGGGTACTTGGGGATTGGGAATAGGTTACCTGCTTTCAATGCTGACCAATATTTGCAGCTCAAAACACAAGGCAGGGGAGAGAGTTCCAGCCACTCAGGCGAGTGGAGCTCAGTCACACCAGTGAATTCAGGATTGAGGGATCCAAAGAGAATCTGCTAAAGACACAAACTGTCTCATAAAAACTATTTCACCTCAAAATTAATCTTCAAAAAACCTATCCTTGACTTAAAAATCATATTAAAACAACCTAAAAATACTCAGAGAAATGTCACACTTGCTATTTGAAAACTAATCTGGTCAACATAATCAACACATTCTGAATGACAAAAATAAGAGTTTTACTTACTAGTCTCAGCTCAGACTGTACATTAAAAAGTTCTTTATTAAAAGTGAGAATACATTTATACCACAATTTACAAGTATCTCAAACCAATACACCTCATAAACTGTCATCCTGGTTATACAGCTAATAAAACAATAGATTTCTGATATTACATTATAACTGCTTATTATTCCCTCAAGCTTACCTGTTAAAACAGGATATGATTCATTTGCTCCCTGCTACTCCTCTACATGGGTTAGAGGTCATGCCGTTATAAACCACGAATAAGTAGAAAAATTATTTACTCCCTCCTGTGACAAAATTCCCCTCTCTGATGACACCATCCTATTCTTACACCTCATTCTTCCTTTCACTACTTTTGAGTCAGGTATTTGCCCTCGACTGTACACTGTGGTCCCTGTTCATCTAGTTTCTCTCCCATTTGAATTAACTTTGCCTCACTATTGAGTTTAAAAACCATTGCCAATTACTGCAATAACACCTCAGCAAGCACCACAGAATTCTTTGCTTAGTCCCACCCCACACTAGGGAAACCTAATCATTCGAGTTTTGTGACCTGCATTTCTAACTGGTTACAGAAAAATGCAGTCGTGTCAATTCTTTTCCGTCTCTTAGGTGGATCCCTATATTGATCCCACAGCAGCCGGACCAAGACTGTTCCATTACTCCTAAGCATCTGGACATGGCATGATCACCCTGACACATGACCTTGCCTTTTGTTACTCAGAGGATCCTTTATTTTTCCTCTGCAATGTTTCTCTGAACCTCTACCCACTTTCTAGCTTCTCTCCTAACTCAGCTGGCTCTCTTTTTTGGTTCTTGATTCCTTACTTTAATTGCTCACTTAGTTATTTCCCCTTTATGTCTCATGTCTTCAAACTCCCCTTACTCCTTTTAATGTAAAGATTTCTAAGACACTCACACTTCCACAATCCTGAAACATGATTAACAACAACAAAATGTCCTTTACACCTGGTAAACCCACCACACCTTCTATTTTTCTTTCACCATCAAAGTCAAAAGAGTAGTCCAGTGCTTATTTTAATGTCCTTAATTCTAATTCATGCATTAATCATCACTCAATAATTTCATTCCCCATAACTGCACGAAAATCATTTTTTAGTTAAACCAACTTTCCAAATTGCTAAATATCATTATCGCAGTCTTCATCTCCCTTGGTCTCAGTAGTATCAGATATTGTTAACTAATCCCTTAGTTTCTTGGAAATTTCTTCACATAACATAGTAAAGCAGGTCATTTAGCCAATAATCAATTTGCCTAAAGCAAATATGTAACCACCCTATGAAAAATAAAGGGATAAATCACCCAACTAGAACATCACAGAAATCCTCGAAAGCCATTAAAACTAACCCATCCAGAATGAAACACTGTAAACTTTTTTGGTGCAATGAAACCCTGTCAATGATACTGTAGGGGTCTTGAGTGAACGTTGGCACCAAAAAGACTCAAGGTGTGAACAAAACAAAGTTTTCATCAATTGATAATTTTAATGAATTGGCAGATCAAAACAGAGCTACAGAGTACTAGTTTGCTTCCTGTCTATCTGAATGTCCCTTCTAAATTTCTTTTGCTGGCTTAGTGTCCTCTACTCACCTGTTAAATGTTGGGATTTCCTCTCTTCTATCCTCATTCTACATTCTTTTCCTTCAAAGTCTTCTCTACCCCCATCTCTTCAACTGTAACATCTCTGTGGATGACTTCTATATCTATACCATTAGCTTCTAAACAAAAACAAAACAAAAAAATCAAATAACTAACAGATAATTCTCAGCATGGCTACACCTTAACCTACTAGAATCTTCTCCCTCTTCTCCTCCTTCTCCTCCCTCTTTCATATCCCATCTCTTTTAAGTGAAATCATCCTCCTCTTAATCACCTAAACTAAATATCCCAGTCATCCTCCAATCCGCCCTCTTCTTCAATCCCTAAATGCAAATCACTGATTTCGGTCAACCGTACCTTCAGTGTTTCTGCCTCCTTTAAACCGTCTTCATTCCCACTGCTATTGTCTTTGTTCAGACAGTTAGCCATCATTTTCCCCTCTCAGGGAAGGTCACCATCTCCAGCTCAGAATAAATCCTGATTTGCTAAATCAGTCATGGTAATACTCTCCTTCCCTGAAAGTTGTTAGTTTAGCTCCACACAGAAAAGTCCACTCTTCTTCCAATGTGCATACCAGGCCTACAGCCAAAGAGTTGATCTTGCCACCATCAAAACAAAGTCCATTAGCAAAGTGGGAAGGGTAAAGAAGCAGATCCACGGGTGTGAGTAACTGAATCCATCACTCCTGGAGTTGCCCTTCCTCAAAGGCTCATGTTTTGTGATGCAAATTTTCCCTATTGTGTAAGTAATCTGAAGCAGGGTTTCTGTTACTTGCAGCCAAAAGGCACTCTAACTGAGCAGACCCATGCCAGTGCACAGCCTTCTCCCTCAACTCGCCTTTCTGGTTTCAGGGCTCCTGATCAATCTTCCTTCACACTGCTCTACTCTCAGAAGTACTCTCCTGTGGGAGGTGGAGTGATCCCTGGGCCCAAAAGTCTGTGACCAGCCCATGCCCAGCTGGCATTCCAAGACCTTCCAGGGCAGCACTTAACACTCCATGCTCAAGAAATTCTGAGAAGCCTTCTAGGGCTTCAGCACAGCAGGAAGCTGGGACCACTCAGCTGCTGAATGGGCTGTAAAGGCCCCATGCCCCCAAGGGCACAGGCGACCCCCATCTCTGAGTGCCAAGCTAAGGAGCTGCCAATGAGCTTTACACCCATGGTTCTGGAGTCCACCTGAGGCACTCGTCCACCCCAGGTCCCCTCACTCTTGGAGCTCCCCACACGTGGGCCCCCTGCTATGAGTCCCGGCCTCCCTGCCACCATCCACTTCAAGACTGGATTAGAGCGGCCCTCACGCAATCAGCAGCCACAGGGAAGGTGGCACGTGACACTTCTGATGACATCATGCCCATCCAGAAACTCCGCCCACCTGCTTCTGGCCTGGGTTTCCTTGGACTGGCGGGAAACTTCCTACGGCTGGGGAGGGCCCAAGACCCAAGTCCAGCAGCTGGAGGACGCAATAGAAAATACACAAAACCAGAGAAACCCGGGAAATTCTCTAAACATGGACCCTGCCATTCCTTGCACCGGGTCACCTCTGTGGCATCTCCACGGGCCTCTCTTCTCCCTGGCTAGAGACAGGAACCAGGAGCGCCCGCTGGATGAGCCATGACCTTGAGTTCAGTACAAGCAGGAAGTTCCCGCTTTATTCAATCCAGACCGACTTCCGGTAAATACGGGGATCCCAATTATGGGCTGAATCGTCCAGATGCTCAAGGCTGCCAACCTCAGTCTAAAGGAAGCCCAGCATCTCTTTCAGTTCAACAGACAGCAACTTTTCTTCTTCTCTGGATGGCTGTACTGTCAAGAGCTTTTGTTTGATTTTTTTTTCCCCCCAATGACAAATTAAGTCAAGATTCTGTAAGGGTAAACTACTCCTCCCCACAGTCCCTACCCTCCCTGAAAGAATCCAGAAGTATTGTTGACTGTTATAGATTACCTTTTGTAAATGCTAGAACGTAATGAAACAACATGATAGGTGCAAAGTCCACTTTAACCAAAAGAACAACAGTCTGTTTCAGATTTTTATTTTAAAAAGTCTGATCAGTTCCTCACTGTTCCAGAACAAAGAAGAAAAACAGAGTATGGAAGCATCTCCACCATCTGGCCCCAAACAACCTTCAGCTCCCACTATTCTCCCCATTCCTGTGGTCCTCAAGATTTCCATAAAACCCACACCTACACCTCAACTGTTTCCTACTAAATGCATTTGCCGTTGTTGGCCGCCAAACTCTTTTTCTGTTTTTTTCTTACATGGGATAATATAAAGTCAGTCTCTCCAATTTATTTCTACCCATTTCTGCCTTACTGTCCCAACTGCCCAAAAGTCAATCATGCATGTATTGGGCCCTTGCTAAATAATGATAAAATAAAACTACTGCTTGCTTCCCTTAAGGGAAGATAGATCACAAACAGCTACAGATCAGTGGGATAAAAAGTGTAATAACTGTACATGAGGTCTATAGGAAAAGGAAGAACAGCAACAGACTAGGTGAGATACTAAGGTCAGAGAAGCTTCTCACAGACAAATGGACACCCAAATTTAGCCTTGTAATCCACTAACAGACAAGATGGAAAGGGCATCCTAGACAGGAGGAACAGCACATACCCTCCCAAGAAGGCATGAAGGATCAACCTTTTCGGAAATTCAAAAATTACATATGATAAAAGGCATGTGGAAGAGGTGGAGGATAGGTGCTCAGAGTAAGCAAAGGCAGTTTAAGGATACGTATGCCATACTAAGGACTTCAGAATTTTATTTGTAGGTGGATGGAAATACGCAGGATTTCACCTTGAGAATGATATAAGCAGATGTGGATTTTAGAATGCTCTTTACTCCCATCAAAAGAATTGACTGAAGCCAGGAATGCCCATTAGTCAGCCACTGCAGCAGTGCAGTTGAGAAACAGTAGCAGAATAAAACTGATAATTAAATGGCAGGCTGACAAGACTAGATGACCAGTTACATGCACAAGATTAGGGAGAATGACAGGGAAGATTCAAGCCCTCCCTGACTCTTTGCTGTCTCTTATACCTCATATCCATACCATTAAGCAGTCCTGTTGTTGCAAATTTCAAAATTCATCCAAAACCTAATCATGTTTCACCTTCCCCACAGTCAACACCATCAATTTAAGCCACTATCATCCTTCATCTGGCTACTGCAACAGCTTTCTAACTGGTTAACCTGCATACATCTATAGTCTGGTCTCAATCTAGTACCCAGTCCAAACATAAGCTAGATCATGTTGCTCTGCTAAAAACCCTCCAACTTCCCCCATCTCACACAGCAAGGGCCAAAGTCCTTACATGGTCTGTTCCTCATGACATCTCTCACCTTGAACAAACTAGGCATACATCCACTTCCTGGCCTTTTCCCTGGCTTGTGCCTCTGCCTGGAATACTGTTCTTTCCTCAGGGGTCTACATCACACCCCTGCAAGCAATTGTTCAAAATGTCACCATCTCAAATGAGAGCTATATGGTATTTAATACTGTTGTCTCCCAGCCCCCACTACCCCAACTCCTGACCTTCCTCACTCTGTTCTGCATCATTTTTCCTGTGGCACTCTTAAGTTTTCAAATATCCTACATAATTTACTTTTATTTGTTGTCCATTTCTTTTACTAGAATATATGAATTCACAAGGACAGGGCTCTTCTGTTTTGTTCATTGATGTATCACAAGCACTTAGAACAGCACCTGGTCAACAGTAGGTGCTCAATGCATATTTAAATTAATGAATGTTTGAATAAATGAACCCAATACTTGGGGTCAGGAGAGAGTCATGGGGAGGAACGGGTCAGGTATGTCTTCTGCAAATGACACCTAAGCTGAGCCTTCATGAGAAGAAATTAAGCGAGCAAGTAAATGGTCTGGAATTTCCAGAGATGACAGCATGAGAAGGTAGAGATGCAAGAAGGGCATGGGACTACAAACAGTTTGATGTTACCAGAGCTTAAATAAGAGGCAAAGAGGTAGAAATAAGGCTGGTTCTTGTCAATTAGTGGAAGGTCCTGATTATATTCCAGCTCAAGTAAGTTTACTGTGAGTTTCTGAAACATCCATCAGACTTTAGTGACAACAATTAGTTTCAAGGAAAAAGTAATGTGCACATATAGGGTAGGGGTGATGTAGTCGAGAGATATTTTTAAAATATAACCAGCAGGACTTATTGAATGGACTGAATGTGGATAGAGTGGTGAATGAGAATAAACATAAGTACCAGCTTTCAAACTCACGTATATATGGTGTAATCAGAAAGAAGATGGTAAGTGTCCTACCCAATGAGAAAGAAGATGGTAAGTTCAGTTTTTGACTTGTTAAACTATATAATTTTAGCACATTAAGTTAGAAAAAATGGTGATAGAAATAAACATTAACTTCCTTTTTAGATCCATTATGGTGACATGATGGAGAAAATATGAGGTAGGAAAACTTGTCAAGTTTCCATTCTAACCTTACCACTAATAAAAAATATTCAGGTGTTAATTTAAATCTTTCCTTTCCAAAAGAATACTTCAGGCCATTTAATACTAATTAGAACCTCACCATGCTTTGATAGAAGAACAGTGCTATGGACAGAATGTGTCCCCCCAAAATTCGTATGTTGAAGCCTTGATCCCCAGTGCAGTGGTATTTGGAGGACGGGGTCCTTGGGAGGTAATTAGGTCATGAGGGGTAGAGCCCTCACTGACAGGATTAGTGCCCTCATAAGAGCTAAGAGATTAGTGTCCTAATAAGAAATGAGAAAGAGAGGATTTGTCTCTCAAAACACTTCTCTTGCAAGAAGGCGGCCATCTGCCAACCAGAGAGAGGGCCCTCCCCAGGAACTGCATCAGCCAGAACCATGGTCTCTGACTTCCCAGCCCCCAGAACTGTGAGAAATAAATGTTTAAAAGTCACCCAGTTTGTGGTACTTGTTGGAGCAGCCAGAATTCACTAAGACAGGTAAGCATAAGCATTTTGTTTAAAAGTTTGATAAACAGAAAAAAACAATTTCTCATTATGTGTTTCTGAGGCTTTTACAATTTGAGAATTTTGATTATTCTGGTGGACAAAAGTGCTAAATCCTCCTCGGCCCAGGGATTAATATATTCTCTTTGGCACAATGGATTTAAGTAGCCCTCAACTGATCTCATATTTAAAGCAGAGACTATGAATCGGTCAGTTGTTCTGAGAGGAACATTTGGACTAGACATCTAACAACAAGGATCCTAGTTTTGATTATTTCATGTACTTGCCACCAAATGTGGTTTTAGTGATTTTTCTTATCTCTTTATCTGACTATATGCTTATTTGTATACTCAGTAACTATTTTTGAGCACTAACAACATGCTAGATACTAGAAATCTAAGGATGACAAAAGCATGGTCCCTGTCTTTTACTTAAGCTGGTAGACAACATAGAACAGATGAAGATAAATAACATTAGTGATGCCTGACCCACCTATTTCCCAGGGCTTTTATGAAGCTTCAACAAACTGAATTCTTTTCAAAAATATACAGCTCTCCACAGAAGTAAAGTGCTAATATTTGAAGGCAGATATTCACCATAATAGCACATTTCTCTATGTAGGCTGTTTCGAGTAGTCACTATGGAGCTTAATGAGGTAAGTGGAAATACAGGGCCCAAAAAATCAAAAGTCACAACCAATGGAAAAATAAAAACTATCGTGAGAGCTTCTTAAGTATGCAGAAGCATATTTTAAAAATCATTACAAGCATATGATTTCTATGTCAGTCTAATAACAGGACTATATTTCAAATTAAGTACATTTTTCTAAGGTACAGTTGTTCACATCGAATGATCTAACTGTCAAGTCTAAATAAAATAAATTTACCTATGTTTAAATGCACAATGAAAACAACCAGTGAAATTTCAGTGGAAGACTGCTAAGAAAAAATGTATATATATATATATAAAATTTCACTCAATGCAAAGGAAAAAATGTAACTATATACCAAAAGAAACACCATGGATTCAAGGGTCATGAGAACAAACAAAAAAACAAGTTTTACTCTGGGGATTTTTATTAGTTTGTCTTGTTTTTTAATCAAGACAAGTATAGATGACCCTCTTTCTGAAATTTATCCCTCGAAGTTCTTTATTTAGTGGTCCTTTTCAAATTGTTACACATTCAAAAATTAAAACACTATAAAATATATATATTAAGAAGTCTCATTCCCACCAGATTTCTCCCCCAAGAAAACACACAAATATGTTTTCCTGTGTGTCTTACCAGTATTTCTTCATGCAGCAAATAACTCAAAATTTTTATAAATACAAACAAAATATATCCATATGTGTCAACCACCAAGTCCCGGTCTCCACAGCTGCTTGACTGATGCAAAGCTTTTCTGAACCAGCTGCTTGTGATAGCATTAGTCTGAATTTGTTGAATGCCTACTATGTGTGGGTCAGTATACTAATCATTTTCCACTTACTAAATCCATCTTCAAAATAATCCAGATAAATGATTCTTACTATCCTCATTTTACAGAAGAGGAAAGAGGATTAAGAAGTTAGGTCACTTGCCAAAGTTAACATAGCAAATGTGTACCTGAGCTATGTTTCAAAACAAATTAGTGTGCCTACAGATCCTCTTTACCGTATATTCTCTACTACCTCTTTAGTCTCACTGCTTCGCCAAAGTTTGCAAGTAAAACAGTCAGATACTCTAGGAGGCCAAAAATCACTTCCCAAAAGATACCCACGTCAAATCCCTGGAACCCATAGAATATTTATTTGCCTTATGGCAAAAGATGAGATGATAGTGAAAGATCCTGAGAGGAGGAGTGTACCCTGTATTATCCAAGTGGGCCCTAAATGATACCACTTCAAGGTATTCCACACAGCATTCCTTCTAATCAAGGAATTTACCTCATAGCAAATGAGGTATGACCATGGACCCATCATCATGGAATTCACTGTTCAAACCATGTCCCCATATCCTGAAGTAGCTGGTTTGACAGAAAAGAAAAATGGTATTTGAAGTCTCAGCAGCAGGTAGGTTTAGGCGGGATATCTTGCAGGGCTGGGGCAATGTTCTGTGGGAGACTGTACATGTACTAAACTGGCGTCTAATGTATGATACCATTTCTCCCATAGCCGGGATTCATGGGTCCAGGAATCAAGGGTAGGGAGGAATAGGAATGGCACCCCTTAATATTACTCCTGGTGATTTACTACTAAAATGTTCACTTCCTGTTCCCACAACCTTACGCTCTGCTGGTCCTTAGCTTCCAAGGAAGGAAGGTTTCTATCAGAAGACACAATGGCTCCAATGAACTGGAAGTTGAGACTGCCACCCAGCCACTTGGGCTCCTCAGGCCTCTGAATCAATAGGCAAAGTACTGGCTGGGGTGATTGATCCTGATTGCCAAGAGGAAATGGAGCTGCTACTATCGGGTAATCTGGCTCCAGGCCCAAATCCTCTGTGTGATCTTTCGGGTCCAATATAGGCAGTTACCGAGTTGTGCCTGGCAGCTCTCATGGAGAAAAACAGACCCCACCATACAACATGCTTGGTGCACAGTCAGTGCACTGCAGTTTTCTGGAAGGAGTGGCAGTTCAGGGCTCAGGCTTCCCTGACCCCTGGGCCAGCCATGCTTGTTCACATATCTTCCTTCCTTGTCCAGGCACCTCCATTCAGCCGCCTTCTTACTGGGGGCCTGGAGGACGTGCTTTTCTCCCCTTTGTTTCGGTACTTTCCCATACCTAGCCCTTCTCCCAGCCAACAGGCCCATAAAGAGGCAGGAGCCTTGTTTGAGACTTCCCAGCAGTTAAATGCACCCCTCATCTGAGCTGATCCATCTGACTCTCACCCAGTGCCATTCTGCAGATTGACAGCCAGCACCTCTGGGAAGCCAGCACCGTTTTGTGTCTCTTGTTTACACTGTCCCAGCAAGTGAACAAAGGCTTAGTTATTCCTTTTGGTTCGGCCCCTTGTCCTAATGAACCACCTGGACACCTGGTTGCTTTTCGGCTACAGAAAGGAGGTTAGGAAGAACATGACTGGAATGTAGAATGCCCCTTAGGGCATCTGCCACCATGCCCTGTGACTGAAGTCAATGGAAAACCAACAACCCCTTTCAGGCAGGACTGTTAATGACCCAGGCCCCTCAGGAATGAGGGTCTGGGTCACCCTACAGGCAAAGAACCCTGAACAACAGGCTGTGGTGCTCCCAGAGGGCAAAGGGAATATAGAATGAGTAATGGAAGAAAGTAGCTATAAACACTATCTAGGACCAGGCAGTCAGTTTCAGAAATATGGGCTGCAATGTTTATGAGTATTTCTTATTTTGTTATGAGTATGTGGGTATATAAATAATTAAGCAATTATCTCTGCATTCTTCCTGCTCTTATCCCTTATCATCTAACATAAGATGCATGAATAACAGTGAACTTTACATCACAGTATTTAAGTTCTAGGATGTTAAGGAAAACAATGAACACCAACCAGGAACTTTTGCATACCCTTCTGGGGAAAGGGTTAACACATTTTTGGTTGTAAGTAAGAGAGGTGCATCATGTCCTGTGGAAGTATGACTTTGTGGGTGTCTTTATTTGGAGATTAGTCATAGTTTAAAGAGAAGTATATGAGTGCCAAGTTTACAAGGGGTGATGGCCAGTTTTATGTGGGAATTTGACTAGTCTAATATTCCCAGTTACTCATTCAAATACTAATCAAGGTGTTGCTGTGAAGGTATTTTGTAGGTATGATTAGCAATCACAGTCCATTGACTTTAAGGAGATTATCCTTGATAATCTGAGGGGGACCTACATGCAATCAAATGTATCCTTAAAAGAGGGAGGCAGAGCAAGTTTTGAGAGAGAAGTGCACAGAGGAGAAGGGGATGTGAAAATAGAGGCAGAGAACAGAATGATGCTGCCACAAGACAAGGAATGCCTGGAGCCACCAGAAGCTGGAATAGGCAGGAAAGGACCCTTCCTTCGAGCCTCTGGAGGGTGTGCAGCCCTGCCAATATCCTGATTCTAGACTTCCTTCTCCAGAATGAGAGAATGTATTTCCGTGGTGTTAAGCCACAGAGTTTGTGGCATTTGTTAGAGCAGCCACAGGAAACTAATACAGGTACTTAATAATAAAACACAGTAAGAAAAGAAACTTTATCTGAGGAACGCGAGCCAGCTATAAATTATCAGACCCACAGAGGCAGGAGGGTGAGGCAGCAGTGGCATCCCACTTCCCCTCCTTGAGCTAAGTAATCAGCTCTTGAAGCTGCTTGCTATGTGGACTCTAGACCAGCTGCCGCCACAGGCAGCTGTCAACTAACCAAGCAAGGCCACTCACTGGACACCATACCGCATACCCCACACTTCCCCAATGTATAGTCAATCACTAATCAATCTTATTTGTGTAACCAACGGGAATTCCTGACAAACAGCTGTATCAGCCCACTCCCTGTTCCCCTTTCTACTCTGGAAAACCTGCTTCTCTCAAAGGCCGAACAGAGCTCACATCCAAGGTTACCTGGGTCTGAGTGCTCCAGGCAGCTGTTCTCTCCCCTTGGCTCAAGTAAATTTTTTAAAATTATATTTTGTGTCTCAACTTCCTCCTTCTGGTCAACAATATAATGAGAATCAGATAATATTGTAGAGAAAGAATGAGATAGTACATGCTTCCATTAAGCTACTGCACAAGTAAAACAAGTTTTTAAAATTGAATTCTTACTGAGACACCAATAGTTAAGATGTCCTCCCTCCCACTATGCCACAAAATATGAAACCTGTGACTCTTCAATATTTCGTTTCCCATTTTGCCATTTCCTCAGAGATCTGACCAGGTGGGGCAAAGAGTCATGTCTCAGAAGAGACCTGACACTATATATTAAAAGGCCTAAAAGAAGGCAAGCAAACCTCTAATTAAAAATGTTAATAACCATCCACAAGGGTCAAATGATAGTTTAAACCCCTGAAGCTATACAGAAATAATATTCTAAATCATACTACCATATTGTAATTTACTAAGAAAACCACAAGTAAGGTCTAGAAGCCACCAAAATCCATGATTCTTAATACTTTTAAGTGACATTTCATAAGAATGTTAGTTGGCTTCAGAGGTTGAAACACCAACTCGCTTCCTTGATTTGAAATTTGATGGGAAGCCAACATCTAGAACTCGGTAATGTTACCTACAGCAGTCTTTCTTATATAGCTCTTTTATATTTGCCTTGAAAAAAAAAAATGCTGAGTTAATGACAACAGACAATCTTGAGGGACTTTGTCTTAAAATCTGAGGGTGGAGAATCAGCATGCAAGCAAAACTTCAGGTGGCAACATCTTTGGAATCAGCACCTCGCCACTCAAGCTCTGGGGGATGGAATTCCCATATAACCTCGCCAGCCATCTCCAGAGGGTGACCAACTCGAAAGAATGAGAGCAGGGGACGTGGAAAAGCAGAGAGTAGAACGATGCGTGGAATGTGAGTTTCTGGAGGGCAGAGATTTTGTCCTGTTTGTTCTCATCATATCACCTGCATGTGGAACAAAGAAGACAGTAAATATCCGTGGAACAGGTCAATGCATAGAAGACGCAGGTGGAGGAATCAAAGAAAGAAGTAAACACGGGAGGAACATAAATTTTCTGAAAGTATATACGGGGAGAAGGCAATTAGAACGATACAAGGAGCAAGTTACATACCAAAACCCAGCTCTCAAATTGAAATTTAATACGTGTCTCATGCACAGCAGCAGTTTACGGAAAACAAAATGAGTAATTTCCTTAGGTTCTTGGGTACCAGATGGGGGTAAGTTATTTTTTGCTGTAAAATTTTAGCATGTATGCCCTGAACAGACAAAGGAGTTTCTCATTTAATTCATTGTTTCATCTTCTTAACACTAGCAGTACTGATCGAAAATTTAATCATTGCATGTTTCATTAAGTTAAAGCAGAAGAAAGCTAGCAATTAGCAAATTCCAGACCCACCCAATATTTGGGGGATTTCACCCAATATTTGGGGGATTTCTCAGATATGAATTTTTTTTTCCTATTTACCTGATTGACAGGATAGCAGAAATAAGGTATAAGGACATTGGGAAATTACTGTTAGAAAAAAAATAATGCAACACATAATTTTCATATGTCTTCCAGGAAAGAACCACCATTATTTTTGGCCTTTTAAAATTCAAGCTGCAAACCACAGAGGTTAGATGAGGTTGAACACCTCATAAAGGTCCCTGTACACAGAAACATTCAGAAAACATTGCTGACAGATGACTGTCATTGGTATGGAGGGCTCAGAGATCTAGCAACCAAAACCAAGATGCATTACAATGCTTGCTTTAAATTTTGTTTTTGTTACCACTCCAATAAAACTAGATGACTCTATTCTATTTTAACTAGTATTAGTCTTTATATTTTCCCTATCATCAATAAGAAGTGTATCTTCTGTTCTTAAGGTAATTTATAATGCTGGTAAATACTGCTCTAAAAAACTGATATGTATAACTATATGTCTTTACCTTTCAAACTAAGTTATTCTTAAAATTGACACGGGGTGAAAATACTTTCCTTCCCCATCTTAATATTAGAAAAAAATTATCCTGGGGGTGGTAGTAAACTGTTGGAGAGGGAGGGAAATAAAGTAAGGATTTTTTTTTTTTTTTTTGAGATGGAATTTTGCTCTTTTTACCCAGGCTGGAGTGCAATGGCGTGATCTTGGCTCACTGCAACCTCCGCCTCCTGGGTTCAAGCGATTCTCCTGCCTCAGCCTCCCGAGTAGCTGGGATTACAGTAATGCGCCACCATGCCCGGCTAAAATTTGTAATTTTAGTGGAGATGGGGTTTCACCATGTTGGTCAGACTGGTCTCGAACTCCCGACCTCAGGTGATCCGCCTGCCTTGGCCTCCCAAAGTGCTGGGATTATAGGCATGAGCCACCGCTCCTAAAGTGAGCTTTATGATTTTACTTTGTCCCCTGCTATCAAGTCAGTACTTTCAGATATATTCCATAAAAAGGGGGAAAACCTATATTCGTCTGCCATTTTAAGAAAATATGATGTTACAGTTCATGAAATCCACATCTGAAATACTAGTATAGTGAAGAAAACATGAGTTCTGGGAGCAGACAGGTGTGAGCTTGAATCTCTAATCTATCACTTATTAATGTAACCTCTGTCCAGACAATTTCCCCACCTACACTATGCAGTTTTTGTGAATGTTAAATGAGGTAAGTAATGTTAAGACTCTAGCATAGCCCTAATACACAGGAAGTACTCAACAAATATTTAAAATAAATATTCATAAAAGTCTCTTTAACTATCTTTATTTTCCAAATATTCTACCACCCAATGAAAGCATTAAGAAACCAGGTCTTTTCAAATCAGCCATGGCCACAAAACTAACATAGTTAACACAGATTAATATATTGCCAACATATACAAGCTCACTTGTACATGTCTGTACAAACTGCTAAAGTCCAAAAAATGAAATTTCATCAATTGCAAACATACAGAGCGTGCAAAATATTATAGGCTTTTAGATAGCTTCCAATTCTGTTTACAAGCAAGGTACAGGGGAAAAGTTAATTGGGTGAAATGACTTGAAATGACAATGAGTATCAGCTGAATAAGGTCCCGTAGAGCCTCCTGTGTTCACTATAGCACTCAGCATTCATGGCCTCCACATGCTTGTGGAATAGAGAATATGAAATTTCCCCAATTTTAGTTGTTCTCTTAAAGGTTTGTTACTTTATATTTAAAATGCATTGGTTAAAACTTTTAAAAATGTTTTACTTCTTTGTTTTTCATTTAGCTTTAAGTAAAATAAAGACAAAAATGAAAATGAACACTAGAACCTTTTTTTTAAACTTTGAAAATCAAGTTAATATTTTCTGAGGCTGGTTTGTGAGTGCATGGGTATTCATTTATTCACATGTTTTAAATTAATTATTTGTATCTTCAGACACATAACAGTCCCTGGCATAGAGATTGTTTCTGAATGGATGGAAAGAAGAAAGGAAAGGAGGCCTTCCTGGAGTAAGGGAAGAAAGGCAAATGGATGTATGGGAAAAATTATAAATCTGAAAAAAGTATCACAGAATGAAATTGTCTATATTCTAGGCTAAATAACTTATCTGCATATGGTATGAACTGCAGGTTAAGTAACAAGTTAGAAAGCAAGGGAACAGTTTTTAAACAAGTCTAACCAACCAGCTACTAAAAAAAAAATCAGATACATTTAAAACTCTACCTTTAAATATAAATTTCATTTAAAGAAAAATGTAAAGAGTTAAGAAAAATACTTCAAAAGGCAAACTGTTAAGTTTAAATATGCGTATTGTATTATTTCACTTTTTATGACAAACTGAGATAAAAAGTACAAAGGACAGCAGATCCTTCTGAATGCCACTTGAAAAATTTGGATTTTCAGTTGTACACACCTAAGGTTGAGGCAAGTTATTGGCAAAAACATTTCAGGAGTGTTTATGAAGACTAGAAAAGGTTCAGGGATAGAATATAGAGGGCAGGTTATACTGATTTACAAGAAAGCAGTCATAAGAACTAACACTCATTGGGTATTCATGTGTTTTTCACAAAAATTCTATAAGGTAAGAATTAGTATTATTCCCTCCATTTTAGAGGATGAAACTGAAGCAGAGAGGTTAAATAGCTGGCCGCACAGCTAGTCTGTGGCATAGCTCGATTAAAACCCAGGCGTCTGCTTCCAGAGTCCCGCTTTCAGACACAAGAGTAGAAACACATACGGAGTCAAGTTGAACCATAACGCAAATTCATAGCAAACATAAAGAGTATGTGCTTTTCATTTTGACCCAACAAACACCTTTTGAGTGTTTATTATGTGCCAGGTGCAAAACTGTAGCCTCCTTTTTACTTCATGTAATGCTAAATTTACAATCTGTTTTGAGTAGATACTAAAAAATGACTTAAGTTGACTGGGCACGGTGGCTCACACTTGTAATCCCAGCACTTTGGGAGGTCGAGGTGGGCAGATCATGAGGTCAGGAGATCGAGACCATCCTGGCTAACACGGTGAAACCCCCTCTCTACTAAAAATACAAACGATTAGGCAGGTGTTGTGGCGGGCACCTGTAGTCCCAGCTACTCCAGAGGCTGAGGCAGGAGAATGGTGTGAACCCGGGAGGCGGAGCTTGCAGTGAGCCTAGATCCTGCCACTGCACTCCAGCCTGGGCGACAGAGCGAGACTCCGTCTCAAAAACAACAACAACAAAAATTAGACATTTAACTCAAGTACAACAACGTTGACATGATGACATCATAGATATGTATGTAATTTCCCCTCAGCTAACAAAGTATTTAAATCAAAATAAATTAGAAAATTAGATAGAGTTGCTTTGCCCAGATACTTTCTCATTATACTGTATTAGTCATTTGGATTATGAGAACAGCAAAGCAAAAGAAGAGGTATTTTTGTTGGGAAAAAAAGGAGGAACATAGGATGGCATGAAAGACAGGAAATCAAAAGATCATGTGTAATTCACTGTAAATTTGGCAACATGGAAAACAGTGAATTGTGTTGCAGCCATATCTGTAAGTCCTAATGGCCAGCACAAAGGGGGCTTTTTCTTTCACAGCAAAAAAAAAAAAAAAAGTGGCCAAATGAATTTTAAGCATTTTCTCTGACAAGTATTTTCATTGTGCTTCTGTTATTCTTCGAAAACAGAAACTGGAATGAGGCTTAAGTTTTGCACTTGGAATGAAATTAGCATGATCGTATAGTTGATGTCAATAAAGAAATTATTTGTTGACTGCTGGCTTTACTGTATTCTGCTCTACTATTGTAAAATCTGTCAGTCCCAGCTGCCATCTCCCCTTCAAAACCCAAGTTTCCCAATAAAAAGAACCACAGTTGTATGGAATGGGTCACCAGAGATTTGAACCTCCACAAGCATTACTCCCTGGTCCTGCCCTGCTCTGCAGTCTTTGCAAAAAGACAATGGCAAGTTCACCTCCTACTTGGGACACCCAAAATGAAGCTTAAACAACTCTTCAAAATGTGTGTTGTTGTGTTGTTTTTTGTTTTTGTTTTTGTTTTAAGTTAAATTAGCTGCTGAATGTATTTTAGCCCAACATAAATTAAGGATATAATCTACCTGACATTGCCTTGAATGGGTTTTTATGCCGTTTACAAGAAGAAACTTAAAACTCCATAAAGCTGACCTATTCATTCATTGATGCTTTTTATTTAAAAGGCTCTATTATATGTCCATCCCAGAAAACCAAATATCCATTTTAAAACACACATAAGATAAAAATGCTATAGTAGCATGCCAAAAACACTCCCTACAGCATTGGTTTAATTCAAATCCTTACATATATATGATAAACTTAAAAATTCAAAATGTGCTAAGCTGGAGGCATCACACTACCTGACTTCAAACTATACTACAAGGCTATAGTAACCAAAACAGCATGGTACTGGTACCAAAACAGATATATATATAGACCAGTGGAACAGAACAGAGGCCTCAGAAGTAACACATCTACAACCATCTGAGTTTTGACAAACCTGACAAAAAACAAGCAATGGGGAAAGGATTCCTTATTTAATAAATGATGTTGGGAAAACTGGCTAGCCATATGTAGAAAACTGAAATTGGACCCCTTCCTTATACTTTATACAAAAACTAAATAAAGATGGATTAGAGACTTAATCCTAAGACCTAAACTCATACAAACCCTAGAAGAAAACCTAGGCAATACCATTCAGGACATAGGCATGGGCTAAGACTTCATGATTAAAACACCAAAAGCAATGGCAACAAAAGTCAAAACTGACAAATGGGATCTAAGTAAACTAAAGAGCTTCTGCTCAGCAAAAGAAACTATCATTGGAGTGAAGAGGTGACCTACAGAATGGCAGAAAATTGTTGCAATCTATCCATCTGACATAGGGCTAATATCCAGAATCTAAAAGGAATTTAAACAAATTTAAAAGAAAAAAACAACACCATCAAAAAGTGGGCAAAGGATATGAAAAGACAATTCTCCAAATAAGACATTTATGTGGCCAACAAACATATGAAAAAAAAAGCTCATCATCACTCGTCATTAGAGAAATGCAAATCAAAACCACAATGAGATACCATCTCATGCCAGTTAAAATGGTCATCATTAAAAAGTCAGGAAAAAACAGGTGCTAGAGAGGATGTGGAGAAACAGGAATGCTTTTACACTGTTGGTGGGAGTGTAAATTAGTTCAACCATTGTGGAAGACAGTGTGATGATTCCTCAAGGATCTAGAACCAGAAATACCACTGGACCCAGCAATCCCATTACTGGGTATATACCCAAAGGATTATAAATCATTCTACCATAAAGACACATGCACACATATGTTTATTGCAGCACTGTTCACAATAGCAAAGACTTGGAATCAACCCAAATGCCCATCAATGATAAACTGGATAAAGAAAATGTGGCACATACACACCATGGAATACTATGCAGCCATAAAAAAGGATGCATTCATGTCCTTTGTAGGGACACGGATGAAGCTGGAAACCATCACTCTCAGCAAACTAACACAGGAACAGAAAATCAAATACTGCATGTTGTCACTTATAGGTGGGAACTGAACAATGAGAATGCATGAACACAGGGAGGGGAACATCACACACCGGGGCCTGTTGGGGTGAAGAGGGTTAAGGGAGATAGCATTAGGAGAAATACCTAATGTACATGACGGGTTGATGGGTGCAGCAAACCACCATGGTTAGTGTATACCTATGTAACAAACCTGCATGTTCTGCACATGTATCCCAGAACTTAAAGTATAATGGGGAAAAAAAAAAAGTTCAAAATGTCCTAGCTAAGAAAGTTGATGGCATGAGTTAGTATTCTGATATGATCAAAAGCAGCACAAATATAGGGTACTACAAAAAAACCTTAAAAAGGAGCCATCAATGAAAATTGCATATATTGACCATTCCATCAGCAAAATCTACTGCTAATACTGAGACATTACATTAGTCATATTTCAATTTATTTAAAGTCTTTCTAGTAAACCTTTATGTTTTATAATAAAGACATTTTATTATAACTTGCTAAGATATTTTTAAATGATGATATTCTAAACTATCCACCTTGTAAGGACACTTACTAATATTATGTGGTATGTGGGTCATTCTGGGTATGTGAAGGATGCAAAATCCGATCAAAATTCCGAAGACTGAAAACTTTGCTCAGATTCCTTGATTCAGGTATAGCACACAAAATAAATTATTGTAGGTGAGCTAAATAACCAATATTAAAACCTGCACCATATGACAACATTCTTAATCATACTAATTTGTGATGTATAAGTTTTCTAATAATTGCTTTCTATGCCAATTACTTTGTATAATATTGTTTTACAAAAATTAAGAAGAACCCTACGATACTGGATTTGAATTGGAGATAGCATTATAAGTCATCATTTAAGTATACATTTCCTAGCTTTATCCACTGTCAAGGCCTAGAAGGAATAACATCCAAGTTGCAATGCACACATCTAGTGCTCAAGTCTTAGCTACTAAATACCATTTCACACTGAACAGAACCAGAGTTCCCTGGAGAAGTGGCTGATTCCAGGTCTGAAATAGGAACATACAAAGTAAATAAGGGAAATGTGCGAAGAGAGCGACTGTTTCTGAGACTAATAAAGACATAGGAAATACAGTAAGAAAATGTTTGAAAGAATGCATATTGGCCAAATCTGGGTAATCTGAGAACTGGAAATAATAAATACAGCAATAGATTATAACACATTAAATATAAAAAAGAATAGACATGGTAATGTATTAGAATACTGAATAGAAAAGGAATCCATGAGTGCTTCATGATACCCAAAGTGAAGCAGAACGAAAAAGTGGGAGCAGAGTGAGGGAAGTCCTTTTCTCTCAGAAGAATTCAAGCTGTAAATATAGATGGAATAGCAGAATTCATTCAAAAATCATCATTTTCTAAGCCCCAAAGCAATAATTCCGGCAAAGATCATCAATGAACAGTAAAACCACTCAATGACAGGGTGTTGAGAAATATATATTCACAAGATCTCAAAGAATCATTCCATGGATTACTCATCACAAAAGAGAAATGATACCTTTCTGGTGGAGACATCTGGCAGACTCCATCTGAACCTAGTGAGCAAATTTAGCATCACCAAAAATAGAAAGGACATGCAACGCAATGGTAATTTGTGCCAAGTCAAAGAACCATATACTCACGTGCATAATGTTAAAAAGGACACTTAAAAGGATGGCAGGAGGTAAGTCTGATGTGGTAAACAAGATCAGATCAAGAATTATGATTATCCCCAATCTACAGGTGAAGAAACTAAAGTTCAGAGAAGTAACTTTGTCAAACTCATGTATCTAAGTGATTGGCAAAGCTGGAATTTGAACAAAGTGAGTCGATTCTGAAACCCAGATTCTTTGGACTGCAGAAGCCCGGCAATCCCAGCCATCACTGGGTTTAAGGCCCATGTCCAGCCATATGGAAATGGCTGCCTTAAGCCCTAGCCAGCCACTTTAGGGGCCAGCCCTGCAGTTCACCTGCCCTAGCCTCAGTCCGTCCTTTGCTAGCCTACTTGTCTCTGGATTAGTCCTCTCCTGGGAGTCAAACTAACCTGCCTCCCCACCAAAGTTGGGCAACATCACTGTTACAGAAAAGATGGCTGGAAGCCTTTGGCTATATTATAGAGTTAAGAAAATTGGCTCAATTATCACACAGATGGACATCTGCAAAGTTAATAAAGACAGGCCTGTAGAATGATCAAAATTAAATTATTATCATTTCATTGTTCTAGTCCATTTAAATGAATGAAATTGAACATGTGACATACCCATGAAATGCTTGCCCATGTTCCATTATCAGGGCCTCAAATGAAAATCAGTCCTTATTTTAATAAACTTACACCCAGACTTCTGTCATTATACAGCCAAAAACCTACTCCGTTATCTCCAACTAATATGTCTGTCTTGGTCCTTTCAGACTGTTGTAACAAAACACCTTAGATTGGGTGATCTAAGAACAACAGAAACTTATTTTTCACAGTTCTGAAGGCCGGAAGTCCAAGATCAAAGCACCAGTAGACTCAGCATCTGGCGAAGGCCCCTTCTTCATGGATGAGCCCTTCTGTGTGTCCACACATGGCTGAAAGGGAAAGCAGGTCTTTGGGGCCTCTTACAAGAGCATTAATTAATCCCATTCTCAGGGTGGAGCCCTCATGGCCTGACCACCTCCCAAAGGCCCCACATTCTAATACCATCTATCTTGGTGATGATGTTCAACATATGAATCCAGGGCTGAGGGAGGACAAATATTCAGACCACAGAAATAGCCAAAACCAAACACCTGATTTTCTTCCTAAAACTGATCCTCCATTCCTCCATCAAGGCTGAAATCCTGAAGCCATCATTGGCATCTTTCTCTCCTACCTTACTGCTAATACATCAGGAAATCCTGTTGGCCGTACCCTGAAAAAGTATCCACAATGCTTTCATTTCTCATCCAGTCTACTGCGTCCACCAGCCTTTGCCTGGGTTGGCCACTGGCCTCCTAACTTGTCTCCCTGTGTCTGTCCTTTTTCTCCTACAGTCAATTCTCAACACAGTAGTCACAGTGATCTTAGGAAGTCAGATCAGGTCACTTCTCTCCTTAAAACTCTTCAATGAACCAGGTGCCGTGGTTTTACCTGTAATCCCAGCACCTATGGTGGCTGAGGTGAGAGGATCACCTGAGTCCAGCAGTTCCAGACCACGCTGGGCAACATAGCAAGACCCCTTCTCTATAAAAAATTTTTAAAAATGAGCTGGGTGTGGTGGCACACACCTGTAGTCCCAGCTACTTGGGAGGCTGAAGTGGGAGGACTGCTTGAGCCCAGGAGGTCGAGGCTGCAAGGAGCCATGATCGCTCCACTGCTGTCAGCCTGGGCAACAGAGTGAGACCCTGTCTCAAAAAAATATGTAAGTGAATAAATAAACAAACTCTTCAGTTTCCTCCTGTCTTACTCAGAGAGCAGACAAAATCCTTCATGGGGTCCTGAATATCATAGGAGAACTTTGCTCTCCTCCTCTACTGACATGGCCTCCTTGCAGTGCCTCCAAATATGCCAGCCATATTCTGAGGCTGCATTTTTGCAATTGCTCTTTCTTCCTTCTGCTTGAAACTTGTTACCAGCTGTCTGTCTGGCTCACCTGCTCTAAATTTTTGCTCAAATTTTACCTTCTTGGTGCAGACTTCCCTGCCCATGTTAATTAAAACGGTAACTGCCCTTCACTGCTTTTTCTCCATAACACTTATCAGCAATCCGACACACCACATATTTTCCTGATTTATTTCTGTCTTATCCCTCCTCTCCTTTAATGCAGGTATCCCGGAGGAAAGTGATTTTATTTTAATCTGTACCTTCACTGCTGTATTCCCAATTCCTAAAAAAGTTCTTGGCACATAGTAGACACCTGATATCTGTTACATAAATAAATACATGATAAACCCACACATACAGACCATGGATTAAGAAAATTATCCTGTGGATTAAGTTTTTTTTATACTCACTTTCTTCTAATATAGAGTACTAAAAGCCAAATCAGGTTTTAATGGAGAACTAGTCACAAAGTTATCTCAATTCTCAAATCGTATGTAGAAAAGTAAGCCGATGAGTCTTTGGCTGTATTTGTACCCAAGCATTTTCCTATGTAAAACTCAGGTTTTGGTCACAAAAATGGCTTCTCCCTTTAGGCTAACTGGGTTGATTGTTAAAGTGACATATGTATGATATTAAATGTGACCAACAAATAGAAGCGAATACTCCCTCAAATATGTCCAAACGTAGCACACAAAGACTTATATGCATTTTACAGGACAGATAAAAACAAACCCACTTCAGAAACAGGATGACTACTTTACATGTTCCAGTTAATTCTTTTCCAGATAGCTTAATGGCTATGGACAAGATCTCAGCAACACCAAACTGCCGCAGACAGGAGAAAAGCTGGATGATACTAGGTTTACTCACAGTTTTTGTGTGTCCTTCATAGGCCCTTAAGTCCCACTTATATATAATAGAATGTAAATAGAAAGTAACAGAAAAAAGACTGTGAGACTGCTAAAATGGAAAAGACAAGAAATGGCAAGCTGAGGTCAGCTGTGTGTGACCCACGTGTAAGACTGAGGTCGAACTTGTCTCCCTGTGAACAAAACACGGCAACAAGAGCTCCACTAGCACAGGTCACACTTTGGTCTCTGCTCACGTGAGGCACTCAATGCCACCAGTCAAGACAACAAACCACTCACAACTCTAATTTTAAGAGAGTCTTTTTCCACTTACTTTTTTGTTGAGGAAAAAAACCCCAAACCTGTCAGTTTGCCGATTAGGTTTTACAATACCAACATACATCTTAGCAGTTACTTAAGTATATCTGAGAATGGTGGAATTTATCGTTACAAAGTTTGGAAGTATACTTTACTGATAGTATTTAATTTCTATTCTTCTTATTAACAGATCTTAGAGAGAGGGAGCATCAACAACATCAAGGAGATCTTAAAAACAGAATGTTTAAGAGTTACATGTAACACATAAGCAATTTATTGTCAAGATTTATTTCAAAAAGAGAAGAAAGGAAAGGCATTTTTAGCAAAACTGTCTTTAAAATTTTCTAAGCTTAAAGCACTTATACAGAAGTTGTTCCACATCACGAAAAATGGGAGTTCATACCTTCCTTTATAACCAGGGTACAAATGGTGTGGCCCTACTGTGTGACCTTGGGCAATGGACTTATCCTATGGTTCAGATCTGTAAAATGGTGATAATAATAGTATCAATCTTATAAGGATTATCATGAAGACTAATAAGGATAATGCACATCAAATTCTTAATATGCCATCTGGAACATGGCAATTAATAAATGGTTCCTTGGGTTCTTCTATTAAGCTCATACAGTAGGTAGAATCACAAACTAATTTTCGAAGGAAAAAAAATCCATTACGCTTATAAATTTTCAAATAAATTAGGAAAATTTAAAACCAATAGCTCTGCACTGGGATCTAGAGGGCCTGCTCTTGCCAGCCGCTGGGAGGCTGGCTATGGACTTGTCTTCTGTAAGATAAGGGATGGGGTCAGGACTTCTGGCTCCTTGTACATATCCAGTTTTCTCTATGGAATGCTCTCTTTTCTCTTTTCTATCCTACACAGACTCCCTTTCCGGTCCTTCAGAAGAGGTGAGAAGCAGTCCTACTATTAGTACTTCCAGATCAGCCTTAACTCTAAGTTAGACATTCTCATATATTCTAATCTATCTCCCACTGGTAATTTCAGAGTTGCCATAAGACAGCTGTGAAGGAATTGTAAAGGAAATAATCCTAATGAATTGTATGCCAACTCCTCCACTACTGTGACTGCCAGCATTTCTGGCAAAGAGTAAATGCTTTGCTGAAAACAAAAGCATACTAAAACAAGCAAACAAAACGAAGCAGACACAAAATGTAAGCCTTCACCTTTACGAGGCAAACAAATCTCTATGCACAGTCCTTGCTCAATTCAAGTCACTCCCTTGCAATAGGGTTCACTCTCTCTGTTGCACAAATGCAGAGTGCCTGTATAGTTTTCTCTTCTTCAGTACTACCCTTTCCGAAGCTTCCTTCTGGCAAATTTCAGTTGTAGTTTTCATTTTCTCACCAGTCTCTCTTCTGAATTCCTGGAGTAATGAAAAGTCAGAGGGACCCCTAGAGTCACTGTTTCCATGACTTAACCCACGTCAATTAGGAAAATATAAGGTATGCCTCAGTTACATCTTAGTATCATAAAGCTTCTTAGAGCATCTCAGGGTCTTTAAACAGTGTTAATAGATTACCTGGTAAAACAGTAAGAACTTCATGAATATTTTTGTTATTATCACATGAGCAAGCAAGCACCCTCCTCACCATATAATGTTGCCATACCAGTTAACCGTCAACTGCTGCATCACAGGCAGGAGTGGGAGTGCGTCTCTGGCCAACAGTACAGAGCTGGCGAGCGGGCCTCCACGGCCTCCTCCACAGCCTTCCTCCCCGGTTTGGCATCAGTTACACAGACTTGCCTAGGAACGCAGTCTTGCACACATCCTTAGATTACTTTCTTTCTACCTGGAGGCAAAGGTGACACACTGATGGGGTCTCCCATTGCCCAACTCTCAGGCCTAGGATTGGCCAACTGCCCTCCCAACAGATTCCAACTGCTCAAGGCTGAGTGCAAACTGTTCCCTCCGGCGCCACTGACATCACAGTCCGACCCGGGAATCCTCACCACACCGCACCTCACACACCCCTCCCCAGCCAAAGGCTTTCATCTCTGTCAAATCAACACTTCCCACCCCAAATGAGAATCTGACACATTATAATCACCTTCACTCCTCCACCGAGGATCCCACGAACCACAGAAGACTCACTCGTTTTTCAGGGCTGCATGCTGGGGACACACTGCCAAAACAGGCTGCAGCCCTTCCAAGATGCTTACCACCCGGGAGAGGGAGCGTGGCCGGCCAGGGCAGGGCTCTGAAGGATGATTGTCCAGGAAAATGAAGTGAATGAGTTCTCTGTAAAGTCAGCTTTGAAGCTCAGAGTCCAACTGAACCCAATGAGAAAGCGGGTTGTCTTTTGAGAACGCTTGCTTCTTTCTGTTCAAGAAACCAAATTGTGTGTGTGTGGCTGCGCACGCATATACACACAGGCACGTCAATGTTCTGATGTGTCCTTCCATGTACAGCCTAGCATATATTTCTTCACTGTTGCACAGCCAAGCCTCTTCCTCGCTCACTTTCACCCCAGCAGCATCCAGCCATCTTTTCCAGCATTAACTTCCTCACTTGATGTTTCTCTCGGTGTCTCACTGAGCTTTCCCACCAGCAGATTTACATCTGCAGCTGTCCTCAGCAGCCTTTCACTCCCACAGTATGTGCTGTATAATGGCCTTGAGACTGCTTTATCAAGGACACAAGGTAATTGCCCTCAGCAGGACCTGAAGGACCTGCTAAACTCCTTTTAACTACTCTGACATGATTGTATCAAGCAAAGTCAGACAGTGGTATTTTCAAAAATTGCTCCTGCTCTCTTCCCTCCATTCCTGACTCACAAATAGGCACCGAATTATTTAAACATATCTGATGTTGGAAGCAAGATTAGTTAAGTCCGGTGCTCAAAGGTTTAAATATGTTCTATGGTTTGGCTGTGTCCCCACCCAAATCTCAACTTGAATTGGATCTCCCAGAATTCTCAAGTGTTGTGGGTGGGACCCATGGGAAGATCATTGGATCATGGGAGCTGATCTTCCCCAAGCTGGTCTTTCCCACACTACTCTCGTGATAGAGAATACGTCTCATGAAATCTGATGGGCTTTTCAGGGGTTTCCACTTTTGCTGCTTCTTCATTTTTTCTTTTGCTACTACCATGTAAGAAGTGTCTTTCACCTCCTGCCATGATTCTGAGGCCTCCTCAGCCACATGGAACTGAAAGTCCAATTAAACCTCTTTTTCTTCCCAGTCTCGGGTATGCCTTTATCAGCAGTGTGAAAATGGACTAATATAATATGACTAAAGTATTTTTTCTCTAGCTACCCAAATATAACAATTACATTTTTTACAGTTTTATATTACACATAATTTGCTAACATTCATTGAGTGCCTGCTGTGTACTACGCAGTGTTTTATGTGACTTAGTGGCATTGTAATATGAAATACTTACACCAGCCGTATGAGGTAGATAAATGAAAGAACTGGTAGACTCCCATACTTTTAAGATCCAATTGCCCTGTCCTTTAAATTCCTTTCACAAGAGTAATTATTTTCAAGATTTCCTAGTCTTTAGGTGCCACAGCCCCCTAAAGTTTTCATGTTAAGAACTTGCTAACAGATAACTACTTAGTGTTTCTCAAAATTTACATAGGTTAGTCAGGGGGGTTCTCTTTTGCTTTCTGAAATTTTCATTTATTTGCTCTTAGGTACATTAAAGAATCATTAGGGTCCCCCATGCCTATCCAATTAATTCATTATAGTTTATAATTATGTAGCCTCCTGTCAAAGCCCCTAAAAATAAAGAGTCCCATAACAGAAGAGCCTCATCTACCACCGCAACATCTCATCCCACCCTGTCCTGTTGGCAACAATTATCGTTCTATGCTAGATGACAGAAAGCCATGGGAAAAATCCTTTTTGTAACCAATATATTTAAAACAGACACTAAGATCAGGATATACTAAGCAAAACAGGTTAGTAAGTTTGTCCTTGGGTCAGAGTCTTTTCATTCAGTCCTTTTCTCCACGGTCCCACTGTCCGTTTCTCTTTTCACTAGCCCCCAGCCTCAGCATCCTCCGTGGGCTTGGACAGTGACCGCAGAAAGTGGGGCCATAAATCAATCGAGTAAGGCATGCTGCAAACTCAGGCAGAGGTGGGCCTTGGCCCACCCCAATCTTTCTCATGCCTCTTTCTCACCCAAGTGCCCTAGGAGGCAGCTACCAGCCCATGCGAGTGGGCTCTGGGGAAGAATCCACGTGTCTCCTTTCAGTCTCTCCCAGGGGAACTTCGATTCCAGAGGAAGAAATGTAGCACCAGAGTGCCCTTCCACATGTGCAATTTCAGTCACTGTAGAAACTGAGTGGGAACAGCAGTTTTGGGCAGGAAGCTAAGTTTCAGGGCCCAGCATGTGGACAGGCCCCTTCCAAGGTCCTGGGAATGACCTCGGCGATGAGTTCACATGATCACGTTTTTGGGAAATTTGAAAACGTAAGGTACTTTTGTATTCTTTTCCATAAGTAGGGCACCCATATGATAAAAAGATCAAGCCCCCCAAAATCCAGCGGTCCTAAATCATATCTTGTACAGGTGTGAGGCTCAGGAGGGTCCCTCATGCCTACCTGCTTGATGGGTTTGTAAGTAGACAGCCTCCACTCAAAGTCCCTAAACACAAAGAATCCTATCACTGAAGAGCCTCATCTACCATCGCAACACTTCGTCCCATTCTGTCCTGTTGGCAATAATTATTAGTCTATGCTAGACACACTATATAAAATCTAACCTAGTTTGTGTATTACATTTTCTTCATGGAACATCAGAAGTTCTTTTCCCCACAATATGAAAGCAAAATTAGGTTAAAGTTTAGAAGAGGGAAAATAAGAAGTAAAAATATGTTTTATTTTAAAAACAACAGGAAAAGTAGTTACTAATGATGCACATCCTTTTCAAATATATCTGGAACCAACTTTGACAAGCTATGGGCATCTTTTAGAAATTATATTGTCCAAAGACTCTGCATCAGTAAGTGTAGAATAGGGGCCATGAAGCTCCTCCATACGATTCTGCCATCCAGCCATGTTGAGGAACCTCTGCAGGAGACGTCTGCAGTTCTATTCCCTAGCAACTCTTTAAAAACTTACTGGTGTTTTATCATATTTTAGCATTGTCCTTTAGCCATATAAGTTCAAGGCCATTGTAACACACGTTAGTAAGCAGGAAAGAGTGAAAACATAGAATCAGAGAAATAACATTTAACAGCAAAAATGACACTTCTAACAATTCATTTTGTAGTTGAAAGGCACCGTAGTGAAAACATAGGAAATAGCCATAATAAAAGGCTTCTGAGTAATAGAAGAAAGTCTTCCAGAAAGCATTTGGTTCTTAAGACATATTGTTATTTCCTGAGGTACCTTTTAAGTCTCTTCTAAGTGGCTCAGGTGAAAGGCCCCGCCAAGAATCTAGGAGGGGGCAGTGTCCCAGTGAGGCCTCTGGGGAGGGCCCATGCTCTGTGTCCCGTGCACAGAGCGACCTCACCGTAGTCATAGGCATGATGACCCCTAATGGCATTGAAAATGGAGAGAAAGGGGGCAAGTTCAATGACGTATGTGTTATTTCTGAAGTTGGTAGTTTTTACAACAACAAAAAATCAGCACTAACTTAAATATTTATCCACTAGGGAATGGATGAATAAAAGGTGATATATGCAACAACTGAATACTCGCCCTCAATCTGCTGAAACAGGAACGAAAACCACGGGACTGATCATCCAAACTGGAGCTATTTCCACTTGTTTAACCCAATGCTTACAAATCATGCTCTTTCTAAGATACATAGAAAGTGTAACAATCAGACACGCACATAAAGAAAATATTTAGGATTCACCAAGAAAAATATATAACAAAGAAATAGGGAGGTCTTCCTCTGCCACCAAGTCTAAAACTTAGGTTCTACCCTAGCACCCATTTCTTCTCATTTGTAATCTTTATCAGCAAATGTATTTTATCAGTAAACTCTTAACAGCACATTTGTTTATGATTATTCATTTAATTGTCTTCATGGGTCTGCAGTAAAGCGCTGGGAGGTTAGGGACCATTGTATCCCCCAGGATAATACAGCACCTGGCAAACAGCAGGGCAAACTGCCCTGCCATAAATACTTTCAATAATCGAGTCATTGACCATAGTTTCAAGCACCATTCACATTTTGATACCTTGCAAATACTCAGCTCCAGTTGATCCTCCTGGTACAGCTGAGTAGCTGACATCAGCCCCTTCTGGTCCAGCTGACTAGCTGACATGCCCATATGAGTGTCCACAAGCTACCTGAGAAGCTACATGCACAAGACTCCATTACTCTCAAAAAAAAAAAAAAAAAAAAAAAAGATGTTACTATACTGTCAAAAGCATGCAGAGATAGCTACACAAGAGCGTCCTGGATAACATTACTTGTAAAAGTAGATATAGAGAAATAACCGGAAACCTCCTACATGGAATGGGATACAACTTACCCTTTTACACTAAGGTGTAAAGCAGTTCTCTTAGGTGCTTCCGTGGAAGGCTGGAGGGCTGCTTGCGCTATGTTACTAAACACAAAAGGAAGCTGCTAAGGGTACCGTTCTGTTTAAGATGATCATTACACACACATGTGGTTTTCAATGTAGAGGGAAAAAATTAACAGGGTCTTATGTGGGTGGTGGAATTTCTTAGCTTACTTTGAAGATTTTCCACATGGAGTTTTTAAAGTGAATAATTCCTACACAGAAAGCTGGACAGTTAGAAAACAAAACAATAAACTTTCTCTATTCTCAAACTGTATTACAAACAATGCTCCAGTCACCAAATTAGAAGTGTGGTAGCTCTCCTGAACCCCCTTCGTTGCCTCATTCATTACGTTTCACCACAGGAATATGTCTTATCAAATTTCGTTGCTTCATTTTGCTCATACCTGTTCTCTTTCCATCTCCTCTGCCTGAATTTAAGCCTTCATCATCTCTCTCTACAGCAGTCCACAAGCTGGCTTCCTTTCTTTCATCTGTGACTCCTGCCAATCCTTGACATTGTTTCCATGTTTCTGGAACCCATATTAAAAAACAAAACAGGCTGGGTGCGGTGGCTCACGCCTGTAATCCCAGCACTTTGGGAGGCTGAGGCCGGCGGATCACGAGGTCAGGAGATCGAGACCATCCTGGCAAACATGGTGAAACCCCATCTCTATTAAAAATACAAAAAATTAGCCGGGCGTGGTGGCGGGCACCTGTAGTCCCAGCTACTCGGGAGGCTGAGGCAGGAGAATGGCGGGAACCCGGGAGGCGGAGCTTGCAGTGAGCCAAGATCGCGCCACTGCACTCCAGCCTGGGCGACAGAGCAAGACTCCGTCTCAAAAAACAAACAAACAAACAAAACAAACAAAGCAAGCCACAGCTCGGAATGAGCCCTTCCACTCATTCTGAATGGCCTGTGCAGTCACGTTCAAGTGGCTGGGGCTGCCTGTGGCACCTGCACAGCACATCTCCCACCATTTCTCCCACAGCGCTCTGCATTGTTCTAAAAATAAAGTTTCCTGTAGTTCCCAATGTTTCACAGTTTGTTCATGCTATTTCTCTTAACCTGGAATGTATTGCCCTTGTCCTCCAGTCAGAGTAGAATTACTTCTGTTTAAGAACTCAAGTCAAACACCACCTCCTCCTCCACATAACTTTTCTGCTCCTTTTCCCTCAAGCAAGTCTCTGGCGCCTTCCTTTGTGCTCTCAGTGAATCTTCCACTGAAGCAACACGGAAACCACACACAAACTGTCATTTGTGGCAGGCTGTTAAGTGCCTAGGACTTCAAATGCTTTGGCACATGCAGTGCTACTACTGTTTTGAGGTAGGTGGCCGTCGACATCTTATAGAAGTTAGAGATGTCCCCATTTTTGGAATAGAAGACAGAAAGGTTGGAGAGTGGGGAGAGAGACACTTGTGCAAGACCACATAATGAAAGAGACAGGTTTTGATTCTAAATCTTTCTAGCACCCACTGTGCTCTACAACTTTTATTAATATGTCATTGTACTCACTTGCTTGAATTTCTCCTTCTCCCTATAATATCCTTATTTTCTCATGGACAGGGATTATTTCTGATTCATCTTTTGATCCTCAGACCTAGTACAGAGCTGGGCATGCAGCAGGTGCGTGGGGATGTGTGTTGAGTAATGCAGCCAAGGGAGCTGGGGAGAGTGCAGTCATTAGGAGTCACCCAGTCTGACCTTGAGCAAATTATTAACATCGCGAACAAGCAAAAAAAAAAACATAAATAAAGCACCAGCCACACAGTCTGGGGCACAGTAAGTTCTCAAAAATACTACCAACAATTACAGTAACACTGAGGAAAGAGAAGTTCATTGGAGGGGCGTGTGTCAGTCCGTCAGAGCTAAGTGTTGCTGAAGTAATAAACTATCCCAAGATCTTAGTAACTGAAAACACCCAGGATTGGTTTTTCACTCACTGTCCACATCCATGAAGTTCGGAGGAGTCTCCTTCCTCTTCCTTGTACTCACTCAGGAACGCAAGACCAAACGCCACATGGAACAGCGCTGGCTACCACCGCAGCAGGGGATGGGAGCATAGGAAAGTGTGCATTGCCTATTAAAGACTTCCACAAGTCAGTAATACACCTCACTTCCTTCCACCTGCTATTGATCAAAGCAACTCACATCATAAACTTGCAATCTTACCTCATACCCAGGAGAAAAACCAGAAAGACCACATCACTAATGACCACAGTGGGAACAGAGAAACATTTCTTAAGAGTAGGGAAGTGTACCAGGTACAGCAAGTAGGAGAAAGGCTTCGGGTAGGCACAAAAATTGTAAAAAATGTCAACAGATAAAACAGTAAGTCAGGTATGAGGAAAATCATCTGCAGCTTGGTGGGACTGGACCATGGAGTGCGTGCAGTACGTGCAGGAGCTTAGGTGGAAGAACAGGCTGAGTCAGGTTGTTAAGGACTTTTCTGCTCTATTACTAATCTTAAGAGGGGTGGGAGCCCAGAGGATCAACATGATAATATCTGTTACCGAATAGGATCACTCTGGCAACAACTTAGGGCTCTTCATATTCCAAAATAATACATACATTTATCCTAATATACTTATTCTGTTGTTACCTTGTCATTACCTAGTTTCTTGCTTCTTGAAAGGAGTTTTGTTAAAAATGCTTTCAAAATACTTACTTCACTTTAAAAAAGAACGTAGTGAACGTTCGGAAATCCACTGACTGCAGGGCCTGATGGTGCTCATGACGCACAGGTCTCCTCTGCACAAAGAGCATGTATGACACACCCAGTGCCTTGAGTTAATGTGGATAGCAATGCTTTAGCTGCAATTACATCCGTGCACAGCATAATGATGTTTTGGTCAACAAGGGACCAAAGATATATGAGATGGTCCCATAATATCATAACGAAACTTAAAAATATTTGTTGACTGATGATGCGGTAGCCTTCCTAATGATACAGCACAACACGTTATCTTTTTAATGTTCAGATATACTTGGCATACACAAATATTTACCACTGGGTTACAGGTGCCTGCAGTATTCAGTACAGTCATATGCTGCATAGGAATGGCAGCCTAGGAGCACTGGGCCACACACAGAGCCTAGGCGTGTGGTGGGCTGTACCATCTAAGTTTGCTAAGTGCACTCAGTGATACACAATGAGGACGTCACCTAGTGATGCTTATCTCAGAAGGTATCCCCATTGTTGAGCGACACATAACTGTATTTAAATATCAAGACAACAAGTTTCAGAGCCTGATGCTGGGCAGCTGCAATGTGAAAAGAGTTTTATGTATGTGAAATGTGTCTCCAAATGAGTTGGATAACATTTTGGAGATTCATTCAGTTTATAAGGATGAAATGCAGCACACTTTTAACGGCATCGACTTTAGACAGCTCTCCATCACCTATGTATCTGCTATCATCCAGAATCCAGATCTGATGTTCAAGCGGGCCCTGAAATCCCCGTCAACGTCAGTGTCACCCCATCACACCCAAGTCTCTGGTCCTCAGCTGAGTTTGCAGAGCACAGAAGGGGAATGACCCACGTGAGTCTGTGCTGCATGATGAGATGATGCCACAATGTCCCTCCCAGGACTCATATTACTATTCTATGAACAGTTATTTTAATGAGAGTATTGCTTGTGCTCCCATAAATGAAAACTTGCAGAACTTTTTAATACAACGTCCAGCTTGTAGGCAATGAGCCCATTGTGGTGGCCAACCTCATGGACACCTCTCCTCTCCTTTAAATGCCTTAAGAACAAGTGGCCTTCAAAACTTTTCTAGGTTCCACCTCTATGAGAAACTATAAAACAATAGAAAGATCACATTGCACAAGGAATCAGAAAATCTTTTTCTGATTTAAGTCCCTGTCCTTAAATTCCCATGTGAACTTTAGCAAGCAGCCTAAGTTCTCTGCAAGTTACCTCACCTCAGCTCTCTTCTCTATAAAATAAGGAACACTACTAGTCTACCTTAAGAGACTTCCAATTGGGAGAGCTGCGGGCCTACGTCAGCGTTAAAGCAAATCCTAATGCTATTCCTAGCCCTTGCTTCTGCTTGTCTCTCTCAAAATAGGGTTTCTTTCCACTGAATAAAATTCCAATATGTTTGTTTTTCAAAAGATCCTTTTGACTGCAAGAAACAAAAGCCCAATTCATACTAACAAGCAAAAAGCAAAAGGTAATTTATCGACCCATGAAAGAGTCACCTGGACCTGTGGCAAACTGTGTATGAAAAAGAACTACATGATTGTTGTACTAAGCCATTGAGAATTTCATAGCACTTGTTACTGAATGAGAACCTCACCTGTCCTGACTGATAAGCTGACTTCTTTCCAGGACTGAAAACACATCCTCCCCTGCTTACCAACCACAGTGAAATGTGAGAACTGCTTCTCCAGGCTGTTCTCCTGCCAGGCCTGAGGAAGGGCTCTGATGAGCCTTACCATGGTGGAATCCCAGACCTCGATGAGTGGATACAACCATGTACCAGACCCACACCATGTGTCTTCCAAAGCGGCACGAGATCTGAGGCTGTGCCCGGAAGGAGCAGGGAAAGTTGAATGGAGTGTGAATAAGCAATAATGGCTACCGTCCAGAGAATTCTGTGTCTCTCAACTAAACCTCTGAGCAGTCAATCACCTGCTAGCCTACCAGCATCCCTGCTGTAGCCATTACACATTTTCATTTCCTTGAAAACACTCAGGAAAATCCTTCATATACACAAATACAATTTTCTGTAAGAAAGTCTGACACAATGTTTGGATTAAACAAGTTATATTTATTGTATATAACCATAAGTACAATGAAGATAATGTACTGTTTAGGTTTGATCTCCTTCATTCAGAAACAACTCTCTTATCCAGCCAGTGAAGTAATTAACCAAATTCAATTTGAAAAGTATACTGTCATCAGTAATAACTTCAGACAACTTCACTGGTTGCCAGTACTGGACACCACCTTTCCCTGCTTCTTTTACACACTTCACACATCCTCATCTCCCTCGTGATGAAACACATATGTTACCTACATGCAAAAGACAACTCAAATTTCACTTAGGGTTTAAAAAAAAATCAGTGTATAGTGAACAATCATTATTAACAACTAATATCTACAGAAGCCCATCCATGCTAAATTGCCTTTCATAAATGGTATCTAGACCAAATGAGATTTATATCGCTCAGAGAATAAGAGAAAGTATCTTTTTGATGGAAAATATTTGCTATTCTCCTATCACTCTAAACTATGGCAACCCTAGGGGAGGATCTTTTCTTTCATCCCCTTCCCCAACCCAAAAAAATGTAAGCAAACATCAGGTACGCTCTGCTCCTTAATCCCACACACTTTTACAACAGTCTTCACTTTAGAAAATGATGTGAGAAATAAACACAGATTGTTTTTTTCTCTTGAGACACAATCTCACTCTGTCACCGAGGCTGGAGTGCGGTGGCATGATCTTGGCTCACCACAACCTCTGCCTCCCGGGTTCAAGCAATTCTCCTGCCTCAGCCTCCGAGTAACTGGGATTACAGGCGCCCGCCACTACGCTCGGCTAATTTTTGTATTTTCAGTAGACAAGAAGTTTCACCATGTTGGCCAGGCTGGTCTCAAAAGCCTGACCTTAGGTGATCCACCCACACTGCCTCCCAAAGTGCTGGGATCACCGGCGTGAGCCACTGCGCCTGGACATATTTTTGTCTCATGTTGAGATGAATACAAATTAAAGTATACTTCAAGAAACAGTACTAAAATAATGCAAGACATATCCTTCCAGCAAACATGTCTCACCTCACCACGTGTCTTTCTTAACTATAAACATATCGAAGTATCAACACACCAAAAAATCAAAATCTTAGTGTTTTAATAGGGCATACATTCAAAAATGTGGTTCATAAATAACATAAGAACTATTAGTGAGTTCTTTAACATTTGGAGTCAGTAACAATGTTTATAGATGAAAATACATTCAAATTTGATACATCAAATATTTAAAATGAATGGAAAAGCATAATTTCTCTTTAGAGGAGAGTTTCTTTTTTATTTTAACCAATTTTGCTTCACATAGGCATACTTTCAACTGGAAAACAAATCCCTTATTTTGATTCTATCCCTTGTATTATACAATAAAAGGTTATGTTAGTTTTCCAACAGAAACAGCCTTTAAAAGAGTAATTCTATATTTTTTTGCATGTGTTCAGGTTTGTTTTTTTTTTTAATGTATCACATTCCATAATCCAGTATTCAATGGACCAAATACTTGATTATAATCAAGAAATTGCCTATTAGGGGACACCCAGGAAGTCACAGAATTTCAGAGGTTATAAAACACTATTATTCAGACAGGCGTGGTGGCTCACCCTATAATCCCAGCACTTTGGGAGGCCAAGGTGGACAGATTGCTTGAGCTCAGGAGTTTGAGACCAGCCTGGGCAACATGGCAAAACTCCGTCTCTACAAAAACACAAAAATTAGCCAGGTGTGGTGATACACACCTATAGTCCCAGCTACTCGGGAAGCTAAGGTAGGGGGATTGCTTGAAACAGGAGGTTGAGGCTGCAGTGAGCCAAGATTGCACCACTGCATTCTACCCCGGGTGAGAGAGCAAGACTCTGTCTCAAAAATAATAATAATAAAATAAAACACTATTTTTCAAAACTAAGTGTGAAATTACCTAAGTGATTGTCACGATGTAGCACTGAATTCCTCTTCTGAATAGCAATATTCAGAAGACAGAGTAAAAGAACAAGTTAAAGGTAGAGTAATACTTTAACAAATATACTCCAGCCCTTATTTCCCTCTCCAGCTTCAGACTCCAACATTAACTGCTAATACCAACTTGCTGTCTCTTATCTGTCCAACAAGCACTTCAAAATCTCTTGACCCAAAACTGAACTCAACATCTCCCACCCCAAACCAGCCCTTCCTTCCTCCTCCATTCCCTTTTTCGCAGACAGTCGCGCATCATCCACCCAACTGCCCACACTCAAAACTGGAGGCCAGCCTGGGACGCTGGCTCTGCTCCCACTTCTGCCATGTGCAACCATTAAGCACCAAGTTGTACCGATTATGCAGCTCAGATATCTCGCAAACATTTCCACTTACTTTCACTTCTTTTGTCAGCTACTAGCTCCTAAACACTTTGCTGGTTTAGTCCACAACTCTGCTGACTACTCTCTGCCTTCTTCAGCTGTTTATAACGGCCAGAGCAATCCTTGTAAACTGTGAATTTAATGTAATTCCTCATACTCTCATTCTTAAAAAACTTTAGTCAATCCTCATATTTTTGGATAAAGTCAAAACTGTTAATATGGCTCCTAAAACCTCCAAAAATCTGACCCCCAGGTCACCTCTTCAGCTTCACCTCCAACCACCCACCTTCCTAGGATAACTCCAAGCAAGCAGGTGTTGATGTCCGGCTCCAGGAACATGCCATGCGTGCTTCTCACATCTGTCCTCACACGCCACTTCCTTCCTCTTCTAGAATATCTACCCTCCTGCAACGCCATCTCCATCCCAGCCTGGTTAACTTTACTTGTCGTTTAAACCTCACTTTAATATGATTAATTCCAGCAAAGATTTTCCCCAACACAGCAAGCCTGCATTAAGTGTTCTCCTTGTACCCTATCAGGACACAAGGACTATCTTTATTTTGTTCACTGTTGTATTTCCAGCATCTAGCAGAATTCTTGGCACATAGTAGACACTCAGAAAAAATCTGAATGGCTGATTAAATGGCACAAAATGGAGAAAACATTTTAAAATCTTCAGTCTCACTGACTCTCCTGATCAAATAGAAGTAAGGAATGCTGAGTACAGGGGTCATTCACTACAAAAAAAAAAAAAAAAAAAAAGTAGTAAGAATCCAAGCGAAGTGTTAAACCCATTGAGCAGAATTTACAGAAATACATGTAAAATAAGCTGGGTGCGGAGGCTCACACCTGTAATCCCAGCACTTTGGGAGGCCGAGGCGGGCAGATCACAAGGTCAGGAGTTTGAGACCAGTCTGGCCAACATGGTGAAACCCTGTCTCTACTAAAAAATTAGCCGGGTGCAGTGGTGGGCACCTGTAATTCCAGCTACTCAGGAGGCTGAGGCAGGAGAATCATTTGAACCCGGGAGGCGGACGTTGCAGTGAGCTGAGATCGCACCACTGCACTCCAGCCTGGGTGACAGAGCAAGACTCCACCTCGGGGGGGAAAAAATAAAAAGAAAAGAAATATGTGTGAAATAAGTCATTTAATTACATTCATTATTTTTAGATAAATCACATTTGGTAACTTTACTGAATCATAACAATTATGTACATCCTATCAATTTAAATCTGTCAGTTTTCTAGAAACACATTTTATTCATATACTCTGAACAAACTGAAAAATATTTCTAACACTAAAGTGACGAAAATAAGTCTGCATTTTTCTATGTGTGACACATAGAAGCAAAAGGCGAAGATGATCAGTTGATGATGAAAGCAATAGGATATTTGCACTTTGTTAGGTTTTTCAAAAGAAGAAACTTTTTAAATGATAAATCATTTAAAAAGTAAATCATTAGATATGTGAGTCATTTTAAAAATGACATACTGAAATATTTAAAGAAAGTTTTATTTTAAAAGTCCTTTTCATAAAGTAATAATTTATTCATAATAATAAGTTATTTGATCAGTTTAAATTAATTTTACTCAGTTACTACCCAGTTTATTTTACTGAAATTCGCATGTGTTTTCACACTCCCGCTGCTTCTCTCAGCTGTCACACAGCATCCACTGTGAGACTGCACCATGTCAGCCCTGCCTGTGGTCACTTTCATCTTCTGGTTCCTATGATCTAACCTCATGTCCTCATTGGGTTTGCAGCATTGCAGGGGAATGCATGAATCCACACCCTGAAGACCAGAACGGAGGGAAATAAAGCTAAATCTATTTTTACTGATTCACATTTGATACTTTAAAGCCCTGATTTTTTACCCACAAATTAAAATTTTCTTCCTTCAGTTTTATGCCCAGTTTACAGTTTGCAAGTATTGACTTCCTAGTAAGTTGTTTCAACCTAATTCCTCTGTTTTCCTTTTCAAGTTCACAGAAGGCATTTTCCAAGTCAGTTGTGTTTCCGTCTCCTACTTGGCCCTATCCACGTGACACAGGGTGCAAGGCCACAGAATTAAACGTGAGCAGTAGCTGCCGGTGTATCTCCTTTCGTACCCAGAATCCTCCCAGGAACCAACTGATAAAACGATTCTGAAAATAAGAGCTCCCTGTGTGAGAAAGGGAGGAAACTTCCCTAACCATATTTAGCCAAGAAACAGTGTAAGTCCCCAGGGAGCAGTCTTCAGCAGCCATTGCATGATTTCATGAAGTAGCTGCTCCTTGACAGGCAGTAGTAAAACACTTTTAAAAAAAAAATGCCATGTTTTCCTTCAAGTAGCTGTCACTCCTTTAGAAAAACGTTTTCTTTAGGCCTACAGCCTAAAGGAAGGGTGATCTTTTGTGAATTTTTCTAAAGTTTGTGTTAGTCAGATTAAACAGTGTACAGGTAATGCACAGGGAGAAGCCGATATCATGTTAATGCCCTTGGCCTGGATGCAAAATTAATATTCTACAAGCAAATTATTATACAGCCACTGAGTTTCAAAGACTAGCTTCCTCTAGCACAAATGAATTATTGTATTCATAGACTACTCATTATAATCAGTTTTTCCTGAGCCCAAAATCTCAAAATGCACTACAGTTTCCTACTCAAATAGATGAAAATTAGAGCTGATCTCTATTCAACAAAGAGAAAGGCACACAGGACACTGTGCACCACCAGTTTTCACAATACATTTAAAACTCTGCACCAAAATTGGGGAACAGATAATTTCTTGGTGTATTTTACTGAAAATAAATATATATTGTTTAATTACACTGGCAAACTTCTCTTGAATGAATGCAAAATAAGTCAATACCATTTCTGTATTGGATGTCCAGAATCAAAGCTATGGGAAAACCTTCGAGAAAATATATCTTAATACTAGAGATATTCTCAATAATGAAAGAAAAGACTGACATCTCCTCAAATGCACAGTGCTTCCTCCGGTGTAGTTACCTTTAGCATCCTTAAATGGAAATGCCAGGAGAAGCTCTGGGACAACAGTAAGTACAAAAGAGCCCAAGCGTCCATTCATTCTTAGCAAAGGAAGAGTTACTTCCTGTCACCTCATCCATCAGGCAAGTGACCCTTGCAAAGGCCACATACCCAAGTAAGCAATGCCTAAAAATCAGGAAGAGGGACGGCTTTACGCATTACATCGATCGCAGTGCCATACCCTTAAGTTCAATATGAACTTAAAAAAAAAAAAAAAAAAGAGTTGGAGTCTCACTCTGTCACCCAGGCTGGAGTGCAGTGGTGCAATCTCGGCTCACAGCAACCTCGCCTCCCAGGTTCAAGCAGTTCTCCTGCTTCAGCCTCTCAAGTAGCTGGGTAATACAAACAACTAAAATAAGACTTTACATCTGATCAGCCATGAATATGAAATTATCAATCAGTGTTAAAAGTGGGGGAGGTGGGAGTAATGGGAACCTTGTTGGGGAGGTGCTTGTTGGAAAGACTGCTATTAGAGTGAACACTGATCCCAGTCTGCCCACTCGGGACTAAAGAATTTCCCAGGACATGGGACTTGTGGTGCCAAGACTAGGAAAGTCCCAGTTGGTCAGTCCCAGCACGCAGATGTGACTAAAGCACTGGGACTGAGCAAAGATAAAGGTTATCACACACAAAATCAATCATAAGAGGAGGGTAAACCCAACTGACCTTCAACTTTGAGGATACACATTTATTCTAACAGCTCTCAGTGGTAAAGTCAAGTGTCAACAGTGAAATGATCACACAAAAAATAAGGCTTCTTTTCCCCCCAAGCAGATTATACATATTAATTAAATGGTAGAGAAGTCAGGCACAGTGGTTCACTCCTGTAATCCCAACTTAAGGCCAGGAGTTCAAAACCAGCCTGGGCAATGTCGCAAGACTTCATCTCTAAAAGTTAGAAAAATTGTCCAATCAAAGAGGCAGAGAAGAATCTAGTGACACTGCTTCTCTGACAGCAAAAATAACTCATTAAACTATATGTATTTAATATATGTATACATTTTATGTGTGTGGTTTAAATGTGTATTTGTTACACTGCTAAAAACTGATGCATAAGAAACCCTCAATCCAACATAATTGTGTAGTAATGGGATTTTTTCTTTTTTTTCTTTTTTACCCTGTGTTAATGTAACAAGAATGTAACTTGCAGACTACAAGGGTAATAAAGAAATGGGGAAAATTCACTCTCTGATAACAATTCCTAGGTCTAAAGACTAACAGCCTGACACTGTATCACACCCCAAACCAGCACATTCAACAATCATGAAAGAGGCATTTGGGAATTTCCAGAGGTGGCCACGTGTCCACCATCTCCATTAGCCTTCCTCTTCTACAAGTTGCAGTTCACACTGACATGGCCCGCCCACCTTCAGGAGAAACCAAGACATTAAGGAAACAATGATCTCCAGCCAGGAACAGGATTTACACAGCCCTTTACCATATGCAGGGCCTCAAAAAAGGGGTTCAGGGCCCCCAGAAAAAAATGTCTCAGGCCTCCAACAAGGGTGTAGTTGGTACTGACATGCAACAAAGTCAGCTCTGTCTCTCGTCCTCGCTCCTGTCCCCTCCCTGTGTCCAGAGAGGGGTGATTCGTACAGCATCCTCTCCTCCTGTGAGAAACCCTGTTCACAAGAGAGTTGCAGCTAAAACTGTGAACTCACCAATGAAATGTGAGCGATGAAATGTGTTGAGAGAGAGCATTAAATGAATGTTACACAGGTACCAAAAGAGCCCTAGGAGGATGGGCTGGCCGTGGGCTAGTCTCCTATTCATATGAGAGAAGTGTGTAGTGTAATCTAGAGTAGTGTAAAGTAGTATAGTGTAGTGTAGTCTAGTGTAATGTAGTCTAGTGTAATGTAGTGTAGTCTAGTGTAGTGTAATGCAGTCTAGTGTAGTATAATGTAATGTAGTGTAGCGTAGTCTAGTGTAGTGTAATGTAATCTAGTGTAACGTAGTGTAGTGTAGTGTAATGTACTCTAGTGTAGTGTAGTGTAATGTAGTATAGTGGAGGGATCGGGGTGTCATCTCAGGAATCAGACAACCCTGTGCCCTCACTCACATGGAGCACCGTGGACAAGCTGCTTCGACCCGCTATCATTTATAATGGCCACATGATCGGGTAGCTATAAACAATGAGATGAGATGAGATACTTAAGTGCCCAGTCAATGTGAACTTCTAATAACTGACTCTTAGAGACTCTGTAGTAAACTTAGAAGTCTCAACCTACAGTCGTCTAGATTTCTACAGGGAAGACTGTGTTTCAAGAAGCTGAGACTGCAATTTCACCTTTCCCTACTCATATGCTTCACTCTCCTCCATTAATTGTATTATTTCCCTGTCCTCCATTAATTGTATTATTTCCCTGTCAATTCCTGTCCTTTAGCTAATAAAGAAAAACTTGACAAGCCACACCACTTCAGGGCCACGATACATTTTTATAACACCCAGAACCAGTCTATATGTTCACAGGAGGATAACATCAAATAAAGCAGTTTTTTGTTTTCTTTTGTGTCTCTCTCCCATCCCCACCCTGCCTGGGCAGTATCTGCACTGCACATGAGAAGGAGATGATGAGAGTAGAAATGGCCAAAGAGATGCTTCTCATAAGTATCTGAGTAAAATATCTTGAGACATGTTGAAGCTGAGCAATTTCCCACCAGCCTTGCACTTAGGGAGGCTACAAAGCATAACAGGGGGTCTGCAGTCAGGTCGCTGTGGAAAACCTAGCTGTTCCCTTCTTTAGAAACAGCCTAGGAAATGGTGAAGCATTGTGCAGAGGCACTGGAGGCTAAGGGAAGAGAGATAAGGGTCAGTAAGGGAATGGAGGGGGTGCACTGTGGGGTGGCTGAAGGCAGAGGATGAGGAAGGCAGGTCACTACTTCACATGGTGGCAAGGATCATGGAGGAGCCCAGAACTCTTCTGGACTCTACCTTTGGTTCTAGAGCAGATTAAAACAGCAGAGAAGTTGTGTCTGTCTCTCCAGACAAAAAGGGTAGAGAAGGCCTGGTGGCTCACGCCTGTAATTCCAACCCTTTGGGAGGCCAAGGCAGGTGGATCACGAGGTCAAGAGTTCAAGACTACCCTGGCCAACATGGTGAAACACCGTCTCTACTAAAAATACAAAAGTTACCTGGGTGTGATAGCGTGTACCTGTAGTCCCAGCTACTTGGGAGGCTGAGACAGGGGAATCGCTTGAACCTGGGAAGCAGAGGTTGCAGTGAGCCGAGATCCTGCCACTGCACTCCAGCCTGGCAACAGAGCAAGACTCAGTCTTAAAAAAAAAAAAAAAAAAGAAAGAAAGAAAAAGGGTAGAGAAAGGGATAGCTGCTCACACTATTAGTCTTTACTCCAGTTCTAATTCTACATGTATTGTCCTGAGTATTTGAGAAAAAAAATTTTAAATGACCCTAGTCAAATTTCATCTGTTACTGATGAAAATTACACTGTAAAATGATACATTAAGTTCAGTATATTTTAAAGATACATTCAAAACATTTATAGAACTACAAAAAAAAATGGAATTATGTTCAATGAATCCTCACGTAGCAAATTTAAGCTTTCAAAAAAAAAAAAAAAAACTAAGCTTCTTAAACTATTTAAAGCATTGCCTATAATGCTTACGATACAAAATTTAGAAAGTCAAACCTACTCTTTCTGGAACTGAAAAGCCCCTTTCCCCTTCAAAATAGAATCCCTGACAGGCTGCATATGATCGAAATTGTCAGTAAAGAAACACAGGATTGGGCAGGCGCAGCGGTTCATGCCTATAATCCCAGCACTTTGGGAGGCTGAGGTGGGTGGATCACAAGGTCAGGAGTTCGAGACAAGCCTGGCCAATATGGTGAAACCCCATCTCTACCAAGAATAAAAAAATTAGCCGGGCGTGGTGGCGTGCACCTGTAGTCCCAGCTACTCGGGAGGCTGAGGCACGAGAGTCGCTTGAACCTGGGAGGCAGAGGTTGCAGTGAGCCGAGATTGCGCCACTGAACTCCAGCCCTGGGTGACAGAGTGAGACACTATCTCAAAAAAAAAAGAAAAGAGAAAAGAAACACAGGATTGACACAAAGGACCAAATCCTTGGAACAAAAGTTTCTCCCTCACGTGGTATCACAGCCACTGCTTTTTCACTGTGATGGTTAACTCTACGAGACAGCTAGGCTGCGCCATGAGGCCCAGTTGTTTGGTCAAACACCAGTCTAGATGGTGCTGTAAAGGTATTCTTTAAATGATATTAACATTTAAACCAGTGGACTCTGAGTAAAGCAGATGACCCTCCATAATGTGTCATCCAATCTGCTGCAGGCCTTTGGAGCAAACACTGAGATTTTCCCAAGAGGAAGAAATTCTCAAGACTGAAACAGTGAAACACTGGCTGAGGTTCCAGCCTGCTGCTCTGCAGAAACTCACACTCATGACTGCAGCAGAGTCTTAGCCTGTTTCCAGACTTGCCGGCCTCCTCAGCCACGTGAGCCACTGCCTTAACGTCAGTCAAGCGACCTCTCTCTGTCTCTGTATATGTGTTTGTGAGTGTGCATGTGTGTGTATGCATGTGTGTGTCACTTAATGGAAACATGCGAGAAATATCTTGCTGGTTGGTTTCATTGTTGTGTGAACATCACAGAGTGGACTTACACAAACCTACATGGTCCAGCCTACTACACACCTAGGCTTTATGCTATAGCCTACTGCCTCCAGGCTACAAACAGGTACAGCATGGTACTGTGCTGAAAACTGTAGACAACTGTAACACAATGGTAAGGATTTGTGTATCTAAACATATCTAAACATAGGAAAGATACAGTAAAAATAAGGTATTATAATCTTATGTGACCGCCATCACATATGTGGGTCCAAAACATCCTTATACAGTGGGTGACTGTGTGTGTAGACATGCACACAAAGTGGGGCTATCGGAAAACATGTTCTATGTAAAAGTTCATGCTAAAAAGAAGCCCTGTAAAGACAGAAACTTCTTTTATCATCAATTTAGATGCCAAGGGACACTGTCTTGTGCTCTGCCTTTGACAGAGTTTGGAAATCTCATGTTGAATTGTAATCCCCAGTGCTGGAGGTGGCACCCCGTGGGAGGTGTTTGGACCATGGGAGCAGATCCATCAGGACTTTGTGCTGTCTTCATGATAGTGAGTTCTCGTGAGATCTGGTCATTTAAAAGTGTGTGGCACCTCCCCCGAACCTTACTCATGCTTTTGCAGGTGATGCACCTGCCCCCGCTTCACCTTCCGCCATGACTGTAAACTTCCTGAGGCCTTCCCAGAAGCTGAGCAGATGACAGCATCATGCATCTTATACAGTCTGCAGACCCATGAGCCAATTAAACTTCTTTTGTTTATAAATCACCCAGACTCAGGTGTTTATTTATTTATTTTTTGAGACAGGGTCACCCAGGCTGGAGTGGTATAATCTCAGCTCACTGCAACCTCCACCTCCTAGGTTCAAATGATTCTCCTGCCTCAGCCTCCCAAGTAGCTGGGATTACAGGCACCTACCACCATGCCCAGCTAATTTTTGTATTTTTAGTAGAGACGGGGTTTCACCATGTCACCCAGGCTAGTCTTGAGCCCACGGCCTCAAGTGATCCGCCTACCCTGGCCTTACAGGCGTGAGCTGCCGCACCCAGCCTCAGGTGTTTCTTTATAGCAATTCAAGAACAGCCTAATACAGCCTTTTAACCTATGAATTGATGACAGAGGGAGAGAAAGAGAGAGAGAGAGAGAAAAAAAAGAGAAACCTAAACATTCTCAAAATGCTATCAAGGGAAGCACATCTAAAACATAAACTTAAAACATAATACAAAATTATTCCTATATTTTAAACTTACTTCAGGAAAGCAGGGCTTGTAGCCCGGACTCTGCAGACTTCAATGCTCACACTGGCTGGGTCACCAGTGGCCTCTCAGCTGTGGAATCCAATCCCTCCTCCCTCATGAGTGAGCGAGCATTCACCCCCTTACCAATACGATCCTTCTAGAAACACACTCTCTTCCTGACCCCAATCATGAATACGTCCCCAGGTTTTTCTCTCTACGTTATATTTTCTAACACCTCTGAAACACCCGTCTGTTCCCATAACTCCACAGCTAGCCTGGTCTCCTCCTGAGCAGCCGCATGCTCCTCTGGTTGCTCTCCAGACATCTCTATGAGGATTTCCTGCTCCCTCCCCAAACCCAAACTCCACAATGGGAAAGTGAATGTATTACTCTCTCCACAAGGCCAAGGCCGCCTCATCAAGCTCTGCTTCTGTCAGTCATTCAATCTGATTCAAAGTCTTGGATCCTCCTGAATGTCCCCTTCTTCCTTGCTACCATATCAGATCAGGGTTTGAGTTGTACCCATTCACCTCTCACAAGAGTCCCCACAAGAACTGTCCTTCCTCTGGCCCAGGCCTCGTGGCCTCAGGCTGACTCTCCTGGGTTGGCCCTGGCACTCTCTCCAGCAACTGGTCTCTCTCGCTCCCCACCCAAACTATGCACATCAATCTTCCTAAAACACTTCTTGCTTCATGTCATTCCCTGATTCAAAACACTTTTATCTTGGTACATTCTTTATTTTCTAGGTTGATTTGAACATTCAGTTGTCAATCATGCTAGCAATGTTAGGCATTTAAAACTTTAAATTTCAAGAGACAAAACTTTTAATGTAATTGGTCAGCTCTGATTGTCTCTTGCAGCATTTCTCTGGGGTTTTTTGTTTGTTTTTTTTTCCCTTCTCCTAAGCCCTCCTAAAACTTAACATTCTAATATAAACTAATTCCAGTTCAAAATTCCAGCCCCTAAGTCACTGACGCTGACTCCCACGTTAGGAGTTTTAAGTTCTAATCTTGTATAAATGAATCACTGCATGCAGCAAACTCTTCATTCACCCACTGGAAAAACTTCACTGAGCAGCGACTCTGTACCAGGCACTGCTGCAGGCCCTGGAAGCACAACAGTGAACAGAGCAAACCAGGTTCTTGCCTTCAACGTGCTTACAGACAGGGAGTCAAGAAAGTAATATAATAAATAGCACATGATCACAAGTGCTTTGAAGAAAAACAAAGGTCAGTAAAATAAAGGTACAGAGCAGGTGACACAGGCAGGAGATGACACTTCACATGAGTTAGTCTGGGGAGACCCGTTGGTAGGGAGATACTGCAGCAGTCCTGAACGCAGGAGGGCCCGAGCCTCAGGTACCTGGAGGAAGAGCTTGCTATGCAGAGTGTTCAGTTAGTACAAAGGCACCAAGAGGGAGTGTGTTCGGTGAGCTCAAAGCGCAGAGAGAACAATGCACTTGACCCAGTGAGAGAGAGAGTGCTGGAGAGATGGCCGAGTGGCAGAGGAAGCCAGCCTTCTTCAGGGCAATGGGGAGGACTCTGGATTTGACCTAATCTGTGAGGAAACCACAGGGCCACAGAAGTGAAACAGCTGACTGGCCCTGTGCAAGGCTCACTCCTGCTGCTGTGTGGAAGGAGACCAGCAAGGAGCAAGGCCAAGGCCGGGAGGCCAAGGAGAGGCTGTCTCACTGGACCAGGCATGGGCCGTGGGCAGAGCAGTGCAGGTGGCAAAAAGAGTCCACAAGATTTGCTGTCTGGTGGGGTGTGATACTAAGAGTAGAGTCAAGAATGACTTCAAAGACTTGGACCTGAGCAAATGGAAGAACAGGGATGTAATTTTCAGAGATAAGGGAAGAAACACATGGAGGGTAGAAGCGTAAGGTTTAGTTTTGAACAAGTCTGAGATAACTGACTGATAGGGTTTGGCTGTGTCCCCACCCAAATCTCATCTTGAATTGTAGCGTGGAAGGGACCTGGTGAGAGGTAACTGAATCATGAGGGTGGGTCTTTCCTGTGCTGTTCTCGTGATAGTGAATAAGTCTCACGAGATCTCATGGTTTTATAAGGGGAAGTTTCCCGGCACAAATTCTCTTGCTGCCATGTAAGAAGTGCCTTTTGCCTTCCACCATGATTATAAGGCCTCTGCAGCCATGTGGAACTGAGTCCAGTAAATCTCTTTTTCTTTATAAATTATGCAGTCTCAGGTATGTCTTTATCAACAGTGTGAAAACGGACTCACACACTAACTTTCCATGGAAACACTGAATACACAGTTTAATATATTCCTTGAGTTCAGGGGGAAAGAAAAGTTTGCAGATCAACCTGCGAGTTATCAGTTTATAGACAAGGCTGTGGGACTAAGTGGGTGAAGAGAGAGGTTGAAGGCCTGAGCCTTGCAGTCTCCCAACACTGAGAGATTGAGAGGACAAAGGGGGGCAGCAAAGGAAAAAACCAACTCCAGTAGGGTCCTGGGGATCAAAGACACAGTTACCCAGGAAGGAGGGTGCAGCCAGCTTCGTCACATGCTGCTGAGAGGAAATTCTTAGTTCTCTTCCTCGCATAAGAAAGTCTCTTAGATCAGGGAATCACGTTCAGGAAGCCATGCAAAAGTCGAAAAAGAAAGTTTTCATGAAGGTGTTTATTCCAGATGTTTTCTTTTTTGGATTAGATGTTAAGATTTCCATTCATTGAATGCATTCATTCTCTTACGTTTCAACATTAACACCTCCATTGTAGAAAACATGCAGATTATTGATGTTAACTCTTAAAGAAAACTTTTAAATAAATCTTGCCAAATATAACCATATAGAAAATGTTCAGAGTTAATAAGTAACAGGAAATATCTATTTAAATAGCAGACTTTCAATAACCTAACAAAGAGAGATGATGTTTGGAATATACAATTTTTTGAAAGGAATAATTATTTCTTCTCAACAGAAATCCCTTCTCCAATCTTTCATAGCTTACCTAAAATACCATGGCTGAAACTATTAATGTGTTAGGAAAGAAGAGTTTCTTGCCACTAAAGATTAAGAGAGAAGGTAAAAGGCACTCTGCAATTTCCTTCCCTGGTGCAGCTCACTTTCATTCCTATCCACAGTGGTGAGAAGGGGAAAGAAAGCGAGGCCCGGACCGCGGGGTCGGGGGCGGGGAGGGCGTAGAAGGAGCCGGGGGTGGGGTGGACAGGGACAGTTAACAAACACAAAGGCTCATTCCAGAGGGTCCTATCTGGAGCATCAGGGACGTGCTCAGTAGCCCTTCTGGTCCTTCTGGACTGCAGATTTATGACACAGGCTTAGTTTAGACGTCTAGAACTTTAGAAGAGAAGCAACACTTCAGATGGTGACCCAGACTTGCCCCTGGAAAAGCCAGAGTTTAGAGGCAGGAGAAAATGATATTCGCTGACCTCTGTCACATCTCTAAATCTGTCCTTTCTGACAGGCAGGATTGGAAGTCCAGGTCACTTCCCATCGGTTCGAAAACTACCCAATTGCCTTAAGTGCACAAAGACGTTCTATTTGAGGCTTTATTTCAAATGCAAGTTATAGGGATGCTCTACTGTTTTTACACAAAACATTAACTATTTGTTGAAGGTCTCACAATGTAACATAATCTGTATGTAACATACAGGCACGAGCCACCACACCTGGCCCTGGTATTTCCACCAGAAAACCAATGCCTCGTGTATTTTAAACGCATATTCTGTTAATGATACATTTTGTTTTTATTCTGTTTCCATTAATACATAATTTTCCCTCAAGTATACTGTTCAACAATCATTGTGCCATATGATTAATTCTTAGAAAGCAAATGGGAACTAAATAAAGATGATGCTAGATGGGCCTAAATATCCAAAAGCTGCCTAGGGCCATCACAGAAACCACAGAAGATGTAATTGCACACTATCACATGGAGCAGGACAGAGACCAAGCTCTGTGGATGCCCTGCTGCACCCAAGCCACGTGACTTGGGGGAAGAGGGACAAACAGCCTGGGAAGTGGGAGTGTCACCTCCAGCTGCTGACAGAGCGGAGTAATCAAACACCACACACAACACCCAGTTTACAAACGGCAGGGATTTTCATTTTCATTTTCTACCCAGAGACCTGTCCGTCCTTTAAGGTGTTAAATGGCATATCACTAAGTATCTTTATTTTCCAGCACACCCACTGTTTCTAGAACTGTTTCTACAGTTGCCACAGGCAACTGTACCTGTCAGGCAAGACTCTGAACCCAGCAGTCACCTGAATGAAATCTGAGAAGCCTTGTTACCTATCACCAAGTCCAACCCATAAAGCTGAAGCCATTTACTGGCAAAGTTGCCTCTGTCTTGCATTTGACAGCAATTTTTTTTTTTTTTTTTTTTTTACTGTACTTTATGTTCTAGGGTACGTGTGCACAACGTGCAGGTTTGTTACATATGTATACATGTGCCATGTTGGTGTGCTGCACCCATTAACTCGTCATTTACGTTAGGTATATCTCCTAATGCTATCCCTCCATACCCCCGATCCCACAACAGGTGTGTGATGTTCCCCTTCCCGAGTCCAAGTGATCTCATTATTCAGTTCCCACCTATGAGTGAGAACATGTGGTGTTTGGTTTTCTGTTCTTGCGATAGTTTGCTGAGAATGATGGTTTCCAGCTGTATCCATGTCCCTACAAAGGACATGAACTCATCCTTTTTCATGGCTGCATAGTATTCCATGGTGTATATGTGCCACATTTTCTTAATCCAATCTGTCACTAATGGACATTTGGGTTGGTTCCAAGTCTTTGCTACTGTGAAGAGTGCCACAATAAACATACGTGTGCATGTGTCTTTATAGAAGCATGATTTATAATCCTTTGGGTATATACCCAGTAATGGGATGGCTAGGTCAAATGGTATTTCTAGTTTCAGATCCTTGTGGAATCGCCATGCTGTCTTCCACAATGGTTGAACTAGTTTACAGTCCCACCAGCAGTGCAAAAGTGTTCCTATTTCTCCACATCCTCTCCAGCACCTGTTGTTTCCTGACTTTTTAATGATCACCATTCTAACTGCTGTGAGATGGTATCTCATTATGGTTTTGATTTGCATTTCTCCAATGGCGAGTGATGATGAGCATTTTTTCATGTGTCATTGGCTGCATAAATGTCTTCTTTTGAGAAGTGTCTGTTCATATCCTTTGCCCACTTTTTGATGGGGTTGTTTTTTTCTTGTAAATTTGTCTGAGTTCTTTGTAGGTTCTGGATATTAGCCCTTTGTCAGATGAGTAGATTGCAAAAATTTTCTCCCATTCTGTAGGTTGCCTGTTCACTCTGATGGTAGTTTCTTTTGCTGTGCAGAAGCTCTTTAGCTTAATTACATCCCATTCGTCAATTTTGGCTTTTGTTGCCATTGCTTTTGGTGTTTTAGACATGAAGTCCTTGCTCATGCCTATGTCCGGAATGGTATTGCCTAGGTTTTCCTCTAGGGTTTTTATGGTTTTAGGTCTAACATTTAAGTCTCTATAAGACTTAAATGTTTTCGTATAAGGGGTAAGGCAGGTATCCAGTTTCAGCTTTTTACTTCTGGCTAGCCAGTTTTTCCCAGCACCATTGATTAAATAGGGAATCCTTTCCCCATTTCTTGTTTTTGTCAGGTTTGTCAAAGATCAAATGGTTGTAGATGTGTGGTATTGTTTCTGAGGGCTCTGTTCTGTTCCATTGGTCTATATCTCTGTTTTGGTACCAGTACCATGCTGTTTTGGTTACTGTAGCCTTGTAGTATAGTATGAAGTCAGGTACCGTGATGCCTCCAGCTTTGTTCTTTTGGATTAGGATTGTCTTGGCAATGCAGGCTCCTTTTAGGTTCCATATGAACTTTAAAGTAGTTTTTTCCAATTCTGTGAAGAAAGTCATTGGTAGCTTAATAGGGATGGCACTGAATCTATAAATTACCTTGGGCAGTATGGCCATTTTCATGATATTGATTCTTCCTATCTATGAGCATGGAATGTTCTTCCATTTCTTTGTGTCCTCCTTTATTTCATTGAACAGTGGTTTGTAGTTCTCCTTGAAGAGGTCCTTCACATCCTGTGTAAGTTGCATTCCTAGGTATTTTATTCTCTTTGAAGCAGTTGTGAATGGGAGTTCACTCATGATTTGGCTCTCTGTTTGTCTGTTATTGGAATGTATAAGAATGCTGTGATTTTTCCACATTAATTTTGTATCCTGAGACTTTGCTGAAGTTGCTTATCAGCTTAAGGAGATTTTGGGCTGAGACGATGGGGTTTTCTAAATACACAATCATGTCATCTGCAAACAGGGACAATTTGACTTCCTCTTTTCCTAACTGAATAGTCTTTCTTTCGTTCTCTTGCCTGATGGCCCTGGCCAGAACTTCCAACACTATGTTGAATAGGAGTGGTGAGAAAGGGCATCCATGTCTTGTGCCAGTTTTCAAGGGGAATGCTTCCAGTTTTTGCCCATTCAGTATGATACTGGCTGTGGGTTTGTCATAAATAGCTCTTATTATTTTGAGATACGTTCCATCAATACCAAATTTATTGAGAGTTTCTAGCATCAAGGGCTGCTGAATTTGGTCAAAGGCCTTTTCTGCATCTATTGAGATAATCAGGTGGTTTTTGTCTTTGGTTCTGTTTATATGCTGGATTACATTTATTGATCTACATATATTGAACCAGCCTTGCATCCCAGGGATGAAGCTCATTTGATCATGGTGGATAAGCTTTTTGATGTATTACTGGATTCAGTTTGCCAGTATTTTATTGAGGATTTTTACACTGATGCTCATCAGGGATATTGGTCTAAAATTCTCTTTTTTGTTGTCTCTCTGCCATGCTTTGGTATCAGGATGATGTTGGCCTCATAAAATGAGTTAGGGAGGATTCCCTCTTTTTCTATTGATTGGAATAGTTTCAGAAGGAATGGTACCAGCTCCTCCTTGTACCTCTGGTAGAATTCAGCTGTTTATCCGTCTGGTCCTGGACTTTTTTTGGTTGGTAGGCTATTCATTATTGCCTCAATTTCAGAGCCTGTTACTGGTCTACTCAGGGATTCAACTTCTTCCTGGTTTAGTCTTGGAAGAGTGTATGTGTCCATGAATTTATCCATTTCTTCTAGGTTTTCTAGTTTATTTGTGTAGAAGTGTTTATAGTATTCTCTGATGGTAGTTTGTATTTCTGTGGGGTCGGTGGTGATATCCCCTTTATCATTTTTTATTGTGTCTATTTGATTCTTCTCTCTTTTCTTCTTTATTAGTCTTGTTAGTGGTCTATCAATTTTGTTGATCTTTTCAAAAAAACAGCTCCTGGATTGATTTTTTTAAGGGTTTTTTTGTGTCTCTATCTCCTTCAGTTCTGCTCTGATCTTAGTTATTTCTTTCCTTCTGTTATCTTTTGAATGTGTTTGCTCTTGCTTCTCTAGTTCTTTTAATTGTGATATTAGGGTGTCAATTTTAGATCTTTTCTGCTTTCTCTTGTGGGCATTTAGTGCTATAAATTTCCCTCTACACACTGCTTTAAATGTGTCCCAGAGATTCTGGTATGTTGTATCTTTGTTCTCACTGGTTTCAAAGAACATCTTTATTTCTGCTTTCATTTTGTTACGTACCCAGTAGTCATTCAGGAGCAGGTTGTTCAGTTTCCATGCAGTTGAGCGGTTTTGAATGAGTTTCTTAATCCTGAGTTCTAGTTTGATTGCACTGTGCTCTGAGAGACAGTTTGTTAGAATTTCTGTTCTTCTACATTTGCTGAGGAGTGCTTTACTTTCAACTATGTGGTCAATTTTGGAATAAGTGTGATGTGGTGCTAAGAAGAATGTATATTCTGTTGATTTGAGGTGGAGAGTTCTGTAGATGTCTATTAGATCCGCTTGGTGCAGAGTTGAGTTCAATTTCTGGATATCTTTGTTAACTTTCTGTCTCATTAATCTGTCTAATGTTGACAGTGGGGTGTTAAAGTCTCCCATTACTGTTGTGTGGAAGTTTAAGTCTCTTTGTAAGTCTCTAAGGACTTGCTTTATGAATCTGGGTGCTCCCATATTGGGTGCATATATATTTAGGATGGTTAGCTCTTCTTGTTGAATTGATCCCTTTACTATTATGTAATGGCCTTCTTTGTCTCTTTTGATCTTTGTTGGTTTAAAGTCTGTTTTATCAGAGACTAGGATTGCAACCCCTGCCTTTTTGTTTTCCATTTGCTTCGTAGATCTTCCTCCATTCCTTTATTTTGAGCCTGTGTGTGTCTCTGCATGTGAGATGGGTCTCCTGAATACAGCAAACTGATGGGTCTTGACTCTTTATCCAATTTGCAAGTCTGTATCTTTTAATTGGAGCATTTAACCCATTTACTTTTAAGATTAATATTGTTATGTGTGAACTTGATCCTGTCGTTATGATGTTAGCTGGTTATTTTGCTCATTAGTTGATGCAGTTTCTTCCTAGCATTGATGGTCTTTACATTTTGGCATGTTTTTGCAGTGGCTGGTACCGGTTGTTCCTTTCCATGTTTAGTGCTTCCTTCAGGAGCTCTTGTAGGAAAGGCCTGGTGGTGACAATATCTCTCAGCATTTGCTTGTCTGTAAAGGATTTTATTTCTCCTTCACTTATGAAACTTAGTTTGGCTGGATATGAAATTCCGGGTTGAAAATTCTTTTCTTTAAGAATGCTGAATATTGGCCCCCACTGTCTTCTGGCTTGTAGAGTTTCTGCTGAGAGACCCGTTGTTGGTCTGATGGGCTTCCCTTTGTGTGTAACCTGACCTTTCTCTCTGGCTGCCCTTAACATTTTTTCCTTCATTTCAACTTTGGTGAACCTGACAATTAAGTGTCTTGGAGTTGCTCTTCTCGAGGAGTATCTCAGTGGTGTTCTCTGTATTTCCTGAATTTTAATGTTGGCCTGCCTTGCTAAGTTGGGGAAATTATCCTGGATAATATCCTGCAGAGTGTTTTCCAACTTGGTTCCATTCTCCCTGTCACTTTCAGGTACACCAGCCATAGATTTGGTCTTCTCACATGGTCCCATATTTCTTGGAGGCTTTGTTCATTTCTTTTTATGCTTTTTTTCTCTAAACTTCTCACTTCATTTCATTCATTTGATCTTCAATCACTGATACCCTTTCTTCCAGTTGATCGAGTAGGTTACTGAAGCTTGTGCATTTGTCACGTAGTCCTCGTGTCATGGTTTTCAGCTCTATAAGGTCATTTAAGGACTTCTCTACATTGGTTATCCTAGTTAGCCATTCATCAAATCTTTTTTCAAGGTTTTTAGCTTCTTTGAGATGGGTGCAAACTTCCTCCTTTAGCTCCAAGAAGTTTGATCATTTGAAGCCTTCTTCTCTCAACTCGTCACAGTCATTCCCTGTCCAGCTTTGCTCTGTTGCTTGTGAGGAGCTGCGTTCCTTTGGAGGGGGAGAGGCACTCTGATTTTTAGAATTTTCAGCTTTTTTGCACTGCTTTCTCCCCATCTTTGTGGTTTTATCTACCTCTCGTCTTTGATGATAGTGATGTACAGATGGGGTTTTGGTGTGGATGTCCTTTCTGTTTGTTAGTTTTCCTTCTAACAGTCAGGATCCCCAGCTTCAGGTCTGTTGGAGTTTGTTCGAGGTCCACTCCAGACTCTATTTGCCTGGGTATCAGCAGCAGAGGTTGCAGAAGAGTGAATATTGCTGAACAGAAAATGTTTCTGCCTGATTCTTCCTCTGGAACCTTCATCTCAGAGGGGTACCCAGCCATGTGAGGTGTGAGGTGTCAGTCTGTCCCTAGTGGGGGATGTCTCCCAGTTAGACTACTCAGGGGTCAGAGACCCACTTGAGCGGGCAGTCTGTCCATTCTCAGATCTCAGACTCCGTGCTGGGAGAACCACTACTCTCTTCAAAGCTGTTAGACAGGGACATTTAAATCTGCAGAGGGTTCTGCTGCCTTTTGTTTGGCCATGTCCTGTCCCCAGAGGAGTCGACAGAGGCAGGCTAGCCTCTTTGAGCTGCGGTGGGCTCCACCCAGTTCATGCCACCCAGTTCTGGAAGCTTTGTTTACCTACTTAAGCCTCAGCAATGGCGGGGAACCCCTCCCCCCGCCTCGCTGCCACCTTGCAGTTAGATCTGACTGCTGTGCTAGCAATGAGGGAGGCTCTGTGGGCATGGGACCCTCCGAGCCAGGGGCGTGGGATATAATCTCCTGGTGTGCCATTTGCTAAGACCCTTGGTAAAGCACAGTATTAGGGTGGGAGTGACCCGATTTCCAGGTGTTGCGTGTCACGGTTTCCCTTGGCTAGGAAAGGGAATTCCCTTCCCCCTCATGCTTCCCGGGTGACGTGATGCCTTGCCCTGCTTTGGCTCTCACTCAGTGAGCTGCACTCCCTGTCCTGCACCCACTATCCGACACACCCCAGTGAGATGAACCTGGTACCTCAGTTGGAAATGCAGAAATCACCTGTCTTCTGTGTCGCTCATGCTGGGAGCTGGAGGCTGGAGCTGTTCCTATTCGGCCGTCTTGGAACCGCCCCCCGAAAGCAATTTATTCTTACTTTACATATAACTGTGATACCTTGGGGCTTACCTGGAATATAAACCAATGCCAGGGTACATAAGTATGACAAAAATGCCTATGAATTAAAATAATCTTAAATCATCAGAATTTAAGAGATATCATAAACTTAAGCCATCAGAAATTAACAGAATAATGCACAGTACCACTCCAGGATCGGCCTGCATGGGTTTCAAAATTCAGTGTGTGCTCAGGCCAATCTGCTTAATTTCTCTGACATGTATTTTCTTAAATATTCAATGGAGATAATAGTTATTACCACCTCACAGGGATGTACTGAGTCTTAAATAAAATAATCCAGGCAAAAGGCTTAGCACAGTGCCTGAAATACAGCGAGCATGCACTAATGTGATAGTTCTTTTTTTTTTTTTTTCCCCCCCACAGGTAGTCTTGCTCTGCTGCCCAGGTTAGAGTGCAGTGACAGGATCACACAGCTCACTGTAGCCTCAAACTCCTGGTCTCAAGATATCCTCCAGCCTGAACCTCCTAAGTAGCCTAGACTACAGGCACATGCCACCACACCCAGCCAATATTTTTATTTTTTAATATTTTTGTAGAGATAGGGTCTCGATACCCAGACTCGCCTCAAGTGATCCTCTTGCCTCAGCCTCCAAAGTGCTGGGATTACAGGTATGAGCCACCGCACATGGCCCTGTTATTTCCATCAGAAAAAGAATACCTGATATTAACTTGCTCAGATTTGGAAGTCAGAGAGGCACACATAATTCTTAAACAAAATTTTAAAGATTTCAGCCCAAAATGGTTAATTTCTAAAGTGTACTGCTTCAAGTGAAATTCACTATACACTAATGTAACCCTCCAGATTTATAGATAATTGAGATTTTGCTATAGCATTTTTTCATATAAAAAATAAATATATATAATGCCTGAATATTAAAAATGCTGGGTTTTTTTTTTAATTTAGATATTGAAAAGGCTCTTTAATTATCTGAGGGCAACAGATCCATGCATTTAAAAGCTCAGATTTTTGTCACAGTTGTCAGAATCCTTAATATCATGATTTTTACAGTTTTTTTTAAATACAAAGATAAATGACTTCACACTATTTCAGGATTTTTGATGTGCGAGTGGGAAGATGGTGTGGGAGGATATAATGACTAACAGTTGAAGAAAAACTTTTGAAGAGTTCCTAAGTGTTGGAAAAGTTTAGCTGTGCCGTGTGTGAGAAAATCCCTATGCAAAGTTCAACAGCAGTGAGCTCAGAGGGATAGGACCAAATCAACTAACATTCATTACACATTCTTTGTTCTTCTTAAATAGCCCGGCAGAACAGAATTAGAATTCCAGAAAATTGTGTACCAATCCAAGGTATGACTTTAACAGTATACAGCTAAGGTTCTATAGAAAACAGTTTCACCTAACCTGCAGCTTTTTAATATCCTCATACTGCATTTATACAGCCAGAAAATAAGCTGCTTAAATGACATTTTCAAATGTAAACTCCTATGTTTTGTTAATTAGATATAAATTAGTTTATAAACTGTCCAAGTAGAGAATGAAGGAATATTAAAAACTTTTTTTTTTTTTTTTAAAAAAAACAGGGTCTTACTTTGTCACCCAGGCTGGAGTGCAGGAGTGCAATGGTGCCATCTCAGCTCACTGAAACCCCCACCTGCCAGGCTGAAGCCATCTTCCCACCCCAGCCCCCGAGTAGCTAGGATTACAAGTGCACACCACCACACCCGGCTAATTTTTGTATTTTTTGTAGAGACAAGTTTTCACCATACTGCCCAGGCTGGTCTTGAACTCGTAGGCTCAGGTGATCGGCCTGCCTCAGCCTCCCAGTAACTGCTGGTATTACAGGCATGAGCCACCACACGCAGCCTTGAAAACTACTTCAAATTAGCCTAGTTTGAGTTTTGAACTTTTGCTTTTTTAATTAAAGAAGAGTAGAAAATTTTAATCAGCTGAGGAGTAGCAACTGCTTTCAATTAAAAACAAGAATAAATTGATATATTAAATTATTTTTACTGTACTAGTTTTGTTGTGGTTTCAATTAAACACCATTGTCAACAGAAAAATCTCATTCACAATTAGAAAAAAATCATATGGGCGCCAGGCACAGTGGCTCTCGCCTGTAATCCCAGCGCTTTGGGAGGCCAAGACGGGTGAACTGCACTGAGCTCAGGAGTTTAAGACCAGCACGCGTAGTATGATGAAACACTGCCTCTATAAAAATACAAAAATTAGCCGGGGATAGTAGCATGCACCTGTAATCCCAGCTACTCAGGAGGTTCAGGCTGGACAATCATTTGAGCTAGGGAAGTAGAGACTGAAGTGAGCCAAGACTGCACCACTGCACTCCAGCCTGGGTGACAGAGACCCTGTCTCAATTTAAATAAACAAACAAAAAAAAAACTGTATATAGAAACACTTATCATCCACACTTCAAATATTCTGAAAGCTTCATAACTTCAATATCAAAGCAGAGAATTCAAGCATGGTTATTTTAACATTGATCTGAATGTATTTAAAAACTAATTATGTCAAAAACAGATTTTAGAAATCCCAAACCATTTAAAAGTAGAGAGACTTGATGGATTCACGCAAACTTGTCTTTGAGGTAGGTACAAGGCTCGTCTCAGACTTACTCAGCATGGTTGACTTAGTACCTTTATTCTGACCACCATGGCCTATGCTGGTAAAACACGGCATATTTGGAAAAGAAAAATATTTGTACTGTAAATTCTTGGAGATACATATATTTGACATCCTGTTGTTTAGATATAAATGGGGGAAAAGTGAAGTAAACTCACAAAAAAAAAAACATGATGATGGCAGCCCGGAAAAAGATCAAAGGTCTAAGACCTTTTGACTTACTCAGAGCCTTCTGAGTGGAAACATGGAGAATAAAGGGAATATTAGAGAGACTGAACAAAAGGGACAGCTCCTCCAGAACCGGCTGGATGGAATGCTCGCTTGCTCGAAGGCCAAAGCTCTGCCTAGCTCTCCTGCAAATCAGTCCAATGTAGTGAACTTTATGTTAACAATAAACTAAATGTCAGGTGCCAAAAACAACTAGAATTATTGTTTTCCTGTGCAGTTGTGTATTAAGCCAGCTAACTATTTTCTTTTGATAAAATGAAGTCTAATTTCAACTTAACCATACTGCATTTTGCATTGCTCTCTGTTCATAACAAGTTTAAAGAAATAGGTTGATCTTATAATTGAGTAAGATTAATCTTTATATATTATTAAGATTATCACTTTGGTCTAGGATTCAAACCATAATCTTTAAAGAACAGGACTGATAACAATTGCAAATGACATGATATTGATTTGAATCTATCTCAGTGAGAATTGTTACATGCATATATGTATGTATATAACAATTGTTATACATAATTGTTACATGCATACAAAATAAACCACTTTTAAAGAAAAGTAACTAAAGTCGCTAGGTCCAAATAAACATTTCCATCATCCTCAGCATCTATCCTGAGAGCAGAGATGGGGACATCAAAACATCTATCCCCTTAGCATTTTCTAAGTGAGACAATTTGGACGAAAGTAAACGGTAATCAGTGATTTCCTCCAAAAATGAAATGCTGTTATCTACATTACTACAGATTTAGTAAAATTACTGTGTCATTATTTGTATGTCTGAATTAAAGAGTTTGTTTCTACATTTTTATTACATGATTAAGTTTATTGTTGCAGAATAAATGGATAAATAACATCATTATACAAATAAATCAGAACTCTCAGTAATCACCAAGAGTAAAGGGTAGAGAAATAAGGCTGCAAAACCTGTGCAGAATGCTACAGATGCCCATCAGATATTCTATCTCATACAAAACGTTAAGTTTAACAGAAATACTCTCAGACACACAAAAATGGAATATAAACAACCACCCAAAGATAGTGCCTATTACTCAAGGTGACAGTAACATAACTGAAAAAAATTTTTTTAAAGATACTGAGTCTAGGCCAGGCATGGTGGCTCACGCCTGTAATCCCAGCACTTTGGGAGACCAAGGTGGGTGGATCACCTGAGGTCAGGAGTTTGAGACCACCCTGACCAACATGGTGAAGCCCTGTCTCTACTAAATACAAAAAATTAGCCGGGCATAGTGGCACATGCCTGTAAATCAGCTACTTGGGAGGCTGAGGCAGGAGAATTACTTGAACCCGGGAGATAGAGGAGGTTGCAGTGAGCCAAGATTGTGCCACTGCACTCCAGCCTGAGTGACAGAGCGAGACTCCATCTCAAAAAAAAAAAAAAAAGATACTGAGTCCGAGATTACAGGAAGCAGGGAATGAACACCACCCTTCACCAGGAGGAAGCCACAGAAGCCGTCTTGGTCTTGAATCATAGGAAATTAAATTCTAGTTTGAGCTTCAAGCTGTTAAGAAAGCTCAGGTATGAGACTGTGACGGCAAACGTCAAATAATAGCCACACAGAAAACCCCTGAGGACAAACAGTGAGACCTTCTCTCTCCACCAAGAAGTTTCTTTAGGCTGTAAACTCTACCAACATCTTAAACTTCAGGGAATCCTTGTGAAATGCACTGTTTTGAGAATGAGATGCCTGAAAAAGCAGAGCTATGTCCTGAATCTTACCAGGCAACAAGCAGCTGGGAGAATAGGACTTACCGCAATCCCTGCAGTTCAAAATAATCTAACAAAAAAAGAGACTATGACTTTGATCCACAAATTGGTAAATCTTGGTCAGTGAATTTCTGCCCAAATGATACAACTCTGTGGGGTGAAGTGGCCATGGAGAAACCAGATCACAACAGATTGGTCGAATCCAATACCTTTCATCACAAGTATGGGAATGAGTGTTCCTTCGGACACACGAACTTCTCAGGGAACCCCAGCTACGGGACGTCTCCTGACATCTGTGGGAGATCATTTTGCCTGTTAGAGCTGTATATCCAAGTATTATGCAGATTTGCCAAGATGGGATCCCAGTTCTAGCTGAAATTCACAAGGCGCCCCTCCCAATGGAGGGGGTATGATTAAAGCATCACCATCACCTGTGTATTTTTCAGCAAATCAATATGCTGGAAGAGATTCCTTCACAACTTCTGGAAATAGCATACCATACTTCCGAGAAGAAAGAAAAGTCACTGTGTCAAAAAAAAAAAAAAAAAGAAACAGCTTTTGATCTTGGTCTGATTTTAGCTGCAGAATAGAGCAAATGCCTTTGGTGTAGACATCTGTAAGGCATAGACTCACTTCTCTACATCAAAACCAAGACACTGCAGACTTTACAATTTTAAAGCTTCAAGGAGAGGCTTAAGGCATCAAAGAGAGATTCAAGAATCAATAATAAAGGGGCACAGGTTGACACACCTGTTCAGTTCGTGTCCCTAAAATGTGGCTCAGAAGCGGCCATTCTAAGTGATCTCTAGTAAAGATATCCTAATATCTTTACCTGTAGATTAACTTTTCTTTATAGCTACAGAAATTACAGACTAGAAAAAAACTGAAAAACCCCCTTGGAAGAGACAGAAGGTGGAATAATTGAGGGAAAAAATGAAATCAAATAGCAAACATTTCAAAATCCAGTATTTATGTCTTCAAAGGAAACAGGGAAATGTCTAGAGCAGTATTAGAGAACAGGAATAGTCTAGAATACATTTTTATTATTTTTTTGAGACAGAGTCTCACTCCAGTCACCCAGGCTGGAATGCAGTGGCACGATCTCAGCTTACTGAAACTGCTACCTCCCAGGTTCAAGCGATTATCGTGCCTCAGCCTCCCGAGCAGCTGGGACTATAGGTAAGCACTACTACACCAGGCTAATTATTTATTTATTTATTTTTGTATTTTTATAAAGATGCAGTTTCACCATGTTGGCCAGGGTGGTCTCAAGAATACTTTTATTTTGTTTAATTCCTATTTTTCCATAATAGATATTTTTGAAGTGATATATACAACATGAATTCTTATACATTAAATTCAAATGTAAACAGACTCACAGGGTCTGCTATTTAAGAAAGTCCTATCAGAAAAACAATTTTCTTTCCAAAGTGTGTAATCTCCGCCGGGCGCGGTGGCTCAAGCCTCTAATCCCAGCACTTTGGGAGGCCGAGACGGGCGGATCACGAGGTCAGCAGATCGAGACCATCCTGGCTAACACGGTGAAACCCCGTCTCTACTAAAAATACAAAAAACTAGCCGGGCGAGGTGGCGGCGCCTGTAGTCCCAGCTACTCGGGAGGCTGAGGCAGGAGAATGGCGTGAACCCGGGAGGCGGAGCTTGCAGTGAGCCGAGATCGCGCCACTGCACTCCAGCCTGGGCGACAGAGCAAGACTCCGTCTCAAAAAATAAATTAATTAATTAATTAATTAATTAATTGTGTAATCTCCTGAGCGGTTCCGAAAGTCAAGAGTGCAACGGAATCACCTCGCGATGACTGACGGACTGCGGGCCCCTCCCTCACAGCTTCTGTTTCAGTGCGTCTGGGGCAGGGCCCAGAAATTTGCGTTTTTAGTATAACTTCAGGCCATGCGCTCTGAGAACCAATGCCTCCGATCAGCGGAGCTGCGGGATTTGTGGAATGCATGTGTCTGCAGCAGTGCCCACTGAAGATCGTGTGTGTGTGTGTGTGTGTGTGTGTAGTGTCATGGGTTGTTGTGGAGTGTGTGGAGTGTATGTGTTGGTTTCTTGAGAGAAAAGGACACAGCTGGGAGAGTGATCTTGGGCTTTCTAGGAGAAACCTAAAGCTGAACCTGAGTCCTGCAACTTTATTAGCTGTGTGACTGGTTCCTCTTATGTATAACAAGGATAACACACTCAGGATTGTATTAAATACCAAATAAATGGAGATTACTTACCTTGCCTTGTTCCAGAGAACACTTAAGAAAGTTTTCAAATACACATAAAGTACAGTGAGACAAAGATAGCATGCATTAAACTGAAATGAAAAAGAAGAAAGCAAACAAAAGGTAGGGAAGTAAAATAGAAGCAGGAAGGGAGATAACACAAAACACATGCCACAAAAGTGACACATAGTCTAGGGAGAAGCCATAAGTTTGACCATAAACTTACCCACAAGGTGAAAATTTGCACTGGTAATTTACAAAACTCAGTGCCCACAGAAAGAAAGTAACCACTTGTCCTGGAAAAACAGAATGGTACTCCTGGTACTAAGAAAATGTGTTCGTGCCCCAACTGTCAGTCTTTCCTAACAAACTTTCTGTAGACACAATCTCATTCTGATGTCCCCAGAACCCATGCTTCACACTAGCTAGTTCCATGTGGCATGGTCCAGGTGGCTCCATGGGTCCCTGGCCTGTCTTCTTTTAAGCATTTATATAGCAACCATTGCTCTATTTTGCCTGGCAAGTGGTTGGGACTACTACTTCTCCAGGTTGCCAATGAAATACAGATCCATTTGCCTTAATCAGTAATTAAGATGGGAGGTAGCGGGGATATTCCTTTAGTAAACTGAGTGGACAACTCACACTGCTAATAGCAGTCACTTCACTATGACTGAGAGGCAGTCTAAGGGTTTCCTTTAGGTAGGGGCAGTATTCTCCATGGAAAAATGTTTGCACTCACTCTAATTGAGAGATGAACCGGCAAGTAAGATCCCAAAATAAAACAGCATTAAAGGTATGTGCCTAACATAGAGATTGAACTGATAAAAGTCATCAGAAAAGGTTAATACCTCCCAAAGGAATATTACTTGTTATTTCATTGGTGGGGGTAGTTGCTATTATTTTTCATTTTATAAGACTGAATACCAGCACCAGTTTAGTCTTGGCACAGGCAAAATGTCAGAGATGGGGTTTGCCTTCATGGTGCAAGTCAAGTTGGGTGTGAGTGTGTGTGTGTGTGCGCGTGGGTGCACAACCATCACAGCAGATTTGGAATTACGCTATCCAAGCAAACAAGTGGGTACTAGAGTATATCTACTTTTAACTTATTCCAAAGAGATCTGTGGCAAATCTAAACATTTTCTTAGCTATGAATTTTATAAAATTTATTCAGAGATTTCAAATAAGTACTTAAGACAGTTTCATGTACATAGAAATAAATGAATAGGCCCATACAAATCAAAAGAGCATCATGAACACAGCATGATCTTTGGTTTTAGTAAGACATACCATTTGGGGCATATAAGAATAAAGGTATCTTTAATAACAATTAAGGAAAAATTATTAATAAAAAATAAAGAGGTAGACATTTTATTTGATAGAAACAGAAGATTCTATTCTCTTAATAGAAAAATATTATACACTGCACCATTACAATAAGCTGTCTGTATGCAGTGTTTCAAAGAATAACATTTAAAATAACTGTAAATAGCACAAGCTAAGTGTTATCATTATGTAAGCATTTTACTGTAATGGGAGCCATTCCCATGACCTCTAGGAAATCCCTTAGCTCTTGTTCTTTATTTTTATACCAATTTCAAATGCGTAATTCTATCTGTAGACAGACATTTACATGTACATGGTTCCCCTCTTGTTTGCCTAGGATATAGGATGCATATTATCAAAGGAATCCCATACTTCTTATTCTTGGGTCAGGATAAACCCTGGGAAGTAGACCTCACACACTCACCTTAACACACTTTGTCCCATTAGCAAACACACAGCTAGTTCACTGGCTATGTGAAAAGGAAATCCCCCCACCCCTACCCCCCCCACACACACACACACATACACTCACTCTCTTCAAAAAAAAGTTACAACAACTTTCCTAGGAGCAAAACTGAAGTAGAAAGATAGAAATATGACTTGCCAAGTTACATTTATGAAATGCAGAGTCTTTCTACTAATGTAGAATTTTGAGAATCCATCATTTAAAAGAAGCACTCTAATTTTATTACAATTTACGGCTTTTCAAAAAATCTTCACAAGGAAGAATGCAGGCAAAACCAGCCCTTACAGGAAACCTCACATTCCAGACGTTCCACAGGCTGAGGCCCCAACTGTATCCCCAAGAACAGCTGCTGTCTGTTCCCCTCCAGCTTCCCACCCTAAATGTAATACTTACGGTTCACAAAAGGACATTTGCCACGCAAGCTATTATTTTGCAAAAACTAGATAGACGGTTTATGCATCTGCGTGAACACATTTGTGAAATACTAATTGGGGGTGCAGAAATGAGCGTCCTTTTGATGTCCTGTGTTTGCTTGTGGCAGGCATTTTTCTATCTGCTGTAGAAATGTTCTGCCTAGACCCAGCCACCCCTTACCTCGGAAGGGCACACCTTAAAGCCTTAACACCTCAAAGCCGGTTTTAGTATCTGTAGAATAAGGGGATATCAATAGCCTGCCTCTCTAACAAAACTGACATGATCACACCTGAGACAATTCATGTGAAAGTTATCAGACTGTAAATGAAATCATCATGGAAATGAAAGCAGTTACTATGTATTCGGTCCACTGTCCTACACACCTACTATTTAATTCATTTCACCCTTTGGACAGACAGCTCGACGAACAAGGTACTGTTATTTTCTTTTTTTTTTTTTTGAGACGGAGTCTCGCTCTGTCGCCCAGGCTGGAGTGCAGTGGCCGGATCTCAGCTCACTGCAAGCTCCGCCTCCTGGGTTCACGCCATTCTCCTGCCTCAGCCTCCCGAGTAGCTGGGACTACAGGCGCCCGCCACCTCACCTGGCTACTTTTTTGTATTTTTTAGTAGAGACGGGGTTTCACCGTGTTAGCCAGGATGGTCTCGATCTCCTGACCTCGTGATCCACCCGTCTCGGCCTCCCAAAGTGCTGGGATTACAGGCTTGAGCCACCGTGCCCGGCCTAGGTACTGCTATTTTCATCCCATATTATAAATGAACTGAGGCAAAAAGAAGTTATGCAATAAACTTCTCACAGACTGTAAGAGGTGGGACCAGAATTTCAAGCTAGCTAGGGTGACCCCAGGACCGACGCACTTAACCAGCTTGCTCAGGAGAATGGCAAAGAATCACAGATCAAGGCTGAAGCAACAAAAAACAGTCAAAACCACCACCACCACCTATACCATACTAGGATGTGGCTTCCAGAATGTGGCCCTGATTCTGTCACCACACACATTTCCTGCCGTAAGAACGACAGTACCACCCAGGCCCTGCCCGGGTGTCCTTAACGTGCAAGGATTGTACCTGACTGAATGACGGTATCCAGTTTTATGGCGGACGGGTAACATACACAAGACTGTGGAAAATTTCTCACATTTGGCATGGTAAAAGAGAAAGACTATACACGCATCAAAACTCATTCCATACATTTTGGAGAATGTCCTGTGGGTTGGGCAGCGTAACAGGGTCACAAAAAGAAAACCCCACTTAGGTTCCAGGCATCATGTTAAGTGGTAAAAGGCTTTGCGTCAATAGTGCAAGTTTCTTCTCATCCAAGGATCGGAAAAAGAAAGGCAAGGACAGGGGGTCATCGACCCAGGACCCAAGTTTCCGCAGCACAGGTGGGGCGAGTCCTCCCAGATTTGTACTCAAGACTTCATGGAGCTATCACGGAATTCTCTGTGGAATGATATTTACAATAAGGGCAGAACGCCAAAGCAGAAGGCAAAATCTGGCTTGATTTTCCCCAGAGCCAAAAGATAATTTCTCAAAATGTGCCTTGTCTTTATCTCTTGAAATGAGAAAACGCTTTGTAGCCTTCATTCACCACAATCCCATCTCCCACAGGTTTTTATTTCATTTCCCATCTCCTCCTTTCCTCCAGCCAGCCCTCGCCTGCCGTTAGCAGATGCTGTCAGTAACATCTCTTTTTAAATGGGTCAGAAATTCTCTGTGCTGGGTGAAAGAGGCCAATTCAATATGGTATCTAATCAGATTCAAAGATTATGCCTTTGTGAAATGCCTCATCGGAAAGCCTCTTAGTTCCTACCACCCTCCCCCGACCAAAAAAGAAAGAAAAAGTATTTTAACCCTTTCTGTTTGGTGATGATTCCACTATGCAATACATTCACCTTCCCTTTTATTTTCACTTTATACTTCAGATAACTTTTAAGCACAGTAAGGGTCAAAACTAAACGCAAATAAAAGCCAACTACAAATGGAGTTAACAAAGAGGAAGGATGAGAGAGAAGGCAAGAGACAGAGAGACAGGGTGGAAGGAGTCGTTTTATATCAAACCAAATATAGCTTTAAAATAAAAATGATTTAATTTTCTTACACCAAGTCTTGCCATTGTGTTGTGTTCTGAAAGGGTGCACATTCCTGTCTTCAGACCATCTAATTTGCACTGGTTTTTGAGCTAGAACATTTAAACTTTTTAGTTTATATTACCACATCACTACACAGATACATGCAAAGAAAATAAAATTCTAAAAAAGGATATACTATGAAATCTTAAACTTCATCATTAAAATATATACGAACCAAAACTGGTAGAAGTTAAGTTCGTCATCCCAAGGTTAAGTCGCCCACACAACACCCACATTGCATAATAAGGTATGTATTTAGTTGCCTACCTAGCAATCTAAAATAGAATATTCAAACAACAATAGAAAGTTAACTACTATACTAAGGGGAAACTAGAGTCTTTAAGAACCTAGAACACACAATTACCACTCAAACATTATATAACAATAAGGCTTATTAACATTTACATTCTGTGTCCTCCAGATTTTGTAATGATGCCCTAACAATGCTGATTTTTACAGTTTACAAAGTGCTTTCACATTCATTATTTCATCTTTATCCTGACCAAATGGGAGGGAAGAAGGAAGGGAGGGAAGGAGGGAGGAAAGGAGGGAGGGAGGGAGGGAGGGAGGGAGGGAAGGAGGGAGAGGAAGGCAGGCAGGTAGGAAGGAAGACAGGTGGCAGGAAGGAAGGAAGCTAGCTGGCTGTGTGAGAGTAAAATTACCACCATTTTACAGATTAGGGAAGACATTCAAAAGTTAAACAATTTGCCTAGGAGTCCATGACCAATGTATGGAGGAACCAAATTCAAACTATTCATCCTATTCAAACTCCAGTCAATGGACCGCAAGCCTCACATTCATTACATCACACTCAGAAACCTTGTTTTTCAGCTTTCTGTTGTGACTTTTCATCCTTACCTTCATTTGCACAATTTAAAACTCAGCAACTAGTTTTATTTTTAAAGAAAGCCATACCTATTATAACTCTCAACCTCATCAAGATAAAAAATGAAGAAGGCAGGGTGTTGTGTGACTCATGCCGGTAATACTAGCACTCTGGGAGGCCAAGGTGTGTGGATCACCTGAGGTCAGGAGCTCAAGACCAGCCTGGTCAACATGGCAAAATCCCGTCTCTACTAAAAATACAAAAAATCAGCCAGGCGTGGTGATGGATGCCTGTAATCCCAGCTACTTGGGAGGCTGAGGCAAAAGAATTGCTTCACCATGGGTGGTAGAGGCTGCAATGAGCTGAGGTCGCACCATTGCACTCCAGCCTGGGCAACAGAGCAAGACTCTGTCTCAAAGAAAAAAAAAAAAAGAGAGAGAGACATAAAAATCAATCTATGGCCAGGTGGAGTGGTTCACGCCTGTAATCCCAACATTTCGGGAGGCCAAGGAGGGAGGATTGCTTGAGCCCACGAGTTCTTGACCAGTCTGGGCAACACAGGAAGATCCTGTGCTCTACAAAGAATTTTAAAAATGAGCCAGGTGTGGTCGTGCACACCTGTGGTCCCAACTACTCAGGAGGCTGAGGCAGGATGATCATCTGAGCCCAGGAGGTTGAGGCTGCAGTGAGCTGTGATCGCACCACTGCACTCAGGCCTGGGCCACAGAGCAAGATTCTGTCACCAAAAAAAAAAAAAAAAAAAAACCCTATATAACCTCGAACTGACTAAAGTTCTTTAAGTTGCATGCATGTAACTCTTTCCCATTAGGAAATGCAGGCTTAATTAATGTGAAGTTTTTTAACTGCTGAAAGGCTTTCAAAACGTAAAGATTCTAATGGTTTCTATTTACCAGTTTTAAAAAAAATTCTTTAAAAGTTGCCTGCCTTTTTGTTTCAGTTTAATAATTAGACACATATTAAAATTTTTTTACCATTTTCAAATCACCTATCACAATACATTATTTATTCAGCAAACAGATATTCTTGGTGTGTAAGGTTTAAAAGTAAAAACTTCATGTTACTTTATCAGCAAGGTTACGAAATTTAAATAAGCTTACTCAGGTAACTCCAAAATGGGAAAGAAAACAGTTAACATTTTAGCTTAAAGAAAATGAACATAAAAATTAAATAAAAATTAAGAGCTCTTATGTAATAATCTGTTATTACACACTGTTACAGACTATTAGCCATTTATAACTGCTGTAGTGTTCCTATACATCCCCCCTTCTAAACTTTCCTGTTCAGAAATGTGGAAACCACAACATATTCCTATCTGGATGTCAACTGATTTAAGATGAAGTCTGATAAACTATGCTGTTGCTAGAAGATACAAATTTAAATAAAACACAGATTATGTAAACAGTAGTTTATAAATTTGTTTATAAAATTACTTATGAAAATGGTTTATATAACTGGCCAAGAATAATATAATTCATCTATTAATAAGAAGTATGATAACTTTACATTGGCTGTTACTTTGTCCTCAGCCAGCACCTACCAGGAAATATTCAGAAGAGTTGCACACAAAATAAATATCACTTGTCTGATGTCACTACTGTCCATGCAGTCAGAAGAGCTGTCTTAAATCGGTGATCTCAGCACTCGGTCCTGGCCAGCCCTTCAGCTCCTTCCCATCTTCAAGACAAGCTGATCACAGCAACGTGGCTGTCTGCTTCACCTGACCATAGGAGAGGGATAGAACCAAGAGACTGACTAGGGGAGGATGGCCAGGCTTTCTGAGCAGGCACGTGGGGGCCAGTAAGGGGTGACTGACGCCCAGAGGTCGACAAAGAAGAAAGAAAAATGTTAAAAGTCTTAAGAAAGATTTTTAAAAATATTTTATTTATCTTTAAAAAGATAAATAAAAATATCTAGAAGTATGAGGTGGTTAACTAATTATAGCAGCAAACAGAACTCTAAACCTTGAGTCCTTTAAAATACACTTCTCTATTATAAAACAATAATAACTGACGCTCATAAAGATAAGAGGTAAAATATCAGATGCACAATACTATATCTAAGAAGAGAAGGCATCACACATGTTTTAAAGGTTGATGTGTGAACTAACTGAAATCACTAAAAACAGGCGCTTTAAAAGTTACACTTCAGTAATCTGGCAAATGCTTCCCCAGCAATGCTGGCTCTCAGAGGCAGAGGTGGTGCCTCACCCATGATAACCCCCAGCCAGAGCGGGTGCTCGCCACTCGGCAAATACTGGCAAACGTTACTGAGGGCGACTTGGGGGCAGGCCCTCCACTGAGACCCCGAGCACAGCTAGGGCAAAGCAGCCTGGCTCCTCCCTCGCCGCACCCACCATGTGGTGATTCGAGTCTGTTCCTAGATGCCCTAGGTGTTCCTGAGCCTCACTTTGCTTAGGATTCCTCTTTGGACTGTTAGGAGAACCAAGGAAGATGAGGAATAGAAAGCAACCTTTGAAACTGAACACGGTCCCGTCTCTGGGAAGCGGTGCTGGGGTTCGTCTCAACTCTCCAGCCACCCTATGCCTTCCATGGCAGCCCCGCGGCTTCTGTCCTGCAGGCCGCCAGCTGGAGTGGCAGAGGCATGTCTGGTAGGAATCTGGTTTCCTTTGCCGCCCATTCAGGGTGTGGAATCATGAACGTGTGTGTGTTTAATGTGCTCATTTCATCGGAGATGCAACTTCCTGCTTTGACTCTGAGAAGGTGGAACACCATGATGCTGGAAATCCACGCCTGGAGTTACAGATGTCTCCTACCCTTCAGGTTTCTGCGCAAGCTGCCCCTCCATCAGAAACACCTTCTCTCCCACAGCCCCACAACCACAGGGGCTAACACAGTCTGTTCCTTCTCCTCTGTCTCTTCCTTGGGGAGACATCCCTAGATGCCCGGATGAATGTGGCTTCCTGTGCGTAGGTGTCTAGCACGACACACTTGTTCAGGTCGACCTCGGCCACGAGGCATAGGCTCCCTAAGGTCATGGACATCCACCTGTGCACCACCGTGTCGACACATAGGAGGCACTCAACAAAGGACTCAAGCTGTATTTAGGAGGGACACAGCCACATTAACGTGGAATTAAAATAAAGAAAATATGATCAATTGCAGAGATTTTAGAGGGGTAGTGCTCTGCAAAGCCCTGAGGTGTATTTAGTCCCACATAATCATTCTGGTTACAACAGTGGTATGACCCGGTTGGAAGCTAGAAGTCTAGCCCCTGGAATCCTCTCTGCTCTTGCTGAGGAGGCCTATAAGTCAAATCTCGAGTAAAATCATCTGTAGTCCTTATGCCTGTTGGCTGTACCAGTCCGGCCTTTATGCTTTCAGACACTCTCAGGTGGGCGAACACCACACAGCCCAGGTAATTCGCTCACATCCAGCGTGTCAATTCAGCTCTAAGGTGCCCTTTGCATTCACTCACCCTCTCGCAGCACACCTGCCAAAGAACGTGCGTCCCATCACACGTTTTTAAACTGGCATCTAAAACTTGTATCCCAAGTTTAAATAGTTGCAAATGATGTATGTTCTCACATATTTTTTTTTTAACGCAAATATGCCCCGTACATGTTTTTGTCAAAACTTGGAGCTGAGGAATATATTGTTCACTCAGTCCATGGACTCTGTCCACCAAACAACCTTCCTGGAAAGCCATTCTCCAGTGGCAAGTCAAATAGCTCAATCAGACCTAATTTATGTCTGAAAAGGTTATTTTATAATTTAAATACATCGTCTAACTTGCATCCCTGTGACAATTTCTCATTTCTGAATTATAGTTCTAGGATAGATGGAAGGATGGATGGTGGGTAGATGTACGGGTAGATGCATAGGTAGGTGGGTGGATAGATAGATAGGTGAGTGGGTGAGCGGGTGGGTGGATGCGTGCGTGCGTGGGTGGGTGGATGGAGAGATGAGTGGAGAGACAGATGAATAGATGGGTGGGTGGATGAATGGATAGTTGGGTGGGTTGGGTGGATGGATGGACAGATGGGTGGATGGATGGATAGATGGGTGGGTGGGTGGATGGATGGATGGATGGATAGATGGGTGGGTGGGTGGATGGATGGATAAATGAGTAGGTGCATAGATGGACAGATGAGTATGAGGATGGATGGGTGGAGACACGGAGCCTTGCAATGGATTTACTGACTTGGTGAAACAAAGAGTCCCCCGCATTCACAGATGCTCTCCTTGCTTTGTTTTCCCTGAACTCTGCCCTAGGAACAGAGCCTTCTCAGATTGTCCCATCGTTTAGGACCCCAGAGATTTTTACATGCTGGGGCAATGAGCCATAGTAAGACTCTGAAGAAGAAAGGGGTATGCCTTTCTTCTTTGGGAAATGAGAGGAAGTCAGTCGTGAAAACAGATAAGTGAAATAAGCCAGGCACGGAAAGACAAATACTGAATGACCTCACTTATATTTGGAACTTTTAAAAGAATTCATTGAAGTAGAGAAGAGAACGGTGGTCACCAGAGGCTGGGACAGGCAGGGATGGGGAAAAGAAAGATCTTGGTCAAAGCTTACAAAGTTTCCGTCAGAGAGGAGGAATAAGCTTTAGCTATCTATTGCACAGCATGGTTACCATGGTTAATAATGACATCTTAAACATTTAGAAATTGTTAGAAGAATAGATTTTTACATGTTCTCACTCAAAAACCAGTAAGTAGGTTAGGTGATAGATATGTTAATTCACCTGATTTAATCATTCCACAACGTATGCATACATCAAAGCATCACACTGTACTTCATAAACATATGCCATTACTAGTCAATTAAAATATATCTTTTTAAAGTAAAGCTGAAAAGTACAACTGGCAGACCTGTTGACAGGTAGACACCCTCAGAAAAATTCATTTTTTTCCTTTTTGAGACAGTCACTCTGTCGCCCAGGCTGGAGTGCAGTGGCGCGATTTCGGCTCACTGCAAGCTCCACCTCCCGGGTACATGCCATTCTCCTGCCTTAGCCTCCCAGGTAGCTGGGACTACAGGCGCCCACCACCGTGCCTGGCTAATTTTTTTGTGTTTTTAGTAAAGACGGGGTTTCACTGTGTGTTAGCCAGGATGGTCTCGATCTCCTGACCTCGTGATCTGCTGGCCTCGGCCTCCCAAAGTGCTGTGATTACAGGCATAAGTCACCACGCCCGGCCAGAAAAGTTCATTTTTAAGAGTCTCTGTGAAGCTTGAGAATATGAAAGTTGATTTCTTTAAAGTCATCTTTGCCCATGCATCCTCTTGGAAGTGGGTGTGCCCATAGGAAGCAGCCTGGGAGAAACCACCAGCACCTTTCTTCACATGTACGATGCCCAGAGGTGAGGGCAACAGGCAGGCACTGTGGAAGTACCTGTCACCCAGGGAAAGTGAAGGGAGACGCCAAATGTGTGGGATCTCTTGAAATTCCAATTCTTGATCACCCGTCTTCTAACTGGCACTCACAACATATACGTACGCTGAAACATCACACTGTATGTACTGCATAAACATAGGCACCTAAAAACAGCATATTCTGTGAAAACTCCTTATGAAATGTCTTAGAACAGGGGTAGCCTTCCCCTGTGGAAAGCCAGATGGCACGTGTTTCAGACTTCGTCAGCCCTACTGTCTCTCTGACACTGCTCACTTCTGCCACTGCAGCTCAGAAGCACGGGCGGTCATGAGCAAGACCAGGGCAAGTGCGATTGTCTGGATTTATGTTGATCTCAAGGAAATCTGGGAACTTTAAAAAATAATGAGTGCTTTTTAAAAAATCATATACCTCAGACTTGGAAAGTGGCATAAAGAACATAAATGTCACACTAACTGTGTCAGTAGCAGAAGCCTCTGGCGCTTGGTACCACATCCTCTCAGCCTGCTTCTGGTTTCTGCCACAACGGTGGTGGCCTGTGCCTAGTGAGGTCAGTCTCCCCTGAAGTGGTGGATCCTACTTCAGGCGCACATCCAAGCCTTGCTGCTTTCATCCAGCATCCCTGCCAGGGCCAGGAGAGCCCACTCGATTTCCAAAAGAAGCATCTGGGAGTGCACAGTGAGGGTGCAGCTGCCTTCTGTCCTCCTGGGAAGGGACCTGCTGGAACCAGGTAATAACTCGACTTTTTCTGGCTCTCCCCTTCTTGCCCCTGACCCCTTGCTTCATTCCCCACTCCTACCTGCTGCAGTGACCTCTCAAATGAACCACCTGTCCTTATCTCAGGCTCTGCGGGAAAGGAAACCCAAATAGAAAACTTGAATTCATAGACATCTTTCTTCAAGGGAAACTTGAAGTACTCCAGAGAACTTGAGTACTTCAGAGAACCAACGGAATCAGAGGTAGGTCCTTAGGGTGAGTTTACAGACACGCAAGCACATTAAATCTGGCAAAACCTACACAGTCGTTGACTGCGATCTACTGAAAAGTTTACTTCCTGGTTGGGCGCGGTGTCTCATGCCTGTAATCCCAGCACTTTGGGAGGCCAAGGTGGTCAGATTACTTGAGATGAGGAGTTCGAGACCAGCCTGAGAATATGGTGGAACCCCATCTCTACTAAAAATACAAAAATTAGCTGGGTTTGGTGGCGTGCACCTATAATCCCAGCTACTAGGGAGGCTGAGACAGGAGAATTGCTTGAACCTGGGAGGCAGAGGTTGCAGTGAGCTAAGATCATGCCACTGGACTCCAGCCTGGGCAGCAGAGCAAGACTCCATCTCAAAAAAAAAAAAAAAAAAAAAAAAAAGGTTTACTTCCTTTAGCTAACTACTAATATCCACCAAAACAACTGCTAAACACGACTACAAATAGTTCCACATATTCCTCCACTTGAGGACAATGCCCTTATATAAGGTAGGAAACAAGTATAAAGGGAGGCAAAATAACCCAGCAAGATGAACAGCAGGTCAAATCCTAAAATAGGAGCATGCTTGAGCCTTCTCAGGAAAATGGGCCATCCTGGCACAGACCAGGGAACAGTTCCACGGCAGCATCAGGAACGCGAGGGCAAAGGCCTCACTGCAGCTCTGTCCCCACCCCGGAGCACAAGGACGTTCATTTATAGACCTTGTCATGAAGTCACAGCCTCTTTTAAAAATCAAAAGCAACATCTGAAGGATTTCTGGAAACGGCCTTCCATTTTCTTGTCTCTCCCTATGTTGAAAAACCAGGTGGAGCCTACCATACTTGAAATCAAAACTGATTATAAATGTCCAAGTTGGGCAATTCAAGAAAATTCCAAAGTATTATGACCTTTAACGAGTCTGCAATTTCTTCTGTGGAGGAAAAAGTATTTAATAAACTACTCAATAAACTAACATTTGTTGAACATCCATTTTACAGATGAGAAAATTAGAGTGCGGAGAAATTACACAGAGCTGAGATTTGAGACCAATTCTTGCTCCAAAATACACGTCTCCAAGAGCCCCATACTGCTTCTCATGACCCCTTCATTCAGCACACGCTCAGTGATGCCCTCAGGGCACTGCTGGTCATCTGAGATGGACAGCAAACCTCAAGCTTATGACGTCGAGGAAAGACAGGTGAGCAGGAGTCAACAGCGGCATTGCCACCCACCTGCTACCCTGCTGCTCCAAACACAGTTCTGGGACGAGAAGGAGCACCTGGCCACAGCTGCACAATGGACGCCCGCCTGGAATGTCTTTGAATGTTTATGAAATATTACCTACTGAGAGACAGAAGCCGATCAGTCATATCTGAGTCCACACCCATCCGACAGTAATAAATAATTCCAGAAATAGCATAACATATAAAAGTGTAATTCCTCAAATTATTTGCAGAATTTTAAATTAAAATTAGATAATGTATTGATAGCTTTGTTTCAGATAAAGGCAAACCAGACGTAGAGGCTGTGTAAAGGCATTTGACACATAGCACTCTCACAATTTACCCGTAAGGAGATCACTGCTCGTGATGGGCACATTCTCACCTTTCTTCAAGTTAGAGTAAATTAAATTACAAAAGAAAAATGCAATGCATGCGTAGGACTAAGTCCACACACAGAGTGAAGAATACAGACCAACAATCTACAAAAGTCTAGAGTAAACAAATAACCAGTTACAGAGGCAAACCATACAAAGCAAATATAAGCTACAGGGTCCATGGCAGAGAGGGACGGCGTCCTGGACAGGCTCGAGGCTCACCTGAGGCCACTATGTCCCCGGAGCTGCCAGCTTCAGGGCCTTCCCACTCAACCCCAGCAGCAGGAGACCCAACAGCAACAGTCCGCTTTTAGACAGGACCGAGTGAAGGCGAAACGTTCAGAGACAGGAGAGGGCAGACGTGAATTCTTTTGGAGGTGCAGAAGCCCCATAAATGGGGAAAGGGACTACAATAGCCTTTCAAAAAATAGCTTCCCCTAAATGGAAGAAGCATTCTAATGACAATCCTTTTTTTTTTTTTTTTTTTTTAGTTCTTTTTCCAAAAATTCTTCCCTTTTATTTGCAACACATTTTCCTTTAATTTCTTGCCAAGAAAGTGGAATTGCTTGAGGACTCCAGCCATTTCCTGATATCAGCGTTTCCAGAAGCTGAACTTCCTGCAACTACAAAGAAACACCTTTCCCAGCCAAATGGATGCTCTCAGCAGCCTTTCTCTTCCTTTCCCGACCGGCACCCCCTTGGACGTCACTTGCAGAGGCTGCCTTTTCGGAAAAGACTGTCTCAGAACCCAAGGAAACAATGGCTACGTGTCTGGGCACTTGCTCTCCTCAAGGCACTATTGCAAACACTTGCTATATATTACCTCATTTAATCTTCACCACAATCTTAACGACTGTAGCAAATGAAACAACTGCAATGCAGGAGCTCGGTAATTAAGCACTCTAGGTTTTAGTGCCTCCATGGTGTTTGTTTAACAAATATAGGCACACACATCTCTTAACACATCAGACCATCCACTGTTTCTTACTGAGAAGTCACAAAGCACAAGAAAACTAGTGACAAAGGCCAGGAGGATATCAATTAAACAAAGAAAAAAAGAGCAAGGGTGAATTACATCTCTTTCTACACACATGCCCTCTCTGAAGCTGATCTCCACCTAATAACACTGGCATTTAGAAAACTTTTAGGTCACCCCAAAACCTAGTACGAAATGCCTTATGCTATCAGCCATATGCAGTACTTTCCACCAGACTGCAACACAGATACAAGAAGTCATAACAATTTTGAATCACAAACACTTCGCTGAAATACATTTAAAAATGGACCAATACAAAACAAAGAAAATTCAAAAATCACACAGGATAAAAAAACGGACAGATTTCCTAATGATGGCCCTCACAAAAGGAACAGAACAGTTACACAACACAGAAAGTGCCAAAGCTCTGCACGCACAGTCAGGTCGCCTGAGAAATGAAATCAAACTAGGGCAGTAATATTATTCACAAAGAATAACCTTTCACACAAAGGCATTCCAGGTGGCTTGCAAAGCCTCTGAAGGATTTAAGTGCTCCACGGAGCGAAAGGACTGTGCAGCCACCTTCTACTCACCCATCCCCATCCCAGGAGCCACTCCAAGAGAAAGAGAGCAATTGCCACCAGGGTTTCCCCAGAACAGTCTCCTGTGAGAAAGGGGTGCCTTACAGAAAGAACTAGGTGAGTGCACACTGACAGGCCTGTGCCTTTCAGAGACTTGGGTGTGCCCCAGGGGTTACCTGAAGAGACCTCCCAAGGAGCTTGCAGCTCCAAGGAGAAGCTTGCAAGGGGAGTGAAGACAGAGGTTTAAAGGTCAGGAAAGGGTTCTCATAAAATCCAGTAAGTTGGAAGGAAGTCGCAGCTAAAATAAAACAAGGAGTGGACTAGAAGGAAATAATATTAAGTGATAAGACAAAGAAAGCTGTCACCATTAGAAGCAGAACACAGGAAAACAAGCAGGATGATATGCAACCCAAGGAGGAAGACTCAGTGAGGGGACAGCAAAGAGGCCTGCTGAGACACTCCCAGCAACAGCATGAGCTCTAAACCCCAGGGAAATCCAGGGTGGAAGGCAAACATGGGGATCTAAATAACTCAAGTGTCCCCATGAAGGCCCCGCCAGAGGGAAGGCTTTGACCCTCTCGACCTGGGCAGAAAGCTCTCCCAGAGCAGAGTTCTGGTCAATCTAGACCTATAACCCTGGTATAGAGTGCAAAGCTGCTGAGGAACAGGTACAGGAGTGCCCACTGCCCCTGCTGTCCAGTCAAATAATCAAATCACTGTCACAATAGAATAACCTGTAATAAACTGCTGGGCCCCCCTTTAGTGGTGTCATTAAATGGCAATACCACATGAGGCTATATTTGCATTCATTGGAGAAGCGCTAGTATCTAAAGTTCATGTTTCTACAACAAGGCATCCAGTTTCTTGCTAAAAAGTAGTGATTTCTACCAGATGAAACTGGCTGGGCAGCTCTCCAATGGTTTAAACAATAGTTCACATCTTAAGTATGAAACCATCAATGGCATCAGTCAAAAATTATATTAAAATTGAAGTGTTGTTTTCCACATTCAGATCTGTGCATGACGTCAGAAAGGAGTTGATAAGATAACTACAAGGGGTAGTGATGCGTGCAATTTCTTTAATATTCCTCATTTGACATTTTGGGATCTTGTGTGGGAGAAATAAGTGGGAGGCCAAAGGAAGACAGAAATCAAACACATTTTAGGGGCTGATAAATGAAACCATGATCCCAGGAGGAAGACCATAAAAACATGACCCCCTAATGAACACGTGAACAACAAAGTAAGGCAATTCAACATTAATTCGATACCACCTGGGTAGCTTCTTGCTAATTCTGAAATTTAATTTTTGAATGGGAAATAAGTTATATTATTCAAAAATCAAAACGTATAAAACGGGGGTAACACTGAAAAGTCTCCCCACAACTCTGGTTTTCCATCCCCCAGGACCCCTTGTCCCTTCCACCTCCCTTCACTGCCCAGCAAGTGTTACATGAACAGTTTCTTGGGTTTCTTCCCAGTTTCTTTATGCAGTCACAAATACAAGTATATGCTTTTATTGTCCTTTCTAACTCAAACATGTATGTATCTGAGTGTGTGTATGTATGTTGCTTACACCTCGCGTTTTCCACATAACAGTGTATCTCGAAGATCTTCTGGACATTCGTTTTCACTGCTGCAAACATTATTTAACCAGGCCCCTACTTGTAGATAGGCCGTTAGATGGTTTCCAATGTCCTATTTCAAACAATACTATACCATATTCATATCTTGTTAAGTCACTTTGCCTATGTGTGAATATGTCTGAGGGATAAACATCTAGAAGCAGAATTATTGACTCAATGGGTATATGCATTTTCTTTTTTTTTTTTTTTTTTTTTGAGATGGAGTCTCTCTCTGTCACCAGGTTGGAGTGCAGTGGCATGATCTCAGCTCACTGCAACCTCTGCCTCCTGGGTTCAAGTGATACTCCTGCCTCAGCCTCCTGAGTAGCTGGGACTACAGGTGCATGCCACTGTGCCCAGCTAATTTTTGTATTTTTAGTAGAGAGGGGTTTTCACCATGTTGACCAAGATGGTCTCGATCTCTTGACTTCGTGATCCACCCGCCTCGGCCTCCCAAAGTGCTGGGATTATAGGTGTGAGCCACCGTACCCGGCCAACATGCATTTTTAATATTGATGGATACTGCCAAACTGCCTTCCTCGGTAGCTACACCACTTGATACTCCCACCAGGAAAGTACAGAAGCACCTGCCTCCTCGTGGACTTGCCAACAGTGTGTTATGAAGTTTATGAATATTTGCAAATGTCACAGGTGCCATTTTCACAGGTGTTATTTTCAATTGCATTTCTCTTATCGTGAATAAGGCTGAGCATCTTTTCATGTTTTTAAAGAGCCATTTACTTCCCTTTAGCTGTGATTTGTCTTGTTCATATCCTTTGACTATTTTTTATCAGGCTGTTCTTTTTTTTTAGTCATGTCTAAGAGCTCTTTTCTTAATCATTTCTAGGAACTCTTTATATATTAAGAAGGTTAGCACTATGCTGTTGGAGCTGTAAGTGTTTTCTCTAGGGCCACAATTCAAGTACAACACAATTGTTAACATGCTGTTGGAGTTTCTGGCATGCTATGGGACTTGGAGAAAGATAGGTGGAGAGGCAGGGGAGGCACCAGGGCCTGGACAGGAACATGCTAAGACCTGGCTTACAGGATTTGGGGCAATACCAAGGTGTTTCATTTTGTTTTTTGAATGTGGATTAACTTATCAATCTTTTCTTTACTTCTGGGTTTTTTGAGTCCCATTTAAAGGGTCTCCCCACTTCAAGGCTAGAAAGGAATTTCCTCATTTTTTTTTTCTTTTTATGGTTTCCTTTTTTACATTTAAATATATATATATATTTTTCACATTTAAATATACACATAAGTATACATACATATGTACACATGTAATCCATTTGGAATTTATCCTGAAGGTGCACTGCATGGAATAATCTATTTTTACTTTTTTCTAGAAGACTACTTAGTGTCCCCAAATCATTTATTCAGTAGTCTATCTTTGCTTCTCCTATATGAAATGACACTTCAAGCATCCTTTAGATTCCGCCATGTGTCTGGGTTTACTACTTTTCTGTTCTGTTGCATTCATTTGTCTACCTATCCACATGCCAGTACCACTTGTCTTCATTACTGAGGTTTTATAAGTAGGTCTTTAATCTGTCTTCAAAAATTAGATATATTTAATCATGAGAAGAAGAGTATAGTCCTAAAAAGTCATGATGACTGATCAGACAACTTCTGGTCCTGGACACCAAGAAAATTTGAAATGTATATAACCCTGAGACACCAATACACTATGTAATTACCATGTCCAGGAAGCCATAGTAACTAAGCTCTTTTTTGTGGTTGTTCTTTTTTTCTTTTGAGACAAGGTCTCCCTCCGTTGCCCAGGCTAGAGTGCAATGGTGTGATCATGGTTCACTGCAGCCTCAACCTCCCGGGCTATTTTTCTTTTTAGAAACAAGGTCTCACTATGTTAACCAGGCTGATCTAGAACTCCTTGGCTCAAGCAATACTCCCACCTCAGCCTCCCAAAGTGCTAGGATTACAGGCAAGAACTGCCTCGCCCAGCCTTCAAGCCCTTTTGGATATCACTTTAGATGTTTATTTCAGAAGCTACTAAAATATAACACCGAAACACAAATTACATCCTATACAAATAACTACAACTTGAATTCTATATTATCATGCTGCTTTTTCCCATTCTGCACCAGCCTCCACTCGTCCCTGGAATGCAACTCTGCAGTTACCTGTTAGTCTGTGTTCTTCCAACAGAGTGAACTGCTCTTTATGCAAAACTGCTTCTTACACAGTACTTACCAACTTTTAAAAGGCCAAATACGCTTGTATTTTTATAAATAATTCATCATACTCAAACACGTCAGCCCTTCATAAGCAACACTTTCGCTTTGCTATGTAGAAATGTTTTCATCAAAGTAAAAAGCTTTTTATCACTGCCCCAGGAAATGCAGCTGAGGCATCCAGAATGCTCTAAACACTTATCTCCCTCCTTCCTGTCAACTCAGGGTGGCTGCTCCATGCCAAGCCATGCCCCAGCAGCTCGGGCACAAGAACACGCTGTGTTCACAATAGCTCAGAAGCCCCGGTCACTGGTGCCAACGAGTGTATTTGGATCACATGAAAATATGATACATGAAGGAAAAATGAAGTTTCAAGTCATGCCAGCAGAATTTTACAATCACGTTATTTATTTCATTATTTATTTCCCTTTAGGAAAGTTAATCTTGTAAAGGATGATTTCAGTCATATTCCCTCACTTAAGCGCCTTCACTATTTATTCATTCATTCAACTTATTTTGCTTGGCAACGTGCTAGGCACTGAGGTTAGGAAAATGAATGAAACACACTTCCCACCCGCAAGGAACACGTTGGCTAATAGGAGACAAACATGAAAGCAGACAATCGTAAGCACCAGCCAACGATAGAAGGAGGATGAGTGGACCATGACGAAGCCTGGGAGGATGCAAGGAAAAGGGGTTCCAGGGCACTGGTGGCAACTAAGAGGAAAGACTCGTAGTCAGGAGGACACCATGACACAGGGCAGAAGCAGCAGCCATGTGCTAAATCACACTGCAGAAGTGGAGAGAGACAGTGGAAAGGCCAGAGAGCTGCAGGGCCTGAGAGCTCCGCAGGAGCAAAGTGGGACCTCCGTCTCCATCCTGGGGTACAGCTTTCCCCACCATGCATGCCTCTACCAGCGGCTCTCCAGATCACCTCTCATCAGGTCTGGATCCCTCACGAGCCAGCAACTCCAGGACAGCAAGGCACAGCTCTGTCTTGGGTTTATATTGCCAGGGATGCAGATGGAAACCAATGAGCAGGAAACATGTGATAAATATCTGTATGTCATGGTATCTTCCCCACACCATGCCCTCTGGCACCTCCCCACTCCTTCCCCCAATGCAAAGCTGGACTCAGTGCGTAAGGAAGACCTGATCCACCGTGTCAGCTTTCTCCATCCCTTCTTCTCTGCACAAAGCCCCCCAGCCATGAGATCGTCCTACTCCACCAGCCCTGACTTCTGGCTGTGCATCTCGCGCCTGGCACCTGTGTCCAGGCTCTCTCTCCTCTCTGGAACCTTGCCTCTCTGGAGCCTCACTCAGCTCCACATATCAAATACTCTTCCACCCTCAAGACACCACTCCAATTGGACTCTACCGGTCAATTTGCATCAAGATGCATACCTGAATTGTGTGTACCTTTGTGTTTGGTATATTTTTAAATGCAGAGTGTATTAACATTTACTCTGCCAGCCCTTACTCCAATCCCCCCTGCACACTGGTACTGCATGTCTTCCTAAACTATTAATTTAATGGCATGACTTTCCTTCTAAAACATTCCCAGTCACTCCCATCATCCTCCTCATTGTCCTGTTCCTAGCCTCCCAATTCCAGTCTCAGCAAGGCTGGGCCATCCCCTGGCGGCTGGCCTCCCGTTCTCCCCCACCCCACCCCTGCTTCCCCAAGCCTCACTCTCCTCCTCGGCTCATTCTCAGGTGGCCACAGTACCGTCCAATTGGGAGAAATGGGGGCCAGAAGCTGGGGAAAGCACTGTGAATTTTCCACCTCCACAGCAGCCCCCACACTGGTTCCTTCCAAGGTTCCCTTTCTGAGGAAGAGGTTTCCTTCTAGTGTCCAAACCCATCTCATGTCCCCCACATTCTACTCGTCCCATTCTCTTTAAGGTTTGTTTCTACCTATCTTCCTATTTCTTCAAGCTCCTTTTCTTCAGCAAATCAACATTCCCAAGTCAATGCTCCATGCAGAAAAAGCCAGCATCTACCTGCCCATGGCTGAGATTCAAACGGCCCCGTCTGCCATCCTCACCACACTGGCATCAGGTATTATCCATGCCACTCCACTGCAATCTCCCGACCAAGGCCACGGACAACCTCCTTGCTGCTGGAACTCACCTGCTCTCTGGAGCATCTGGCTTCTTTCCTCTTGAGGCTCGGCTTCTGAACTCCAGGGCGTGCTCCCTTCCATCTCGGGATCTCCCCGGGTCACTCCTCACCAGGGTGCTCCATAGCTCTGCCTTCTTCTGTCCTATCCTCTGGCTTCTGCTCACTCCCACTATTCACTCCTGGTCTCCATTCACGATTGTGGCTTCAACGACTACCTTGGTGTTGCACAGTCCAAATCTCTCTCTCTAATCCGGTTCATAGCACGGAATTCCAGAGGGCCATCCGTTCGTGTGTCAAACTTCAGCCAGGCACTTACATTGCACCCAGCTATGGTTCATTAACCAACTCCGTCTGTATTTCCCTCAGAGTCAAAATGTCAGAGGCATCTATATACTGTCCTTGGGGGCATCCAATCCCATGATTTTAGATGCTGTGACTGCAGTTTCTATGCTGCAGTCTTGAACGATTCTTTGGATCAAATCCTCCCAGGCTTTGTTTATCCGACTGCCTTCCTAGCATAGGCATCTCAGACTGAACACCACCAAACGCCGCGCCTGGTTCCTTGCGCGCCCCACGTGCTCCTCCTCCAGGCTTCCCATCCCAATCCCAGTGAATGGCCCCACCACTTACCAAATCTTTCCAGTCAAAAACCCAGGCATGGATTCTTGATTCCTCTCTCTCCCTTGACTCCCCATATCCAACCCACCTGCAGGTCTTACACACGCCGCCTCCAAACACCTCCTGAACCACTGTGGCATTTTGCTTCTATTATCATCGCTGTGATCCAAGTCACCATTGCTCTTGACTATGACAGTAGCCTCCATAGACTCCCTGTACCCACGACAGCTCCCTTGATTCATTCAGCCAGAATGAGCTTCTGAGATAATAACCCATGGATCACTCACCTGCTCAAAACCTCCCCAAAGCCTCTGCCTTCATCCAGAGTAAACTGCAGTTTTTTCCTCTGACTGCAAAGCCTTCATCCAGCCCATTTGCCACTTCACGTGCCACCGTCTGGTGGGCTCAGCTCCAGCAGCACGGCCCTCATCCCACATCTCCGCCTTGTGAGTTCCCTCTGCCTAGGGTGCTTTTCCCCTGATAACTGAATGGCCGATGACGCCTTGTCATTCGGAGGCCATTTCTACTGCCCCTGTGAAGAGAGACCTGCACAGAACAAGGCAAGGAGCCACAGAGCCGCACAGGCCACTCTCAGTGTGCATTCGCTGTGCAGCTCTCTTGGTATTTTTTGTTTCTGGTTCTTGTCTGCACCACCAGAGTGCGGGCACCATACAAGCAGAGACAATCCCTACTACCAAGGAGGCTGCTTAACACGTCGTAGGTGCTCAATTCTCTTACTTCCCATTCTGATATCTCTTTCTCTGGGCATGTAACTACTCCCATTCCACCCCCAACACACACACACACACACACGCACACACACACACACACACAACTTTCCAATCCAGAAACTAAGGAGTCAGATGTCTCCTGCCTTATCCAACCAGCCACCCAGATGTCTGATTATTAACTGCTACCTCCTGCTGGTATCTCTCCCGACCATTCCTGTGCATGGCCCCGTCTCTGGTCCAATTCCCACCTCTTCTCCCGTGCCGAGGACTCTGCCACCGAGATCAGCCCTCTCCCTCCAGTCACACAGAATCCTAGCTCCAGCACGGAGGGCATTCTTTCTACCTGTCTTCCATAGCTGTTTCTATACAGTCGTCTGAGGGGTCATTGTAAAGTATTCTTAGCTTAGCCTAAATAATCCTCTGTCCTGTCTTATCACCCGGGTCCCCAACCTACCACCTGTCCAGGCTGTTTTCCACCCTGCAACCTCAGAAGATCCTTTTCCCTTGGCTTCAGAAGGTCCTTCCCAGACTTCTCACAAAACTAAGGCACTGCCTCTTCCCACCTTGTGAAACCTTTCCAGGACCTCCCAGTCAGAGGCCATCTGGTTCTCACTGTCTGCAGAGTGCCCTGCAGCCTGTCTGTGGGTAAGCGTGTCTGTGAACTCTCGTCCATCTCTCCCGTAAGCTGCGTGCTCCTCGAAATAACTGATTTTGTCTCATACACCTTGGAATCCTGAGTCCATAGAACAGAGGCTCATACAAGATATGAGTGAGCAAGATAATTTCAGCAAGTGGTGAGTGCTACAAAGAAAACAAGAGTACTGGATACCTTCCGCTTTCCTTGCAAGATTATGAGTTCCTCTGTCACTGTGGAGTTTTCCTTTAGGCAGACTTAGAGACATGATCAGCTGGAGGAGTCTAATTTACATTTTAAAAGGAAATTAAAATGTTTTGAATTACAACTAAGAGTTTTCCTTTTAAGGGAAAATACTCGTTTTACATGAAAATTATTTTTTCTCCCAGATTGCATCAGCTGTTTTGAAACAAACAAAAATTAACAATGTATTCGTTGGTGAAATGTGCACCACACTATGTTTAACCTGCTTTATAGTAAACAAAATCCTAATATTTGCTTGACTATCTATTGCACTGATTTTTTTTTTTCCCTATTGGAGTGGAAAAAGTTTTATGTGCAGAAATTATCTAAGACTAATAGGCTGATTGGGATAGCAGATGACACCATCTTCTAAAGTTTCTACTGCTTCTCATTTGAATTTTCTCATGTAGGCTTCTCAAAACTAAAAGTGCAATTTCTTGAAAGTAAGTATTGATAACCTAAAGAATCCCACCAGTTTAAACAGCTCTGCTCTTTGGCCTTAAGTCCTTTCTGAGTTCCCTACCAAAAAATAGGTCACCCTTCCAGGGAGGACTGTGACACTCATGTCCACACCCTGGTTCTGCAGGAAAAAGTCACACCTTGCTTTGTTGGTCATCTTTGTAGGTGTCCATAGCTATATTTCAAGTCCTTTGAGGGACCTGTTATCATTATTTTAACCTCCCTCAAACAATTTACACTCAGTAGGTACTCAACAGGTGTCTATGAGTTGGTTGTTGGCTAATTTAGACCCATTTCTACTGCTGAGTGTTGTTCTTGCATTGTTCTGCGACCTCCATCTCCCTGAGCCCACAAACAGAAGTGAAAGGTGAAGTCTAGTGTAGTTTGTACGTGTTAAACACGTTTGCTCTTAAAAAAGATCGTATTTATCTCAGTTTGTTCAAGTGTTGGTCGCACGGTATCTTATGTCTCAAGAAACAGTAAGAGTGGTTACTGATGAGTGCGGAGCACATTTAAACTCCACAATTCCTGGGAACACACACACCTCCTGTTTTGAATATTTGAGAAATATACAACCAATTGTACTCTGAAGCTATCTGCAGTCTGCATTCACAATTTTATTTTCCTAACTTTCTCGGTATCCTCCTTGACCAACCGGGGTTCTCCTTTGTCTGTATCTCTTTATGTCACCAGAGTAGCTAACCAGGGAAACACAAACAGAGAGAGGTACAGGCGTATTTGTGGCTTCTGACTGTTCTCCTTATTCACAGGTGTGCCTCAGAGTTTCTAATCTCAGCACGTCCTGCAGCCGTGTTACATCGGGGCAGCCACACTGACCACTAGCGCAGACAATCTGAGTTGTCTTCTCTAGAAGACCACATGCCACTCACACTGGTCTGTCCCACGTTACTTCTCCTCTCTCCACTGCACAAGCAAACACTGGGCTCTCCAGGCACAAGAGTATTTCCTACCCCAATGGCAACTTTGCTAACAATAAAGTATGAAGCTGGGTGCCTGAGGAAGAGCCCAGAGGTCAGCAATTAGAGGCAGATGGCAGGAGGTGAGGTGAAGTCAGGAATGGCCTGATAAGGGCAGAGTAAGGGCACTGGGCATGGTGGCCACTGACCTCTGGACATTAATGTCAAACCTGCTTCTAGGGTACTCCATCTCTATTACTGGATGGCGAACACCTCCCACAGCAGCTTCGTGGCTTCCACTAGGCTTCTTTCTTTCTTTCTGTCTCTGGGGCCTGGGTCCTGGCAGTAGCTCTTACTAAGTGTTGTTTGGTGCATGAGTGAGCGAACCAGCCGGTCAGTGTGAAGAGCCAAAACCCAGAGCTAAAATGGACAGAAGCAGAGCTGGCATATCATACCCTCTACACATGATTTGCTTTTGATAGTAACAAAAATAAAACCAGCATTCATACAAACTGTAACTGGACAAAACAGCCTTTACATGACAACTTGCATATCAGACCAACAGAAGATCAAACTGAAAGAAAAAAAAAAGGGAATAACACTCAACAATTAGACACATTTGTATGCATTTGGGCATTTTAAAATTTTTATGGAATCTAGAAATTCTTTTTCAAAAGATTGATTTTTTAAAGGACAAATATCACAAAAATCTGTCAAATGTCAGTACTTTAGCAATTCAGACCAGTGGCTTGTCATGCAGCAACAGATAGAAATAAAGACCCAAAAAGTAGAGGTAACAGTGTCAGAGCAGAAACTGGCTACTCTCCTTTAAGAATCCTTCTATCCCCTTCCCAAGCTTGAGTGAAGTGGGTCTGATAATTGATTTTGTTTAAAAGTATCATCTTGTTTACCACCTTAGTCATGTCCCAAATAAGACTGTCCTAACCTTTTGCTCCTGTTCAAGCCCAAAGCTACTGCTCAGGGCAGGGTATGGGGCAAGGGGGCCGCTCTTGAGTGTTCCCTGATGAGGATGGTTTCTCTGATGTACCAGCTTCTCCTGGCTGGGCCTTTCTGCAGAACAGACCCTTCTCCTCTCCAGGTATTGTCTTCCTAAAGGGAAAGCGTGCTAGGAATCCCAAGAGGACTCCACCCTCTATCCAGAGCTGCAGATCTCTCTTCCCCTCCAGAACATCCAGCATGGCCCTGAACACACGAGCCAACAGCAGTTCCAGCAGCACCAACAGAAGCCCCATCATTTCAGGACCAGGGGCTTTTTCCAGAAGCCTAGAATCCCGTGCCTCAGTAGCACCCTTTCCCCCAGAGCAGCTTGTCACTGCAAGGCAGAGCTGACTTCAACTCCCCACCCCAAATCAAAAGTCAACTGAGAAAAGTAGATGTTTATTTTTTTAAGAAAGAATTCACAAGCCCACCAGTTAGGGTACCGGGAGGAACCCCAGTCCTAGACCAGGCCTATAGACTGATCCCAAAACCCCCGGAGAGGTGGTGGGGCCCCATCCTCTACCACCTTCAATGCGTGGCCAAGGGGCACTTCAGTAAGGAAAAGTGCTTCTACTGACCACATCTCTGGCCAACAGAGAAGGCCACATACTCTGTCCATGCACACCCATCTCCACACCCCTTCTCCACCTAGACTGCAGCGGGGGTGGGAGGCAGACACCTGGGGGAGGACTTGGGGGTCAGCTGGGAGCACTTCACCCATGCCCGGCCAGCCAATCAAGTGAGAGCAGCGAGCCTGCACAGGTGTGCGAGAGACTGCTGACCACGCGGCCGCCGTGGACTGGCCCATGCCCGGGAAGCGGGGTTGCAAGGAGCGGCCGATCCTGGCGCGAATACGCTCGCCAGCCTGGGTAGTGCACCCCAATGGTGCCTGGGCGGGCGGTGAGCTTTGGCCGCAGGGAGGGGCTCGACCTCGGGTGCCCTGGAGACCCGGGTCGGCCAAAGCCTGGGAGTGAGCCGCAGTTGGGAGCGGGAAACCGAAACAGCAATCCTGGAAGAGCGTTGGCCCGGAGAAGGCGCCGCGGAAACGCGGCTCCTAAGCGAGACTCAGACAAAGGCTCGGGTGCGCACGCGGCGGACGGTGGCTCCGGAGCCGCGCTCTGGGCCGCGGGAAACCGCGCCCGCCCCGACTGGCGCCGGAGTCGCCCGGGGACCCATGGGCGCGACCTCCTGGACCAGGAGGTGCTCCCACCCGGCCCCGCCGCGGTCTTCCCGTCCTCACCCTGCTCGCCCTCCATCCGCGACCGCGACCGCGACGCCCCCCTCCTCTGCGCACCGGGCGCCTCCTCTTTCCTCACCGTCTCCCGCCTGCCTGGTTCCTTCTGGCGAACCCCTACCTTGACTTTTCTGCTCAGTCTTGTCCCCCACCCCCGTGACACACCTTCTACCACCTCTGCCCCAGCGCGCTCTCAGCCCCGCTCCCGCGGGTGGCGAGGAGGAGTGGCCACGCCACAGTGGGCCTGGGGGCGCATCCTGCGAGTCGGAGGCGGCGGCGCCTTTCTCTTCCACCCTAGCGACCTATTGTCCTTCCCTTTTTTCTACCAGCCCGGACCCCAGAGAAGCCCGGGACCAACAGGATGCAGCCCGGGGTGGGGATGCGTCCCCTGGGTGGAGGTGCACCCGTTTCCACCCCGCCAGTCCACGCTCTGGATGCCGGTCACTGCGAGGGGTGGGAGGCCGGGCGCCCACTCCGAGTCCCGGAGAACTGCGGTGCCTTCACAGTTGGAAGCGCGGGGTTCCGAGGCCCTGGCCTCCCTCACAGCAGCTATAGGGACCCGGTGGGCTGGACCCCCAAGTAGAAGGAAGCGCATCTGCTCCAGCCAAGTGGCCACAGGCTCAAGAGGAAGGAACCTAAGTGGTCACAAAGTTTAGAGTATAAATACGCGCCGGACGAGTGTGGCCAGAAACGCCACGAGGGGCGGAGAAGCAGCCGGCTGGTCCCGCTCGAAACGCCCAGCTCCCGCCGCCCTCCTGGGCCGCCCTTTCCCCGAGCGCACGCGAAGCCTGAGAAACCCCGGCGTCCCTGCGCGGCCGAACGCTCCCGCGCTTCGCCAGGGGCACCGGCTCCTCCCCTCCAGAGAAGCCCGCTGGGCGCTCCACGCCCAGGCACGGGCACCTCGCTCGACACCCGCTTCCCACCCAGCAGTCCAAGCCCCCCACCTGCCCCCTAGGGGATGAGGAGCCGCCCCACCACCGGGGAACGGGGAGCAGGCCACTTACTGGGGCTCAGGAAGCACTCGGTCAGCCTTCGGAAGCAGCTCGCATTATTAGAAGGTCCATCTTCCATGTCGGAGCCGAAGAGCAGCGCGGCCGCGGCGGCGAGGGCGAAGCCGGCGCCCTGGGGACGCCACGGAGTTCGGCCGCCGCCGCCTGGGCCGGCGCCGGGGAAGCCGGGGGAGCCCGCGCGGCGGGCGGCCTGGCCGAGTGGGAGCCGGGGCGGCGGCGGCGGCCGGGGCCCTGCACGGGCTGGGAGCAGCAAGCCCTGGAGCGCAGGCGAGAGGAAGAGCCGCCGCCGCCCGCCGCCGCTGCCACCGCCGCCGCGGTGACTACTGCTGGTGGGGACGCTCAAGGGAGCTGCCTCTTGTCGTCCTCCTCCTCCTCCGCCAGCATCGCCGCCTCCTCCCGCCGCCGCCGCCGCTGCGCCCTCCCTTCCTGGGAGACGCACGGGGAGGTGAAAGGCAGATGAGGAGGGGAGAAAAGAGAGAGGGGGCGGGGGGGGCGGCGGCCAGAAGTAAAAGGAAGATGGAGAGGAGGAGGGGACCCGGGAGGAGAAGGCGAGCGCCAAGGGAGCGCGGGCCGCGACCCAGCCGCAGCCGCCGCCGCGCGCAGAGAGGGCGCCGGGGCCCCCAGCTGGGCTGGCGCGGCCTGCGGAGGAGGGGGGCGGGCGCGGGGGCGCGGCGCGCTCGGCCCGGCCGCGGCCAGGCCACTCGGGGGCCAGGCCCGGGCCCGTCGCGCTCCCCCCGCCGGCCGCGCTGCGCCGGGGTTCCAGGCGGAGTTTGCCGGGGCCGCAGCCCGGATCGTCCCCGGCCGCTGGGGGGGTACCCTGGGGGCGGGGAGCAAGAGGCTCCTCGGGGCTGGCCATGGTTCCTCCCCGGGCCGCGGAGGGGGCAGGCCGCGGGCGGGAGGGGGCGCGGCGGGCCGGGGCTCGGTGGGCTCCGCCCCCGCAGGACCTGCCCACCCTTGCCGGCCTCCCGAACCGCTGCCTGGTCCTCCTCTCTGGTATTCGGCTTCCCTCCCAGTCTAGTCTTCACATTGTGCTCGGCTTGGGCTGCGGGAGGACCCGGGGCCGGGGGCCAGGCCCCGGCGACGGCGCCTGGCTACCCTCAGGCGCGCACAATCGGCGTCCTCCCGGGCCGGGAAGAGGGACGGCGGAGACCCTCCTTGCAGGCGTGGCGTGGTGTGTGCGCGCTCCGGCGGCTGAGCCTCGGCGGCTGCTCGAAAGCAGCGGAGAAAAGCGCCGCAGTGCCGCTGCCCGTGGAGGCGGTGGTGGCGGCGGCGGCAGAAGACGCCCACTGGCGGAGCAGGCGCTCCCCACACCGCCGCCGCCGCCGCCTTCCGCGCCCACGTAGCGCGCCCCGAGGGACTCGGCCCCTGCGCCAGGCTCCCGCACCCGACTGAGCCTCTGCGCGCCGCCTGCACCCGGGGCCGGGGAGGGCGGATGGAGCAACCGCTGCGTCTCTGCCCGGCCTTGTCACATCTGGGTCCGGTGTTCCGGAATCTAAATCCTGAGTCTTGCAGCTGCTACAGCTGTTCGTTGCTGGGCGAGCCACGTCGGCCTGCCAGTTGCCCGAGCCAGGGAATCCTCCTGGTGGCGGGCCAGCAGCTCCAACCCAGCTGTGCTCAGTCAGAGCTCCCGGGAGAGAGTTCCAACTCGGACCTTTGGTTGGAGTTTAAATCAACTCACAGTGTTTCCCATAAAGTAGGGTTTGCAATACGGTTCCTCCCCAGGACTCCCTTTCAGATACTCACTTTAAAACCAACTTCGTGTGCACAAGCCCAGTTTGCGTTGGTTGGGGTTAGAGAACGGAAAGGGCAGACTGTGGCCAAAATGAGCAAGACTGAGAGAGCATTGTCCCAAACCCTGAGACCGCCTTGCCATCTGCGGCTTTCTTGGACACCCCCACCCCCTTCCGTACCCATGAATCCAGGCAGTTGCCACTGAAGGGAAATGAGCCGCCCAATGGGCGCTCAGAACTAGGAGCCGCCAGAAGTTTGGGGAAGTTGGAGCGCAAGAGCGCACACAGATGCGCAGGTGTCCGCATTCGGGCAGGCACGCGCGGCGGGGCCACTGTGGCGCGCTGGGTCGGAGGAGGGACGGTGGCTCTTCTGTCCCACGGTGGCACAGGCTGTCCGGACTGTCTGGACGAGGTCACCTTCCCCGGAGTGGAGCACACGCGCCAAAGCCCAGCTTTCACGAAGGGCCAAACGGGCGTGCGCTACGGTGCAGGGCCCTGGGCTCCCGGTGTGTGCCAGGTCCCGGGGCCATTTCTCGCCCGCCACGTTTTCTTCTTTCTATCCAGTTTCACATGTATTTTTATTTTGAAGCGTGCTCCAGATTCCTCACTAGTCAATGCTTTCCCCGACTCCCATCTAAACTCCCCACAATGGAAAATAACACTTTTGTATTTGCACCAAGCTGAGCAGTTGGGATGCGAGGGACATGCTGGGGCTCTCCTCCCCCAGTAAAGTCCACAGATGTCTCCGCGATTGCCGGATGGATTCTGAGCGTCGCGTGTAACGGGCAACAGCCTTGGCACTCACTAGGTCAGAATCCCTATATTTGTGGAAGAAGAAAATGATTCCAGTGACTCTTACCTTAGAGGCGCTGCCCTTGTTTCTGAATTTTTTCGGCAAAGAAAAAACTAAAATGATTGAGCCAGGCTGCCGGCAGCCTCCCGGCTTCACGCTTCTCCGGCCGTGCAGATTCCATTCCGGTTACTTTGCTGAGAGTCTGGAGTTTGTGCCGTCGTGGCTGGACCAGGCAGCAAGGGTCTGGGGGCTGCCCACACGTTTAGGGAAGACGAGTTTCTCCTCAAGTGTTTATTATTCATTCCTTTACACGCAAAATTGTTTCTCCTTGTCATTTAAGTTTCTTTATTTGCATCTTGGAGTTATTAAAACTATTTTTCAGTTCCAAGAAAATATAAATTTAACTTGCCTATAAGCCCCCTTGCGGGCGCAGGAGACGGGGTGGGAAACACCAAATATTTGTCCTGGGATTCCTTATTAAATCAGGAGGCAACCTTTAGAATTTTCATTAACCCTTTCCCAGAATCAACCTCCTGTTTACCTTTCGTCCTTTTCTCCAAGTGCTTGCTGGAAGGGACGTTTTCCTGGACAAATTAAAAATCACAAAGCATAACAATGGAAGAGAAAACAACTTGAGGAGGGGTTTACTGATTCGCTCTGAGATTTTCATACATGATCTCCCTCCTTCATACTGGTGTCCACGTTTGTTACTGTAAGTCTCAGAGGCATTCAGTCACTTTCTCTGCTTCATGAACTTTGCTTAGTTGAAGACTTTAATGACAAAGGCGCAGACATACAGGCTCCGTCACTCACCCGTGCTCAGGTGCTGCGCGCCTGGAGAAGGCGCTGCTTGCGGATTCCTTTCCTTCCCTTTGAGTTTCTTTACTGACATATCAGAAAGAGGAGAGGGCTGTGACACTACACTTTTGTGACTCCAAACCTTTTGTGAATAAAGGCACCGGCCCATAACTGAGGGAACACTGCGTTCTGACAGTTCCCATAAAGGCTGCAATATAGTTACGTGACAAAAGGTTATTAGACTATAACACAATGTAAGCATACTGTCATTAGGAGAAGAAGAGCCATGGCAGAAATGCACCATGTTGCAGTGCGCTCGGAAAAATAAACCACTTTCCTTCCTTTCAGCTGAGGAAATTCCAAGCCCACGTTGCAAAGAAAAAAAAAAAAACTAAAAGAATATTAAGAGGGTAGTTAACACCAGGTGCCAAAATAATGATGACCATCATTTTAAAAGAATATAAAACATTTGTCTCTGCCTTTTACCAAGGAAAATGATCAAGAGTTTTGTATTGCTAATGAAACTTTAAATTAATGGAGCTATACAACCATAAGTACATTTAAATTCTCCAAACATTCTTCTATATGTTGTTATTTTTAAATCAAGTTAATTCTATATTACTTTTAGTATTTATGCCTAACATTTATTTACAGAGGAAATAATATCTGCCTGATTGTTACTTAATTTGGATTTTATGTTCATAAAATCATGCGTCTAAGTAGAGCCTAAGAAATTTTTAAATGAGGATTTTCCTTTAAAAAGTATGATATTTCTTCATGATAATTTAACCATGCACCCATTTTAATAATCTAAGAGTTAGGTTTGTAACTAACATGGTTAATATATTATGAACTTTTTGGTAAACGTGCAAGTCTGTGTCTTAACTGATTTTATTTTACAACTGTGGACGTTAGTGCTTATAGTTGTAAATTTCACATCATTGATTCTTGAAAACCCTGTTTCCTTTTTTAAATAACCTTTCTTATGAATATATAAAACCAAAGAAAACTAAATGTTAAACTCATCTACTTATACAGATGTCTACCAAAATGCATGTTCTCTTTACCGTGATTTTAATTTTTGTAACTTATTTAAAATGCATAGCAAAATAAATCACAAGCAAGTGTCTGTTGTTCCTAAGCTCAATAAAATCATGTGAGTTTTACATGTCGGACTTCTTGCATTTAATAGCTACTAAATTAATGTAAATGTCATTCAGGGGTGATGTGTCGTATCACACAAACTCTCTCCATTCTAATAAGATACTTTATTTACTACCTGGTCTCATTAAAATGGAGTTCAGCTTCCATGCATTTATTCACATCCTCCCGACCCACCACCCCCGCAGTCCCTCACTCTAGTTTTTAGTTTGTATTTCCAGGAAACCTCCTTCAATTTTTCTCATCCCTAATTTATCATAGCTTTGTTGTCTAGACTCCTGGAACTTATGTATTTTTTTCTGCACATATCAACAAGTTGGGTTAAGTCTCTTGTTAAGAAAGTTAATGCACATGTAATTTGCATTGACAGCTCCATTTTAAACAGCTTGACATCAGGGAGACTGCCTCTCCAACTATTCATAACCTTTAATGAAAGCCAACACACAATAGGCACTCAATAATTGCTGGCCTTCCTGTCACCTGAGTGCCAGCTGATTACAAATTTCCATTACTATTGATGTTAACACATCTTGAGGAAAGTAAGGGATAGCTTCTTACAGTGTGTTGTTATAGTCAAACCTAAAATAAAAGGCCATTATAATTCTGGTTTTAAAAATATTATTAAAGTCAATACTTTATAGGGGACAGCCTTGAAAACAGACCAAGATGATAAAAGCAACTCCTTTAGCTACCACCAATATTCCTAGATCTTCAGTTTCAATTAAATTGTTTTTATTTATTTTTTATTTTTTATTTCCACAGGTTTTTGGGAAACAGGTGGGGGTTACATGAGTAAGTTCTATAGTGGTGATCTGTGAGATTTTGGTGCACCCTTCACCCAAGCAGTCTAATCTGAACCCAACTTGTAGTCTTTTATCCTTCACTCCATTAAATTATTTTTATTAATTCCAACCAATTAATTGTAAAACAAATTGCAGTTGTGTTATCACTTTACATTATAAAGCAAGTAAAAACCAGTATAGGTTACTTATTATTTATTTAATAAACAGGATAGTTTTTAATTTTTAAATTAGAATTAGTTCTAATTTTTAAATTTTAATTAAAATTAGTTTCTAATTAGAGTATTTTTGATGATATGCAAATGGTTAAAACAATATTTTGAATAGGTGTTAAGAATCCATTCTATCGGAGAAAGGGGTTATGTGTGTTTCTTTTTTTTTTTTTTTTTTTTTTTAAGGCTTCTTTTCAACGGCAGAAACATGTGTTTCTTGATTAAAGTAAGACCCAAGTGTAGATTTTCACTAATCAAAAGATAAACATTCATTATCTCCTGAAAATAATCTCTGCATAATGGCTGTATGTAGCCATGAAGATACTGGTGTTAAAAAGTATTGCTGAGATTATACAATCAATACTAAGTTCTTAGGATAACCATGTGAATATTAACTCTATTATATAACACTGCTGTGTTATGACACAGAAGTAGATTTCAAAGATGTTGCCATTAAAAAATATCAAGTCACTGTAGAAATCTATTGGCATTTGTAGAGTGCTGAAACAGTTTTCAGTTCTCAAAAACAGATACAAGTTAGAACACAACCATGAGTTCTGCTTAAATAATCAACGCTTTCACCAAACTTTTACAAGTCAAATATATAAATTGTGTTTGAGACTGTGTTTTAAGAATTAAATAAAAGCAGTGTGAGATAATTATATATCAATAAGAATAATAAGCCTAAAAGAAAATACTTCTTAAAGAGAACTAAAGTCCAGTTTAAAGCTTTTAAATAGAAAGTGGTCATAGAGAGACATTCTGGATAAAAAGGGTTGGCTGGGGGCTGAAATTATAAAGGATGGTATGCCCTGATTACTCTATGGACACCTTTTGTACAAATGGGTCTACAAGTCTCTCAAGGGTTGCCAAAACTGCCACTGAGTTTGTCTCACCATGATACTACCTCAGTGCACATACGAATTACTATGCGATGTTTGAACTGTGTATTGTTCCTGTTACTTGAAATAAGTAGCTCTTCATCTGTTACTCTGGAATCTTTGTCTTGCAAACATTTTAAATGCTGATAACCCAATTTTTATAATAGACCTTGACATGTATACAAGGGGTTTGATGCAGTTACAGGAGAAAGAAATGTTGTTGGCTCTTCCAGATTTGTCTCAGACGTAAGGATTAAAATGGCTCATTTAATCCAGAGAATTGGAGAACTGATTCCTTTCTCTTTACAGAGAAAGAAAGGAAAGAAAAGATAAAGAAAGAGAGAAAGAAGGAAAGAGAAAGAGAGAGAAAAAGGAGGGAGGGAAGGGAAGGGAATGAGGAATGGGGAATGGGGACGGGGAAGGGGGAAGGAAGAAGGGAAGGGAGAGGGGAGGGGAGAGGAAGGGAGGAGAAGGAAAGGGAAGAGAAGGGGAAGGAAAGGGAGAAAAGAAAAGGATCTAAGGCATGGCCTGAGGCACAAGTGAGTACTGTGAGTTTGTTCTGGTCTAGACCAGAATTGGACTGGCATTTTGGGACACAAAGCTAGGCAGGGTTCATTCACATGAGCGAAGTGTTCCGACATCAGACCTTGACTTTTGCACAGTTTTTAATGAGGAGACAATGCTTTTTGTCCCTGAGCTTCTCTTATTCAAGTGCAGAATGGAAAAAGGAGACAGAAAGTTTGATGCAGGGATCAGGCCTTCTCAGCTGCTGATGCTTCAAGAAGCACCGTGGTTTCTCAAGGACTGTAAGTTACAGAAGGCTCTGGTCTAGACTGAGTCAGGCCTGGTTGCTGGCACACACACAGTCTACCCAGCATCTTCAAGAGCAGCCAATTGGGAGATGTAAGTAGAAATTTGTATATTAAATCTTTTGAATGAAGCCTTATGAGAAAAAAAACTCACAGAAGCCAAAAGATGAGTGACCTTGTTTTTTCAGCTGTGTTTGTTATCTATAGGACTGATTGGTGAGCCAGAGACACCTGGCAATAACTCTCAGACTGGGAGTTAAAGGAAGGGGAAGTTCAGACAAGCAGCATATCTTCCATAATCCCATTGTCATATTCATTTTATTTGGCTCAGAAACTGGGGTTTAATAACTTTGCGTTTTACATGCTGCACTAATATTGCCATCATCAACAAAGGCAAGGTCAACAGAGGAGGATCTCCTCCCCGGCTCCAGAGCTCCTTGGCACCGGCATGATTTTCCTAATGGTGAAAGATACATTTGAGTACTAATTGATAAGGGTTTTATTGTTCCCAACTACAGCCAATGAGTACAGCATGCAAGCTAACCCTTGCAAGTCTCCTGAATTGAAATCACTGTCTCCTCACTTGACTCCAGGTATCCAATTAGATTATTACGACCTACCAGTGGCATGAAAGCTTACTTTTCTCCTCCCTCCGACACTCCTATTTATATAGGGATTTCCATTGGAAATTTCCAGAGATCTCTACCCAGGAATATTGTGCTTGTCCTGCCCTATACTTTCCTGATTTGAAACATTCACAATAAATCTCAATTTTACTTTCCACATATTATAAGAAATTCATCTGCTGAGCCCAGAGAACCTCAGGCTGAAAGACATCACTAACGTAACAAGGCAAAATTCAAATTTAAAAAAGAATACACCAAGGATAAGTGGCATTAAAGTATTTGTGGATTTTGCTTTCCATGTCATACTGGTCATTTTTTAAAGGACTCAATTGTCCCCAGCCCAAGTATGTGCACTAGTGGTTGAACTGGCCAGAAGGGACACCTGGAAGGTTGCATTTGCAAGAAGCTGTACCACCTGGCAGGGAGCCAGAAGAAATAATCCAACCACACACCAACGGTTGAGGGCTTCTGGGGAATCAAAGAGAGAAAGCTTCCAGTAGGTAAACAATTTGCACATTCCATGTTGATTTTGTATATCCCTTCCTTCCCAAAACGACTAACAGCAGATCTCTGGTCCTTATGTGAGCATCTTGATGCAAGGATGCAGCTTGTTTTATTGCATGTAGACTGACAAGCCCTAATCCACCTCTTAACACGAGTCACAAAGAAATGCATTTCAGCAAAATACAGGAAACAAAGGGTGGCTTTAAGACAATTATATCATAGTTACCATAGAGTTGCTGCTGCTTTTTTCCATCTGTAACATAAAGGCCTTCCCACAGGTACACTGAGAAATATAATGGAACATCATTAACTTGGATTCAACCTGCTTGATCCTAAAAGTTCAGGCAAGATTAACATGTGCATTTTGAACAATTCTCTTGCTTGATTAAAAACTTGGAATTGAACAACCAAAACCAAGCTAAAAATTACTGTAATTTTTATCTGATAATCTTATGTAATTGACAAACAAATCATGATATAATCACCTTAATTTAAATATGAATACTTCCTATAAATATCTTTTTCTTGTTTCTGGAGTTACCCAGAAAGCAGTGGCATTGTTTATGGGGAAATTCATCAAGTTAGGAGTGGTAAACAGGGTTTAAGATTCCTGGGGTCTTAAAATATCCCAACCTGTTAGCATTATCCATACTTTCAGTGAAGAATGAAATGGGTTACTATGGTAGAGTCTCACAGTGTGCAGGAAGTGCTGATCATATTATCTTAGAGCTGTAAGATGTCCCTATTGATCACATTTCATTGCCTTCTCTCTAATTTTTGGTGTCTAACAAATGGCACTTTGTAAGTCTACAGACTAGGGTTATCTGATCCATCTTCCAGATCAGGTTGTACTGGTGAAGAGACTGATTTCCCAGGTTTTCAACATATCAGTGTTAGAATCACCCTTTTTGGGTAAAACGTTCACTAATTTTTTTTTTTTTTTAAGAATCAACAACAAATGATGCTTACTACAAATTCCTGAAGTCTACTTGTTTTTGTAAATGTCATCTGGTGATAGGCTAGAGTGAAACCCTCTTCTGTTTTTTTAACTACCTTGATTAAGCTTTTCTCACCCTCTTCCCCTAAGATAGGTAAACTTGGTAATTTTATTATTTTGGGAATACAGTAAGCACAACGACCCACGAGTGATCACAGAACCCCTGAAGAGCCCAATTTTAGCCCAGGTGCCTCTGCCCATTTACTGCCCAGAACTGAACCTGAGCCCATTCACATGGTCACTTAGGATTGGGGTCCACCTAGGAAGAGGAAGCCAGCCGCCCACGCTGCCACCTTCCCGTTGACTGCTGTGTATATCTCTCCATGACTGTGTTTAGCGTGACTGCACTCGAAGGACCCAATTAATTCACTTCCATCACTACTCATAGAAGCCCTCAGAGGCAGCTTTTAATAGCTAGGATTTAGGCTCGTTTTATAGATTTCGCACACATGGATTATAAAACTGATAAAAAGCAGCTAGATGTCACACACACACACACATATATACATAGTGTGCTTTATATCATATATATGTGTATATATACATATAGTGTGTGTGCTTTATTCTCTAAGGCAGGATGTTTATATTCAGTATTCACAGATTTCTGTATTTCTTAAAGCAAGATCATTTTGTAGGGGCACCAGCTAAAATGCTCTCCCCATATAAAAGCAAGTTTACAAGTTAAATATCTCTATTTTATAGCGGAGTTAGTAATATATGCCATGAAACTCTATCCCATCTGTTTTCAGTCAAACTATATTACTTCAGTAACCATAAAGTACTGGTGAAATCTGATCTTATGTTTTTGAAATCTGATTTAGGCAAATCTCATATAAACAAGTTTTCAGAAGAGAGATCAATACATGGAGGTAAATCCGTGACTTGCTAAGATATTCCCACGAACCTGAGAATTATTCCTCCATTTACAACTTGATTTCATTGACAGTAAAGATTTCCACAGTTTATCAGAAACTCATTCATTACATAAAGGCATGCATTTCTCATATATAGCTTCCTGGTCAATGGTATAAGGCAAGCTCTTTAAGCCAAAACCTTTAAGAATACAGACGCTCCTCAATTTAGGGCAGACACATCGTAAGCTGAAAATATCCTAAGTCAAAATGCACTTAATACACCTAACCTAACCAACATCAGGGCTTAGCCTAGCCTGCCTTAAATGTGCTCAGAGCACTAGGGTTAGTCAAAACCACAAAGCCTATTTTATAATAAAGTGTTCGATATCTCATGTAACTTATTGAATAGTGTCCTGAAAGTGAAAAACAATGGTTGGATGGTGATATGGTTTGGCTGTGACCCCACCCAAATCTCATCTTGAATTGTAGCCCCCATAATTCCCTCATGTTGTGGGAGCGACCCAGTGGGAGATAACTGAATCATGAAGGCAGTTTCCCCCATACTGTTCTCATGGTAGTGATAAGAGGAAACCCCTTTGCTTGGCTCTAACAATTCTCTTGTCTGCCACTATGTGCCTTTCACCTTCTGCCATGATTGTGAGGCCTCCCCGGCCACATGGAACCGTGAGTCCATTAAACCTCTTCTTTTGTAAATTGCCCAGTCTCAGGTATATCTTTATCAGCGTCATGAAAACAGACTAATACAGATGGGTACTTAAAGAACGCTTTCCACCGTCCTTTAATGATAGATGAATACCTATCATTTACACACCATCATAAAGTCAAAAAATCTTTAAGTTGAACCATCATAAGTTGGGAACCATTTGTGATTCCAGCAATTCACTGTGACTGACTATAGTTGCCAGTCCTTTTTGGTTGTAAATGAATACTCCCCTCTACACCTTTGCCATGAATTAAATAAGGTAACAGCAGGGACCACACCACTCCTAGCAGTTCAACCTAACTAACCACTTAAATCTCAGACCTGTCATATCTAGGTGAACTGACCTGGAAAGTAGTCACTAAGTATGGTATAAGGCTGAAGAAAATAAAATTAGCAAAAATTTCAACTTTTCAACAGATAAACTAGATTGAAGAAGGAGAAAGGGATGTGCACTTTAGAACTAGATATGGCACAGATTCCCAGGAATGATTAACCCTTAGAGCATGTATGTAGAATTCTATTTACAAAAGCCAACATGGTATTCAGTATACAGGTTCTTCCAGGAGTCCATAGCCCCACGCTGATGCATACTATTCCAAACTGAGAAAAGCATAGCCATGCAAGTTTTTAATTGTTTTCTTTCATGTCACAGCAGATTTGGATTTATTGTAGCTTCTCTATTGGGTTTGGAAAGGTGAGGGTTAAAACCGGGGTTTCCAGGGTGAAGCCTGAGCTGCTGTCCGCTGTACCCAGGCAAGGTGATCTCCACAGACCTTCTCGCAGCCCTATAATAAAGGCCTCTTCAGCCACTTCTGGTTTCAGAATATCAGTCTGTGTATTTATTTGTACTTTCCCTTATTTTACATGTTAGTTTTAGCAATACATTCTCTCTTCACACTTTCATGTTTTGTTTTTAAATTTTTATCATGTGTATTTAGCTCCTTTATTTTTAGTCTTTCTTCTTTAATAGCGAAGGCATTTCTGCCAATACAGAGTTTTTTCCTGAGTTGAGTTTTTGGGGATTCCATAGGTTTTAAAATAAAATATTCCTTTCTTATATGTTTCTAAATGGTTTTAAATTTCAGTTTTAATATTCTCTTTGATCCATGGGTTATATAGAAGCATGTTTATGAATTTCCAAATAGTAAAGAATATATTCTCAGCCACATTATTAATTTAGTTTAGTTTTGGATTACAGCAGAATAACGTGACTTGAAAGATCTCCAATTTTAAATTTGTAAAAAGTGTTACTGTGTCCATAGATATGATCATATTTCATAAATGTTTCCCAGGGAAGAAAAACCTGAGCTGGTCAGAGGCACAGAGAAACAAAGATGGGAGTCTTTGTTCTAGAGACCCATTGCCCAGGTTCAAATCTTGCCTTTACCCCTTTCCCATTCCACAATTCCCCTGGACAAAATATAGACTTTTGCCGAACTTCATTTTCCATCTTTAAAATGGAAGCATGGAAACAATAGCCATGTCTCCTCTTAGCGTTGCCGTGAGGATGACTAACATTATGTGTATGGAAATGCCTCCAGTGGTCCCTTGCGTGCAGCAGGCACTCAGCAGGAAAAGAAAGGAAAAAAAAAAAAAAAAAAAAAACCGGCGTGGTTCTGGCAGTCAGAACAGTCTTTAATTCTAGATCTGCCTTAAATTCTAGATCTGCCACATCCCAGCTGCCTTTGGAAGTTACTTTCTGTTCTGAGCTTCCTGCTGATGCGCAGTGGGGAGAAAGCGGAAGTAGCTGTGGGGATTCAGATTGACATGCGTGGGAACCGTGAGACCACTGCCGGCCTTAGAGCAAACGCCCGCAAACAGACTGGCTCCTGCTGTTTTTATGAGGACTATAAAATGAGAAAAACCTAAAATGGCTAACTAATGATCTTTTCCCCTAACTCACTATTCCTAAGGGACTGGCCAGGACAAAGGAAAGCCAATGGGCTTATCACAGAAGAAGAGAAGCTGCTAGCAGCTCAAAATGCCTGAATTTGGTATACTTTTCCAAACAAGGGCACCGAGGCAGAATGTGTACATAGTCGCCTCTGAAAGTTGTAACACTCACTTCCGGCATCAACTTCCAGTTAGGGAAGTTTTCCTGCTTTATGGGTTCATCCCTTCCCCAATTCTTAAAACTGGAAGTTTTTTGTTGTTTTCAGAGTGCCTCTTTCTTGTTCACTCTTAGACTCCACACTTTTCTGTGAGTCGTTGCGTTGTCCATCCAGGTGCCCACAACACACACCAACCCACTGCAAACAAGACCTTTTCTTCTGGGAGAAAGCATCAACATTTTCAAGCTTGAGTTTTCAGAATAAGTCATCTTAGTAACGAGAAGGAGGTAAAGACAGCAAGATAATTTAATACTAGAAAATCAATAGTTTTGTCTGTGCCTATGCCTGTCCCAAAAGTCTGGCTACATTTGCAATGTAAAATTGTTATTCTGAAAATAGGAAAATCTTATCTACTTTTTCCCAGCCTGAGATTTAAGTATCTGCTTTGTTTGTTTGTTTTTGTTGAACATGTGCTAAGCAGAAAGACCAAACCATAAAATTTTACATTTCGTCCTTGGAAAATGTAAATAACATTGGACTGCATGCTGGAAGACTAACAGTGTTTATACATGCATGAGTCTATATAAAAGGGTTTATTTTTATTTGATAAAAATGAAGTATATTTTTCTCTAAGTATATTCTTGGTATTGAGAAAGAGAAAAAAAGCCTTTAAAATATTAAATTCAAATTTTTCATAGAAGACTTGTGTTCTATATTTAAAGTAAGATCATTTAAAATAGATGTACAAATACTGTCATGGTATTTGTATGCGGAGGCCTCCAGAGAAAATTTGAAAATGGAAAAGGACTCCTGGTCTTCCCAAATCACATTACGCTGGAGAAAGAAAACAGAAATGCTGTTGGTGAGGGATTTAGGGGTGACCTCAATGCCAAGCCTCATGCCATACTGGAAAAGTATTCATTTATTTAACAAATATTTAGTGTCTACTACGCACCAGGATTCTGGGTGCTTGGGATATGTAAGTCAACCAAAAAAGACAAAATCTCCTGCTCCTGTGAAACAGATATTGTGGAATGGAAAATAAAACGTAATAGGTTTCTCAGAGAACTAAAATAGAACAATATTTGATCTAGTTACTGGGTATCTATCCAAAGAACATCACTGTATCAAAAAGATACCTAAACTTGTATGTTTATTGCAGGACTATTCACAATAGCAAAGATGTGGAATCAGCCTAAGTGTCCGTCAACTAATGATTGGATAAGGAAAGACTCCTCAGCCATAAAACGAAGGAAATCATGTTGTTTGCAGCAACGGGGTGGAACTGGAGGTCATTATCTTAACTGAAACAACTCAAAACCAAGAATTCAAACACTGCATATTCTCACTCATTAAGTGTGAGCTAAAAAATGTGTACACATGGATGTACAGAGTAGAATCAAAGACTTTGGAGCCACAGAGGGGTAGGAAGGTGGGAGGGAGGTGAGGGATGAGAAAATTGCCGATTGAGTACAATATACACTATTTGGGCAATGGTTACACTAAAGCCCAGACTTCACCACTAAGCACTGTTTCCGTGTAACGTAACCGCACTTGTAGCCCTTCAATTTATACAAGTAGACATTTTCAACAGTAAGAAATGTCATGCATCAGTTAACCTGGTCATGTGGGAAACGGGACAACTGCTGCAGAGGAAGAGGTGGGTCAGGGTGCTAGGCAGGTTGGAAAGGGCGTGGTGGGCCGGGGCCTCACTGAGAAGCTGATGTGCCTGCCCAGCTCAAAGGTGGTGAGGGAAAAGGTTCCAGGAGGAGGGGACAGCCGTGAGAGGGGTCTAAGGATGTGCACCCAGGCCCATGTGCCTGGAGTGAACTAGGAGGTGGGGGGCGACCCAGCCAGCTCACGGGCTGTTTAGGCTACTGACTTGGCTTCCGGTCTTCACAAAATGGGAAACGTCAGTGGCTCACATGATCTGACTTTTATTTTAAAGCTCACCCACATTTCACGGCTATTTCCCTGACGTGCTCTGGGAGGGCAGAGTGCCGTGGGACTGGCCAGCACCTTCCTTCCTGCCTGTCAGCATGGACTTGCAACCCCAGAAGTACGAGGACTGAAGTACCGCACAAACTCATGGCATAGCTGGGGCCCCCAGGACCAACTCCTCCAGCAGCACGGGTCCTCACTCATTCCCAAGAAATGAAACTATACTGATAACGACTTTCCAAGAAAAAGCGCAAAATCTTGCTTGAATGATTCACTTCCTTCCTTCCTGTGATGGTTAATTGTATGTCAACTTGGCTGGGCCACATGGCCTGTTGCTTGGTCAAATCCCAGTCTAGATGTTGCCGTGAAGGCATTTTGTCGATGAGGTTAATGTTAGATCCATCAACTTTCAGGAAAGCAGAGACCTTTCACCGTGTGGGTGGGCCTCATCCAATCAGTGGACGACTTCAAGAGAAAAAGGCTGAGGTCCTCTAAGGAAGAAGAAATCTGCTTCCCAACAGCCCTCAGACTCAAGCTGCAACACCAGCTCTTCCTTGGGCCTCCAGCCTGCCCTGCCTGCCCTGCAGCTTTTCTACATGCCAGCAGAGTTGTATGAGCCAGTTCCTTAAAAGCTCTCTCTCCAGATATACATAGTCACATACAGTCAGCCTTCCATATCCATGGACTCCACATCCCTGGATTCAACCAGCCTTGTTGGATTAAAATATTTAGAAATAAAATGTCTGTATGGAACACTTCAAGACTTTGTCTTGTCATTATTTCCTAAAAAATACAGTATTTACATGGCATTTACATTGTATTAGGTATTGTAAGTAATTATAATGACCATTTAAAGTATACAGGAGGATGTCATAGGTTATATGCAAATACTACATCATTTTGTATCAGGGAGTTGAACGTCGGTGGACTCTGGTATCCATGAGAGGTCCTACAGAGCTCTACCCCATGAGGGACACTGTATATATGTGTATTTGTGTTTATATGTGTAATATGTTTATGTGTGTGTGTAAATGTGGGTATATTTGTATATGCATGCATTTGTATATATGTGTGATCTGTGTGTTTGCGTTTATGAGTGTATATGCATGTGTGTATGTGTGTATTTGTATATGTGTTTTTGTACGTGTATATTTGTATATCCGTGTGTGTGTTTGTATAGCTGTGTGTTTTGTGTGTGTGTATACCCGTGTGTGTTCATGTGTGTTTGTGTATGTGTAGCTGTTTCAGTGGGTGTTTGTATATGTGTGTGTTTGTGTATGTGTGTTTGTATATCTATGTGTGTGTGTTAATATGTGTTTGTGTGTGTGTTTGTATTTCTGTGGGTGTGTTTGTGTATGTGTGTGTGTGTGTCTCTGTGTGTGTATGTATGTGTGTGTCCATGTGTGTCTGTGTATGTGTTTATGTTTATGTATGTCTGTGTGTGTGTTTGTATATCTGTGTGTGTATCTCTATGTGTATATATGTGTGTCTGTATATGTATGTGTGTCTCTGTGTGTATATGTGTCTTTCTGTGTCTGTGTGTCTCTCTTTGTGTGTGTGTATTATCCATATGTGTCTGTGTATGAGTGGGTGTATGTCTGTGTGTGTGTCTCTGTATGTCTTTGTGTGTGTGTATTTGTATGTGTGTATTTGTATATCCGTGTGTGTTTGCATGTGTCTCTGTGTGTGAATGTGTCTCTCTGTGTGTATATGTGTATGTCTGTGTGTTTGTGTGTTTTTATATGTCCGTGTGTGTATATGTGTTTGCCTGTGTCTATGTGTGTTTGTGTCTGTGTACATGTGTGTATGATGTCTGTGTGTCTGTGTGTGTCTCTGTGTGTATGTGTATGTCTGTGTGTGTGTTTGTGTGTTTTTATATGTCCGTGTGTGTATATGTGTTTGCCTGTGTCTGTGTGTGTTTGTGTGTGTCTGTGTACATGTGTGTATGATGTCTGTGTGTGTGTGTATGTCTGTGTGTCTGTGTGTATGTGTGTGTAGGTCTGTGTGTCTGTGTATGTCTGTATGTCTGTGTATGTGTGTATGTGTATGTGTCTGAGTGTATGTATACGTGTATGTGTGTCTCTGTGCATGTGTATGGGTGTGTCTGTGTGTGTATGTGTGTGTCTGTGCATGTGTGTATGTCTCTGTGTATGTGCAGGTGTGTGCGTGTGTGTGTGTGTATCTTTCCTTCTGGTTGTTTCTCAGGATAACCCTGGCTACTACACTTCCCCTGTGATTCTTCCCCTGTTATGAAGCCACCACCTTTGTATTCAGACCTTCTTTTTTCTGTATTCTTGAAAAAAAAGAAATTCTTTTAAGAAGCGATAACATTTTGGTATTTCTTTTTAAATTTTAAACTGGAAGTCTGAAGGCTCAAATCCTCATAACCCCTTCATTGGATTTTAAAATAAAGTTGTTAACCCCGCTCCCTGCTTCTATTCTGCCCGCCACTTGGAAACAGTTTTCCCTCCTTCCACTTCCCATGCCACCCGGTCCCCAGCCCATGTCTCTGGCAGCATTCATCTCAAGCCTCTCCCCGTGCTGGATCACAACCCGCTTCCGCCCACACTCAGCGTCTCCCTTTCTCTCTTTGTACTAACAGGTTTTGTGCATTCGCTCTTTCCAAAAAGGAAAAAAAACTTTTTGAATGATAAATGAGCAGCACATTCTTTTGAACATGTGGCGAAAATTCTATCCTAGCAACAGGCACCAAATCAACTGTCATCCAGCAGGGATCTCTGGTCTGTTTGCTTCTGGAAAGAGACTAGAAACAGGCAGACTCTTCCAATTTGTGTATGTTAAGGAATGCATTATTAGATGAAAGGAGATGGGAGGTTGTCTAGAAAAATCATACCATTGAATTAATTCGTGTGGAGGTTCTGGATTCTGCTCAGGATATTTTGAAAGCATACTGCACAGGACAGATGTTTAAAGTACTCAACAGGTGGTCAGTTTAGGTAATTGTGGCATTGGGTGTTCAGGATAAGGGGTGCCCCATGGATCATCTCAGCTTATCTTTAGGACAACCTCGTCAGGTAGGTAGGACAGGCCTCATCTGCATGTCAGGTAAAGTGATTAGAAAAGAGTGAGAAAATGTCACTCTATTTAAGAACTAATGTCAGCAGATAAATGCTGGTTTAAACCCAGATAACCAGATCATTTCCTTCATATTCTGTATGCTACCAAAAATACTGGCAGAAAAACAGGAGGGTCTCAAAGTAGATACCAAGAAGTTGGAAAGAACCTGCTTCCAAACTTCCTGCCAAGCTCAGAGAAGGATTCTGGACTGGAAAAACTGCCTGGAAAGGGGAAGTTTGGATTCTCACCAGCTGCTACCTCCCAGCCCTTGAGGAGGTGTGGCACCCCCCCTCCTCCTGACAGGCCCCCTGGAGAGGCTGTGGGCAGGCGAACCTGGCCCCACACTATCACAGCACAGCACGGGAACCCCAGAAACACCGGGAACAGCACGGGAACACCGGGAACACCGGGAAGCACTTCACAGTCTCCTTCAAGTCAAAGGCTGATCTCTTACACTTCAGAAAAATAGATACAGTTGGGCCTATGAAGTTGCTGAGTTTTAAGTGTTTGCTACCGACAGAAACGGTTCATTCATAGCTGTGATGTCTTTCTCTCTCCTTTTAAGACAAAGGGCCACAAGATCTCCTGGGTCCAATTTAGGAATGTGGGGAGAAAAGTGTGAAAAGTGACATTTCTGGAAGTCTTTATCTTCTGGTCACCGTGGATACTGTGGGTCTCCATGGTGGGTGCCGCTAGCTACTGTGGGGCACCCGGGGTGGGTGCTGTTGAGTCCTCTGGGACTCCCATGCTGGATTTTGTTGAGTATTTGGGGTACGTATGGCGGGTGCTGCTGGGTATTTTGAGGCAACCATGGTAGGTGCTGTTGGGTGCTATGGGGTACCCATGGTGGGAACAGTTGGGTACCCATAGTGGGTACTGTTGGGTACTGTGGGGTACCCATGTGGGTGCTACTGGGTATTTTTAGGTACACCATTGCAATTGAGATGGAAAAAGAAAACAGCCACGGATCGTGAGCTGTCTCTTAAGGAACTTAACATCTAATTGGGGAGTTGTGAAAAAAATAATCACCATGAAATTTCCTCTCTATTACTCAAAAAGAGATTTAAGGCGGAATTCAATATGTTGTACGTTCTGCAATTCAAGTGAGTTGCTGCCACAAAAGCAAGAAGGATCACCATTCAGCTGTAGCAACCTCCACAGAGGAAACAAGGGAGGAAATGACGTGTTCTCCATTCTGCCAAACGCAAACTTCCAGCTACAATGGGAGGTACTTTCGCTGCAGGTAGGCCCCTCTTGAGTGCAGTGAGAACAAAAGAGAAATGGAGTCTTGTTTACATAAACTGATCTCGAACTTGTGGCATAACCCACATACAATTTTTAAGTAAAGATGAAGGAATCTTGGATAATTTCTACTACTGTGTAACACAAATACACAAAAATGCATCCTTTTAAAAATATTCATTGCCAGCTGGGAGTAGGGGCTCATGTCTGTAATCCCAGCACTTTGGGAGGCCGAGGTGGGCAGATCACTTGAGGTCAAGAGTTCGAGACCAGCCTGGCCAACATGGTGAAACCCCGTCTCTACTGAAAATACAAAAATTAGCCAGGTGTGGTGGCAGGTGCCTGTAATCCCAGCTACTATCGCTTGAACCCTGAAGGTGGAGGTTGCAGGGATCCGAGGTTGCGCCACTGCACTCCAGCCTGGGTGACAGAGTGAGACTCCGTCTAAACAAACAAACAAAAAATACTCATTACCTTCTGCCTGCGTTCATCTACTTCCCGTATATGTTTTAGGGTGGCCAGCTCGAAGAAAATGCTTTTATGTGCTAATATCTTTACATTGCTGAAGAGCCCGTAACTCCAAAGACTCAAGTTACTTTGTAAATTGCATATGAAGATCTCCTAGAAAGTATGTATTGGAGACTCTCCATCTTATCACAGTATAGACCAACTTTTGAATCTCCCTGTATGATGGCAATGCCTGTGTTTACAGAGTGCTGCAGGCGGTAATTCACCTCATCCAAGATGCCTGTGTGGTAGGTATCAGCATCTGTCTGATTAAGTCACTTTTCCAGATGGTCAGCAAAGATACTTGCCATACAAAAAGGAATTTAAGAAGCCAGCTTCCTAATACTTAGTTTCGTATAGAAAAACAGACAAGTTGAAAAGAAAATTTCAAAATTACTCTTTTTAGGCATCAACCCTCACCTCAATAATTGTCTGGAAAAATGTGTTTTGTTTGTGTGTGTCTGTGTGTGTCTGTGTGGGTCTGTGTGCATTTTCCCTTAAAGCAATGGTTCAGAACCATCTGGAGAACTTCTTAAAAACAGACCTCACCCTCCTCCGAGTTTCTGATTCAGTAGATCTGGAGTGGTGCTGAAAACCTGCATTTCTAACAACCTCCCAGGTCTAGCACAAGGCTACCATTTCTTTGAAGCCATAAAGGAATCTACAATTATTTTATATAGTTTTTTCCTTTTTCTAAAAAAAAAGCAAATTGTGAACCAAGCCTGCATTTGTGATTAAGTGTTTTGAAATGCACTGACTGTTTACTCAAAATACCTGTTGTCTGTAGGTCACAGGCGCTGTACCCTGAATGGGTCGGTTTTACAAACTGTTACTAGTTCTTCTAATAAGTGAGCTGGCTGCTAGATGAAGTGAGAAGCTTAGAGAGGCTCACTGAGATTCTAAACCAACCTGATGGTGGTAGGGTCATTTGTATTAATGATAAATGAGTTTAATTTTTCTGAAATTATGTGTCATCATCAAAGGAGGGTAGGATGCCTCACAAAACAGTGGGTGAAATTTTGTGACTATATTTCATATAGGTATCATGAACTCCCTCTAAGTTGTCCTTGTTCTGGTTTTAACATGTTGACTTCCCACCAATCTATAAAAGTAGCCAACTGTATCTCTTACTATAGATTGAAGGTTTGTATTCCCCAAACCCAAATTTATATCTTTTTTTTTTTTTTTTTTTTTTTTTTTTTGAGGCAGAGTCTTGCTCTGTCACCCAGGCTGGAGTGCAGTGGCACGATCTTCGCTCACTGCAAGCTCCACTTCCCAGGTTCACACCGTTCTTCTGCCTCAGCCTCCTGAGTAGCTGGGACTACAGGCAACTGCCACCATGCCTGGTTAATTTTTTTTTGTTTTTTAGTGGAGACGGGGTTTCACCGTGTTAGCCAGGATGGTCTCAATCTCCTAACCTCGTGATCCACCTGCCTCGGCCTCCCAAAGTGCTGGGATTACAGGTGTGAACTACCACACCTGGCCATCTTTTTTTTTTAAGTTATGGTCTTACTCTGTCGCCCAGGCTGGAGTGCAATGGCTGCGATCATGGCTCACTGCAGCCTCGACCACAGGATTCAGGTGACCCTCCTGCCTCAGCCTCCTGGGTAGCTGGGACCACAGGCATGCACCACCACACCCAGCTAATTTTTCATATTTTTGGTGGGGATGGGGTCTTGCCATGTTGCCCTGGTTGGTCTCAAACTCCTGAGTTCAAGCAATCCACCCGCCTCGGCTTCCCAAAGTGCTGAGATTATAGGCATGAGCCACTGTGCCCAGCCCCAAATTTATATCTTAAAATATAAACCCTATATATGATGGTATTAGGAGGTAGGGCTTTTGAGATGTGATAAGGTCGTGAAGGTAGAGCCCTCATGAATGGGATTAGTGCCTTCATAAAGAGATACCAAAGGCCCCCTTTGCCTCTCTGCCATGTGAGGACACCATGAAAAGGCAGCTGTCTATGAACCAGAAAGCCAGTCCTCACCAGACACCAAATCTGCCAGCCCCTTGATCTCAGACTTCCCAGCATCCAGAACCATGAAAAATGAATGTCTGTTGTTTATAACTGACCGAGTCCATGGCACTTTTTTATAGCAGCCTGAATGGACTGAGCCATCTATATTTACCATCAACAGGGAACAGGAAGATTATCACCAACAAAGATCTAGAATCCACTGCTCATCGGCTCATACATCCCTACTTCCAGCACACTGTACCTGCACCGTCAGGTCCGGGTTAGGTACCCCTTTCATTTGCCCCCACAGACACCTCAACTTCTCTCTATCATGTCATTCAGCTTGTGTTAAAGTCGCCTGCGCATTGTGTCGTTGCCCCACCGGAATGTGAAAGTGCGTGTGGTAGAGGCCAGGCCTGTGTAGACTGTTGAGCCTTCAGCATTCAGCATAGCTCCTAGCACATGGCGCATGCTCACAAATTTACTTGTTGAATGTGAACGGCAGGAAGGAAAGAAGACCGAAAAGGGAGAGAATAACTCAAAAGCTGAGTTCTCTGAAAGGGATTAACTTACAGAGGTCTGCGCAGCGCTCTCCAATGAGGAGTGGAAGGATGCATTGAATAACAGTATGGGCAAAAAGAACACTTTCAGAACATACCAAAGGCCTTCGGGTGGGCATCAGAGACACAGGCTTCCAGGAAACTGCCCAGCCGATGAGAATCCCAGGGGAAGAAATTGGAAAGGACTTATTTGAACAACAACGAAAAATGCGTGTGCAGACACACAGATGCGCACGCACACACACACACAGTCACGCACGGCTAAGACATCAACAGGCTAGTTCTGCAGTCACGTTTGTCTACACATGCTGTGGGTGTGGGAGAGACAGGGGTTCATCTGGGATATATTTCATCTGAGATCTTGGTGAGGTCATTTTTGTTCCAGACAGCTGAATATTAAGTGCCGCATCTTATTACAGCTTTTTAAATGGCATGCTTTCCAAAGCATATCATATGTCAGCCCCCTGACCTTGTGAGGTAGGCTTGCAATATAAGCCACGGTCTCCTGCAGGCCCCTGAGCTGCCAGGCTGAGCCTCACACGGGAGGGCTGGAGAGTGTTGTGGTGCAGGACAGTGAACCAAAGACGGTACCTTTGGATGTCGCTGATTGAAAATATCACTCATCAAGCTTTTTATTATGTTTCTATTGCTTACTCTTTCCCACCATGACTGGTATCCTGGGAACCCCCAGGCATCATCCTAGCCCTCTCTGTTCTGGCCATACCACCTACTTGCTATTCCTCAGATATGCCAGGTACTGAGATGGGAGCCTTGAGGCCTGAACACCTGCTGTTTTCTCTGTCTGGAAGGCTTTCTACTTAGAGTCCCAAATTCTCCTCCTTCAGATTTTTCTCAAAACTCATGTTTGCAGCGAGGCCTTCCCAGACCACACTATGTAAAAGTACAAGACTCTCTCCTCTCTACCCTTCCTATTTCCCCCCCTGCCTCCTTCTTCTCTGTAATGCTTATTAGCACCTGGCATGCTCTATGTGTAATTATTTACTTCCTGGGTCTCCTCTCACTAAGATCCCTGAGGGCAGGGATATTTGTATTTTGCTCACTGCTATACCCCAGAACATAGGACTTCCTGGCCCATATGGACACACAATCAATAATTGTCCCAAAAATGTTTGCGTCTACTCTGGATGGGCAGCATACCAGCCGTGCATCTGGATATCAATAAATATTTGTTAATAGAATAAGTGAACGAATTGACTTCTCCAAAATAACGCCTCGGGTCTCACACTGAAGCCACCATCTCCTGGGTGGCTCCTTTCCTGTTTGGTGATCCATGGTGGCGGCTGCCATCACTGCTATGTGGGTTGCACTGGCAATTCCTTGGATGCAAGGGCGACACCACCCATTATTTATGAGTCACCACACAGTGGTCCAGGCACTGAGCTGCCTCTTGTCTTACTATGCTACTTGTACTCAGTCTTCCAGTGGTGTGAGAAGGAGAAACTTCAAGAACCTATATTTTTGTGATATTTCCCCACAGGCCACATTCAACGCTTACATGCATATAATGAATGCATGCAGTTTGACTTTTAACAGAACCTTTTTTAAATAAAAATTACAATGCAAGTTCCATACAGTGTTTGATAATTTTAAACTTCTTTCAAAATCTCCTCTGTCATGCATGGTCTCAAGATTTTGAGTAACACTGTGATCGGCTGAACCAGTAAAATAATTCTGAAAACCAGGAAGTGGACAGTGAGATGTCAACTTGACTTCCTTAAAGTTATATGTCTGGCCATCTAGAAATAGAATGCCTTTGTTAGCCCCAAGTAAAACATCTGTCATTTCTGAAATTATTTTTTATTCAATGTACCTGCTAGTATAAGAAATAGACTAAAAAAATCGCTATGTGACATGAACTACTTCGCTCTTTAGAATCTACAGATACCTTTGTGAATTCTAGGAGAGTCAATTTTCCTCTTCACCAAGGGTTTCATGTTATGAATACCTGACTCATCGACACAGGTAAGAATATAGTAAACAATCCTGCTTCTGTTTAAGTCTTATAGCAACTGACTCATGGGTGCCTATTAACATAGACTTCGGAAAATTCACCAAAAGAGAGCCATTTCATCAGCAACATAAAACAGATCAAAATGGTGGCTTGTGCAGATGAATGAGTCAAATGCAAAGGCTGCTAAATGCATCCTTCTGCTTGGGGCTTTGTTCTGTGTGTGTGTGTTTGGTGGTCCAGCTTCTTCTATATGTTTCAGATGACGATTCCAAAGCAAACCAAGAGAAAACCGGACACACTGTTAACTGTGACTGAAATTAAATAAGGAAACTCTGCCTGTTCTTCTGCATTGGCTCAGAGCCAGGAATCCCTGCCTTTCCTTTGGAGGAAATGTGTTGTGTATGTTCCTGGCAGCTTCTCCATCACAGCCCACACTCCTCTTTTACCTGTGTACCCAACCGCTGGAGGTGCACTTCCTCACTATGAGAAAAAAAGCTCCACAGAGGACCATCCACAATGCCTGACCTGGGGGTGAGCCCAGCCAGATACTGGCGACATATATCCATGTCCTTGGAGGATGCCGGAGGAAGGAATGTTTTCAGATGCATTATATGGGCAAAGCACTGAAGGTCACAATGTTCTCCGTGAACACTCTTACATTTTGATATACAAAATTTAAAAGTAGAATTTATAATACAACATGACTGATTCAGTGTTATACCAGATTTGTATGGACAAGTGGTAACAGAAGGCATTAAGAAAAAAATTAATAATAAAGAACTGACATCCATGAGCCTAATTGTGTTTGTGAATGGGGAAAGAGATGGCCACTCTTCAGTGGGAATATTGGCTCATTGGGGGATGGGTTGAAAATCACTGCAGTAGAATTAAGAGTAGCTGCCTTTTAACCATTCTTCCCAATCTTAAATGTGCATGGAAACACACACACACACACACACACACACACACACACACACACGCACGGGCTGTGTCTTTAGCATGCAATGAGATGCATCCGTGACAGCGCTTGCTACACTCCAAAGTGTGGGTCCTGAGATGTGATGCAGTCAGAGTCTCAACCTTTAGACTCTTGGGTCTTTTGTGCCGGGGAATTGCGGGTGCCCAGGAAGTCTTTCCTGTTTGGATTTCCCTGTGCGTCAGACTCTCCCTACACACCTTCTGCTTCGGCTTCCCCGTTCTCCTCTTTGCAGCGCTTGTTGCTGGATGTCTCTTTTACTTTCTGCCTTCAGGTGTAACATCCTGTTGCTGTTGCTGTGGCAGGATCTGTGGCCGCACCCCCAGAGACTAGATTATGGGTTTTGATTTGAACACTGGGGTGAGCACAGAACCCTCAGAGACTAGTTTATGGGTTTTGATTTGAACACTGGGGTGAACACAGAACCCTCACAGACTAGATTATGGGTTTTGATTTGAACACTGCAGTGGGCACAGAAGTCTTGCAGAGGCAATGTTTAAAATCACATAGAAGGAAAGCAGAGCACGCTTTCTAAAACAAAGAACCACAAGGTCACATGCATTTGTAGGAAGAAAAAATAGCAATGTTTTCAATCAAATCATGAATTATGTTTGTATGGGTTCTTTTGTTTCCGACATTTTTTGGTGAGTGCATTTTATAAAACCCTCAGAGAGTGCAACAGCCACGAGCCATTTGGTTGAGAGCAGAAACAGGAGCAGCTGCGTGACCGCCTCATTAGCCCGTCGGTCCTTACGGGCGTGAGCGGCATCACATGCCAGCACCTCCGCGGCTCATTGGGGACCCTGGCTCTTACCTAAACGTGTGAGCTGCAGAGCCACCTTCTCCATTAAATGCTATTATGTATGCTTCAGTAATGTTTGGGAAGATGCACAATAGTTTGATGTTAAGGAGAGTGACATGAATTATACTAGCTAAAACAATACTTTTAAATTACTTTTCAACTGCGTTCTGTTCAGATTGCTCTGCAGAAGAGCTGGGGAGAGACCTGGTAAAGTGTGATAAGTTTCAGCACATGGAAAACAACTGAGAGCATGGCTGCTTCCCATCTCCCTCGCCTTGGTTTCCATCCGCCCACGCGGCCGCCTACACCCCCACTGCGCTCTGGCAGGAAGGGCCCCTCTGCCTGCGTCATGCCAGCCACGTCACCACCACAGCGCCCAGAGGCACTGGCAGTTTCATATCCACGTGAGAAAGTTTCACATCCACTTTACTTGGGAAGGTTTCTTAACTAGGGAATCAATGTTATCAAAGGGAAGGAAGCTACAGACGTTCCTTAACCTGAAGGTAAAGGGTCACTACACCGTATGCCAGTTGGGTAAGAACTGCAGAATCACAACCTTGAGAACACCATGAGAAAAAAAAGTTCCAGCTCTGAACTATTACCCCCTCTAGAGAGACAGACTTTAGCTATTGTTTCCCCAACTGGACTCTTCCACTAGTTCCATCAGCAAGGTGACTTTCAATGCTGACTCTCGGTATTTGGTTAGTATTACCAAGGGAGCAACTGAAAAACGATTCTTTCTACAAGCATACAATACGAAGACCAACTAACATTTGTATAATGTGTCAAACCTTACCTGCTCTGCGCTGTTTTTATGCACTTCCTCTCACCCAATCCTATGGAATATTGCTACTGGCTGCACATCCCGGTGCACAGCCATAGATGCAGAGGCTCCTTTACTTTTTTTTTTTTTTTTTTTTTTTTTGAGACGGAGTCTCGCTCTGTCGCCCAGGCTGGACTGCAGTGGCCGGATCTCAGCTCACTGCAAGCTCCGCCTCCCGGGTTTACGCCATTCTCCTGCCTCAGCCTCCCGAGTAGCTGGGACTACAGGCGCCCCCCACCTCGCCCGGCTAGTTTTTTGTGTGTTTTTTTAGTAGAGACGGGGTTTCACTGGGTTAGCCAGGATGGTCTCGATCTCCTGACCTCGTGATCCGCCCGTCTCGGACTCCCACAGTGCTGGGATTACAGGCTTGAGCCACTGCGCCCGGCCGAGAAGACTTTACTTTTTAAACAAACGCTACATGGTGTTTACTTTTTGTCAGACATTATTTTAAGTACTTCCTAAACTTGCACACATTTAATCATCAAACAGCCTGGTGAAGTGGGGCCTGGAAACTTGAGCACACAGAGGCTAGCGACGTGCTCTGGTCACAGTGATTAGTGGCAAAGTTAGATGTGAACCAGGTCGGCTGAACTGTGTGACTCCACGGCTCATGCCCCGACCCCCTACCTGAAGTCAGCATGCGCACACCCCAAATGGAGGGACCACGTGATGTGTTCTCACCTGAGACGTGGAAACGTGTTAAATTGATGCGCTTTAACAAATCTAAAGAGAATTGATTTACATGCCTTTGAAACCAAGTCAAGAGAGCAAAAATGCAAACTGAGGAATTCACTTGAACCTATTTCAAATCCGAAGGTTCATCTCCACCCCTTCTAATATCAGACCGCTACTGGAATGGTTTCCTGGTATAATTGAGGAGGCCTCAGGGTATGTAGTGGGCAACTCAGGGGGGGTTCCCTGGACTTGAAGTGAGAGCAGTTAGTTCCAGCTAGGAGCAATCTCCATGGGCCCAGTGGGGCTTCGTGACATGGCGCTCAGGGATTGTGTTCTGATTCGCAGCTGTTGGTGTGGTGGGCAGTGGAACGGACACGTACTGGTCTAGAAAGATCTCCAGGACACATTATCGGTGGAAGAAAGCAAGGGGAAGAGCAGCGACTATGTTATGCTACGTTTCAGGTAAGCAAAGAGAAGAACAATATATAGCCAACATTTATAGGCGTTGTCTAAAGAAACTCTAAAAAACCGTCCAAAAAGTGGCCTCCCTCCTCCTCCTCCCTGTGTGAGTGTGTATGTGACTGTGTATGTGATGGTATGAGTGTGTGTATCTGTGTGAGTGTGTGCGAGTGTGTGTGAGTGTGTATGTGACTGTGTGTGTGATGGTGTGAGTGTGTGTATCTGTGTGAGTGTGTGTGAGTGTGTACAGATGGAACTGTGGTGAAAGGTGGCAGGGGAGGAATGAGTCTTCTCAAAGTATGCCTTGTTATATTGTTTGTATTTCAAATCACATAAATTAAACTTTTTCTTTAAATATTTTAAGTGATGCGTTAAGTGAAAAACAGAAGCCAAAAGGAAAGCATCACCCTCCATTGGCACGGCTTACGTAGGATATAAATGGAATTCATGTAGAATAACCTTGGCATTAAAATGTCTTAGACCAGGGCCGGGCGCGGTGGCTCACGCCTGTAATCCCAGCACTTTGGGAGGCCGAGGCGGGCGGATCACGAGGTCAGGAGATCGAGACCATCCTGGCTAACACAGTGAAACCCCGTCTCTACAAAAAAAAAAAAAAAAAAAAAAAAATACAAAAAATTAGCCGGGCACGGTGGCGGGCGCCTGTAGTCCCAGCTGCTTGGGAGGCTGAGGCAAGAGAATGGCGTGAACCCGGGAGGCAGAGCTTGCAGTGAGCCGAGATTGCGCCACTGCACTCCAGCCTGGGCGACAGAGCGAGACTCTGTCTCAAAAAAAAAAAAATTAATTAAAAAAAAAATGTCTTAGACCTAGGCTTTCCTTAAGCTCAATATAAGTCCAGTTACAATATAGGCTTTGCCTCTTGTTAGCTGTGTGACTTTGGTCCAGCCACATAACCCTTGTGGGGTTAAGTGATAGTTCAGCTTCAGTATCTTTAAAAAGGATAAAACAACACTAACTCCCAGTGTTGTTTCGAGGGTTAAATGTTCTTTTGTTTCCAACATTTTTGTGTGAGTGCTTTTTATGAATCCCCTAGAGAGTGCAAAATACGTCAGCCATTCGGTTCCCAGGGTTAAATGAAGTTAAATGGAGAAATGTCCCTGATATAGTTTGGGTGCTTGTTCCCCCACATCTCATAAGGAAATGTGATCCCCAGTGTTGAAGGTGGGGCCTAATGGGAAGTGTTTGGGTCATGGGGGCAGATCCCGCATGAACAGCTTGGTGCTGTCCCTGTGGTGATAAGTGAGTTCTCATTCTGTTAGTTAATGTGAGATCTGATTGTTAAAAGGAGCCTGGCACCTTCCTCCCCTTCCCTCTTTCTCCCTCTCTCACTATGTGACACACCAATTCCCCTTCCTCTTCTGCCGTGAGTGGAAGCTTCCTGAGGCCTCACCAGAAGCAGATGCTGGTGCCATGCTTCTTGTACAGCCTCCAGAACCATGAGCCAAATAAACCTCTTACCCAGCCTTGGGTATTCCTTTCATAGCAACACAAAATGGACTAAGACAATCGATAAAGTGTCCAGCGCATGGTATGTGCTGAATACATGAAGATACAGACTCAGAGAATATTCATGCCCTGGTGCAATGTCCAGTTCGGCCATGGTGTGAGTGCAATGTGAGCACTCAGCATGTATCCGTGGGTCACTCATAACTTTCCCAAATACGTAAGATACTTTAATTTTGCCATTTTTTTAACCAGACATTTTTAATGCAATTTATGATTTACTTGCTGGGCTAGTTAACTATAGAACATCAAGTGTCTCATCTGGTAAGGCTCAGTCATTCTCTTTGGTCACACAGAGAATAGGGAGAAGTAGGATATGAATCCAGGGCCATCTCGTGCCATAGCTCATGGTTCTTCTTCCATGTGCCACCTCCGTCCACTTTAGCGTGAAATAGTTTCAGCCCGAGCTCCACTCAGTCAACTCTGCAGGGACTGTTATTAATTTCCCAATAAGTTATGAACTCATTCCGTGGCCTCCAATCCTCTCCATGGCTTTCTTTCAATGAAAAAGAAATAGCCTTCAGCTTTGGGCTGCTCATCACCTTTCTTCTGGAACATTTCTCTCAAATTCTTACAGCAAATGTTTTCACGGATTCCATTACTCGCCCTGCCTGACGTCTGGTCTCCCTGCCTTCAGCCTGACTCTCCTCCAATTTCTTTTCCTTTGTAAAACAGACTGGCCTCTGGAAATGGCAACTCTGGTCATGCCCCTCCCTTGCTCAAAACCCTGCAATGACCCTCTGTCTCTTGGAGGCAGGTCCAAACTTGATGATGTGTTGGTAGGATGGTGACAGGATGTTCACGGGGCTTCCAGCCTCCCCTCCCACACCTGCAGACTCCCCAGTGCACAGAATGCTCTCAGTCCCTTGAATGTGCTGGTACTTCTTGCCTCCAAGGCATTCACACAAGCTCTTACCAGGTGCTTCTACCCACACTACATTTCTACCTGACCTGAAGGTTAATTTCATGTGTTGACTTGACTGGGCCATGGGATGCCCACATATTTTGTCAAACTTTATTCTAGGTATGTACACGAGGGTGCTTCTGGAGAGACTAACATTTGACTCTGTAGACTGAGTCAAATGGTTGGCCTCCCTGATGGAGGCTGCTGCTCTCCTGCTTCTCAAGCCTCCAGACTTGGACTGGACCTACACCGCCAGCTTTCCTGGCTCTCCAGCTCGCTGACTGCAGATCTTGGAACTTGTCAGTACCTATGGTCACATAACCCAGTTCCTTACAATGATACTCTCTCTCCACACACACACACACACACACACACACACAGAGTCATGCTTCACATAACCACATTTCAGTCACTGATGAGCCACATACACAACAGTGATCTCTTAAGTTTATAATACCGTATTTTTACTGTACCTTTTCTATATTTCCATATCCTAGTTGCCTACAGATTCAGTAGTCACATGCCACGCAATTTTGTAACCTAAGAGCAATAGGCCATACCATAGAGACTATGTGGGTTGTGGGCTGTACCATCTAGCCGTGTGTAAGCACACTCTGTAATGTTCTTAGACAAAATCTCCTGACAACACATTTCTCAGAATGCGTCTTCATCATTAAGTGATGTGTGACTACACATGCGCCCATGCACACACACACACACACACACACACATACACACACACACACATACACATACACACACACACACACATACACACACACACACATACACATACACACACACACACATACACACACACACACATACACACACACACATACACACACACACATACACACACACATACACATACACACACACACACACCATCAGTTCTGTTTCTCTGGAGAGTCCTGACTAATTCACTGGCCAACTCCTGCTGGTTTCTCAGTGCAGATGTCCTCAGGAGACCTTCTTGGAGCCTCCAAGCCTGTTCCTCCCAGGTGGCCATGACTTCGCTTCTACCTCCCAGCTCAGCACACACCACTCAGCCCCGAGGCAGCCTGGCTGCATGTCCTGCGTCCCCATCGGATAATAAACTCTGAGTGGGTGGGACTGCTGGTCCTGTTAACCATTCTATCTTACGCTTTTAACCCAAGCACTGAGTACATCCTTGTGGAACTGATGAACTGTATTAGACCCTTGACACTTTCTGGATGTGCAATGAATGAACTGATAAACAGACAGCTTATGTCATCCCTTGAAGTCCTTGCAATGAATCATCTCTTGAATAGGCCCCCTATCTCTTTGTCATTTTCAGTTAAAAGATTTGAGTTTTTAAAGTACCTAATTAGTCACAGGGTTCACCCTCAAATATAGACCTGGTTCCTGGGCCAGTGAGTACAGGGAGGCCATGCAGCGTGGCGGGGAGGGTGGGGACTCCACAGGAAGGCGTGGGCTTATACCTCACTCAGCCTCTCTGCTCTATCCGCCCCTAAGGGGAGCACTGATAAGTCTTATCCTCTGTGGTGAGATTATAAAGGAGCCTGAGGCTGGGACCTGCACGCTAAATCCTCACCGTGTTCAGATCAGCAGATCTGCTGAGAGGGGTGGGTGAAGCAGGAGGAGCTGCAGGTTTTCCCACGTCTTCAGCATCACACTTCAGGCCCTCCAGCCTGCTCTAGCATCGTCATCATTTGGTCATTACCGGGACTTGCTTGCTCTGGCAGCACTGAGCTCTCAGCCTCTGGGACTGTGGCCCAGGAAGCCTGTCTGTCTACATTGGGCTCGTTTTACTCCCACAGTCACAGAATTCCAGACCCCCTCTCTCCTGCTGGTCTTTGTGCCTGTCCTGTGACTAAAGCCTACTGGTTAAATATATCAGAAGAGTTTCTCCTCAAACCCTCAGTCAGAAAGCATTTTCTTGGCAGTAACATACACTGTACACAGACATATCCTGCTAACCCTAGACAGCAGGTTTTGTGTGTAGGGAGAAAATGTGTCTTTAGAAATTACTTATGCATTTTAAATCATATTGTATCCACCTTTCTCTTCTTTCCTAATGGAATAAACATTCTTACACAGAGCGAAAGTATTGCCTAATACAACCAGGAGAAGCAGAATACTGTGCTTTATTTCCAAATTCAGACTAAATCCGCAGTGGCTGTACTGCAGAGATAATCCTACGTCATTTTTAGATTTTGCAGGACACTGTCCCTCCCTTATTTTTTAACATCAAAGAGAGGATAGAATCAGCCTAGATAACCATTAACAGCTTAAAGGATATATCAGTGCTAGGTGTCACATTTTAATTAAAAAAAATCATGATGTCCTCCAATTTGTTTGAAACATCGAATCTATGAATCCATTTACTGGATTTAGTGACTTGGGTTTCACTCCGGATGCTGTACAATGTTTATATCAGATGCTCATCTGCATTGTTTCAGATGAATAGGATGTGAAATCATTAGTTGAGTGAAACTTTTTTGTTTTTTTTTTTTTTGAGATGGAGTCTTGCTCTATCACCCAGGCTGGAGTGCAGTGGCCGGAGTGAAACATTTAAAAGTGCACTGAGGCCGGGCGTGCTGGCTCACGCCTGTAGTCTCAGCATTTTGGGAGGCCTAGGTGGGTGGATCGCCTGAGGTCAGGAGTTCAAGACCAGCCTGGCCAACATGGTGAAACCTTGTCTTTACTAAAAACACAAAAATTTGTTGGGCGCAGTGGCAGACACCTGGAATCCCAGCTACTTGGGAGGCTGAGGCAGGAGAATGACTTGAACCCAGGAGGTGGAGGTTGCGGTGAGCCGAGATGGCACCACTGTACTCCAGCTTGGGTGGCAGAGGGAGACTCCATCTCAAAAAAAAAAAAAACAAGTGCACTGAATTTTTAAAAATATGAATAGCAGACAAGCATAATTCTCCATGTTATCATCATGATGCTTTCTACACTATTATTTTAAAACCTACAACCATTGTTCAAGAGCTGTTCAGTAATTGGTGTTGAGAACCCGACTTGCTTGAACGATGGTCCCCAATCTGAAAGGACAGCACTGTGCTTCCCATATCTTGGCACTAATTACATTCGTCTCAGGGTTCATTTGTTTTCTGGGGCCAATTCACTTCAGGCAAAAAGGTAAAAAGCTATCTCAATCACGGGGGCTTCCTGAAACAGTTCTCAGGCTTCAAATAGTACCTGGTGTTCCCATAAATGCTCATGCACAGTTTTAGACATTTTTTTTCCAGTTAATATGCAATGATAGGAAATCAACTTATTTTCTTTTTATAAAATTTATTCTGGATTTCATCACGTCTACTTTGAAGTAAATATTTTACTGTTAATGGGTACAAGTTGAAACGTCTCACAAAACCACTCGACACAAATGTGTAAAAATGCTAGCTAATACATAATTCAAGGGACTGTAAGTATAACATAATTTGGCATTGGTTCTATAGCAAGCTTCCTTTCTTTGGGGGCAGTGCACACGTATATCTCATCATAAGTTAATTAGATGCAGAGACAAATTTACAAAATCAAAGACAGAGAATCCTTTTATTTGTTTAACATCACTCTCAGCCTTACAATTAAACAATTCTCAGGCCATTATGCACCACGTTTAACTGCAGTGGCCACAGGCACAGACCGTGAGAGAGGGCAGCCTGCCTCAATTAGCACCGCTGTAACTGAAGTGGGGCGTGGGCGCAGCCAGCAACAGTGAGACGAGGAGGAACCATTTGGCATGGGGCAGAGCAGCAGTCAGATGCACAAACATGGCATGGAATCCTGCAGGGCTAGCATTTAGCATTCACTGCTCCTCAACTCTGGGTCTCAAAGTGTCCCATCACAGCCACAGGTGGGGCAGGAGAGCAGCGGGCGGGGTCGGGAGACCAGGACTCCCTCCATCTCTCTGCTACCTGAGCTGAGTTGCTTACCACACTGGACTCTGCTGCCTCATTTATAAAGAAGGCAGAGATCACACGCCATGCACCCTTAAATTCCTGTCCAGCTGTAAGCTCCTATGCGTGAAAAAATTCACCCAGTAGCTTTTGTTTTATTTTTAAATTATCTGGGACAGAGGATAGATGGGAAGGGAATGTGGATGGTAAAGAGAAAATGCAAAATTAGAACAAAACAGGTTCCCAAACGAAACAAAAACAAAACATAAAACCAACTCATCAAGAGTGTTAACTCCCTAAAAGCAGGCTAGTAACAAGTTGTCGGCTTCCACGTGTCTGCCATTGCCTTCAGTTCATGCCACTATGGAATTTCCCCTCTCCTCCACCCCAGGAATAAATCTCTTATGTGAAAATGAAGTCTATGGAAAATTACATTTATTTTATAGCCACATTTATCTAACACATTTCCCCCTGAAGTAAACAGTTTTCAATATGGAGACATAAGACTTATTTTGCCTAAGACAAACAATATTCATCATATTAACAGTGAGTAATTTATGAGACCAACTTCCGGCATGGCAGTGTAAGGAGCTCCTTGAAGTTGCTCCCCAGTGAGCCTGGTGAAAACTACCAAAAAAATAAAAATAAAAAAATAAAAAACACACCCTCTGGAAATGGTAGAAGGAGCAAACAGTAAATGACAAAATCTCTTTTCAAGACAATCTATCAAAATCTGGTAGGAATGGTGAGAGTCTGTGGTATTTGAGCTAAGAACGTACCTCTGTTCCCTCCTCCCAGCTCAGGGAGGTGGTGAGTCCATGCCAAAGACTGTAGCCAAGAACACAGGGCCTTCCCCACACCCAGCTGGAGGACTTACCTCCTTGAGAGGGGCAGACTTCAGGGCTTCTCATCTTGTCCCCTAACCCCTCATGCTCTGCCAACTGTTGCTGAGGGTAAGTACCAGATGAGTGTGGTGAAAAAGTTGGGAGTTGGGGAGAGATGCAGGCTATAAAACAGATAGCTCCTGTATCTTTGCAGAAGAACTGACTTCATGTGCAACACAGCCTGGAGAAGGTTAAACCTGAGGGCACTCTCAAGAACAGTGGAGTGGTGGTGAAACGCAACTGGGCAGAGATTTGTGCATCTACTGTAAAGACAGCCTAGATGGTAGGCTCACTAGTCCACAAGGGAGAATCGGGGAATGAGACAGCTGACAGGAGTCCTGCTGAGGTCAGGAAAAATATTGAACAATGACCTTAGAAACTGTTCCCTCCAAGGAGCCAGAATTTGATGTTTGTAAAGCAATGTGTGCTCCAGGGAATTGTTGTAAACACCCGGAGCAATCAGCCAGCAAGGCAGTTGGTGGGGTTGAACCTCTGTGTGAAGTCAAGGAAAGGCAGTTGGTGGGGTTGAACCTCTGTGTGAAGTCAAGGAAAGAGAGGAAGAGAGTCCCACCAGTACTCATGTCACCCCAGGGTGACTGGCCACACCCAAAGCTATGCCTCTCAAGCAGCAACATCAGAGGCATAACACTGTGTGTGGTGGGTGGAAAGGGAGATGGATGTCACTAAAATAATCCAGCCAGTAACTAAGTGAATAAACAAAGAAATAATAAGCCCCAGGGAGAAGAAGACCAGTAGCCAGAGCTGCTACAATATATCACAGCGGTCCTTTTTTAATCCCAGGTTTTACTTTTCACAGTTTTGTTTACCTATCGTCAACCTCATTGTGAAAATACTGAATGAAAAATTCCAGGAGTAAATGATTTGTAAATTTTAAATCTCAAACCATTCTGAGTAGTGTGATGAAATCTTGAACCATCCCGCTCCATCCTGACCAAAGGGGTGATATGAATCACCCTTTTGTCCAGCATATAGATGGACACTACCTGCCCATTAGTCTCTTAGTAGCCCCTCTCTGTTATCAGAGTTATAAAACAGAGTAAGGCCAGGCGTGGTGGCTCACCCTGTGATCCCAGCATTTTGGGAGGTTGAGGCAGGCAGATCAGAAGGTCAGGAGATCAAGACCATCCTGGCTAACATGGTGAAACCCCGTCTCTACTAAATATACAAAAAAATGAGCCAGGCATGGTGGTAGGCGCCTGTAATCCAGGTTACTAGGGAGGCTGAGGTAGGAGAATGGGGTGAACCCCCGAGGCGGAGCTTGCAGTGAGCCGAGATCGTGCCACTGCACTCCAGCCTGGGCAACAGAGCGAGACTCCATCTCAAAAACAAACAAACAACAACAACAACAACAAAAAACATAGTATATGTAGGGTTTGGTACAATCTGTAGTTTTAGGGATCTAATGGGGGGGTCTTGGAATGTTTTCCCCATAAGAAATGGGGAACTACTCTATCTGAAATGTTCAGTTTCAAGTGAACAACTACAAGATATGTAAGGAAACAGGAAAGTGTGACCCATATACTGGGGAGAAAAAGGCAAAAAACAAAATGGCAACAGAAAATTGCATGTGAGAATGACCAAATGTCAGATTTAACATATTTCAAACTAGTTGTTGTAAATATGTTCACACAACTAAACGAAACCATGATTAAAGAAGTAAAAAAGGTAACGCTGCATCACATAGAGAATATCAATAAAGAAAGATAAACTATGAAAAAGAGCCAAGAGGAAATTATGCAAGTACAAAGTACAATAACTAAAATAAAAAATTCAGTAGAAGGACTCATCAGTAAATACGAACTGGCAGAGGAAAGAATGCTCAAACCTGACTGATAGAGATGATACAAGCTGAAGAACAGAGAGAATAGAAGAAAGGAAGATAAACAGAGCCTCAGAGAAAAGAGAGGTCCCATGAAACATACCCGAATACATATCGTGGAAGTACCACAAATGAGGGAAAAAAGTATTCAAATAAATAATGGCTGAAACTTCCCAAATTTACTGAAAAATGGTAACCATCCAGGAAGCTTAATGAACCCCAAGTAGAATAAACTCAAAGAGAACCAGAAAAAGACATGCCATAGAAAAATGCTTAAAGTTAAAGACAAGGGAACATTTTAAAAGGAGCAGAGAAAAGTGATGCATCAAGAAAAGGAACAGCCGACTTCCCAGAAGAAACCATGGAGGCCAGAAAGCCAGGTGGGATGACATATTCAAAGTGCTGAAAGAAAAGGAAAGCTGTTAACATCTAGCAGAGCTGTAATGAAAAACTAAAGGCAAAATAAATACCTTTTCAGACAAAGAAAAACATTCCATTTGGTGCTAGTTGACCTGTCTTATGAGAAATACTAAAGGAAGTTTTTCAAGCTGAAAGGAAAGGCAAGACTGCAATTTGAGTTCATGTGAACAAACACAGACCACAACATACATGAAACTTGAAGACCTTGTGCTAAGTGAAATAAGCCAGTTACAAACAGAAAAATACTATACAAGTTCATTTATATGAGGCTCCTAGAGTAGACACATTCATTAAGACAGAAAGTAGAATGCAGGTTTTCAGGGGCCGGGGGGATGGGGCGATTGGAAGTACTTAATGGGTGAGTTTCAGTTTGGGAAAATGAAAAAGCTCTGCAGACGGATGATGGCGATGATTGCACAACAATATGAAGGACTTAATGCCACAGAACTGTGCAGTTAAATATAGGTAAAACGGTAAATTTTATACTACGTATATTTAACTACAATTTTAAATATTAATTGCAACTACAGGAGAAAAGAAGAAAGAGCATCCCCGGTTTATTCATGTTATGCAGTCACTGTCCCTCTGACAGCAGTGAGTACTGATTCCTGCCAACCCCTAGAATGAGCACCTCAGAATATTATTTTATTCCTCAGGCTTTGGATGTATGAAATCAGTACCATGAAGTGAATCCCTCCTTTCTCTTCAACTTCTCATCTTCCTATTATTAAAACAAATAAATGCTATAAATATCTCCCATAAACCCTAGGGAGATTATTCAGTAATAATACTATTTGCGCAAGGCTGCTTAAGTTGAGGCAGTTACAGGAAAAGCAGGACCTCCTTGACTCAGATTAGCAATCTCCTCGGTCTCTACAGAAATACTATGGCAAGCCTTACATTCTAATCCTTTTCCTAGTTATAAAATATGAAAAGTGGAATAAATAACCCTAATAAAGGCTAACACATAAGAAGAGAACAGGTAACCCAAGCTGGAGTCTTACATAGGGAGCACTACTTGTAATCATAAATGGGAGATGTGGCCTAGTGTAGTGAAAAGAGCAAGGGTTTGAAATCAGACAAATAAAAAAAAAGAGTGAAAAAATCATTAATGAAATTAAAATGCTACATTAGAAAATATCCACTGAATTCTTGGCCAGGTGTGGTGGATCATGCCTGTAATCCCAGGACTTTGGGAGGCTGAGGTGGGTGGATCACCTGAGGTCAGGAGTTCGAGACCAGCCTGGCCAACATATTGAAACCCCATCTCTACTAAAAATACAAAAATTAGCCAGAGATGGTGGCATGTGCCTGTAGTCCTAGCTACTCGAGAGGCTGAATTGCTTGAACCCAGGAGGCAGAAGTTTCAGTGAACTGAGATCACACCACTGCACTCCAGCTGGGGTGACAGAGTGAGACTTTGTCTCAAAAAAGAAAAAAAAAAGAAGAAACAACCAAACAACAAACAAAAATAAATAAATAAATAAATAAAATATTCACTGAATTCCAAAGAAAGTAGTGAAGGAGAAGTAGAAGGATAAAAGAGACATGAGATATACAGAAAGCAAAATGTAAAATGGCAAACATAAATTCAACAATGTTAACAATAACATTAAAAGTAAATGGGTTAACAATTCATCAAAAGGCAGAGATTGTCAGACTGAATACAAAACATGGTCTAACTATGTGTTGCATACAAGAGATACACTTTAGATTTAAAGATACAAATAGATTTAAGGTAAAAGAATGAAAAAGATATATCATAGTAAGTATTAACCACAGGAAAGTTGAAGTGGCTGGATTAATATCAGACAAAATAAACTTTAATACAAAAAAAAGTTAGTAGGGATAAAGAGGGGGCAAATCATCAATCCAACAGGAATACTTGACATTTATAAAGATATGCATTTAACAACAGAGCACCAAAATATATGAAACAAAACCTAATTAAAATAAAAGGAGAAATAGAAAATTCAACAAAAACATGCAGGCTTCAATACCCCAATTTTAATAATGTGTGGAAAAATGAGACAGACGATCAGATCAACAGGGAAATAGAAGACCTGAATAACACTGTAAACAAACTAGGCCTAATGGATCACTATAGAACACTCCAACTAATACCAGTATACATCCTCAAGAGCACCGAGAACTTCTCCAGGATAGACTATACGCTGGGCCATAAAAATAATCCCAATAAATTTAAAAGGATCAAAATGTACAAAATATTTTTTTCCAGCAACAATGGAATAAAATCAGAAATTACTAATGGAGAAATTTGGGAAATCCACAAATATGTAGAAATTAAACAACACATTCTTAAACAACCAATGGGTCAAAAATCAAAAAGAAAATCAGAAAATACTTTGAGGTACATAAAAATGAAGACATAGCATACCAAAATTTATGGGCTGCAGCTAAAACAGTGCTTAAAGGGAGATTTCTAGCTATAAATATCTATATTTGTAAATAAGAAAGATCTCAAATCAATAACCTAACTTTTCACCTTAAGACACAGGAAGAAGAGCAAACAAAACCTAAATCAAGCAAAAAGAAGAAATTATGGTTCGAGTGGAAATTAATGAAATAGAGAAAATTAAAAATTAGAGAAAAAATAATGAAACCAAACACTGATATACAAATATTTATAGCAGCATATTTGTAATAGCTAAAGGTAGAAGTAACCCAGATGTCCATCAATGGATGAATATGGATAGACAAAATGAAGTACTGATACACTCTACAATGTGAATGAACCTTGAAAACATTATCCTTCAGTGAAAGAAACCAGTCACAAGAAACCACATACTGAATGAGCCCATTCATATGCAAGTCCAAAAGAGGAAAATCTATAAAGACAGAAGATAGTTGTGTAGGGATGAGAGGAAGGGGATGGGGCAGGGGACAGGGTAGGGATACACAGAATGAGAGGTGAAGGGCGTGGGGTATCTTTTCAAAGTAATGAAACAGTTCTAAATTGACTGTGGTGATGGTTGCATACATCCATGAATATGTCAAAAACTATTAAATTGCACATTTCACATAGGCGAATTACATGGTATGTGAATGATATCTCAATAAATCTTTTTTTCAAAAATGACCTTGTCACTTAGAGGCTTCTGACAGTAGCACCTATGTCGTGCACATATTTCTTTTTACCGTTTTGCAGGTAACGTTACATAAAATAAGAGAGTTTGGGGGAAAGAAAATTGAAATGCCATTTATCACCCAATACATTGTGTAATTTGGGGATTGGAGAGAGGTAATCATGTTTGAACTAAAGATTTGCTACCGAAGTATTGCACCACCAGGCTACCTTCCATTTCTGAATAGCATTTATGCAATTTACTAGATTATTCGTATCACTCGGCGGTCCTCCAGAGAAGAAGTTTGTACTTAACGAGCAAAAGTGAGCCATCTGAACTGTTTATTGATGCAGATTGGTTGGCAGCAGTAGTTGGGAAATTGTTGGATATTCAACTATGTCTGATACCTGCATACCTGTGATACCTGGATTTCATCAGTGCTTCAATAAAAGGAAAAAGACAGAGATCCTATTTATAATGTTGAACTTTCTTGTGCCTAGTAGGTTATAGTAATTTAGTTAAATGCCTGGCATATATAGAACAAGCAGATCAGGTGTCTGACTGTTCAATAGATAGACAAAAGTTATTGTGTTAAAACAAGACTCTGACTTCAGATGCCTGGCAGTAAATTCCTGGGTAAATAGGAAAGCTTGCAGAAGAGTGACCTGTCCAGGCGACAATTGATAGAAACCATCTGACGGTCTTGGGTGGCTACGTGCATTACACAAGCATATACCTTTGTCTTCTGACTGTGTGCAGGACAAAAAACCAACGACGCAATTTGCCACTGTCACTGTTCTTTATATTTTTTCAAGAGAATGCTGCACATGATAGCCACTCAGTAGCACATGCTTGAACCGGGCCATTTTCTTTGATTTAACAACTGTTTTATTGAATTTCTAGTATGTTCTGACATTGCACTAGGTGCTAAGGATACAGAATGAATAATATGGTTTCTGCCATCAAAAAAGCCATAGTCTGGAAGAGGAAGGAGACAAACAGTTGCAGAACAGCAAGAGAAGTGAAAACCAGATAGCTTGGTGTCATAAAGTGGGGGATGGTCTACTCTTCATGTGTGTGCATGTGTGTGTGTGTATGTGTGTGCGTGTGTGTTTGCATGTGTGTGCGTGTGTGTTTGCATGTGTGCGTGTATGTTTGCATGTGTGTGCGTGTGTGTGCACGCATGCATGTATGTGTTTGCATGTGTGTGTTCCTGTGTGTGTGTTTGTGTATGTGTGTATGTTTGTGTGTGTGTGTGCATGTGTATGTTTGTATGTGTGTGCATGTGTGGTGAGTGTATCTGGAGTGGGGGTTAGGGAAGGCTTCACAGACTTAAGACGAGTCTTGAAGAATGATGGCTACTGAAGCAAAGGGAAGAGACGGTCAACAGGCAGAGGACCACTCCAGTAATAGAGAAGATGATGGGTTGGGGAACAACACGCAGTCTGGTCCTGGACCCAGGAACTACAGGACAAGTGGGGAGGGCAGGAAGATGTGGCCAGGAAGCAGGAAGAGCTAGGTCAGCTTGTTACGCTATAATTACATTTTCCCGTAAGAGGCAAAGCCATGTTTGAACCTCCAAAGGGTGGTGCCACCTCATCATGGGGGGAATTCAGAACATGCCCTGGGACGGCAGTGGGTCTGCCTCAAGAAGGACCAGCGCCAGCTGCAAAGAACTACAAAAGAAAACCACAGAAAGCAGAGAACAAGTACATTTGTAAAACATTAATTTTCTGAAAATGCCCTGCCTCTTCTCCATTTCCTTCTGATACTGACCGCCGTAACTTACAACGGAGCTAGACCTTGTTCCCCAGGTGCTGACATCAATGGGCTTCTCGCCTGAGAGAGGCCCTCATAGCTGATCCTAAGGGCTTAATTCTAATCTCCCACACATGAGCCGGGCAGCGTCCCTCATAACCTGGAGGAGGAACGGCCTTAACTGTGACAATCTCGTCCTTCCGAGGACATGTGGGCAGTCAAGCCCTGCAAAGAAGAAGGAACGGTTCAGCAGCATTTCAGAAATCTATTTGAGTGACAAGAAGTGTACAATTAAGATCAACTAATTCACCAGGAACAGTGGCAGCGGGTGGCCCATGTGTGAATGTACTAAACTGCGACGCACCAGGAGATTCAGAGGAGGGAGGAGCAGAAAAGACGAAGACCCCACTCACTCCATGTGCTCGGCTGCCAGCCCATCTGTCGCTCCTCCAGGTGGCTGGAGCCTTCACCTCTTCTGAAGAAGAGATCCTGCGGTTCCCATGGTGCACTGCAAGGATGCTTTCTCACAATCTAATCTGCACTAAAACCATGTGAACCTGAGGCTCTGATGTTCCTAACACATGAGATGACTCTGGGAGCCAGGACCTGCTGTGGGAAGTGTTGAATACTGCTCCGGAGCAGATGGGTGGTGACCCACTACAGGGATCTCCAGTGACCCAGATGTGGTGGGAGTCCCCTGCTCTTCCACTTGCCCGTGCAATTCGAAGTCCATTTTCGTAAAAACAATTCGGCATCTCTTAGAGGTAAAGTACGCACATTTCACTCAAAGAACAAACTGCCCTTGGAGATGCGCAGACTGTGTTGTGTTGCAAAGGCCAGGTTCTCAGGTTTGTTTGCAACCTTGTAAATAATTATTTTAATAACACAAAGTGGGAACTTTGTCTATTAGTGTACCTCAGACTTTGCAGTCACCTGTACTACATCTGGAGTGGGGTCCAAGACAGTGGTCCTGTTCCCTTCTCAAGAAGGACCATCACAGGACCCTGCAATCGTAGCTTTAGATTCTGCCTGTCCCTTTCGTATATGGAGTGGGAAAAAACATGCATGTAATTTCACCACATTTCAGAAGTGTAAAAGGGTTTTGTGAGTAAAGCCATTAAAAGAACATGGAGATAAGACACCACTGGGCTCCTTTGGTCACTCACACTTGCTGCTAATGTATTTTCCTCCTTCGTTCATTCTCAAGAAAGGTTATGCACAGTAGAGATGGTGTATCAGCTCAAAGCCTCATAACTGAGTTCAAACAATTGTTTCAGAAGTGCAGCTAAAGGAACATGGAGAGTGATCTGATGCCCCCTTTTAAGAACACAGGTAAGAACCTACACATTTGAATGTTCAGAAACGGTCCAATTTGCAGATTTACTCCAAAGATTGCACTGTGCCTTGTTCTTTGCTCTGGAAATCTTGGCCTCAGGCCAAAAGCACTAAGCTGTGACCTGACCTTCCATAGGTCCTCCCATCTCCCTGCCTCCATCCTGTCTGTCCCCCCAGTAATCAGCTATGGGACAGCCAGGGCCGGCAGCCACCTCCCCTTGTTCTCAAATCCTTCAAGAGTCTCCACTGCAGGCTGGTACCACGGTAAAGAGGGTGCAACTTCTCAGGTCACAAAGATGAATGGACGGAAGGATGAGCTGCTGGAGTAGCCAAGTCATGGAAAGTGCAGCTTCTAGCATTTTCTTTTCCTACACGTTTTTCAAGGCTGCCGTACACACGCCCAAACATATTCACACTCGTTCACCAAGGAGGGAGTAAACTCAGCTGCAGCCGTGCCACGTACAACAGTATGTTGTATCCTAACAGAGAAACTCTGTATACGTTTGGGAACTGGCTCAAGTTCTCGGGCTCCGGGCCAGCAAAAACTGTGGGTGTTGTTGGCTGCAGTCCTTGAACAATACCCACAGCCAGATGATCAGACTCACACAATGGCAGCAGCTCTGGAGGGATCCGCTGGTACTCCTTCAAAGAGAGAGGAGCCTGGGGATCAGGAAGGAAACGAAGGAGGAGCACGCAGGACACCCATGCAAATTACAAACCCAACAGGCAACACTGGTGCCCAACCCAGTACGGTAGGATATACACAGCCAGGATAACTTCAGCAAAAATGCGCAGCAGGAATAATAGGGACCTAGATATTGCTGCAGCCTTGTTTTTATTTTTATTTTTTTGGTATGGAATCTCTTCCAAGAAGAGTTTACACAAAGTTCACACACATGATCCCATCTGTCACCACTGAAACTCTATAGAGATGTTTCAGTTCTTCTCATCACACTTGCAAATACACCAATGTGTTGACCATTAAAATGAAAAGAAAAATCAGATTCACCAACAGCAAAAAATAAATAAAACCTGTTGATTAAGTTTTGTGAACAGGTTTCACTGCACAGGAACTATCTCATTTTGTGGATGTATGAGAAGAGTGAGAAACTAAAATAATCACAAGAAGAGACACAAAAACAAACAGACAAGCGCAAAACCATCTTTCCTGTTTTAGACTTGATCATTTTGTGCTTTTTGATCAAAGTGGAGAAAAAGCATACTTAAACAAATAGCAAACTCATTCCATTGTCAGTCCATGATGGACCATTACAGTGTCTACCAGGGCTCCCCTCATGCACAGGAGAATTCGTACCACACTGCCCTCCACATCTTCCCCTGTGGTGTCCTCCCAGGGGTCATCCACTCTTCACAGCAGACCCTGCTGTCCCTGTTTGCCATGTCTCAAAGCATGAGCCCTGTTCCCATGCAGGGTGCTTCTTGTGGTAACACCCACCCCCAGCAAGGCACATGCACCCAGGGGACACCCAGGGACCAGCATGGAACAGGTGGAGCCTGGTGGGGGCAGGGCTCAGTGAACCTGTTTTCTAGGATTTGAATCCAGGTTGTCTCTACTCCTGAGACGGGTGAGGTTAAGACCAGGTAGAGATCATCTCAGTTGGAACAGTTAGCTAGATTGTTTAAATTCCTCCGAAAGGAGTGCAGCCTTCCAGCGTGGCCTTCATGCCACTGCAGAGTGCTCCAGCTGCCTACAAATGCCACCCAGATGCCAGGGTCCCACTGGTGACTTCTGAGACAGTGCCCAGGGGACGTGGGGCTCAGGAGTTCTTGTACAGCTTTCTAAGATGCAGCCTTCGAAGCTAGCAATAGTGTTTTAGACTTCAGTAAGCTCCTCATAGCACCTAGCTCGGTGCTTGATGTAGAGCAGGTCTTCACAAAATACTGCAGTGGGAAGGCAAATTTCACGAATTCGAAACGTTATTCAAATACTATGTGGTAACAGAATTGTGCTATGTCAAATATAACTGATAAATCGAGCTTCAGCTGGAAAATTGTTCATACTACATAGCTTTTAGTTATAATTCTTTTGATTTTTATGGCTATGATAATTAGATAAAGGATAATTTTGATAAAAGGCATAATATGAGTCTATTTTTCAAAAAAGATACCATGACTTTAAAAATATTACAATCATCCATGTGCTATCAAATAAAGCAAGCGCTGGGAATTTTTTAATTTGCATTCAAAATGTAACTTTCTCTCTTGTCCAAAAAGAGCTAAGATTGCTTATAATAATAACAGAAGTGTAAGAGAGAAGGAAAAATGGATTTGCCCAAATTCTAAGCTGCCATAGTTCCTGTTGTGAGTAGTCAGTGGAGACAGTGACACGTACGTCCAACAACTTGGGGGAAAACACAGTGAGTTTTCTCTGAGAAGGGCGGCCGTACTCCTAGTGCGCAGCTCTCACAGCACCAGTGACAGTAGCACATCCCAGGAACATGCAGAGGGAGTGCTGATGGGGAGGCCGGTTCCAGAAATGCACATTCTAGGAGTGCTTGACTTTGCAGTACAGGAAAAAGATGGTCTGAGAGGCAAAAGCAAGTCACCAGAAAAATGTTCTCAATGGGCCAACAGGAATATTTCAGTGATGTTACTGTGGTGTGGATAACATGTCCTTCAAGATAATTATTTCCTTTTGCCTTAATCCTGTGTTCACTAAGCCAGCTTCTGATGATGACTGTTTTGGCTTCCTAGATATCTCAGTATCAGGACACAGGTTTCCATGGGTCATGGACAGAAACGTTCGGGTTGCTAGAATGAGATCATTGCCATTGTACGTCAACCAATTTGTGTTCTGATGAATACATATTATTGAGGTTAATCAATAAAGTCAATTTCTGATCCTACATAGCTAAGGATAAGAATAGAACCAAAGTCAGTCACTGTCCCTTCCTCCCTAGCCTGCCAATACTATCTTATTGACACCCCACGGCTTCAGTGTTAACATTTTCTCCTCATTAAATCTTCACAGTCTATGACTAAATCAGCACATTTTGCTAGGAGCTTCCAAGTAGCCAAGACAAAAAAAGGAAACTTGAAGAGTAATTTTCATTACTTGATAAAAGGATCCTTTGTGAACTAATATTAGGAGATGTTAAATTCTATTTTAATTTACCATTCAGACTCTAGGGAAAAAAAGGCTTATGAATAACAGATTTACATGGTTTCATTCAAAGAAAAGCAGATTTTTCAAAAGACTTTTAAAAAAGGAACACTATCCTTAGCCTTAATCCCAAGCCCATCCCTATCAGCATTTCATTAACAAAAGCAGACACAGTCTTGTATTATGAAAGAAACAATAAGTGATTTTGAATTTACTTAAGCTTTTATACAATGTTCACCCAGTAAGCCTATCTAAGAATGCTAGTATACAAAAATTGTAATCCAAAAGTTTGTTTTTAAGTCAATTGCTTAAAACACAGGTACTATTTTCCTGTAGAAACAGTCTCAAAATTATGGAAATTCCTGGGGGAAGCCCAGAAAACCCTATTTGCCCCTCGAAGTAGCTGGAATAGTGCTAACAGTGATCCTGATCAGACTCCAAATTTTGGTACCTGGTCCTTGAGCCAGAGTCCAGCTGCTATGGCTCCCCCAGTCCCGCCCTGGTCCCCTGGGAAGGGGGGACGGGAGGGCGGGTAGCACTTGGACCTCTCCTCTGCTCAGAACCAAGGGCTGAGGCTGCTCAGACTCTAGTTCCGGCCCCGCACAGAGCAGGGTTTGCAGCTCACTCAGGGATGCTCAGAAGGCCTGCTTCCCTCTTCCACCTTCTGAGAGGACAACATCTCTATCCCCCAGAGACCTCACCTCAAGGTGTTGAGAAACCGCATTTTTAATTTCATTGAATTTTGGTTAACTCAACTACAGCAGTCACACGTGTCAGGTGGCTACCAATTTGGACATGCTTGCACTGTGAGTGTGTGAGTGTGTGAGTGTGTGAGTGCACGTGTGTGAGCACGTGTTTGTGTGAGCATGTTTGTGTATATGTGAGTGTGTGTGTGTATGTAAGCATGTGTGTGAGTGTGTGATAGTGTGAGTGCACATGTGTGAGCACGTGTTGTGTGTGTGAGCATGTTTGTGTGTGTGTGAGTGTGTGTGTGTATGTGAGCATGTGTGTGAGTGTGTGATAGTGTGAGTGCACATGTGTGAGAACGTGTTGTGTGTGCGAGCATGTTTGTGTGTATGTGTGTGTGTGTATGTGAGCATGTGTGTGAGTGCGTGAGACAGTATGTGTGTGTATATGAGTGTATGTGTGAGTGTGTGGGAGATGTGTGTGAAGGTGTATGTGAGTGTGGGTGATTGTATTTATGCGTGTGTGTCTGCAGCTTTTTGGGTGCTCTTTTCCTTTAGGGGTTCTTGGATACACAGCTCAGCAGCCCTTCCCTGTGATCAAGGCTGAACACAAAGGTGCCGGGTTTGCTCTTAAACCTCCTGCAGATAAGAGAAGATCTCCCTATCCTGTTAGACTATCGCCATGTGCGTCTCATAGGACTCAACCCATCTGCCCCGCCCCAGATTTTTAAAAACTCAACACAAACCAACCCTCTTGACTTCTGCTTCCCTGCCACCTATCCTTCCACATCTCTGTTCTTTAAAACAGAACTTTCTGGAAGAATTGTCTGCACATGCTGGTTCCACTCCTGCCCTCGTACTCGGGAGCCCCGGGAGCTGGGCTGTCATCTCCGGGGGCCACACTGCAGAGCCCCGGTCAGTCAGGTCACCACAGACTCCACCTGTTTAACCCATGCAGTCCGTCCAGCATTGCTCACAGCTGCTCACTGACTCCTGGAGAGGCTTCCTGGCTTGGTTTCTGGCCGTCACACTGGGCATCCCCCGTCCCTCTGAGCCTCACTGTGCCCTGTTCGCTGAGGCTGCCCTCCCAAGGTGATCTCCTCCAGGAGGACCCGTTCACGCATCTTCCGAGGACCCACATTTGCATCTTCAGCTCCTGTCAGTGACCTCTGCACTAGAACCCTGCATTTCATGTCCACTCAGGGGCTTCTGGACAGATTATTTATCAGGCTCCGCACTCTCAGCAGGTCCCAAACATGGTTCTCAGTGCCTCCACCCCCACGCCTGCATCGTCCGTGCTCCTTCCCATCAGAACAATAGGCCCAGAGCAAAAACACAAAGCAAAATGAAACCAACCCAGGAATGCTTCCTTGCATCCAATCTACCTGGCTGACCCACTCTCCCCGTCCATGCTCCCGCGCTCTCCTCACCACTCTCTACCCCCATGCTGCGGCGCTCTGTGCCCACTCTCCACCCCCATGCTGCCACGCTTACCCCCCACTCTGCACCCCCATGCTGCCACGCCCCTACTCTCCGCCCCCATGCTGTGGCGCTCGGTCCCCACTCTCCACCTCCATGCTGATGCACTCTCCCCCCACCCCCCATCCCCATGCTGCTGCGCTCCCTCCACTCTTCCACCCCCATGCTGTCGCTCTCCCCCCCCACTCTCCACCCCCATGCTGTCGCTCTCCCCCCCACTCTCCACCCCCATGCTGTCGCTCTCCCCCCCACTCTCCACCCCCATGCTGTCGCTCTCCCCCCCACTCTCCACCCCCATGCTGTCGCTCTCCCCCCCACTCTCCACCCCCATGCTGTCGCTCTCCCCCCCACTCTCCACCCCCATGCTGTCGCTCTCCCCCCCACTCTCCACCCCCATGCTGTCGCTCTCCCCCCCCACTCTCCACCCCCATGCTGTCGCTCTCCCCCCCCACTCTCCACCCCCATGCTGTCACTCTCCCCCCCACTCTCCACCCCCATGCTGTCGCTCTCCCCCCCCACTCTTCACCTCCATGCTGTCGCTCTCCCCCCCCCCACTCCACCCCCATGCTGTCGCTCTCCCCCCCCCCACTCCACCCCCATGCTGTCGCTCTCCCCCTCACTCTCCACCCCCATGCTGTGGGCTCTCCCCCTCACTCTCCACCCCCATGCTGTGGGCTCTGTCCCCACTCTCCACCCCCATACTGTCACTCTCCCCCTCACTCTCCACCCCCATGCTGTCACTCTCCCCCTCCCACACTCCACCCCCATGCTATCGCTCTCCCCCCCACTCTCCACCCCCATGCTGTGGGCTCTGTCCCCACTCTCCACCGCCATGCTGTCGCTCTCCCGCCCACCGCCCACCCCCATGCTGCCGCGCTTTCCCTCCGCGAGCCATCACCATGGCTCCTTCCTTCCTGGCATCTCTGCTTCCAGCACCCTCACTGTCCTGCGTTCCCTTTCACAGGAGACTGAGTGGTCTTTGAAAACTACCTGTCACATCGCTTCACTCTTCTGCTTCAAATTTTCCAAAGCTTTGCCAGCACTTGAAGATCAAGACCTATTACTTCCAAGGACGGTACGGCCTTGCCCCTTCCAATCCCTGTGACCGCCTCACCTCTGCTTTCTCCTTGCTGGCTGCAGTTAGGCCATCTCACAGTTTTGTTCAGCCCTGAACATACCAGCTCAGACCTGCCTCAGTGCTTTGAAGCCTGCTCTCCTCTCTGCTGGACGCTCAGTCAAATCATCACATGCAGGCTCCTATTTCTGCTGGTGCTGCCACTCCGAGAGATGCCACTCCTGCTCTAAGCCCAGGCAGCACTGACAACTCTCTGAAGCTACAGCACATGTTTGCCTCCTGAGTGTTTCTTCCTCAAGTAGAATATGAGCCCCTGGACACAAGGATTGTATCTTGGTCCTAATTGGATTACCAGGACAAACCTACGCATAGCAGGGGCTAAATCATATTTGTAGAAGAATGAACCGACCTCACCCCTTGCCTAGCGCTCTCAGCTAAATGGAGCCCTCCACTGGCCAAGTGCAAAGTCCTTTTGGTTTTTGTGAATATATAAAAACAGACAACTAAGACGTTACAATGTTTTCCTGTTATAGGCACACCTAAATATGCAAACTGATCCCTTTTAAAGAGGGTCATCACTTTCTCTACCTTAGAAACAGAGAAAAGCACTTTTGTTTTTGTATTTTAGAAAATTTGCTTTCAAAGTTCCCATAATCCCATTTCATAACATTTTTGAATAAATCAGGAACTTTTGGCTGGGTTTTTAGTTTAGCAGTAAAAGTCATCAGAGAAAAATAATGTAAATTATTTTCTTATTGAACGTGCCCTTGCTTGGGAGTAAGGGTGTTATCTTCCTTGTGATATTAAAGTACAACTTTGGCTGCTGTATTAGTCAAGAAACTACTCAACTTAACTTCAAAAAATAAAAGGGGAAAAACATACAAAGTGCTTAGAAAAATCACTTAAAACCATGTCTATATTCCTGGGCCCTGATTTAACGTCAAAAATACCCATGTCTTTCCTAATCACAGACAATTTTCTCCACTGCTTTGCCCATGAGGTCCCAGCTAAGAGCCCTGAGAGAATGCCAGGAGGGGCAGACCCTCCCCGCGGGAGGCAGAATGGCAGAGCGAGTTTCCTTTTTACCTGGCGCACTGCAGGGGTCCAGGGTGCCTTCTGCTGTGTCATCGCTCATCTGTGCCCGGGGGTCTGTCCCGCTCCTCAAAGCCAACAAAGCGGGTCCTTTGCTCCCACCTTTAAGCATGAAGGGGAGACGGCTGGCTGGAGAGAACAACAGGGATATGACATTAGCACTAAGTTCTACTAAATACACCGTTAGAGTTGGGAGCAGGGCTCTTCTGAAAACCTCATCTCAGATGGGTAATTTACAGAGGGAAGTGCCTGGGGCTCCCATTGGCCCTTCATGTTGGGCACACTGGCACCATTACAGATGGTGTGACTCAGGGTGTGGAAGGCAGCTGTCGTCCGGATGCCGGGCTGCAAACACAGGTCCTAAAGCTTGATTCGGAGCCACGGAGACCAGAAACTCATGTTAGCTAGAGTGCCCTGCTCCTGGTCTTGTCTGGGGGACTCTGCGAGTTAGCTGTTTGGAGGGAGCCTTAAGTCACTCTCCATTTTTGGAGGTATTCCTGAGGGGATTTTAGTTCAGCCTGTGTTTTCTAGAGCCTCCAGCCAGGCCCAGATGGTGAGGAATGTGAGCGTGTGTATCTCAGTAGGGTCGGGTCAATGAGATGAAGGTGAGAGGAGAAACGAAGATGAAAAGTGAGACTCAGGAAGCGCCTTTAATACCTGCTGAGCTATGTTCAGCTCAGGCACAAGCCTGTTCAGAACAACCCAGAAATTGTGCTAATTCATTCATCAGACCAGTGAACCTCTAATGCATTTTCTTGACGGTCGTGCCTGTGTTATATTGTCTGTGCCTTAGTGTAAAATGCTTTAGCATAAACAGCGGGATGTAGGAGTGTGCTGGTTGGTTTTAGTCTGCATCCTAGGGGTGATTGGTGAGTACCTGGGGCACCCTGAGCAGTGACACACTTCACAAGTGTTTAATCTTTGAAAGAAACATCCAATTCTTGGACCCCACAGGTGGCCACTGTGAATTATTCACTGGTCTTTACTGCTGATGGGCCCTGGAAGGTTTGTAACCAGCAGAATGGATGTCAATGTGATTTTTCAGTGGTGAAGTGAGTGGATGTCAAGAAAGGGGCACGGGCTGGAGGGTTCTGGGCTCCACTGTGGTGGTCTGAAGGAGGAAAAGGGTTCTACCATTCTTCCCAGCACTAGGAGCTGTGCATGGAGGGGTGTGACATCAGCAGGACTCAGAAGTTAACTGGACACTGCTACTGGGATGATGCTGACCTGCCTTGAAGGACCGTTTCATGAAAAGTGATTAGCCGAGTGCCTGGAGAGTAGGCTACTCATCAAATTTATAGCATGCCATGTGTAGCTTGCTGCCTCCACCCCTCCTGATGTGTATATGTGCTGTGGGGCTTGTCTGAGACTTCCTTCACCTATAAGGTACCCCTGGGAGCGAGGTTGCAGGAAGGGAGCTCTGTGCTGTCTGCCCAGCTCTAACTGCTGGGCCCCTGGCATCTTCCATTAAGAACTTGTTAGTTGTGAAACACCGAATCGGCCTGGGTTAGTTTGCAAATTCAGCTTTTCTGCTGTTGCAAGTAATTTGCTACAATAAGCATGAATTAAAATGTCAAAGCATGAGGAACATTTTAACCTCTTTTTTTTTTTTTTTTTTTTTTTTTGAGACAGAGTCTGGTTCTGTCACCCAGGCTGGAGAGCAGTGGCATGATCTCGGCTCACTGCAAGCTCCGCCTCCCGGGTTCACGCCATTCTCCTGCCTCAGCCTTCTGAGTAGCTGGGACTACAGGTGCCGCCACCATGCCTGGCTCATTTTTTTTTTTTTTTTTTTTTTTTTTTTTTGTATTTTTAGTAGAGATGGGGTTTCACCGTGTTAGCCAGGATGGTCTCAATCTCCTGACCTCATGATCCGCCCGCCTCCGCCTCCCAGAGTGCTGGGATTACAGGTGTGAGCCACCGTGCCCGGCCCATTTTAACTTTCTTTAAAAATACATTGTAGATTTTTATCTCCCCTTTGCAATCTGAAATGCTTTCTAGTGAGGCAAGGATGGGCTCAGGTTTCAGTTATCCAGTGGGAGTTGCCATGGCCTTGGTCATTACCAAGGGAGAGTGCCACACACGTGAACTCAAAGTCAGTGAGGCTTGAGACCACTTTCTAGACCTACACCCTCAGGGTCCCAGCCTTGCAGTAAAACCATAAAGGAGAAGATCACAAGTGCCCGTGGTGTTCAGACTCTGGGGAATCGCACCCTTCTAACAGAACTCACACCCCCAGGGCACCTGCAATGTGAATTTACACAAGTAAATGGAGGAACGACTGGGGAAATTTTCCCAGTTACCATGCATTAAGAATATGCTTGTTTCCATAGGGAGTGACCAGTGACTAGAAGAAATAAAGAAACTACCTTCAGAAGTGACGTAGGGCTTAATTCCCACAGTGAGACAGTGGCACGTGGGGCTTAGCATTGTCCATTTTCACAAGTGTATCGGGAAGCTTGCTTGCACTACAGAGGATTATTAGATTGGGAACTACCACACAACATGCTCAGAAGAGCTGGCCTGTGTGCGTGGCCGCAAAGTCTTGGGACCAGGAGAGGGGGGAGGGTGGCTGATGGATAAGGTTTGACGACAAAGATCACTGGAGGAAAGAAGACCAGACCTACCCCAAACACCGATGCTTTCTAAAAAATATTCGATCCAGTCCTCTCTATCAGGGGAGAAACAGGACTTCTGTGTATAGTGTGTCTGAGTGCAATTATCAACTGGTGTTTTCAGATCTCTGTATCTCTATTCTTGCATTTGGTACATAATTAATAGAAGAAAGCTGAGGTCACAGAAGTTTGAAATGAAAGATTATACGACAATCGATTAGAAATAATATCTTTTTTTTTTTTTTTTTTTTTTTTTTGAGACGGAGTCTCGCTCTGTCGCCCAGGCTGGACTGCAGTGGCCGGACCTCAGCTCACTGCAAGCTCCACCTCCCGGGTTCATGCCATTCTCCTGCCTCAGTCTCCCGAGTAGCTGGGACTACAGGTGCCCGCCACCTCGCCCGACTAGTTTTTTTTTTTTTGTATTTTTTAGTAGAGACGGGATTTCACTGTGTTAGCCAGGATGGTCTTTATCTCCTGACCTCGTGCTCCACCCATCTTGGCCTCCCAAAGTGCTGGGATTACAGGCTTGAGCCACCGCGCCCGGCCAATAATTTCTAAGTCCTATGTATAGCTATTAGAATGCTTTATTGCTGAGGAAGATTTTTGATATGTCATAAGTATTTTGGATTGAAGCTCATGTCATACATTACAAAATACTTTAAGCCTGCCTTACTGAGGTGTGATTGATACAGAAACTGCCCATGTAATAGGGAGGGCACCTGTGTGAGCTCTAATACATGAATGTGCCCATGAAACCATTATCACCACAACATTCTGAGTAATTAGAGTTGTATGGAAACAAAAACCAACACCAGCCAAATGCCCTAAGGCATATCTGCATTTGGAAACTCCTGGGTACCACCGGGCAGCTCAGTGTTCATGCCTTGTACACAGAACCAAGCTCTGCATGCACAGTCAGGCTTTCCTATTGACGCCCACCCCTGACCTGCTGGGAGCCTGCAGAGTGGGTGGCGTGCCTTAGCCACTCCTGCCCTCTGTGGGGAGAGCCGGCGGGGGAGTCACGAGTTTGCCATTTCTGAACCTCCAGGCCGCCAGTCCTGTGAGTTTGATCATGTACATTTCTGTCACGTTTCCGTACATTCGAATGATTTCTGAATCTAAACACCGAGGCCAAGCTTTCTTTCCAAAATAAGAGGAATAGACAGAGATCGACACTCAGCTGCAGGTCAAAATAAATTCAAGGCTGCTAGGTGGTGTGGCAACCCCAGGCACTGGGCTGGGGCAGCCAGGGGAGGGGATCCCCCTGCTCGAATCCAGACACAGCAGCCCCATTTGCAGCGCATCCACAGGGGTGTCCCAGGGGTAGAGCCTGGAGGATGCCAAGGAGTGAGTTTCAGTCAGGGAAAAAGGAACCGAATTGCAAAGAAGATTAAAATCCATGAATCCATGCCCTAAAGAAACAGGAGTCTGTGCGGCCAGTGGATGCAGCCCCAGAGTCTCAGGCAGGAGGAGGGTGACTGTTCAGTGGACAAAGTGGTGGCCGACTGTGGCCCAGTCCCAACCCGCAGTGACAGAAGAATGTGTTGAACCTGGAGGCAACGGTCTGGGGCTCCACCACTGGGGCACACCCCCTTCCCCATCCCAGGGCGAGTAGAACACCCCTCAGTGGGTTGTTCCCCTTTCTCTCCGCAAAGCCCCAAGGAGCACAAAGACCCAGTGTGAACTGAGAGCTCTGGGCACATGGAGCAGGGTGGGAGTGCCTGGGCAGGAGCCCACGGGCCACGAGGGTGGAGTGTTGGCTTACCCTGCAGGGGCGGCTGCCCGAGGACCCCTGAGGGAGGCTGCAGTGCAGCGGGGCTCAGTGAGCAGGTGTGGCCGGTGCTGCTCACACTCACGTGGGCTGTGCAGCCAGACGGGCCTGCACCCTCATTCAGTTGCAGCAGGTGGTGAGGCTTAGGGACATACAGGTGACACACAGGTCTGGTATAAGCAATCGTATTTTTATACAGAAGAAAATCAGGATTTAAAAATGTTTAATAGTAAAATAAAAAACATTAGTCCTATAACCATATGCTGCCCACGCACTCAAAAGTCAGCCAACAGAAGTGGTGTGCGCATCAGCTGAGCATTGTATAAATTTAACCAATGTTGTATTTAGATTTTTTATTTTCCCCAAATCGACCATTCAGGAGGTTCCAGGAATGCTGTGTTTTGGTCAGCGAAAAGACCATGTTCCCCCAAAGGAACCTGAAGAGAAGTAATAGATTCCAAGGGAATGAAGGGGAGAAGGAGGTGGGAGAGGCGAAGAGAGACACGCACCCATGCACATGAATGTACACGTGCATGGTGTGAACACACGTGTGCGCGCACACACAGACTCTCTCAGTGTGTCAGGGGCCAGTGTATGGATAATGGATCAGGTGGGTTAAGTCCAGGAAAGAAGACGGCATGTTACCTGCTTCTTCTGCACGGAAAGCAGAAGACCCTCAGTCACTCGACACTGGGGGGAAATGTCCCTCTTCCATGGTCAGAGGGCACGGGTTAGACCCTAATTTCCTGTCTGTGTGCCCTCTCCTGTGGGAGCACACAAGTTACTGCTGCACGTTACTTTCTCCTCAGCTTTATTCTGTCCTACCAGACAACCAGGTCTCCTCTTCTTATCTATACCCTGCCTGGGAGCTTTATGTAACAGTAAATCCAGGTGTATTGCCCACGGAAGCCTCCCCTCTGGCTCCTGCACTAAAGTACCCCTTATACATTGAGGATAACCAATTAGAACTCAGCTGATCTGACAGAAAGACCTCACAACGTTGCCAAGCCTCAGAGCGGGTTCTACCTTGCAGACTGGATGAAGCCCAGGTGCCAGGGCTAATTTTTGTAGTACAGACAGGGTTTCACCGTATTGGTCAGGCTGGTCTCAAACCCGTGACTTCGGGTGACCCTGGCCCCAGCAGCAGAGTTCTCTGCTTCTGGAGTGAGAGACCTTCTGGGTGCTAAGATATGGAGCCCTGGGTTCTGAGTCTCCACAAAATTCACAAATTATTGACTCATAATTGATTCGCTGATGAAACTCACCATATGACTGCTTTACAGCATCTTCCTCTCTTTTCTTTTCTAACTTGCTCGTACATACTGCAGGGCCATGCAGAGAGGACATTTCAGGATTAAATGCAAGCTGCCTGGGCCTCCCAAGGAAGTGGGATCCAATGTGAAGGATCTGAAACTGACTGCACACCTTATCTTCTAATAGAAAGGCAGAGGCAGTGGTATCATTTGTTGTAAGCATGCTTTAAAGGATTCATTCTGAGAAAAAGATCTTGAAATTGATGATTAGCATCATCAGTGACTTGGGAGCAGTTTCAATGGAATACTGGAGAAATGAGCCCGTTTGAGAAAAGCAGAGTGATGACAACATTTGCATAAAGGATTAAGAGTGCAAAGCCCTGAAGAAGAATGGAAGACTTTTATTTTCCCCCTGCATTTAGGAAAAAGGGGTCCTGGGTGTGGATCAAGAGAATTCTGTCATGAAGAAAAGCAAGGGACAGGAGGAACTCAGGATGGCTCTGAGCATCAAAATCAAATGAAATGAAATATCTGTGAGTCAAAATATTTTATTTTTAATGACTGTTCTTGATTTTTAAAGAAAGTTACTCTTAAAACCATGGTAAGAAGATACATAAAATTCATCATTGTAAGCATTTTAGAGTGTGGCATTAAGTACCTTCACACTGATCAGCCGTCACCACCGTCCATCCCCAGAACTCTTTTCATCTTGCAAAATGGAAACTGTGTCCCCATTAAACACTAACTTCCCATTCCTCTCTTCCCTCATTTCCTGAAAACCATTATTCTACTTTCTGTTTCTATGCAATTGACTTCTCTAGGTGTGTCATGTAAGTGGAATCCACAGTATTTGTTTTTTGTGTGACTGTCTTATTTCACTTAGCACAGTGTTCTCAAGATTCATCCATGTTTCAACCTGTATCAGAATTGTCTTCCTTTTTAAGGCTTAGTGATATTTCACTGGATGGGCACACTACAGTCTGTTTATCCACTCCTCCACTGAGGGACACTTGACTTGCTACTCCCTTTGGGCTATTGTGATAATGCTGCTATAAAGATGTGTACAGCCTGGGCGCAGTGGCTCATGCCTCTAATCCCAGCATTTTGGGAGGCCAAAGTGGGTGGATCACCCGAAGTCACGAGTTTGAGACCAGCCTGACTAATATGGTGAAACCCTGTCTCTACTACAAAAATTAGCTGGGTGTGGTGGCATATGCCTGTAATCCCAGCTACTCGGGAAGCTGAGACAGGAGAACTGCTTGAACCTGGGAGGTGGAGGTTGCAGTGAGCTAAGATCGCACCACTGCACTCCAGCCTGGGTGACAGAGGGAGACTGTGTCTCAAAAAAAGAAAAAAAAAAAAAAAGTGTACAAATATCGTTTTGAGTCCCTGCCTTCATTTCTTTTGAGTATATATCTAGAAATGGAATTGCTGGATTATTCAGTAATTCTATGTTTAATCTTTTGAGGAATTGGCAACTGTTTCCTGCAATGGTTGCACTGTTGTACATTCCCACCAGCAATGCACAGGGGCTCCAGTTTGTCCACATCCTTGCCAACTATCATTGTTGCCTGTCTTTTATTTAATGGTTTGTTTCAATCACAGCCATCCACATGGGTGGGGAATGGTAATGTTTGGGGATGTCGAGCAACCATTCATGTGCTTGCTGGCCATCTGTATATCTTCCTTGGAGAAACATCTACTCAAGTCCTTTGCCCATTCTGAATCAGGATGTTTGGGAATTTTTTTTTTTTTTTTTTTTTTTTTTTTTTTTTTGTGGTTGTTGAGTTGTAGGAATTCTTCACATAGCCTGGATAACAATCCCTTATCAGTTACATGACTTGTAAATATTTTCTCCCATTCCATGGGTTACCTTCTCACTCTTTTGATTGTGTCCTTTGATGCACAAAAGTTTTTAATTTTGATAAAATCCTCCTTCTTGCTTTCTTTTGCTGCCTGTGCTTTTGATATCATATTCAAGAAATTATTCCCAAATTCAAAGTCATGATGCTTTTTCCCTATGTTTTCTTCTAAGAGTTGCATAGTGGTCCATTTCAAGTTATTTTAAAAAATGTGTCACAATTCATGAATTTGCATGTCATCCTTGTGCAGGGACCTGGTTAATCTCTGTGTAGTTCCAATTTTAGTAAATATGCTGCTAGAGCAAGCACTAAAAGAAAATTCTTGAAAAAATACATTATCATAAATAGATGAAAATAAATTTTGTTTATAACACACTGTCCCAAATCCTCAGAAGAAACAAAGGGTTTATGCCTTAGAGAAACTAAACCAGAGGGACTCTGGACTCAGACACACTGCGTGTAGTGAATGGACAAGGGTCTAGATGGAACAGGATACAATGAGAATCAACATATCTGACTGTGAAACACTCCTCTCACTCACCGATTGCTCCAACCTCCCTCTCTTGTCCTGTTCCTAGAATGCAAGCTTGTGTTTATATACCCGAACCCCCACCTTTTCCCTCAAACAAGACATAGGAGAGCGTTTCCTGGAGAAGCTGAACTGTAACAAAGAAAAGACCTGCAGTCATTGAAGTTTAGGGAGTCATCCCCTCCACCCTTCACCAGAGTTTCCAGTCTGCATTTTAGTGCCTTGCCCTTACATAAGAAAGAATGGCTAAGGATAACAAGATGACCAAGGAAAGCTTCCAACAAGAGTGACTGAGGCTAAAATAATAAACAGTAAAAGGAAACTTGGAAAGAGACCATACAGGGAGGAAAAAAGTTTCTTAAAACTATAATATTCTCAGAGGAAAAAGAAAAGATATTGCATTCATGTTAAAAAAAAAAAAGAATGTTATAAAAGAAGCAAGTGAAGAACAATAGAGGGGTTTTGGAAATTGAAAATAGAATATTACAAATTTTAAAAACCAACAGTTAGAAGTATAAAAGTGAAGAAATTCCCCAGAAAATAGAACAAAACCAGCAAAAGGACAGAAAAAAATAAGAAAATTTGAGGATTAATTCGGCACAGAAAAAAAAGCAACTGAGGAAAAGAAATTATTAAAGAAATAACACAGGAAAATCACCTAGGGCTGAAGTCCAGGAGTCTCATGTTCAATGGCACAGCACACATTGGGGCAATGGATAGAAGGAGACTGGGCCAAGGCACATCCCTGTGAAGCTCATTATTGGCAGGGATCCAAAACAGAACCCAAGAGTGCCCAGAGAGGGAAAGCAGCCAGCAGGAAGAAAAGGGAAGAATAATGGTGTTCTATTTCTCAACAGCATTGTTGGACAGTAGGACACAGTGTAACAAAATGACAAGAATTCAAATGAAACATGATTTTCACCTGGAATTCTGTACTGGTTGAAAATGTCGTGATGGGATGCATTTTCAATCTAGTCTCAACAAAGGGAAAGCATGAGATACTGGAAGCAGCAAAGGAACTTCCCAGAAGGAGGGTGACAGGAGGTCCCAGCACAAGTGTGTGACAGGTGTGCAACAATGTAGCCTGGGCGGATGGTAGGAGCGATGCTCCAGGTGAAAGGTTCTGGAGCTGATAGCATGCTTTAAAACATGTTTGGGATACAGTCGGAAACTCTACTGTCAGTTCTGGGACAGATTTGTGAGAGCATTTGGAAAAAATGAGGTATAACTAAAAAACTAAGCACATGAAGAAACAAGACAAATATTAATTGCAGGGAAAAAAACAAGTCGTACAAGAGAAAAAAATGGAATCCAAGTACCCCGTTTGGTTCAGACTTGAGAGATATGTACAGGCACCAAATAATGAATGGCACAGCTTTAGCCAATAATCATGACCACATCACACAGAGTCCACAAGGGTGTGCAAAACTTGAGGATCAGGGAGGAACTGCTGCAAGAACTGGATTCCCTGGTCCATAACAGGCACTCAATAGCCAACGTCTAAAGAAACAAAGTAATGATCCCAAAATAGTGATGTACGATCTAGGGAAAAGAAAATGAATTTCTGAAATAGCAGAAATAAGAGGCTTGGAAGTGGTTGTTTCGTGTGGAAATCAGAGGGATGCAGAGAGGGGGAGAGAGGGTGTTCCTGTATTTTGTTTTATGCATTTTGGTACCGTTTATTCTTTTCTTTTTTATTATTATTATTATACTTTAAGTTCTGGGATACATGTGCATAACGTGCAGGTTTGTTACATATGTATACTTGTGCCATGTTGGTGTGCTGCACCCATCAACTCGTCAGCACCCATCAACTCGTCATTTACATCAGGTATAACTCCCAATGCAATTCCTCCCCCCTCCCCCCTCCCCATGATAGGCCCCGGTGTGTGATGTTCCCCTTCCCGAGTCCAAGTGATCTCATTGTTCAGTTCCCACCTGTAAGTGAGAACATGCGGTATTTGGTTTTCTGTTCTTGCAAGTTTGCTGAGAATGATGGTTTCCAGCTGCATCCATGTCTCTACAAAGGACACAAACTCATCCTTTTTTATGGCCGCATAGTATTCTATGGTTGAAAACATGCTCGTCGTCACTGGTACCGTTTATTTTTTTAATGGTCATATCTTCCTTTGAGGTATTTTTGAGGTTTATCAAGACTTTTCTGAATTACAGCATGCCCTGCTATCAGGGTCACTGACAGTTTATAAAAGCCTCGATGTACACATCAGGGAAAGGCAGAAGCAACCCCAGGCCAGCAGAGGGTTTGCTGAGAGCGGAATGGGCTGCACTTCAGTCCTGCTTGACTCTTACACAGAGTACAACTGGCCACTGTGCACAGCTGCCCTGCTCAAGAACCTAAAGAATAAAAAATCAGAAAGAAAAAAATCAGACAGAAAAACCTGTCTGAAGTTCTCCTAAGATCAAGTCTCATATCATCAAATGTCCCTTGAGGTAGGTATTTTTGAACTTCTGGTTTGGATGTGAACACCTGTTGGCTGAAATTAGCACCCATCAATCTACCGCCCTGAGAAGCATGCTTGAATGACACCCGGATAAGCGCATATCCTTATGAGAGAAGGCTGGCCACGCATTTTAGGTGTTTCAGTCTAGTGTGAACCAATGTAATGTGATTGCTAGGAGGAGGGGTTCTCTCAAACAAGTTTAGGATGAATACACAAAGACCAGTCTCCAGGAATGGAAGGTGGTCTCCACTCTATTGGCTCTGGCCAAGCCAAATATGGGGTATTGTTCTCAACTCAGAGGTCCTGAGGGTCTAAGGAGGTCCATTGACCATGTCCAAGAGGGACTCTGCAATGTTCATGGATTTGGAAGTCACTTTAAATAAGAAGGAATGTTGAGGACGTATGGAAAGTTATCTGTAAATAGTGTTAGACATTAAGAACGTCACACAGAACAGTAACATATTGGACCTTTTTCAGGGTTAAGGAGTTAGGTGGAGAAAAAGATCAACTCAAGATGAAGAAGGATTTATGAATTCCAGTTGTGGTATTCGAAGATAAAATGTGTTGTCTTGCAGTGTGGGGAGTAAAACCAGGCCACGGGGTGTGGTACAGGGTTTTCTTGACCTGGCTGTGAGCAACTTTCAGTGTGAAGTGTTTACAATTTAATACATTTATCCCTGCCCCTGAACCTTGAGCTGTGAAATTACATTTCAAAAAATACTGGATTTTGGTGTTTGATAAGGTATGATCGTCAATCCAATTCATTACTTCTTAACTTGCAAAGTCTGTATTGCTTCTTATTTGCTTCAAGGTAAAGGGATATTTTGAGGTATGAATAAAGACCCAAGAGAATTTCCCGAGAACTGTGCAGGAGACACTTTTTGTCATTCTTATTTCCTGTCCATGCTCTAAGTGCCACTTACAGACCATGAGGCCGTAAGTGGTTCCAGATTCCATCAGTGGTCTACAATGAATGAAAAGGCAATCGAATCCAGATGCTTTTTCTGGTAAACAGTTCCTTTGTAGGAAAAATCAACAGAACAAGAAGGATATTCATTGATTTCCCCTTAGACACTCATTCCCATTTGAGACAGATCTTCATGCCTCTGCACCCAACAAGTGCTCAGTCTCCATTTGTAGATTCACTGTCTGTGCGAATATCACCTGTCTCATACCATCTTTTAATTACTTAATTGATTATAATGTTTTAAATGACATAAAAAATATATAGTCTAATAAAAAGTATACTGATATATAAATTAGGAGAAGCTAAGACGGATGCGGTTCGTAAAGCTGCTAATTCTTTCCTCTGAGAACTACTTATTATAGTCTTGCCACATCTAGCTACAAATCATTGGTGCAGAAATGAGACATTTCATGGAATTACACTATTTTCAAAAGCTAAGGATTCCAAGGTGATTTCTTAAATACGCACTTAGCCACAAATTTGTATATTTACTCAAAAATGTATTTTTGCAAAAGTTTTCAAGCGGTACAGAATTATTTAGGTGATGATGTCAGGTACTTCTGCCTGATTAACCTCATCTTAATGTTAGATAAATTTCATGGAAATCTATGTGCAAAGCATGTCCAGTGCTGTGATACAAGCCATATACAATGCAGTTTCTTGGCTGCCTTCACCATTATCCGTGGAGCACAGAAGGCAGCCTCCTTTAACCTAACACTGCTCCATGTGTTTGTAACGCCAGCCCAAGTTTAGAAGGTTAATTTCTACTCATATTCATGCTAGAACAATACCAGGTAAGAAAAGATAGAGTAGTCCCCACTTATCCACATGGGACATGTGCCAAGACACCCAACGGATGCCTGACACCATGGATAGCAACGAATCCTGTGTATGCTATGTTTTTTCTTGTACATACTTGCCTATGATCAAGTTTAATTTATAAATTAGGCACAATAGGAGATTAACAACAATAACTCATAATAAGTTAGAACAATTATAACAACACACTGCCATAAAAGTTATGTGAGTGTGCTATCTCTCTCAAAATACCTTAATATTTTCAGACCATAGGTGCCCAGGGGTCACTGAAACCATGGAAAGTGAAACCTTGGATAAGGTCGGAGATGGGGGCTACTGTACTTGTGAAGTCTGGTAAAGACATGTACATAAGTTATGTGAAGTCTGGAGTAGTTACTTCTACTGAACCTGCTAAAACATCAGAGTGAACATTTTACCTTTTCAGATAAAGCAGTAAGAGATCCTACCGATCTTATAAATCCTTAAATAAAATGTGTTCATATATATATATATATCTCACCCATAATCTTAATTTGAACTATGTTTTTGTTTGGAATGAATATAATAGAAGTCCCACTCCATTCAGTGTAACCAGAATGTGAACATACCATGCTGGCATCCTGAGCCTCACAGAACACAGGGAATGCCTAGGCCTTGCCTGCCGATCTCCACTGACTCACAATCTAGTTGTGACATGAGACAAACACACCGCTGATCATTTTACTGAGAACCGTGGTCATAGCCACACAGCCGCATGCACTTGGAGGCACGAAGTGGGGAGTCTCCCAGACAGGCAAAGCTGTGGAACTCTCAACTGGAGCAAAATCCAATTTCTGAGCTTTGCTCTTGACAGTCCCTGGTGATTTGCTGTCTCTCCCTTGACCAGTTCCCTCTTTGCTTCCTCAGCCCTTTATTTTCTCAGTTGACTGGAAGGAGTGCATGCCATAAATATAGAAAGATCTCCGAGTCCTTTATATTTACAACGTGACTGTGTTGCAAAAAATAGTGCAGTTTCCTTGTCCTCGTTCACATGAAACCCTGCATGTTACACCCGGTAGTGGGATTTGCTCCTGATGGCACAGGCAGGGTGAGCTGGAATTCCAACTCGTGTCTGCCATGCTCCCCAGCTTCTCCTGGGCTGTGTGAATTCTGCATTCACCATGCTCAAAATAGAGCATGGTTTGCCATAGCTGCTACCAATTCTATACTTCAGTTCTGTACTTTAGAAATAGCAGGGAAATGAATAACCCCCAGCCTTATCCAGAGAAGTAAGGTAGGACATGAATTTTAACTATCTCATTTTTAGCTCTGTTTACGACACGAATTCTGTTTCTGACCAGTTGCCTCCAATTGGATACCTAAACATTTTAAAGCCATTTGGGAGGTGTGGGAACAAACAAGAAATAAGATAAAGGTTGTTTTTTCCCCTTGGGGGTCAGTCTACAAATTTTGTTCAGATAATAAAAATTCCTCTGAGAGATGCTGAAAAAATAAAAAGCTGATTTCACTGAGAAGTGTGTGTCACAGGTTATGTAAGCAATGCCAGAATCAGGGCTACTCCAGATTTCCAGTGTGCACTACAGGCTTCTAGTTAGTAGCATGCAATCCATCAAAATCAAGACAAGAGGACTGAATATTAGTCAGTGAATCACCACATGTAAATTACCCCATTTGTGTGCACAGACAGGGCACATACTGGGCATGTTTTATGCTTGATGTCTTTGCCCTTTACTTACTAGGAAAAATTGCAAAATTTATTTAAACTCATAGAATCACAGATGATAGATTTGGAAAAGACAGTAGAAGTTAACTAGTCTAATCCCCTAGGGGCTCAGATTTTTTACCTATAGCATGAGGTCATCACATGCTTCCTGCTCTCTTTAGGACCCTTTTGAGACTAAGAAGAGGACCACAGATGTGAAAGTGTGTGGAGCAAATTCAGAGAGCTATGCCAGTGCAAAATTCAATTATCACTTCTCTTTTCACCATTATGATAGGCCTTCATACAGGTGGATAACTGGCTAGCTGGGCTCTCTGGAAAAGGCGAGCTGAAATCAGGCTCGCCCCCATGGCTTCACCACCTTCAAATTATTAGAGCTCCCTTTTGATATCCTTGTGGGCTTCATCCCGTCACTTAGACTTTCAATATGTCAAGTGTAACTTTGAAGTTTCTTTTATCAGGCCTACCAGGTCCTTATAATTCTTCTAAGATAGACTTACAAGAATAACTAATGGAAGTTTACCCAAAGTTTTTCATTTTCCCAGAAATGGCTGTAATCCAATGAGGTTTACTTATATGATCGGTAATAAGGTAGAAGGAAATACAGCCTGAACATCGCAGGAAGCAGTGAAGAGGAGAAACGTTTAGGAGTCAGGAGACTCCTGACCATTTACGGCAACAGCATTGGCTTCCAGTGCGTCTTTCTCACTACAGCAGAGGCAGGTTCCCCTGTCAGGGATGAGGACAGAGACATAGTGGTGACATGGGAGGGGGCCTTGGAAGTGCTGGGTAGAGAAAGGCGGGGTCCCTGGCAAAGGCTCCACCCTCCTGCCTGTGCCCACGAACCTAGATGAGAATAGGCATTTCTGTTTTCAGAAGATGTGGAGGCCGAGGGAAATTCGGCCGAGGGTGGTCAAAGGACAGCCCAGCTGCTGCACAGCCTGACTCCAGGGGAAGACCACCTTCCCACTCCAGCCCCCTTCTGGCTCCCATCCATCTGCTGAGAGCCACCTCCACCACTCAATAAAACCTTGCGCTCCTTCTCCAAGCCCATGTGTGATCCGATTTTTCTGGTACACTAAGGCAGGAACCAGGAATACAGAAAGGCCTCTGTCCCTGCAACAAGGCAGAGGTTCTAACTGAGCTGATGATCACAAGCCACTGCAGATGGCAAAACAAAAAGAGCGTCCTGTAATTCACGCCCACTGGGGCTTCGGCAGCTGCAAACACTCAACCCTAGAGGGTGCCACGGGGCTGGAAGGCAAACACCCTCCCCACAAGCTGCCTGTCTGCATGCTCCCTCTAGGAGTATGAGCAGCGGGGCACCCTAGAAGCGAGCCACAACACCATCACACACCCTGCAAGGGGAATAAAGGAACTTTTCCTGTTTCAGTGGGTCATGCTTTAGCCATGGGTTCCTGGCAGTGAGCACTTCTCAGAATAGAGGAGTCCCGTGGAGTCGGAGGTGAGAAACTGGATGTACTGAACCTAGAAGTTCCTGGCTGTCTCCTGATGCTCATTCTTCATAAACTTGCCTTGCCTTATGTACTTACCAGAAAAATCAACCATTTCTACTTATTCCTCCCTGGCAGTCTTGACCTGGAAGTCACCTTTACCTCCTTTTCCATTCTCCCTCCTGCTTCTGTTTCTACCTGTAAAGACACATTCTTTCTGTTCCTAGCAAGCACAAGACGTATCCAGCTCGTCCCCCCAGCTCCATGCTATCCGCTGCAGACTTTCAATGTGGCAGTTTCTTTATGTACCAGGTGGAGGAGCCCGCTGTGAGCTCCGCGGTTTTGAAGGATTCTGTCCATTTGGTGCAGTGCGGGCAGCAACGGAGTTCAATTGGCTCTGCCTATGTTCTCCAGAGGCCTACGCTCATTACTAAGAGAGTATGGTCTTAGAAATAAAGGCTCTGCTTCCACCTGATTTAATACAGACGAGAACTTAATACTTTGTATTCCTGCGCACAGGCAAGGCAGGGAAAGGCAGAGCCGCGGAGCTGTGTAGTGATGTCGGAGAGAGTTAAGGAGTGTCGGGAAGCAAGAGCTGATCCCACCAGAATGTTGTTTCGTGCAACGTCCTAGCTCTTGGAGGAACCAAGGGAAGATCCAGCAGTTCTCCATTCTCTAAAGCAAGCAAATAAATGCATTGACAAACATTTTACAGAAATTGGAAAGTATCAATGATGGGCAAACATATACCCAGGAAACATTAAAAAGTATTTTCCTGAGGAAAAGAATTATCCTCAACAGTTACATAAATAGCTTTAAAATTTTACGTTAATCAGCGTATCTGGTTTTACAAGTAAGCAAAATAAATGATTGCCTGGATAGAATTCAGGCTCTATCAGCAAAACCCGATGAGATGAGCACGGGTGGGGAGCACAGTGGGAGAGGGCAGCCGTGATGCCCGCTCCCTCCGGTGGTCCACACCTCCTGCTAGACACCGCCTGACGATGGGCCTGGGCCCACATCCTCCTCTGTTCCTTTGTCCAGCAGGGAGGGTGACCCATGGTTAGACCCCACCCAGCACTGAGAACTGGCTTCCTTGGGCAGACCCGGCCCTCCCTGGCCATCTGCGGGCACCGGGAAGACAGGCCATCCTCTGCGGTTCGCCGTCACAGGATCGAACCCGCAGTTCAGCGTTTTACCAGCGCAGTTGCCGACCACAGGAAAACAAGCACAGATCTCCCTTTGCGAAGTCTGCACTTCACTCGTGACCAAACTAAAGATGACAGAGAAGCTCAAATGTGTCCCAAACCAGCACAGCACAGAAAACAGCATAAAGGAAGATAGATGGGCCGAGCCAAGCCACCACAGATACGCCCCCGTGTGCACCTTCCTCGCGTGGGGTGTTCCCCTGGGACCGAGCACACGGGGTTCTCCTGCCCTGCACCCAGGCTGCTTCCTCCAGATTCTGCGCGTGGGCTGGTTCCCCACGGTTCGTTTATTCAGCTGTGATGACCACACGGGAGACACTGCCATGGGCCCGCTGAGGGCTGGCTGCAGACAGTAGCACCGACCACATGTGCTCAGTGACTCAGGACCGAGGCGACTCCTTGAGAATCCACACCATTTTCCTCCTTAGAATCACGCGTATAAAGACGGGCGCCAGATCTCCCTTCGCTTGGGGTCACGCTTCTGACTCAGGAACTTACGTGAGAGAGTCCAGTGTGCAGAGTTTGTGAGACAAATCCCGCCACCATCCCCTGCACGGTGTGGAAGCTGTTGGCAGAGGGAGAGAAAGGAGGCTTTCTGGGAGCCCGGGGGCTTTTCAGAAGACAAGGCTGGATGCCTGTTCCTCCTCCTTCCTCTCTCCCAACAGTGTTCTGAGGCCGGGAGGGAGTCACTGAAAGAATCTCTACCCCGAACGACACAGAGCCCAGGAGAGGCCTCAGGGAGTGCGCCAGCTCACGAGTTCCTTCCCTAAGGCCGAAGCCCCCAGTGCTCTCCAGAATTCAAGATGCCTATGGAAATTTGGCGGGAGTAGATAGGAGGAAGACGGCCAGGAGATCAAAAGTGATTTAAAAATGAGTAAGTCATTGGCCTTCTTGTCCAATCACTGGATTCACTGCAAGAAAAAAAATCCTGGTATATTTGTTTACTTAAAGAAACATAACTTGAATAATCGTGTTTCCAAAGAACAATGAAGACATTTTACTTTGTCTAGCTGCTTTTCATCTTATGCTGCTGAAATAGATAAAAATCTAAGGTTGCTTTGTAAGTTTGCAAAAGTGAGCATCAGGAGGAAAGGGAAAAAAGAAAGGAGTTTAAATAGTTAGTTGTGTTTTTTTTTTTTTTTTTTCCTTAAGAAAGACAAGTGGGTCTTGGTCTTTAGTAGAAAACGAGGAAAAAATCCAATAGTCCAAGCCAATAGCCACCCACCCCCAACACACACACCCTTTTCAGACAATGTTAGAGTGATGAGATTGGGCAGCAGGCAGGAATTCTACCTGAGCACAATATTTTCTGATGTCCTTCTCCCAGAAGCGAAATGTGTCTCTGACAGCCCTGACAGAACAGGTAGAGCTCCTAGTCATGCTGCCCTTGGGTAAACATCGGGACTCTAACTTCTACAGCTGCTTTTCTGTGCACCTTCAGAGCAGCTTCTGATGCAAAACCAGAAACGTGTAAATCTTCACCATCGTGCTGGAGTGAGGGCACACATTTCAATGGATTCATAACACTCAATTCTCCTCTCCGTTCAGTAGGGACATGCTGGTGCATGGCACTGATTCAATTCAAAGACTGGCTTTCCTGCTTCCATTTGGAGCTTGCCAGAAATAATACACATTTTGAAAAATGTGATGGTTTGAAGAAAAAGAATCTGTTTGCAATTCCAACTTCCCAATTATCACCATGTGAAAAACTACCACGCAAGATGATAATATGAGAATGACTGCAAAATCATCAGAAGAATTGAGGGAGTGAAAAAGAAGGATGTCAGAATAGTGACATGTTTTAGGCAAAAATGCATTTTTAAACCATTCAAAATGTAGACAAGATACACAAAAGTGTAGAATATTCTGGTATAAGGCACCAGGAAAGGTGGCCTCAGCCTCAGGGAGATTATGACCATACCCAAAGGCACAGGCATCTTCAAATACAACTTAAACCACTTTCTGGGCCATACAAGACTTGTCTATGGGGCTTGAGATGACCTCTGACTTCTCAGTTTTTGAGACTTTGCTTTACTGCCTAATTTATATTATGTCAGAGTTATATACACTTCATTAAAAAGAGGAAAAGTTGTCACTTAGAATGAAATTAAGAAGAAGTAGGAGACCATGGTGGGAGGATTGCTTGAGCCCAGGAGCTCAAGACTAGCCTGGGCAACATGGTGAGACCCTATCTCTACAAAGCATCAAAAAACATTAGCCTGGAGTGGTGATATATTCCTGTGGTCCCAGCTACTTGGGAGGCTGAGGCAGGAGGATCTCTTGAGCTCAGGATGTTGAGGCTGCAGTGAGCCATGATCATACTACTGCACTCCAGCCTGAGTGACAGAGGGAGCCTCCATCTCAAAAAAAAAAAAAAGAAAAAAAAAAGATTTCTAGGGAAATTTGATTGTTTTCAGTGAAACCGAATATCAACCTTTTTCAAATGGAAAAATCCCCAAAATATAGTAGAGGTTTATTTTTTTTCTGCCAAATTCTATCCTGTAACTTAAATATATAAAGAGATTAAATATTTTCTGAATAAAAATATTTGGATAAATTACTTGAAGCACTCTTCTTAGACATGGAGAGTTAGAAATCTAATTTTTAAAAGATTATGTTGGAAGGTACTAAAGACAGCAGTGAAATAATAAATAAGCACTACCTGCTCCTACCACTGGGGGGCAGCAACCCAAAACTCACCCAATTTGGGCACTTGGATGGGGGACCCTGGGCCCCAACCATAGGGATCCACAGTTCTGGTGGATTATTGCATTAATGGGAATCATTGTCTTCCTAAATCTTCTTTATAGATACTATAAAGCCATATGCTTGGGGAGGCCCACAATACTAATTAATTTGCAGGTGAGCCTTTTAAACAATTATAAAAGAGCAAGCTTTGAAAGTCCTTGTATCTATTTGTTATCAAATATTTCCTACAGTGGCTGTGGATTACTAGGCAGAAAAAAAATCCAACCCAGATTATTTTAAAGGGCAGAACCAGACTAGCTTCAGACTTTCAGATAACATTGCAAGTTGGAAGAGAATGGAGAAATTTCTGTTGTTTTGATTGAAAAATGATCTACGCAGCCAGCCAAGCTATCTTTTGACTACAACGGAAAGACTTTCATATATTTATATAAATATATACCGCCAAGAAATATGTCACCTGTATATCGATCTTGAAAAAGATATACAGGAGATATCTTGGAGATATATACGTATATTAATACATATGCATATCTATCTTGTATATCTATCTTTAAAAAGATATACAAGTGATACATTTCATGGAGATATATATGTATATGAATATATGAAAAGATGATACCCCCCTTCAAAAAAAAAGCCACCAAAAACAGAGGACTGAGTATAAAAACATGGTAGAGAGTTTTGAGACTAAGTGAAAACAGAGCTAAGTGAAAATAGTTCCTTCACAGTATTTCCTCTGTCGTTTCTACTGAGAGTTCAACTTATTCTAACAGGCTGAATGTAAAAGTCATGTTTTCTCTGAAATCATTCCTTATCCTCAGTTTCCCATGTCAAAGAAATCACTTCCCCCACCCCAGAGCATTTTCTGTTATCCGGAACCAAGCATGCATACACAAATGCAAGCATATGTCCTATTTTAAAAGATGACAAGGCCGGGAGAAGTGACTTACATCTGTAATCCCAGCACTTTGGGAGGTAGAGGTGGGCAGATGACTTGAGGTCAGGAGTTCGAGACCAGCCTGGCCAACATGGTGAAACCCAGTCTCCACTAAAAATACGAAAAATTAACTGGAGGTGCTAGAGCATGCCTCTAATCCCAGCTACTCAGGAGGCTGAGGTAGGGGAATCACTTGAACCTGGGAGATGCAGATTCCAGTGAGCCGAGATCATGCCACTGCACTCCAGCCTGGGCGACAGAGTGGGATTTCATTTAAAAAAAAAAAAAAAAGTCCGGCCCCAGTGGCTCACGCCTGTAATCCCAACACTTTGGGAGGCCGAGGCGGGTGGATCACAAAGTCAGGAGTTCAAGACCAACCTGGCCAAAATAGTGAAACCCCATCTCTACTAAAAATACAAAAAAAATTAGCCAGCGTGGTGGCGGGCGCCTGTAGTCCCAGCTACTCGGGAGGCTGAGGCAGGAGAATGGCGTGAACCGGGGAGGCGGAGGATGCAGTGAGCTGAGATCTTGCCACTGCACACCAGCCTGGGCGACGGAGTGAGACTCCGTCTCAAAAACAAAAAAAAAAACAACAAAAAATTGACAATTGTTCAGAACCCACGCCCCACGCCAGACCGCGGAACCCTGCCGCACCCAGAGCTGTCGGAGCTCCCTGTCCCTGGGGCCTCGTGGTCCCCGGAGAGAAGCACCACCTTGTGGCTACTGAAGACTCGATAGAGAACTTGAAGGGTAAAAGTGAGAGACAAGGAATCCAGAAACTCATGAGTCAAACACACTGTGCCCTGTACATGGGCAAGTGCCCTGTACCAGGAAAGTGCTATGGAGAAATGCGTGTAGGGGAGGGAGGTCGGAGCTCCAGGGGCAGGTTCAGGGCCGCCTGGGTGGAGAAGACGACAATTGAACCTGAAGGAAACGAGGAGGAGGTCCTGTGAAAGTCTGCAGAGAGAGTTCCAGGCAGAAGCGCCCAGGAGAAAGGCCCGAGCTGCCGGCACGTTGGAGGAACCAGAGGTGCACCTGTGGCTGGAGCAGAATAGCAAGAGAAGAAGAGTGACGAAGGGGCAGCTTTCCAAGCTTGATTGATCCAGAAAATACTGCAGAGCCGTTACACATTCAACTTCTGAGTGGCCACGGGCTAGACAGATTGTTTTCGCTTTCTGTGCTTCTGGGTTCTTATTTGCAGGAGGAAGACATTCCATAGGGTTGCCATGAGGCCTATGAGTTGAGGCATTAAAACACTTAGACTGATGCCTAGAACTTAGTGAGTGCTCCAGAAGTTAGTGACTGTCCTGATACTAGGAGAGCAGAAAGCTCAATATTTCATATTACATTTTCGATTGCCAACAAGAATTAAGGTAAGAAGTAGGCAAATAAAATGGCCTCTACATGTTTGGTAAAACGGCTAATAAAGACATGCCCATGTTGTTCAGTTCCCTTTCAGTGAAACTCACAAAATTAAGTTTTCTAAATTTACTTTTGGCAGAGAATATTAGTGTTCTTTTATGAGAAAATTACGAATGTACCCAGCCCTGTCACTGGATGTGCCACTAAGTAAGCGCCCTTTCATTCGGAATGAATTAACATGTACTGTTTTCTTTTTGGCCATGACCATCAGGAAGCTGAAGAGAGAATCCTTTGTTCAGCTGAAGCGAATGGATCTAAACTGGCTTTCTCACAAGAACTACCTGCCTCTCCCTTTCATTATTTCATGCTTTGTTTCAATGCTTTACCACACAGGATTTTTAGGATTTAAGCTCACTCAAAATGATAACCTGGCTGTCTTGCACCTATTTTGCCACCTCTCTTTCAGGATTCTGATGGTGTAGGAAGAAGTCAGGGCTGGAAGCTGACCTGCCCTAGAGGTGGGGCAGACCCTGGGGGCAGGTGGCCCAGCCACACATATGTGGTGACTTCTAGAACCATCAGTGAGCACCGCGTGGCCACAAATCTTTTCCTTCACCCAAGCCATCTAAGAGTTGTGGCGGCACACAGTCGCAGCTGGGTGACCCCACAGGAGAGACACAGGCTAGACTGGAGCTTGACCAGCCACCACACAAAATCCAGCTCATCACATCCACCCTATTGACTGAGCAGGCCAGTCCATCTCTAATCATGTCATTAACACGAGTGAGCTCATTGCTGAAGTTACACTCTTCGCACTTTGCAAATTTCCAGATGAGGCAACTTGGATGGAACTGAGAAAGCAATGTTATTCCTTATTTCGTCCCAGCTTCAGACCCAAACTCTCCCAACAGTAGCTCTGGAGTCTCTACCTGGTAGATGAGCGCTGTCTCACTTCTGACTCCAGCTCTTCCCCGTTAGGATCTCCCCAGGGCTCCTCAGCCCCTTCCTGGTGAGTGGCATCTGTCCACTGGCCATCAAGCACAGCTGGCCTCCGCAGAGCCAGGGTTCTCCTTCACGTGCTGGTTTCCTTCCCAGGACATGGACTGTAGCCTGGCTCTCAGGCCCCTGGTTCCTAGTGACAGTTCTCTGGGATGCCAGTTGCCTGTCTGGATGAATAACTACCACCTGCCCAAATTCCAAAGGTTCTCGTTGCCAACAGAGCCTGCATTGTTCCAGAAACAGCATGTGTTTACATGCCAAATGCATTTCCAGTCGGCACTGTGGCTCCATTCGCTTCCCAGCAGCTTTCTGGCTACGATGATCCTAGTAACCCTGTCCTCAGCCTGTGGAGAATCTCCCTAGCCATGTTCCACCCAGACCTGTCCTCAGCCTGCGGAGAATCTCCCTAGCTGTGTGCCACCCAGACCTGAGATACAACAAATATGCCAGCATGAACCTATTGTATTAAAGGTATTCCCTGAAGAATATCTACAGCAGGATTTACTTTTCTTATATATCATTTTAGATTAGAAACAACCTACTTGTGCTGGGATAAGCGGGGAAGCCCCTTCCTATTTTCTGCTGCCCTTGTGTAAACCAGCGATTTGTGGTGTGATCTGATACTGTTTTCAGTGCTGCCACGCTTGAGTTGCCTGGTCTTCATTTTCCATGAAACAGACTTTTCTACTAACAAAGTAGCTAGCTACCACAGTATGCAAAGGTGTTGTAAGGATAAATGGCAATGTCTATAAAGTGCTTGGAGTTCTCTGAATAAAAAGCACAGTAGAAGAATAGAGCATTAGCACGTTATTATTCTCATAAAGAGTGGGTGGAATTGCAAAGAGAAATCATGTCAAAGATGTAAGGGAACTTAAAAGTCTGAGACTTTAAAAGGCTGGGATTATTAAAACACCCAGTTGTTTGACAGGAGAAAATTAAACTGTTCTCTTGTCTCAAAAGACATAATGCCACTTTCTCATTACTTAACGCACCCTACAATCCCTTCTTTCTGCACCAAGCTTCCACTGAAGTCAGGAAAGCTCTATCTATAAAGTTATTGTATAGGGACACTGTAAAGTGACAATCTGGTCTAGGAAGAACAAAACTGGGCCTTTTGGTCAATATTAGCACCTCTAGTTATGGGTACACCTGAGATCCAAAATGCGACATCCCTACGCTCAGGCAGTTTAAAATTTCTGCTTCTAGAAATGGCATTAGGCTTCGTGTGTGTGCACGACGGGGACAGGGAGCTGAGCAGCTGCCTGGAACCGGGACTCCAGAAGGGCTCCATTCCCCAGGAAAAATGAAAATAGAAGGACCCATCTGCTGGAAGAGAGAGACTGCAAAGGACCATCTCTCCTCCTGGTCTCTTAGTTAAATAAAAAGGGTTGATAAAAACACAATCCTCACAGCTAACATGGATCTGAATCCCAAACTCATACAGTATCTTCATAGCGTGAGAACCCACACCGGGTGGGCTTCAGGGAGGCGACACGCCTGGGCCACCTACAGGAACAGAGAAGAACATTGCCACCACCCGAGTCATGCACATGCTTGCCACAGAAAAAGACATCAGAGTAAAAATGATGACCCAGAAGGGGAAGATACACAGGAGAGACCCTGAACCTACAACAAAAGGAAGGTTAGCACTCCCAGAATTTCAGAAGCTAGAACAAGTAAAACATCTACAGGTATTTTTGAAATTCTTAGAAAAGGATCCAAAACAATAATTTTAAAAAACTTTTGAAGGAAAGAACAGGCAGATGTGAAAAAGAACCAAATAACAGTTTCTAGAAATAAAAATGCAGTTACTAAAAATAAAAAATGAAATAAACAACATATCGGATAAAATTAATGAGAGAGAATTAGTGAATGGGAAGGTGGGACTGAGGCGTCCCCAGATTGTGGCTGTAAGGTGAGGAGCTAGAAAATACCAAAGTTAAGAGACATGGGCACAGAAGGAGAACCTCCAGCATGTTCTTAATGAGAACACCAGAAGGAGAAAATAAGGAGAATGACAGAGATGATGTTTTCACCGAGCCAGCAACAGAGAATTTAAAAGATTCTTGAAAGATAAGAACCCTTAAATTGGTAAAACATAAAAGCTGTAAACAGTATAAATGTGTTCATTTGGATTCTGTATTAGGATTATCCACAGAAACAGAACCAATAAGAAAGTAGATAGATAGATGGATAGATACACAGATAGGTAAGCTGGTAGGTAGGTAGGTAGATAGGTAGGTAGTTAGACAGGTAGGTAGATAGATATATAATAGGCAGGTAGACAGGTAGGTAGATAGGTAAGTTTATAGGTAGGTAGATAGGTAGGTTGGTTGGTAGGTAGGTAGGTAGATAAATAGGTAGGTAGATAGATCAATAGGGAGATAGATAGATAGATCAGTTGGTAGGCAGGTAGGTTGGTAGATAGGTAGATAGTAGGTCATTTGGTAGGTAGGTAGATAGGTAGGCTGGTAGGTAGATAGGTAGGTAAGTTGGTAGATAGGTAGGTAGATAGGTAGGTAGGTTGGTAGGTAGATAGGTAGATAGGTGGGTGGGTAGGTAAGTAGGAAGATAGGTAGATGAAGGTATTTATTATGAGGAATTGGCTCATCTGATTACAGAGGGTGGCAAGTTCAAGATCTATAGAAATTATGTCCCTGTTTGAGTCTGAGAACTGGGAGCTGCTGTAGAACCAGGAAAAGCCAATGTTCAAGTTCAAAGGCCATCAGGTGGGGGAACTCTCTCTCCCTTGGGGGATGGTCAGTTTTTTGTTCTGTTCAGGCCTTCATCTGATTGGATGAGGTCCACGCACATGGAGGGCAATCTACCGTACTCATTCTATTTAAATCTCTTCCAAAATCACCCTCACAGAAACATGCAGACTCAAGTGGGATCAAATACCCGGGCATCTCCTGCCCTGGCTCAGTCAATTTGACACATGAAATTAACTGTCACAGATTCCTTATTAGTGAAATTATGACTCAATAAAGACAAAGAGAAAATTTAAAAATCACCAGAGAAGAAAGATATTTGACCTATAAGGAATGGAATCTGGGCCTACAGGGAGTCTTCACCGATCATGATAATATCTTCAAAGTTGTGAGGAAAATTAAGCATTAACATAGACTTTTTTATGCTATTATTCAAGAGTAATGGCAAAATGATGACTATTACAGTAAGGACAAGGGCTAAGAGTTTACAGTTCCTAAATCATAGTTGCAGGATGTTCTTTAGTTACATGGGAGACACTCTCAGAAAGAAGTAGGTGGCAAAAATAACAGCTTCTAACATATGAGCAAATGTAAAGAAACTGGCATAAAATGACATTATGACATCAGTATGATGGCAGAATTGGAGTCTCCAGTCCCCTCATAGATACGTCCATGTGAACAACCATCCACACGCAAAAATGGCTTCATAATTGCTAAGGAATCCAGGTGAGAAATATAGCGCTTCTGTGGAGCACAGAAGTAAGTAGAGATGCATTAAAGAGGGTGGGAAGGACAATTTCACATGATGTCTCCCAAGCTCAGTGTCAAGAAAGATACTCCTCCTGGGGGAAGGCGAGTGAAGTGAGCGCCAACTTCACTGTGAAACCCAGCGCCAGGCTTACACCACTGAACCCTGGTGTAAGGCTGGCCTCCCAAGCTCCAGCCCCAGGCTCTTTGACCAATGGATCAAAGAAGAAATCAAAAGGAAAAATTTAAAAATCTAAAGCAAAAATGGAAACACAGCATACCTAACTTATGGGATGCAGCAAGAGCATCCCTAAGAGGGAAGTTATCATGATAAATGCCTATGTTAAGAAAAAAGAAATACTTCAAATAAACAACCTCACTTCACATTTCAAGGAACTAAAAAAGAACAAACTAAACCCAAAGTTAGCAGATGGAAGAAAATAATAAAGATCAGAGCAGAAATAAATGACATTGAGACTAGAAAAGCAATAGAAAACATCAATGGATCTAAGAGTTGGCTCTTGAAAGGCTAAGCAAAATTGACCAAACTTTAGCTAGACTAAAAAAAAGAACATACTCAAATAAGCAAAATTATAAATGAAAGAGGAGACACTACATCCAATACTATAGAACTACAAAGGATCATAAAAAACTACTATTAGCAATTACATGTCAATAAATGGCATAACCTGAAACAATAGATAAGTTTCTAGAAACATACCATCTATCAAGGCTGAATCATGAAGAAATAGAAAACCTGAAAAGATCAGTGAGTAAGGAGATACAATCAGTAATCAAAAGTCTCCCAACCAAGAAAAGCCCAGGACCTCACAGCTTCACGGTAGAATTCTATTAAATATTTAAAGAATTAATGCTAAGCCTTCTCAAACTCTTCTGAAGAAGCAAAGATGAAGGAACACTTCCAAACTCATTTTATGAGGCCAACATTACTTTGATACCAAAGTCAGACAAGGGCACTACAAGAAAAGAAAATTTCAGGCCAATGTCCCTGACGAACATATGTGCAAAAATCCTTGACGAGATGATAGGAAATCAAAATTAGTAGCACATTAAGAAGATCATTCACCATGATCAAGTGGGATTCACTCCAGGAATGCAATGAATTTCCAAGGTAGTCAACATGTGCAAATCCATAAAGGCGATATACTACATAAACAGAATGAAAGACAAAAAAACATATGGTCATCTCAATAGATGCAGAAAAAGCATTTGACAAAATCCAACATCAGCAAATTCAACATGAAAACAGTCTTCATGATAAAAGCTCTCAACAAGTTGGTATAGAAGAAATGTACCTTAACAAAACAAACCCACAGTTGATAACACACTTAATGGTGAAAAGCAGAAAGATTTTCCTTTAAGATCATGAACAAGACAAGGATGCCCACTTTTGCCACTTCTATTCAATACAGTACTAGAAGTCCTAGCCAGAGCAATTAGGCAAGAAAAAGGAATAAAAAGTATCCAAATTGAACAGGAAGAAGTAAAATTGTCTCTTTCTATAGGTGACTTGATTTTTTATGGAGAAAACCCTAAAGACTACACAAATAACATATTTAGAGTTAAAAAACAGCTTCAGTAAAGTTGCAGACACAAAATCACCTAAAAAATCTGTCCCACTTCTACACACTAGCAACAAACTATACAAAAAAGAAATTTAAGAAACAATTTCATTTACAATTGCATAAAAATCCTTAGATATATGTTTAACCAGGGAGGTGAAAGATCTGTTCAATGACAACTACAGAACACTGATAAAAGACATAGAAGAGGATACAAATAAATGGAAAGTTATCCTGTGTTCATAGACTGGAAGAATTAATGTTGTTAAAATATCCATATTACTGAAAGCTATCTACAGATTCAATGAAATCTTATGAAAATTCCAATGGCATATTCCACAAAAATAGAACAAAAAATCCTAAAATTCATATGGAACCACAGGACCCTGAATAGCCAAAGCAACCTTGATCAAGAAGAACAAAGCTGGAGGCATCATGCCACCTAATTTCAAAGTATTCTACAAAACTATAGTAATCAAAAAAGTATGGTACTGGCATAAAAACAGGCATACAAACCAATGGAACAGAGTAAAGAGCCCAGAAATAAATCCACCATTTTAAAATTAGTTGATCTTCCACAAAGGTGCCAAGAACATACAATGAGGGAAAGGACAGTGTCTTCAATAAATGATGTCAGGAAAGCTGGATATCCACAGCCAGAAGAATGAAACTGGACCCTTGTCTCACACCACATACAAAAATCAACTGAAACTAGAGGAAAGACTTAAATGTAATATCTGAAGCTGTGAAACTGCTAGAAGAAAACAGAGAAAAAGCTTTTGAAATTGATCTGGGCTGTGGTTTGTTGTTGTTGTTGTTGTTGTTGTTGTTGTTGTTTTCATATGACCCCCAAGTCACAGACAACAAAACAAAAAAATAAACAAATGGAATTACATCAAACAAGAAAACCTCTGTGTAGCAAAGGAAGCAACCTATGGAATGGGAGAAAACAATTGCAAACCATACACCCTATAAGGGGTTAATATCCACACTATGTAAGGAACTCAGCTAACTGGCAAGAAAACACATAACCTGCTTAAAAATGGGCAAAGAACCTGAATAGACATTTCTCAAAAGAAGACAAACAATGGCCAGCAGTGTATGAAATAATGCTCAACATCTCTAATCATCAGGGAAATGCAAAGCAAAACCACAATGAGATATCATCTCACCCATGAATAGTTATTTCTGAAAGACAAAAGTTAGCAAGTATTGGCAAGGATGTGGGAAAAGGGAACCCCTGACTACTGCTGGGGGGAGTGCATGTTGGTACAGCCATTATAGAAAACAATATGGAAATTCCTCAAAGGACTAAAAATGGAATTTACCATACGACCTGGCAATTCTACTATTGGGTATACATATCTGAAGGACCTAAAATCAGCACCTTGAAGAGATATCTGCACTCCCATTGCCCACTGTAGCAGGAGTCACAGTGGCTGTCATATGAAATCAATCTAAGTGTCAACTGACAGATGAATGGGTAAAGAAAATGTGATATATATTCACATATATGTATGTACATACACATATACAATGGAATATATATATATATATATATATATATATATATATAGAGAGAGAGAGAGAGAGAGAGAGAGAGAGTTGGAGTTTCACTCTGTCGCCCAGGCTGGAGTGCAGTGATGTGATCTCAGCTCACTGCAACCTCCGTCCTCCAGGTTCAAGTGATTCTCCTGCCTCAGCCTCCCAAGTAGCTGGGAGTACAGGTGCGTGCCACCACACGCCCAGCTAATTTTTTATATTTTTAGTACAGGCGGGGTTTCACCGTGTTAGCCTGGATGATCTCAATCTCCTGACCTGGTGATCTGCCTGCCTCGCCCTCCCAAAGTGCTGGTATAACAGGCATGAGCCACCACTCCCGGTCTATAGAGTGGAATATTATTCAGCCTTAAAAAAGAAGGAAATAGTGTCATTTGTGACAACATGGTGAACCTGGAGGATATTATGAAAGTGAAATAAGCTGGGCACAGAAAGACAAATACTGCGTGATCTCACTTACATGTAGAATCTTAAAAACTCAATCTCATAGAAGTAGAGATTGTAGAATCTTAAAAAGTCAGTCTCATAGAAGTAGAGAGTAGAATGGGGATTGCTAGGGTCTAGAGGAGGAGAAGATGGGGAGATGTTGGTCAAAGCATGCAAAGTTTCATTCATGCTGGCTGAATTTTTAACTAACCAAAAAAATTGTAATAATAATTACAATAATTATAATAATAATAATACTAATAACTATTGGTATTATTATTAATGGAAATTTCTGGAGATCTAACGTACAGTGTGGTGACTATAGTTAATAATACTGTCTTGTATACTTGAAATGTGCTGGGCCAGGCGTGGCGGCTCACTCCTGTAATGCCAGCACTTTGGGAGGCTGAGGTGGGTGGATCACGAGGTCAGGAGATCGAGACCATCCTTGCTAACATGGTGAAACCCCATGTCTACTAAAATACAAAAAATTAGCCAGGCGCCATGGTGGGCACCTGCAGTCCCAGCTACTCAGGAGGCTGAGGCAGGAGAATGGTGTGAACCGGGAGGAGGAGCGTGCAGTGAGCCGAGATCGTGCCACCGCACTCCAGCCTGGGTGATTGAGCGAGACTCTGTCTCAAAAAAAAAAAAAAAAGAAATTTGCTAAGAGATTAAGTTGATCTTAAATGTTCTCACCACATACATACAAAAAGGTAACCATATGAGGCACAGGATATGTTTGTCAATAAGCTTGACTGTGGTAATAATTTCACGTATATAGGTATACCAAAACATTATTTTGTATATCTTAAATATATACAAACTTTATTAATTATGCCCCTTAATTCACAGAAAATAAAGAAACTGGCAAACATGTATGTATGTTTGAAAAATAATTGCCTGAAAAAAGAATGTATTAATCCAGTTTTATTGGTCTTATTATTATTACAATTATGTTTGGTTGGTTAAAATAAAAATATGGTAGCATTCCACATTTATTAGATGGATTAAAATTTTAAAGTCCAACAAGTCAAATATTGGCAAAGATATGGATCATCCAAAACTATTGGCAGAAATTTAATTATACAATTAATCTCGAGAGTGCTTTGACTATTAGTAGTAAAGTTAAATATGGGCATACTCGTCTTCCCAACATTCTACTCCATGAATGATGTGTTTTAAAAAGCATGTCTTTTTACAGCATTTAAAAATATGCACAGCATACTATATATTATACAGGGATATATACATATATAGTAAAATTTTAAAATACACATGCCAATGAAAGCTACTAAATTCAGACTAGTGGCTCCTATTGAGAGGGAAGGAAAGAAATGAGATTGACTGTGGGAAAATAGCAAAATTTATTCATGTCTTTAATGATTTACTTTATGAAAAAAATCTGGAAGGCATGACCTAAATTTACAAGATCACAAACAATAGGCAAAGGAATTTTCCCTAAAAACTGTATCTCAATTTTTCTGAAATTTCATTTGCAAAGATGACATATTGAGACAGTAAAATGCATAATTCTATTAGATGTTGGCAGTTAGGTGTGAAAGAACAGCAGGATTTAAATTAAGCCACATGTGTTTGGGTACAGGTCATGACAATCATCACAGTCACTGCTGTTTATCGAATGCGTAAGTACTCTATATGCATCCTCTCATTTAATTATCACACCTACCTTATGGGTGTCATTTATTTCAGTTTCAGAGAAGGTAATGCTGAGGCTCAGAGAATGATATAACAAAGCTTAAATTAAACCAGTCTGTGAGGCTTCAAAATCTGTACTGACTTCTAAGTGTCACTGTGCCTCCTTCTAAGCCAGAATTGAAACCGGCCCCCTTGCTGCCCTAGTGCAATAGTTAACATCTATCAAGTGCTCTCTCTGTTCCCCGTCCTTTGCATATGTAATGTTTCTTAATCATTACACCAGCAATCGTACAAATGGGGCACCGCTATATACTCCATTTCATGACTGAAGAATGAAGCCCAAAGCTGAGCAAAGTGTCCACGAGTGGAGTCATCCCAAGTCCCACCCAGGACACCTGATGCCAAAACCCCACTCCATTAGTGAAGGCTCTAACTCAGCAAGAGGGCACCTCATGCAGAGACAAGAGCATGGCAGGTGGGCTCTGGTCACTGACTATATTCTTAAACAACCTCATGAGAAATGGAATTGAGTGTGTATCTAGTGAGGATGACTCCAGCAGATGCAACTTAAATCTCTGGTCAGAGGCATGCAATTGGGTGAGCATGACGGTTCTCACCGAAGGTCCTTTCTATAGATAAGTGGTCCCAGGTACCCTGCATCCATCACTGCCTGAGCTTCTCACCTGTGCTCTTCCACCCTCTGCGTCCCACCGCTGAGGGAGGGGTTCGTTTTCCCAGATCCACACAGGAAGCAGAGACCACATGCAAGGCTGCCCACATGCATTGCCCACGGGTGAATTAGGTGATCTGCTCTGAGCATCCAGCACTTGCAGCACTTGTTCAACTGATTGGGGTTTGTGTCATTCTTAAATGTCTTGCTCCTTTTTTATATCTTAAGCTGGATGGGAGTTACATGGACATTCGTTATACTAATCTTTGTATATTTCTGTGTGTCTGAAATAATTAGCCTACATTAATGATGCCGACATAGGTAAATGGATACCCATATGCATGCATTTTGCTGGGCCCCGCCACAAGTATCCCAGGAGCCAAGAAAGGAATGACCTGAAAGGTACAAACAAAGCTGAGTCCCTGAAGCTTTTCTAGCTCCATAAATGAGAAAACATTCATGATGACCAAAGAGATATAAGTAGCATCAAAAAAATACCAAAACCAATTCGTTCATTTTTATAAGTACTATCACCCTGACCCACTGGATGTGGGTCAAGGTTGGAGCCAGTGTGGACACTTATGTGGGGTACATTTATTGATTATTTCGAGATTCTATTGAAGATGATTTTGTGCCAGGTATTGCACAGAATCCTGGCAATAGCATGGAACAAGGTGGTCAAAGTCTCTGCCACCGTGGTTAACATTCTTACATCAACAACGACTCACATGAAGCAGCCCTCTCCCGCAACCAACACAGCAGGAGTGCTTTTCCCAGAGAAACAAATACCCATTCAGTAGTGAGGGTGTGTCCCGAGTGCCAGACCCCGAGACACAGCGGTGAACAGAGGCGTCCCGTTCATGGTCCCTGGGTGCTTCTGTGCACGCGCAGGGCGGAGCAGACCAGGCGTGAAGCAGCAGAGGGCCTCAAAGTAGCTATGGATGCCAAGGGCGGGCAAGTCACCAGGCTGACTCCTGGGTCAGTGGAACACTTCCATTTTGCCTCTGGCTGATGTAAGAAGATTTAAGAGCTTAACAAATTATCCATATATTTGATTGCCATCTTTCAAAATAAGGATATATTTATAGAACTAATGAGTTATAGAGAATTGCAAGTTTTTGACATATCTGTAACACCATGAACTCTTGGAAAACCCACATGATTTTGGGATATTAATATATCACTGGCGATAATTTTCCTTTCAAAAGTGCTTCTTAAAAATATAGTGGTTTTAAATAAATGTTAAATGGAAAAAGTTTTTTTATTACCTGATTATACATCTTACTTTAGATATTTTATATTCTTTTTTTCTGATGAGGCTATGCTATATCTTAACTCAATAAAACTTGGAAGACTGATAACAAAAGTTTAAAGAAGAAAAAGAAAAGTCCAAAACTACAACCAGAGAAAGTGGTTGATACTTTTATATATTTCCTTATCATCCTTTGTTTTAAAATAAATATTTTTTAAAATTTGAATTATTTTTATATAATTAAATCAATCTCAAAAATTAAAACATTTTAAATGAATATGATTTTTAAGTTATAATGGAAACACAGGCTTCCAAGTGAAGATGTCAGGCTACACACAGAGATTCGCCTCCACTGGCTCACAAGGTTTGTAAACACTGGTATGGGGTACACTCCACGTTGAGTAGTGTTCAAAATGCCTTGTTCACATTGACTCAATCTTCACAACGACACTGTGAATTAGACCCTGTTATTATCCCCATTTTACAGATGAAGGAAATGAGAAAACATCACATTGCTAGTTAGTTAGTGGAGGAGCTGATATTTGAACTCAGGACTCAGGCAATTTGGCTGAAGTCTGTGCTGAAAATAATCACATTTTTGTTTTGTTTTGTTTTTGTTTTTGTTTTTGTTTTTGATGGAATGTGTGAATAAATCCATAGCATCAAAGAGAAAGAAAAGGGAGCCATCCACACCTGAAGGCAGAAAGAAAATGAGTCTGTAGGTGGGTAGAACCCCAGAGGATGTGGCCGCCTGGTGTGGGAGAGTGTTCTGCAGCGTGCTGGGCAGCAGGGCAGGACCTGGTGAAGCTCCAGGCAGAAGCGCACAGGCACATGGAGGGAAGGAGGAGGGAGTTTGATTCAAAGTTTAGCAACTGCTGCCTAGGTTGGCTCCTTTCTTGTTTCTCTTCTGATCTCTCCATCCCAATAAGAACAGAGCTCATGGGGCTCAGCATTTTCCATGGCAGAAAGCTGGAGGACATTTCTCTGAAGAAGTTAAACTGTGGCAGGGACCTTCCAGACTATTGTTCCCGCAGCCAATAGCCCCACTTGTTCACTGACCCTCGAGGTAAGAGCTTAGTGGGGAAATCCTACATGATCCACCACCTTCTAGGGAACATTCCTGCTCAGAGGAGAGACCTGGCAGAGAAACAGACTCACAAAACAGGGTAGAGAACCCATGTCAGACAGCCCAGAAAAAAAATCCTGAGTCTTCTTTCTTAAATATGAATGTTTTGGTCCCCAAAATCCATTAGCATTTCAGTGTCAATTCCTTTTTGATTATTTATGTTGGTTAGGTACTTGGAGTGCAGAAGAAGTGTTAAGAGATGGCTCTTTCCCTGAATGGAAATACAAACCTGTTGAAAGTATCAAGTGCTAATTTACCTAAGGCTTTGGGAAGGAGGAAGGGTTTCAGTCTGGGTGCAGTGCTTTTACTTCGTTGTGTGGTTTCCAGCAACATCACATAAAAGGACAAGCGCACTGTCCTTAGCTTGGAAATGTAAAGGTTGCATTTTCCCCCTTTCAAATATTTTCCTGCCAACATACTTCAGAATCCCTGGTTCTGCTAACACCACTGTTATTTTAATGTCAAGGACATGATAGAAATATTTATGTTTTATTCTCTGTGCCAAAGGAAGTAGTTAAATATGTGGGTGGCAGAAGCAAACTGTTCACACTAACACAGCTCCTAGCAGTTCCACAAAGTCTAAGATGAAGGGTGGTCATCTGGAAAGGTGAGCACAAGCCTCACAGCAGAAAATCAGGCGAACAGAAATGCACACAGTGCATGCAGTTTCAAGGCGCTTGGCATTCAAATCAGTGCCAAATTTTAGAATGAAGGTTGTGTTTGTGTGTGTGTGTGTGTGTGTGTGTGTGATTTCACCCTCCAGTGAAGAGGCACCATAAACAGCAACTAGAATTACATGAACCTGTGGGACCATCTGGACACCACAGGGTTGAATTTCTAATGTATGCCACTGCCGCTGTGCAATTTGGGCAAGTTAATCTGTTTCAGGTTCCTTATATGTAAAATGTGGATAATAATGATATCAACCTTGTCAAATTGCTACTAATTTAATCTTCTAATCTCTTATCTCTTTTAGAGTGGAGGATTAAATGGAATTAATGCATGTCAGAGTTAATCAGTTAATCACATGAGAAGAGATTTTGGCACATAGAAAGTACTTAAATAAAGACATAGCTATCACCATCATCACCACCATTAACACTATCACAATCACCACCATCACCATAATCACCATCACCATCACCAATACCACCATCACTACCATCATTATCACCATCACTATCATCACCATCACCACCATCATCACCATCACCACCGTCACATCACCATCATCAACAACACCATGATCAACACCATCAAGGCCATTACCACCATCACCACCATCACATCACCATCAACACCATCCTCAACACCATCAAGACCATCACCACCATCACATCACCATCAATGCCATCATCACCATCACCACCATCACATTACCATCAACAACACCATCAACAACAACAACAACACCATCACCACCATCACCACCATCATCACCATCACCACCATCATCACCATAACCACCATCACCACCATCATCACCATTACCACCATTATCACCATCACCATTATTACCATCACCATCATCACCATCAACACCATCACCATTATCACCATCACCACCATCACCACCATCACATCACCATCAACACCACCATCATCAACCCCATCAAGACCATCACCACCATCACATCACCATCATCATCACCATTACACCATCACCATCATCACCACCATCACATCACCATCAGCACCATCACCACCATTATCACCATCACCATTACCACCATCATCACCACCACCATTATTACCGTCACCATCATCACCATCAACACTATCACCATCATCACCATCACCACCATCATCACCATCACCCCATCACCACTATCACATCACTATCAACACCACCACCATCATCAACACCATCAAGACCATCACCACCATCATCACCATCACCACCATCACCAGCATCATCACCATCACCAGCATCATCACCATCACCACCATCATCACCATCACCACCATCACCACCATCATCACCATCACCACCATCATCTATGAGCTATTTCTACGATAAAGTTAATAATGAACAATAAATCCAAAGTAGGTAACTGTAAATGCTCCTAAAATATTGGTGAGGCCTCAGATATTTTTCTGTTGGATGCACCTTTTAGTGCACCTCCATATTGACACACTTACAGATTAATTCTGGCACCTCCAAATCTAATTTTTTAAACTTTTATTGGTATATGAAAAACTATTTCATCTTCTAAATTCCTGCTTTTTAATATTTATCATTTCTGATATTAAATAGGCAAACCAAAATACCAGCTATTGATTCTGAAATGCTTCACATTTCCCAATCAAATTCTGTCTTATTCTTTCCTTAGCATTTATTAGCCACTCACAGTTCTTGAGGTTACATGGAGTAACTTTTCTCTCACATAACTTTTGTGACAAGGAAGTAGACAACGTACCTCATGGATTGTGTTAGGTGAAGAATCTCAGATGTGGAGTTACTCTTTTGATACTTCCTGGTTCTCACTCGCCTATTTAAGCTTCTCCAAGGGTGGTTGAATAGGGGGCACATGAGGCCTGCAGATATGAGGTGGGTGTTGAAGACCCAGGAAGGTGTAGAGGGTGGTGGGGAGATGGGGACAAGGCAGAAGTGGAGAAGTGAGCAAGGCTTTGTTTGACTGGAGTGCAAAATGCAAAGTCCTACTTCACCCAGAGACTAGTGAATGGACTTGAACTATTTAGGAAGAATTAGCTGAGTTTAATATGAAAAATCAAAGGTATTCCAAACAAAGGGTTCAGATATTGGCAAGTGAAAAGTGAAAAAGGATCCAGTCCTGGGAATCTCGGAATCTCCATGGGCTCTCTCAAAAGTGCCAGCTAAGGGAGCAGGAGGCTGGGCTTCAGTTCCTGGGTGCCTGGCTCTCCTGGCTGCTGGTGAAACCAGGCCAGCTGGGCTGCTGAGCACCCCCACACCTGAGACTGCCACGCTGACACTAAGCCTGGACGTCAGGCTTGTCAAGTTTCGTTTCCCCACCCAGAAAGTAAGGTGATTTCAATCACCTCGTGAGTTCCACGGAGGCCACAGGAGTTTCTCGTAGGACTCACAGCAAGTACAAAGCACAACCTGCACATTTTCTTCAACTTCTGAGCAGAGCTGTTTGACTGTCATGAGGAGTTTTCCTTTTCTGATGCAGGTACTTTTTGTCTGTGTTTCTGTTGGCCAGTTCCATTTCAGACTCAATCTTTTGACTCACCTCTGAGATTCAAATTTCCCCACAATTCCCCTAAGTCTGACCTGCACAGAATGTGGTGTGAGGAGCGTGGAGACACAGAGACGCTGGCACGCAGGGCCCCCGTTCCCACATGCAGGGCTTCCTGCAGTGCCTGTGCTCAGGACACACCGCATGTCTGTTACTGTCCTCAGTTGCTGTTGGCAGGAGCGGGATGCTGAGATGACCCACCTGCAGGTGCTCCAGCAGGAAAATATGACCCCTGGTGTGCCTCCACTAAGCCTTTCAGGGGCTCAAAGAAGAACACAGCAGGAGCTCAGGGGCAGGCATGAGCTGCGCTGTCTCCCAGGGGAGAGAAGAAAGGAGCCATGGCCTCAGTGGGTGCTGTCTTCGCCTGTGGGTGCATTAGACACTCACTGACATCACATTTCACAGGTGACCCAGAGTCACCACACACCAAGCACCTTTCCCACTGGCCTTCGGTGTTTTCTGCAGGCCCAGTTACACTTTTGCCTTTGGATTTTATGAGGCACCCCTAAATCTTCATGAAACCTTCATCTTTTCTGCTTTTGCACCTCTAGAGTCAATGTGGCAGGGAGTGTCTACAGTGGCTTTTTCTGATCCCTGCCTCCAGGAGTGCATACCTGTGTGATCTTTCTCTGTAGGCGTGAGCTGGAACTTAGGGCAGCAAAAGTGAAGGAGCACCCCTTTGAGATGAGGCCATGAAGGCTCTGTGCTGCTCACATGCCTCCCCTCCCCTTGGGGTGCCCTTGATGAAGCAGGCACCTGAATGGGAGCTGCCCTGTAGAGAGGCCAAGGCAACCAGGTGGAGGTAGGAGACTGGCAGGATTTCTTTTCTGGTCACAACCCTCATGACCAAAACAGGATCTGATCCAGACAGGATGAAGTGAAGAAATTGGCCAAAACCAGCAGATGATGATAAAAGTGATCCCTCGTCACCCTGATTGATCATCAGTATAAGACAGTCCCAGCAGCACTACGACAATTTACAAATGCCGTGGCAATGACTCGGAAGTTACCATTTCCTAGAAAGTTATAAATAACCCACCCCTCTATTTGCATGCACCTGCCCCTTAATTTACATGTAATTGAAAGTGAGTAAAAGGGCCAGGCACGGTGGCTCATGCCTGTAATCCCAGCACTTTGAGGGGCCAAGATGGGCAGATCACGAGGTCAGGAGATTGAGACCATCCTGGTGAAACCCCATGTCTACTAAAAAAAAATTAAAAACACTAGCCAGGCATGGTGGTGGGCACCTCTAGTCCCAGCTACTCAGGAGGCTGAGGCAGGAGAATGGCATGAAGCTGGGAGGCGGAGCTTGCAGTGAGCCAAGATTGCGCCACTGCACTCCAACCTGGGCAACAGAGCAAGGCTCCATCTCAAAAAAAAAAAGAAAAAAAAAGTGGGTAAAGGTACGTATAAAGACAGTTGCCTACAGCCTATACATTGTTGAATGTGGATGCACTGCCTATCAGTTAGCCTTGCTCTGCAAGGAACAGTATCATCCAATAAAAGATTGCTGTCTAACACCATTGGCTTGAGTTCTTTCCTTGGTGAAGCCAAGGACCCTCTCAGGCTAAGCCCCAATTTTGGGGCTTGCCCATTCTGCATCAAAGTGAGCGAGTTGGCCTCCTGAGGATCCCAGGACCATGTGTCCAGCTGCACTGAACCTGGGCTCCTGGCCCAGACACTGCAATGTATGAATTGGACCTTACTTTAAAGCACAAGATTTTGAGATAATTTGTTATGTTTGTGATAATTTGTTATATGTCATAACATATGTTATGTTATGAATTATACAGTAATTCTTCTACAATCATTTACTTCATTTTCTTAAATTAGTAAAACCCAAACATGTCAAACTGGGAAGAAACATAGTTTTAATTGGCAATCCCTTTGCCAACATTCCACATGAGGTATTCATCGTTAGGCCTCTCTCTTTTCATGAAACACCATGAAAAACCCAGAATAATATCATATTGCAGAAGTTTACAAAATGCTCATGTATTGATTTCTTAGATTAGAACCACTAAGGGAGCCTGTGAAGAAGGAAACGCTATGCAGAGGCTGACACATTAGCATTATTCAATGTCAACATGGAGGTAAGGATGTCACCTGGCAACAGATGCTGTTCAATGTGTGAACTATGTCACCTGCAGACACTTGTCCTTCGATGCTTTTCTTTTATTCTGGTGGGAAACTCATTACCAAAATTCCGTCACATAAGAGAATTCCATGCCCATTTATGCTGTATCTATATATACACATTTTAAACATATGCATGTATCTATGCATAGCTGTCAACTGTCTTTAAGATGAAATTTATACTTTACTGAGAGTCCTGTTGTTAGCATTTGAGAGAAATGTTGGTAGCGTTTTAATTTATTATCAATCAAATATTGTTTAATGATACCTGAAACTACCCAGATGGTAGGTAAGCAAAACAGTTTAGCCATAAGAAACGCAACTTATAAGTCGACGTCAGCTAGTGTTGAATTTTTAGCAAATTAAATAAGGTGCTCTCAAGAGCAGTGTCCAGGGAGTCCACAGCAGGCTGAGCACTCTTCACAATGGTCCCTGTATGTACGTGGGTGGGGTCCACTTTCAGACTCCATTCAGCCAGCTGAGCCATTGCAGAACCCAGGACCAGGCTCCAACAAGAGGGCCAGACAAGGGGCCAGTGTTATCACAGTGGCCCTAAAGCAAGAATTTCATTTCATGTTATCGAAGCTTTATGTGACTAGCCTTCCCTTTTTTCCCTAAGTCAGAATTTTGATTTTATTTTAAATAGAAATGTAAGAATGTTCAGGTTTTACTTTAAAAATAGACATCATTTTAATTTTAGTTTTTAGGGTTTTTTTTTTCCCACCACAGATGCTAACTTGCTTAAATTTAAACTAAATGACTTTCAATAATTTATTATAGGCTGGAAATTTTGGATAACATCCTTTAAGTGACACAACCTCATTTAATTCACAGAAGTAAAGAATTCCTGGGAGTCTACAATGTTGTTATACTTAGAAATGCTAATGGTTACACACATTTTTTTCCATATTGGAATGAGCATAGTAACAACTAGCTAGGAATAAGAAAACAGACAATAATTCTTCTACAATCATTTACTTCATTTTCTTAAATTAGTAAAACTCAAACATGTCAAACTCGTAAGAGACATAGTTTTAATTGGCAGTCCCTTTGCCAAACATTTAGACGAGGTATTCATGGTTAGGCCTCTCTCTGCTCAGGAAACACCATGAAAAGCCCAGGAAATTTCACAGGGCATGTGATTTACGAGCCAATGCAGTACTGCTCAAAGAGAAAACAAGCCACAGATAGCATTTGCTGTGTAGTTACCCGATGTGCATATGATCACCTGCATCAGGTTTTTTCATTCAATACCTGAAAAATTGCCCTTTTTTGAGTATTTACTAACCTGACTTACTCCATACTCAGCTCCTGAAGGCACCGGGGCTTGCTCCCAATTTGTACCCTGGAGCACACAGTAGGTGCTTACTAAGTGACTGTGGAACAGAGCCTCTAATATTTTTTTTTTTTTTTTTGAGACGAAGTCTCGCTCTGTCGCCCAGGCTGGACTGCAGTGGCCAGATCTCAGCTCACTGCAAGCTCCGCCTCCCGGGTTTATGCCATTCTCCTGCCTCAGCCTCCCTAGTAGCTGGGACTACAGGCGCCCACCACCATGCCCGGCTAGTTTTTTGTATTTTTTAGTAGAGACGGGGTTTCACTGTGTTAGCCAGGATGGTCTCGATCTCCTGACCTCGTGATCCGCCCGTCTCGGCCTCCCAAAGTGCTGGGATTACAGGCTTGAGCCACCGCGCCCGGCCAATATTTTTGAAACACAGATTTGGAAACATCTTCCCAGAAAACAAACTACAACAAATCATTTCCCTGGTATGAAGGAATGAAGGTCAGTATTGCTAAACTGATACTGTTAATACTAACTACAATTACTAATACTAACAATATAGATACTCATTATAGCATTTCAGCAAAGTGCTGTTGGAGACAAATATTGCTTCAGAAGTAGTTTTTGAAAAAAATAGATTTACATTTTAGTATAATAGTTCTACAGGTATAGGCAACCAAAAGTTTCTCTCTCTCTGTCTCTCTCTCTATATATATACACACACATATATATACACACACACACATACATACACACACATATATATATATTTATGAATATAAAAGTTTTATTAGTTGGTTAAGAACATGGATTTTGGATTCAGAGAGCTACAACTCTACTCCGTTTACCATGTGAATTTGGGAAAGTCACTTAACCTTCTAAAGCCTCAGTTCTCTCATCTGTAAAATGATAATAGTAATAGTCCCTTACGGATGATGTTATTTTAATAATTGATTAGATAAGGCATCTAACACACTTAGCAGATGATCCTTTCGGGGTTAAAAATAGAGATATTTCACTTCTATCTGAACATTTATCTTATATCAAATCATTTAATCCATCCAGAATTAGGACTTTTGGGACTCAGTAAATAAACTTCTCTCGGTAGCCTGTATCTGTAATTTTATTGTGAGATATTATAAAAATAGGTTTTTGTTTCAGTAACAAAAGTTTGCATTTAAAACTGAAAAAAAAGTCTCAAGGATTAAAACAGCTTTATGGAGAGAGACGCACTCTTAAGCTTCTCTGACACACCTTCTCTGAAGATAGACTTGTGCCATCTACTCAGAAAACAGGGTGGAATTGGCACCTAGCAGCCCCAGGGTGGCCTGTGACGGGAGGAACATCAAAGTCCTGACCCTGTGCTTTGCTGAAAGTGGCCTGAATTGTCATGAGAAAACAGAACTTCTAATGAAATCACCTAGTGACAATTATTATTGCATGCTCAGAGGTTCCCAACTCTCACCATATTGTAAAATAACACTTGCACGTTATCAGTGTTAAAGAGCTAAATTACAGTTGTTTGTAAGATTTGTAAAATAAACAGTTGCCCTGGGGAAATAAAGTCTTTGAAATGATCCCACAGTGGGGCACCTGTTGGGTAAGTTTCTCCCTGTCCCTGTCATTCTGTCTTCACTCAAACATATTACTATTAGAATCACTCTTTTCCTTAAAATACAGCACAAAATTCTAGTCTTTATTATCAAATAAGCTTCATAGCTGTTCTGTACCTAGTACCTTGGAGGAATGGCTGATCAACAGTGATTTAAACCAAGAAACAGTAGGGTTGGAATTGTTGCAAGACTGCGAAAGGAGAGAATTACACTGAGGGATGTTTGTAGAAAATGCAACAGGGAAAGAGGGGGCAGCGGATTTGGAAAAGAGGTGGGAGGCAGAGGCTGCTGTGTGGCCAGATGCAGTCCCTGCAGGTCACAGCAGAGAATCCAGTCTCCACTCCTGGAGTTGCACAGCTTCTGATAGGACTTGGGGGATAGTTCTGAAGAAAGCACAGGAAAAGTAGCAGGAAAATGTGTATTGAGGTGTCCAGTGCATATTTCCCCGCAATTCTCCCTCTGCCTCTTCCTCCCTCCTGGAAGGCCGATTTTCCAATGCATGAACTCCTGTCTGGTGGCAGGTTCCCCAGAAGACACATGGACTCCTTCAGGACTCTTAGAGCCTGGCTCAGCGTCCTCAAGAAATTCCGCACTGAATGCAGCCCAAACAACTCAGACAATACCAGCAAAACAAGGCTCTGGGAAACACCAAGATTAATTCGCAAAATTATTTAACAAAAATCATTTGATAAAAATTATATGACGAAAAGGTAATGCTAGAAGTATTAGACAAATGATTTTTAAATCGTATTGAGAATAAGATCGGCAAAGCCCTTTTGAGAAGATGAAGGTTTCCAGAAAGACTTTTCTCCTATTAATTTCCTATTTTAAAAAATACTTAGTTTTTGAGAAGGCTGTGCATTCACATCATTCACAAATTTTTAAAAAATTATAAAAACTCATATATGAACAGTCTCCCCATCTATGTTTCCCATTCAACATTATTACCCACCGCTCCTAAAATAGCTAACCACTGTTACTATTTTCTTTCTAGATCCCTCCAGATTTTTATGAATGTACAAACACATATGAATATACAACTCGCATTATCATATCGCTATTTTGAATCTTTCTATTTTTCTTTTAATATTGTATCTTTGAGACCTTTTCCATTCCATTTATAGACTTCATTCTTTTTGTAACTGCATGGATGGCCCATTTCACGTAACTAGTTCCATGCTGATGGACAATCAGTCTTTGCTATTACAGACAGTATCACACTGAATGTGCACATGTGACAGGTTGTTCAAAGATATTCAAGTCTTTCCAGTTTTCACAGGTATTGACAAACTGTCCTCCATCAGCAATGTATAAAATAGGCCTGGTTTCTTAATATCCCACAAGTAGAATGTGTCATCAAATATTTGAATTTTTTCCAGTCTTACGTGAAAAATGGCATCTCAGTGAGGGAGAACAAGTATATTCCGTATGTTTCAGGATCACTATTATTTCTTTTCTTGTGAACTGAATGTCCATGTCCTTTGTTATCCCTGACCCTGCTTTTTCCATTAGGACGCAAATTTTTTTTTTTTTTTTTTTTTTTTAATGAGGCGAAATCTTGCTCTGTCGCCCAGGCTGCAGTGCAGTGGCAAGATCTCAGCTCACTGCAGCCTCTGCCTCCTGGGTTCAAGCGATTCTCCTGCCTCACCCTCCCAAGTAGCTGGGATTACAGGCGCCTGCCACTGCACCCAGCTAATTTTTGTATTTTTAGTAGACACGGGGTTTCATCATATTGACCAGGCTGGTCTCAAACTCCTGACCTCATGATCTCCCCGCCTCGGCCTCTCAAAGTGCTGGGATTACAGGTGAGCAACGTGCCCAGTCTAGGATGTTAGTCTTTTTCTTGTTAGTTTCTGGGAGTTTCAGTACAAGCTGTAATTTTTTTTTCCATTTCAGTCATTGCCTTTTACTTTTGTTTATCATGTGCTGGCTATGAACACTTAGTTTATTTTTAGTCAAATATGTATTAATCATACATTTTATGTCTTCTGAATTTTGAAATATACTTAGAAAGACCATTTCTATGCCAACTTTATAAAAGTATTCTCACTTTTTTTTCTAGTATCTTTATGGCTTCGTTTTTTCCATTTAAATGTTTTATTCATTTAAAATGTGTCCTGGGGTACAGCATAAGGCATTGATCCACTTTTCTAGATGACACTAATATGCATTTATTAACTAGTCCATTCAAATTTCTACAAATTTATACAAATTTATACAAATTTCTTTTGTGTATTTATATCTATTTCTGGATTTTTTATCTGTTGTATTGATTTATATGTCTATAGTATGTCTTTATGATTCTATTTTAATTACTGAGGTTTTATAAGATGTTTTAATGTCTAGTAGGGCAGTTTTCAATTTATTTATTTTGCCAAATGACCTTTGGAGTCACCCTGTCCAATTAAAAATAATTTTTATGTTTATTAGAATGATGACATAATTTAGAATTGACAACTTTATAAAGTTGATTTTTTTTCTGAAAATGTGATATTGTGTTTTATTTCTAATTTTTTAAAGTATACACTAACAAAATTTCAAGCTTATTTGAGCTCTCCAGAGACAAAAATCTATATAAATGACAGGAAATTGAAGTATCCATATGTATTATTTCTTTGATAAACATATATTCTTCACCAGAACTGTCATTAGTAACAATAAGTGGAAGGTTATGATTGATGCTAAATTATCTTGACTTCCTCTTGAAATTAAAAACTTAAAACTAAGCTTTAGGTTTTCCTGACTTGATTTTTCAATTAAAAAATAACAGGCTGGGTGCGTTGGCTCACACCTGTAATCCCAGCACTTTGGGAGGCTGAGACGGATCATGAGGTCAGGAGTTACAAATCAGCCTGGCCAACATGGTGAAGCCCAGTCTCTATTAAAAGTACAAAAATTAGCCGGGCATGGTGGTGCGTGCCTGTAATCCCATCTACTTGGGAGGCTAAGGCAGGAGAATTGCTGGAGCCCAGGAGGCAGAAGTTGCAGTGAGCCGAGATTGCGCCACTGCACTCCAGCCTGGGTGACAAAGCAAGACTGTCTTGAAAAAAAAGATGGGCCGGGTGCAGTGGCTCACGCCTGTAATGCCAGCACTTTGGGAGGCCGAGGCGGGCGGGTCACAAGGTCAGGAGATTGAGACCATCTTGGCTAACATGGTGAAACCTTGTCTCTACTAAAAATACAAAAAAAAAAAAATTAGCCAGGTGTGGTGGCGGCCACCTGTAGTCCCAACTACTTGGGAGGCTGAGACAGGAGAATAGAGTGAACCCAGGAGGCAGAGCTTGCAGTGAGCCAAGATTGCACCACTGCACTCCAACCTGGGTGACAGAGCAAGACTCCATCTCACACACAAAAAAAAAGGGGAGAGGGAGAGGGACGGGAGAGGGAGAGGGAGAACCCCAGGAAGCTAACTCTGAAAAGTTTCTTCTACATTGTTGCAAAATCTGGTGTGCACAGTCTCCACTTAAATGGCTTACAGAAATGTATGTTCATTTTTTATTTGAATGTGCAATTCTTCTCCTTACCATATTGCAAAATGTTGAAAAGCATGCATTTGATTACAGAAAAATGAAAACATATCAGATACGCTTAATTATTTGTAAATGTAGACATCTAAGGAGACAAGGCGATTTGAGACCACACTGTCAGTCGAATGCTAGTGATGTCCCTGAGTCCAGTATCCACATCCCACAGCCGGGAAGCAGTCCTGCTCCCTGCCAATAGCCGGGGTCCCAGGAACTATGAGATCCGCTACTTTGAACAGTTCTTTTGAGATAATATGGGGGACTGTTTTCTGGGAGAGGTCCAAAAATACATTTTTAAAAGATGGTACACGGCATGAAGTGTTTTATGTACTCTTGGAAAGGTATTTTTAATAACCTCAGATGAGTTTTGTAAGTTTCCTGAGTCACATCCTAACAGAGAGATGAGCTTAGTGACACAGGGCGGACAGCGTTGGGAGAACATCCTGAATCTCTTAGTGGAGCTCTCATCGCCTTGAGGTGGAACCAGTCCAGGCCAGGACCTGCCCACTTTCATGGGGCCAGGTCATCAGTCTGGCATCCATCAGGGCAGGACGCCTGATTTACTTTGCTTTTCTCTGGTGGAGAGAAGGAACAGGCTCTCTGAGACCCCACAGAGTCCACAGTTTGTCTCTTTCTACTCTGAACCACGGCTCCAAGGCGCAAGTCCACTCTCCATGTGAAGAAAGGAATATTAAGGCTTAACACACGGCAGTGAATAAACTCATTGGTAGATTTCTGAGGACAACTTCCAACCAATGGTATTTTTTCACCCAGAGGATAGATTATGGCATAACAGCATCTGAAAGACTTTCCCTAAGGTGAGCTAATCCAAGCTCCTCGGTGAAAACGTGGAAAACCCCACCCAAAGTAGTTTACAGGGAGGCCCAGGCATTTGGGCTCCAGGCCTACAATGGTGGATTGTTTCTCCTACTGTCATACTTTTCTCATTACTTTTAATAAATCATGTTTGAAGCGGGCTGAAGAGTAAGCTCTAAAACTTGTCTAGTAAGTGGTATTATTTTATGTTTCTTTTCCTCTCCATTCCACATACAATTATTTTGAACTCAGTTGCATGTACTGAAATCATGTACTGAACCAGCGTCAGTATCACCTTTAAAACTTTGCACATAAAGTCAAATCTGGTTCTACAATAAAATGGATAGAATTTAATGCCAGGACTCTTCTCCAGAAATAATTGTTTTCTTTGCAAAAGAGAGCAAAGACATCTCTGGAATTATTTAATGTTCTCCTCTTACCTTGTAGAGTTGATACAGCAAAAGTACACTATCACGAAGGTTTTCCTCTTAATTACAGTGAAGTTGAGATTTAATTGATTATTCCTACACTACCTGGCAGCCTAGAATTGAAAGTGATTTGAAGGCTGGCCAATGTCTCCCGCCGGCTCCCTGGGTGATTTACTGCAGCCACTGAAAAACCAAACACGTGACTCCTCACACAGTGGAGGCCACTTAAAACTCCTCTCCAAGCTAATTTTTCCCCGAAGATGGAATTAGCAACTCAACCAATGCCAACATTGACGAATAAACGTATGGTTGTTACATTTCTGCCCTCTCAGATGTTTATCAGCATCGTTCAGCTTCTGATTCCTCTGCTAGATCTGCTACTGACCATACAGGATTTTAATGTATTTCGTTGCTTTTTCACTTGTTTAATTTTAATTTATTTTTATTTTTAGAGACAGAGTCTCAGTCTATTGGCCAGGCTGGAGGTCGGTGGTGCAATCATAGCCCATTCTAACCTCAAACTCCTGAACTGAAGCAATCCTCCCACCTCAGCCTCCCGAGTAGCCAGGACTATGCACCACCACGTGGGGTGCACCACCATGCCCGGCTAATTTTTAAATTTTTCTTTTGTACAGACAGTCTCACTATGTTGCCCAGGCTGGTCTACAATTCCCAGCCTCAAGCAACCTTCCTGCCTTGGCCTCCCACAGCACTGGGATTGCAGGAGTGGGCAGCCACGCCGTCTTCCTTGCTTTTTTGGCAGTCATTTTTCATTCACGTGTCACTGCTAAGTTCCAAGCTTCTTAGGAATTTTTTTTTTTTCTAAATCAAGCTTTATTTCTGGGAAGAGGCTTCTTACCTACCAACGGGTCTCTTACAATGCAGTGTCTTTTCCACATGTTTTTGTGTATTAAACAGCAAAATAATAGCAGGTGCATCCCAGCCAGTGCAGTGATGCTAATGACACCAAAGTAACTCCTGACGAGGACGATGATGACTGTAGTTGACATTCTGTGGGCATTGCCACGTGCCAGGTGCCTCCCTTAGCGCAGGCCCAACATAAGCAGATTCCATGGCAGGCGTCACTTGTTCTTGCCCTGCATCCTGCCCTGAATTTCCAAAGGGGATTTATTTATATTCTGGTAGCTATTCTCTTCAAGAAAATGAATTTTAATTTTTCCCCTAATTTCGAATTGTGAAATTTAACTTGAAAATGTGCAGTTTTGTCCAAATTAACTTTTTTTTCAACCCTTTGGTCACATCCTAGATTAGAAGTGGTTGTGTCTTTTCAACATGCATGCTAACAGAAAGTTTCCCCTCTGACCCTGGCATAAACCATCCGCTCTGACCTTGACCTTGGCACCAAGTATCTGCTCTGACCTTGGGATTGTTTACTTCCCTCCTCCCTCTATCTTTATTCACTCTTTCTTCTCTTCCTGCCTCCCTCCCTTCTTTCTACAGGCAGTTATTACTCAGTTCAGCTGCCATATTGTAAGAAGAGAAAATCAAGGTCTGACCAAGCTAACGCACTTAGTTTACATAGATGTTTAGCAGATCGGACCAGATTTTCTTATTTCCTTCTGTGTGTTTTTATCGTAACACCAGGTAAGAGGTTTTCAGCAAATATTTGTTGAATTGGTGAATGAATAACTTGTGTGTGCTCAGCATTTTGCTGGATGATTGCAAAAGAATAAAATACAGAGTTCCTGCTTGCTAGAGCAGAGGAAAGGTAAGGGCTAACACTGGCTGAAGTCCTGCATTGTACCTGGTGTTCTACTGAGGTCATCTCATTTGATCCTTTGATGTAGGTGCTATTATTTTCATTTTAAAGATGAGAAAATCAAGTTCATAGAAATGAAGTGACTTGTCCCAGGCCCTACAGCTGCTGGTGTCAGGGAAGGGATTTGAGTTGTGGGTTTGAAATTTATAGTAGCTCCAACTTCTTCAAAGCCCCTGCCTGGTCTGCCTTTAAAAAGAGCTACATTCAAGCTAGGAGAGAGGACTGAAAATGCAAGAAGGTAATATGAAACTGAGACAGCTAAGTATAAAGAGGCCCCTGAGAACCTCTGACCAGCTTACACACTGGGAGAACAGGGCGGAGACTTGCGAAGTTTGCACCATTTGCAGCCAGGAGGAGCCTGACCTCTCCCATTCCTGGGTGGTAACCTGGGGTTCGATCTGAGGCGGGAAACCCACTAGCAGGACTCGCGTTTTGTTGAGTCACTGTTTCCCTTTTCTTTCCTTTTTGCCCAATAAATTCTATTTTTCTAACCCTTCAAAGTGTCTGTGAGACTAATCTTTCCTGACCGTGTGACAAGAACCCTAAGGAGAAAGTTCTACAACAAAATGAGGCTAAATATCCTGCTATCCTACTGTTGATAGCAAATTAAAATGCTAAAGAAATTCAGGTACACAAAATAAATAGGCGTGCGCCTTGGGAATATTGAAAGTGGCTAAGTCCATGCTCAGTTGACACAGATTTTTCCTTCCTTCCTGAACATCAGCAGCCCTTCCATGCGGGTCACCCACAAGATGTCTGCTGGGCCCATCAAATTTTTGCAAGGACATTTTTCAGTTTTCCTTCATTTTTGCTTGATATAGAAGCCTGGCTTTTTCTTCAAATTTAGAATGATCAACATAAAGTTAAGACACCATATCACAAATCAATATTATAAAAATAAATTGAAAAAGGAGGTCCAATTATTATAATTACAGTTCCAGTTAAACTCATAAAATACAAAAAGTTTAGTGTTTTGATGCAAATAATATAAATTACAAATTATCTTTTAAATGGATATTTATTATATATGCTTTAATTAATATTGTGTTAAAAGAAATACCACTTTCCAAAGAACAATGATACATAAAATAATAATATTAATATTTAGAAAATACATCCCTATGTACAGCTAGAACTATCTTCTATAAGAACTATGTAACTAGTAAGTGATATTCTCTGTAATTATTCTTAATGGAAATGCCTGTGAAACTGGCCCTATTGTCCCATAGAACTGATGTTTATGGTTTCTTTTGAATAAACATCAGATATTTACTCTCCCAGTCTTAAAACTCAACAAAGTTACCTTTGTCTTATTTGAGTTCCTTTCTCAGAAAACCAACCATCAGTCCTCCCAGAGAGTATCAATAAGTTGAAACTCACCAGATTGCCATATCTGAACAATGAGATGCCAGACCACTTATCAGTCATGATTGCCTATCCAGCTCCCTGCTTCCTATTGACAAACTTCTCTTCCCTACTTCTCCCTAATTCTCGATTTCCTGCATTTCTTCCCTGCTATATAATCCCCTGATTTTAGTTGGTCAGGGAGATGGATTTGAAACTCATCTCCCATCTCTTTGCCTTCAGCACCTTAATAAAGCTTTCTTCCCTGGCAATACATGTTGTCTGAGTGATTGGCTTTCTGTGCAGCAAGCAGCAGGACCTAGACCAAACCCTTAGCATTTCAGTAGCACCCAGAATGGTCTTTCTAAGTAACGCTTTTTAAAAGGCTCATTACAACTTACTGTACATCAGTGGTCTTTAGATTTCAGGAATATTAAAAAAAAAAAAAAAGCTAGATGGTAGTGGGCAAGGGAGGAGACAAAGTTGCCAATATTTAATGTGGTAGACCTATTCTGTAATTATATTTTACAATCACATTATACAATTATAGATAAAATAGATCACTACAAATGAAGTGAATCATAACACAGATACGTAATGAGGCCAATCAAATAAATATGCCTCTATAAAAATTTAGTCTACTTTTCTTTTTTTACATTACCAAGACTGGTAAAACCTTTATGTGAAAGGTTTATGTGAAAACAATTGTTCACGTTTCTCTGTGACATATATTTGGCTTTCTCCTGCCCATCTCTGGGATGGTGTTCCATGCGGTTCTACCCAAACACCAGGTGCCTGTCCCTTCTGCTTCACACATTCAAGGACTTAAATTCTCCAAACACATGTGCACACACACACGTAGAGATAGAGAATAGGAGAAAGAAAAAAAAGAAGAAAAAGAAAAAAACCCCTCTCACTCAACAACAACTTTCAAAAGCCCTGGAACACGGAAAAAGGAAATTATTTATGCTGGAAATTGGCCACAGACTAATACATGTCTTGGGGCAGAATTGTGCGATTCACTGACCCATGTGAGTAGGACTTGAAAGACTGTAGCTGGAGTGTTTCCACCATTTCTGATGGAGGGAGATGGAACTCACGTCCTGTGTCTGGTGTCTGTGTCTGCGTGTGTATGGCTGCCCTCATTTGTATCACATAACTTTTTCATCAACCCTCTCTGGTACCCCTGCTTGCCTAGTTGTCTCCTTTCCTTAAGGACATCGCCATGGTGTTTTGACTGACATCCCCTCCATGATGTTCCTTTTATGTTTGAGGTTCTGTTTTTGTTTGTTTGTTTGTTTGTTTGTTTTTGAGATGGAGTCTTGCTCTGTCACCTGGGCTAGAGTGCAGTGGTGCGATCTCGGCTCACTACAACCTCCGCCTCCCAAGTTCAAGCGATTCTCGTGCCTCAGCCTCCCCAGTAGCTGGGATGATAGGTGCTCACCACCGTGCCCAGCCAATTTTTGTATTTTTAGTAGAGACACAGTTTCGTCATGTTGGCCAGGCTGGTCTCGAACTCCTGACCTCAGGTGATCCGCCTGCCTTGGCCTCCCAAAGTGCTAGGATTACAGGTGTGAGCCACTGTGCCCGGCCTTGAGATTCTGTTTAAATATTTTATATCACTTGTCCTTTCATATGTTTCCATCACGTCTATCCAATCTGATCATGAGGTTTTAGACAGCAGCATCTGGTCTTGCTGATGCAGCTTTGAATTAGATACAACATATTGAAGGGCACAAGTATTTAAATGTTTGTGCATTCTTATTTAGCCTGTGAGCAACCAGCATAGGAAGCTTTTTATACATAGTAATTGCCGCCTCGCATTGAATGCTTACTGGGTTCCAGGTGTGTTCTCAGTAATGCGCTTGAAGTAGTTCATTTAATCCTGACAACAATCATAAGGCATAAGTTATTATTATCCCCATTTTATTATTTTTCACTTTACACATGAAGAAACAGGTTTAAGATCCCTGAGCTGGGAAGTGGTGGAATGAGTAGCAGGTTTGACACAAAACACTGCCTTTACATCACAAAATTCAATTCAGTAGAGATGGCAGGGAGAGCCCCAGGAGAATCCCAGGCTCCACTCCTGGTAACAGCAATGCAGTAGAGGGATGAGGTTCTTGGCACTGCCTGGGCAGACCTGGGGCCTGAGTCCACGCTCTGACTCTCGGCTATTGCTCTTGGGTGTGTTACTCATCATCTTGAATCTCAGTTTTACCATCTGGACAATAAGGATAATATTAGTGCTTTCCTCATAGGCACTCCAGAAAGGAGAGCTATAATTATAAACCTATTTAGAAAATCACACTGGTTTTTAATATATCCTAGTGTTAAAAATCTGTTTGCAAAAAACCAAACAGCATAGATAGGGCAATACTCAGTGATTATTCTCCCTATTGGGAAGATCCACAAAAGTTTAGATACAGACTCTGTCATACTCCATCGCAATTACTTTGAACAGTGGAGCAACTGGTTGAAAACTTTCCATTTCTAGCTTCTAAAAAAATCCAGTGCTTTTTTTTCCCCCTAAAACATGTCCTCTAAAACCCCGAGAAAATATTTTTAAGGACAGAGTTGGGAAAATACAAACAGGTAGAGAACAGCACAGCGAAGGCCTCTTAGTTCCTAACTCTTCTCAGCTTGTTAGTCCCGCCGTCCCCTCAGCCCCTGCTCCATAAGAATCCTCTGGGCAAGTGTCAAGTGACTGTTGGTGTGAGAAAGAGGTAACCCACAGGGTGTGATGATCACAGCCATGAGAATAGGGTTATTTCTAGCTGCTTTTGCACATCCTGTGTACTGTAGGGCATTCGCTCACATTTACTTGAAAGAAAGTGATTAGGTTAGAAAGAGCAAGCTTTTGATCACAAAAGATTCAGCCTTTTATATGATTATCTCATGTAGTCACATATTGCTTATAAGGCCCTAGCAGTAATTCTATTCATTTTAAAGTTTGATATCTTAGCCTCACTGTTAATTTGGCACAGAAGCCAAGGTTTAGTGCCTAACTGAAAACCTCCATACGAAGTTTAGACAATGAACTGGAAACCCTATCAGAAAATCTGAAGCCTTTTGCAAATTAAGGTCAATCTTCCATGGGATTGTTTTGCTTTTGCAAACTGATCAAGTTCCTTTGTTTTTAATGCCCTTGCTTTTATTGTTTATTAGTTATGCGGAAAACACACGTTCAGGCAGTGACTGCAGGCTTGGATTTTTTATAAGGCAGGAAATGAAGTCAGCAGACCTGCAGGTTCAGCAGTGATTCAACCTCTCCTTCCTGAGACAAGCAGGCACTTCAGAGGCATTTAAATAAATATGCAAAGACAGTGACAAAGAAATTGTAATGAATGTGTTTAGTAGTTTGCCACGTACTTAGAACCATTACATTTATGCAAAACTTTGGAGGCATGAATATCCTATGTGGTACAGAGCTTTTTCATATCAATAGCCATTTGAAGATTATATAACAAGATTTTGACTAAAAGAGATGCTAACTACTTGAGTGTTTCAAACTTTCCATTGTTTTATAATTGAATTTTCTGGCCCACAAATAACATGCTCCACTTCTCATTTATACCTTTAGCTAAAATGAACAGAGATGCTTTCTTGTGCTTCTATATAAAAAAATGGGCTTTAGGATTTTGCTACTATCCTTTCACTTGGACACTTGTTCTCATCAGATTTTTGTTTTTTGCTTTGCCTTAAGTTCCCTAAAAGACTGGGACAGGTGGCACTGAAAAAAATTACTTTTTTTTAGACTAGGGGATTAAAGAGAGAAACCAAGAGTTATGTTTATGTAAATGTATACTTGTTTTAAAAATATTTCATTGAGATTTAATACATATACCATAAAATTCATCCTTTAAAAGTACACAATTCAGGGTTTTTTAGTATCTTTACAAGGTTGCGCAATCATCACCACTCTGTAATTCAAGAACATTTTCATAACCCCCAAGGGAAACTCCAGATCCATTAGCAGCCACTCTCCATCCCTCCTGCACCCTGTCCCTGGCAACCACTAGCCTCCTTTCTGGCTCTATGATTTGCCTTCATATTCTATGCACTTCATATAAATAGAATCAAGCAATATGTGGACCTCTGACTGTCTTCTCTCTCTTAGCATAATGTTCTCAAGAGTCGTCCATGCTGTGGCATGTGTCAGAATTTCATTCCTTTTTATGTTGGAATAGTATTCCATTGTATGGATATATTTTGTTTATCTACTCATTATTTGATAGATATTTGGATTGTTTTCCACTTTGGGCTATTATTAGAAATGCTGCTGTGAATATTCAAATCCTTGTGTCTGTGTGAATATATCTTGTGGATATATCTAGTATCTAGTAGTGGAATTGCTGGGTCATTCACTGTCTCTATGCTTAATTTTTTGAGGAACTGCAAAACCGTTTTCCAAAGTGGCTGCACCATGTTGACATTCTCCCCACAATGCATGAGGGTTCTAATTTCTCCACATCTTTGTCAGCACATCTTGTTGTCTGCATTTTTTTTAACCATCCTAGTGGTGGTAGAGTGGGATCTAATTGTGGTTTTGATTTGTATTTCCCTAAAGACTGATGATGTTGAGCATTTTTCATGTGCCTATTGGCCATTTGTACATCTTCTTTAGAGAAATGCCTATTCAGATCCTTTGCACATTTTTTTGTAAATTGGGTAATTTGCCTTTTTATTGTTGAGTTGTAAAAGCTCTTTATATATTTTGTACACTAGACCCATGTCAGATAGATGATTCGCAAGTATTTTCTCCCATCCTGTGGGTTGCTTTTTCACTTTCTCGATAGCATCCGTGGTTTTTAATTTTGATGAAGTCCAATTTGTCTATTTTTTTTTCTCTTGTTGCTTGTGCTTTCAGTGTCATATCTAAGAAACCACTAGGCAATCTGAGGTCCTGAAGATAGACACATAGGTTTTGTTCTAAGAGTTTTCATTTTAGATTTTACATTTAGGCCTTTGATCTATTTTGAGTACCTTTTGTGTAAGATGCAATTTATTTTAAGTAATTTATTTTAAGTGTCCTTCACTTAAAATAAATGGCCCTTAGAATTTTTTGCATTTATAGGGAAATCAAAGATTACCTAATATTTTTAATAAGGTTTGGACACCTACAGGAAGAATCCTATTGTATAGTATTTCTAAGCACTATTGAAGTTTAATGTATCATATATATTTTTTTTAAATTATGATAATCTAGAGTGGGAAATGCAAAGAATACTAGGAAGAAAGGCAGGAAATCAAGATTGGCCTCTTAAATCACTTTTCCCTGAATGTCAGTTAAGGGCAATTAACTTTGGAACTCCACCCAAAGCAGCACTGCCCCTAAATTTGAGTCAAATCTTGCAGTATTAAATCAGAGGAACTTGGTGATCGTAATCATCTTTGTTATTCTCTAACTTTCCTCTCTTTGTCTAAAAGAAAGCCAAGCAAAATGGACCAGAGCATTGAGCTCCGCAAAGTCAATTATTTACACTTTAAAGCGAAAATGGTAAAACGTGTGCCTACTTCCAAAATGTGAAGTTTTTCTGACTATTCTATATTCTAGTCTACAGAGAACATACATGAAACTGCATCTTTTCTCTTATTACACTTTACAAAGTGTATCAGAAGCTTTTTCCTTTCAACTCTGCTTATGAAATATGCACATTCTAGACCAACACTCTCCATTTTAGAACTTCATATGGGGATGGAATGTTCTAGTATAGTGCTGTCCAGAACAGTGGTCATTAGCCACACAGAGCCCTTGAGTACTTGCTGTGTGGCTGCAACAGCTGAGGAACTAAATTTTTCATGTCATCTAATTTTAATTAAGTTAAACTTAAATAACCACATGTAGCTGGTGGCTGCTGTGTTGGACAGCACAGCTTAATAGTGACTCTGTGTTATCTGGTAGCCAGTAATTTGCTTAAAACAATGACAATAACAACACGAACTATAGAGTAGATAGTCTATTGAAATTATAATCTATTTAAAAAAATCGTGAAAAGTTGGGATATAGCACTTGGGGCAATTTGTCTTGGTTAATTTAAACAGTGATGCATATTGCTAGAATCACTTCCTCTTTGTCTGCCAAAGAAAAGAATATATGCAGACTTCTGGCTACACACATCCTACACTCTGCCAAGCATGGAACTAAAATTTAACAAAAGTTTAATTGCTAATAGTTTTTTTTCTACCCTGTGAAAATCTTGGAAAGCACAAAATCATGGAAATGACATGCAGATAGAAGTGGAAAACATTCGCAAAACTGCCCGCAAACAAAAGCACAGCGTCTGGCATCTAAACCAAGATTATTAGGTGTTTTACAACTTAGAATAGAGCAGAGAGAGGGCATTTGTGCTCCGTTTTGAGAACTAAGCTGCCCACTTACTTGGCAAGCTAGCCTTAGGGAGTTTCTGTGTACCATACAAATACAATAAATTATACAATATAATATCTGAAGACTTGGAAGATACTCTTAGATGTAAGTTCCTTATAGCTATAAATACCACCCTTAATCTATTAGGTAATTTTCATTTTCTCTTATAATGTAATTCCTGAAAAGGAAAGTATTAACATCTCAAGACAGATATACTAACATCTCAAGAAAACAGATGCTCTGCTCTAAGAAGAGTCTTGGCAAGACCTAGGTTCCATCTCTAGTCCTAAGTACAGAAGTGCAAATATCACCAAATGAAAACAAACAAATGAAAGTAAATCTAATGCAAAAGGGCAATAAAAAAAGGAGTTAGGTCTTCTCAGGACTTCATATAGGTTCCATGAAGTTTCTCTTACAGTGAATCAAAAAATGTAAAATCAAATGATGTCACATTTCCCAGTATTCTGCAACTTAGGAATTGTAGAATAACATCTTAAAAAAAAAAGAAAGAAAGAAAGAAAAAGAAATAAAGAAAGAAAGAGAAAGAAAGAAAATCAGATAAGCAGAAAGGTATTAAATGGAAACTACAAATCTCCCTCCTGACTTCCAACCTCCATATCCACTTCATAAATAAAACATTTTTCTTTAGATCCTTCCAGGATATTCTCTGTATATAGAGTCTTTTATGTATAGCAGGTAATCTTTTATTTCAAGAAGTGATGTAAATTGTAAGAGCTTGGAGATATGCCCTGAAATTCCACCCTAGAAACACTGGAGCCAGCCCGGGCTGCTACTTGCCTTCCTTCGCATCACCCCGCAGCCCTCCATTCTGCCTGGGGAGCGACTCAAGAACACCTCCCTCCTCCCAGGAGCGTCGTCTGCCAGGCTCAGGCCTCATCATCTCTGCTCTAAAAATGGGCATTAAGCTGTCCTCTAAACCCAGTGAAGTCTCTAAAACCCTGCTGTGCCACTTTACTCTTGAACCATTTGAGGTCAAGGCTTCACCTACAGGAGAAAAGAGCACTTGGAGGCTTTGCTGGCCTGTCCCCAGGTGTTCCCAGGGCCACCTTGCACGTGAGCACAGCGTGCCTCCACCCGGCCATCGTCCCCCCATTCATCTTGTAAACAGTGTCTTTTCTGGGACTCCTCCTGTCCGTCTGGCTCCCAGCCACCATTCCTTGGTAGGACGGAGCTCCGTCCCTCTTCCACAGTGACAGTTCCTGCTATTGCAGTACTGGATTTAGAGAATGAGGCCTTGAGGGCAGAGCCCACGTTTTGTCCATATTTTTATGTGTTGTGCTTTGAGCAACCAATGGCTGAAAGGCACCAAATAGTCTCTGCCTCTGTTTATTAAATCAGGAAGAGATGCAGAGAGCCTACTGTGGGCCCTATGGAATTATAGAGCTTCTTAAAAAGTGAAATCTGGACCGACTTCATTTTGTTTCCTTATGTAGAACCCTGGGGGCCCAGAAACAAGTTCTGGTTGGACTGGACCTAATGACACAGGGTAGCAACCTCTCAACCACACAGAGACATTGCCCTGCGAAATGTCCTTCCAGCTCGGGTCTCCTGTTCGCATGAGTCCTAGAGACATTTGCATTGTTCCGGCACAACCAGACTCACCCAGAGCTCACATGGCCAAGAACCAGGTTCTGCAAGACCGGAAGACACCCGGGAAGGACAAAGAAAATCAAACTTCTTTCCTCAAAGCGCACATTCCTCAACAATTCTCTAAGTAAAACAAATAACACATTTGCAAAAATGGCCAGAAAAATCCACTCCAAAATCCTTATTTCACCTATGTCAAATCTCCAGTTTAAAAAGAAAAAAAAAAAAAAAAAAAAAAGCAAGCAAAACAAAAAGAAAAAATGAAAAGCCCTGCTATGTCAAGTCATTTAGGCTTTAGGCTGGAAGCTGGATGGCAGGATTGGGAAGCTGGGGGACTATCTCACCTCTGCCTACACGAGAACTAACCACGGCGACATTTTGGATGAATGCTAGGTTGCCTGTGGGATGGATGAGCCGCCCTGGCCTATGTGGTGTGATGCACAGCTGGCTGCATGTGAGGCAGACAGACCAGAGAGACAGCGGGGCACCGGAGGGCTCTGACTGGGGTGGGGGTTGGTCTTCCCTTGGCAGGCTCATCAGCACTTACCCCCCTTGCTGCCCCGCCTGAAACTCAGTCTTTTTACTGCCCTGTGTCTTTTACTGTGTCTGAAATGCTTCTTTAAAAGATTCACCTTAGAAATTCATATTTCCGTGAAACTAAAATAGTGTTTAACTCTGATAATACCTTATTTACACAATACAAACTGTTTTTAGGCCCACTGGCAAGCACAAAGAATCAAGCATTGTGTTTTTGAAGAAAGCCTGACAAGGAAACTACAGTATTGACAAATCCTCCACATTATGGGGATTATTTTCAGTGTTGAAGTGGGATGCATGTCAGTTATTAAATGCAACAGGCTAAATGCTATATTTTTACTATATGAGAGAGTAAAGCCCTAAATTCTTAGGGCTTATATAGTAAAGTCCTAAAAAATTGAAGGAGAAATCCTGACACTTTCCCTCCTCCTTCCAAGCCCCACTGTTTCCTAGTGCCTGTTTTAGACATCGCCCCCAATGTTCTCCATGTGGTGTCCTAGGGCCTCTGCGCCGTGGCCTTCTCTCCTCTCCTGTGTCCAGGGCCCGCGTTGCCATGGGGACAGCATCAGCTACCAGGGCCATTTGCCCAACCTGGGCTATCTCCTCATCTGTAAAAATAAGGCGTTCGTGACCTCCGGGGACCTTCCTAACTCTGTGGTCCCACGGTGATGAATATTGTCATTGTATACTTTAATTAGTGCTTTATTTTCCAAATGAATCTAGCTGAGAACACCAATTTGGGGCGGAAGCGAGGAAAGTTTATGCTTGTTGATTGGGGGGCAGGGTTGGGGAGCAAGGAAGAGATAGAGTGAAAAATCTGAAAGATAGCATAGTGTAGAAGCAGCAACAATGTAGCATTTGGAAGTACACATTAGGAAATGGACTAACAGCCTCCACTTCCTGCAAAATGCAGACACTCCTGGCTGGGCATCCTTATCGTGGAAATCAGTTACCAGTGAGTGTTTAAAATATAATCCATAGATAATTGATTCTTTCAACAAACTCGTTTTTACCATTTCCTTATGCTAAATTAGTGTTAAAAAAAAAAAGATTGCCAAAATGATCTGTGAAGCAAGGATCCCTTTGAATTTTCATTTTCTATTCAGATTCAAATTAAAGAGCTTTTACTTATTCCTACTCCAACAGCACAAACGATTATCTTAAAATACGCACATCCGTATCTGGTCGCTTCCAACTTTGGCAGAAGAAATCATTTCTTGTTCTTGTCAGTGTCATTTCTCCTGTTTATTTATTGGGGAAATGCATGTTGACATTATGAGTCCTCTTAGATGTTTCCACATCTGAAATAACGTTCAACAGAAAATTTTCCTGAAAATATGGCCAATAACTATTTTACTTCCAGAAAGGGCTTGTTTTGTATTCTTACGGAACTCGCTTGAACAATGAATTTGCTATACAGGCTATATTTAAAATGTTGCTCTATATCTCATGTTAACAACTTGTACCCTATTGCTTCATTGTTTTTCCATATTCTCCAACAAAAGTATAAGCTTAAATATATAGAATTTATAAATACTTAATTTTTCTTTCCACAAAACGAATTTCAGAAAAGTCCAGACCTTCAAGTTCAGTTATTTTGACCAAGATAGAGCCAAGAACAAAAAACAAAGACAAACAAGGCCCCTGACTCAAGCGTATGCACTAAACGAATTCACTGTTGATAAAAGATTAGTTTGGGCTAGTTTATTGTCAAAATTTCCAGATAACAGTTTATTAAGAAGTAGAAAAGAGAGAGTTTCCTGAGTCTCTACCACTGATGAAAGGGGAAAAAAATGGCTGTCAGTGTGATAAAAAGTAAATGGACAGAAAAACTGTAAAATCTAGACATAAGAACTCAAAACCTTAGGGTGTCATTTACAATAGTGAAAAATAGTCCTGAACCCTGGAAAATCTTAGAAGTAATATTATATTACAACTATCATGTGATTCAGACAAGTATTTCAACTTTTTTTTTTTCTAAAGCTGAGATACTTTTAAGACATTATTTCAGAAAGACTTCCATCAAAACTTTTCAATTTAAAAAAGATCTGGCATTTCAATTGTCTGGAAAATTCACTTATGTGTGACACCAGCCTCTTTAAGAAGCCCCAGTAATTAGAAGCCTTTCACATTAAAGCACTAGCTCCCTCTGAAAGCCAAATAAGAAAAAAAAAAGTAAAATAAAAAGTCAATGTAAAGTGAAAGAACTTTTAAAAATGGGAAGATAAAATGAATGTGATTTGAAAGTGATTATCTTAACATTTGCGCCTTCTTTTCATTTTAATTCCATTCTGGAAATGACTATTAAATAACAAGAATGCTGAGAATAAATGTGCAATAATAGAAATTACTTTTCAAGATAATTTTGACAGGAGAAAACAAATTGCAGGGACATGTAGAAATATGTATTTTATGTGTATTTTTAAAACACATAAAAGGACTAAATATTGCTCTTGAATATATGTATATATAATAAAAATGTATATATAATATGTAAAAATATTTTTATATATTTATTACCTATATATTTATATAGTATATATAATTTATATACAATATATAAAACATAACATATGCATATTATTTTATCTACTATATGTAAATAGTATATAAAAGTGTATAATATATATAAAATAAATGACCTGGAAAAGAACTGCCAAATTTGCTAGCTGATAGTTACTGCTTCTGGAGAGGGAGGAAAGGCTAAGATGCTGAATCAGATCTCTGATGTTATCAAGATTATTTTCATTACTTAAACAGAGTGGCAGCTAATGTGACAAAATCATAGGTCCTCATTCTGGGTGGCTGGAATGTAGCTCTAATTTTTATTACTTTTCTTGTTTTGTTTCTTTCATAGTTCTAAAAATTCCCCAAGAACTCACCGGCATGAAAGCACTAACTCTGACCATGATATGGAGGAACAGTGATTTTAAGAACTCTGAAAGGCAAGTGACTTGACACGAGGCGTCTTTCTAGATCATCGTTTGGAAGAGAACCATCAGGACGAGCCCAGGCATCCTGTAAAACGCTGTTGGCCTGGGTCAGGAGGGAACTGATGCTCATCACTGGCCCTCTTCAGAAACAATCCGCTCCATCCAAGCGCGATGTGAGTATTTCCAGCTGACCATGGGGAAACTTGTTTTCTAGTTTATCCCAGCAACATTATCAAAAAAATAGTCAATGGAGTCAACAAACGCAAACCTCTGGAAAACATTTCAGAGGCCTGGCTTGTTGCTACAACAAGAACGGTGATATCATAATCACCACTGTGGAGCGGATGCCAGGTAGCATTGCCAGCCTCTTCAGAATAATTGACATTTTCTAACATGCAGAGTGGCCATAACAACCACTTCAGCTACACAATAGCCTCCGCCGCAACGCTTCCTTAGCAACCCGCTGAACACCGTGACTTTGAAATCATCCACTATTTTGGCAGCAGGATGAATATTTGCCGGTCATGACCTTTACAAAGGTCATCAGCTGGAAACAAGCTTGCCCACTTTCTTTGCCCACCCTGCCACCACCTGTCGTACACATCTATCGCAGGACATAATGCTTAAGCACTTGAGAAAAAGATAATGCACCGCTTCTATTTCCCTCATGGAACAATAAATTTTATTTTGGGGATGTTGGGAGAAAACAGTCCTAGTGTTACTGACCCATGTTTTATTAACCTGTCCCCAATTAACAGAAAGGATGACACTAATCGAAAATGAACCATTTTAGGCCGGGCGTGGTGGCTGAAGCCTGTAATCCCAGCACTTTGGGAGGCCAAGACGGGTGGATCACGAGGTCAGGAGATCGAGACCATCCTGGCTAACACGGTGAAACCCCATCTCTACTAAAAAAAAAAATACAAAAAACTAGCCGGGCGAGGTGGTGGGTGCCTGTAGTCCCAGCTACTCGGGAGGCTGAGGCAGGAGAATGGCGTGAACCCAGCAGCAGAGCTTGCAGTGAGCTGAGATCCAGCCATTGCACTCCAGCCTGGGCGACAGAGCGAGACTCCGTCTCAAAAAAAAAAAAAAAAAAGAAAAGAAAATGAACCATTTTGCTTAAGCAATTAATCTTTTTTGGTTTATCTTTTAAAGTGAGTTATGAAAGTATACCTTTAAAGCTCATAAGTGGCAAAAATACACAATTAATCGATATTCAACTTGGAACTTGTATTAGAGCTCAAAACTTATACTTAATTTTCAGTGAGAAAAAATGGCCAGCAACTGAATTACTTCCAGAAAGGGAACATTTCGTATTCTTATGGAACTCAACTTGAATAATAAATTTAATCAGCTTCAACACTGCCAAAGTCTTCAAGTGATTTTATTCGACTGGTATGTTCAAGAAGAAATAGGAGAAAGTAACCAATAGTATTGAGCTGCTTTTATTTATTAACTATTTTCAAGCATCCCATTTGATGAGAAAAAAAAAATAGCCAAACTGATTCATCACAAATATTTTTAGCTATGAAATTCACACTAATTTAAATAAACTTATTTTTAGATTGACCATGGTTAATTATATAAATCAAGTAGCTTTTCCTTATTAATTATGTATATGTACAACACACATTTAAACTTTTCTAAAGTGAAAAAAGGGTTACAAGTGTAAGAAAATTTAAAAACATTAATACATAGTATTTCTGCTTCCCTTTTCTCCTAGGGGGTTACAGTAACATCCGAGCAGATTCAGAAGTTGATACAATCATTGGTCAGTTTTGCTTATTTCTGTTAAATCAAAGCACTGCAGTGAAAGACAGAAGGCAAATGAATGTTTCATTAAAAAATTGCTTGCTTTCACTCTAATGGCTTACAGAGCTGGGAGCTGATTTTGATATGCATATGCCAATCATTAACAGTAACTGACCTTAGTAACGGCATTCATCAGTTGAGATTTGCAGAACGCTCTCCATAGTTCACAAGTTTCTCGCCTATTATGCTCTTCCACACAGTGCTGTGACTGAACTGCCTCCCAACCCCTCCTCTCTCCTTCTCTTCCTCCCTCCTTTCTCTTTCCATCCCTCCTGGGTACTGCCTTCAGCCCTGACAGAAATCAAGGAGGTCGGGTCCTTGACCCTTGAGAAGCTCAGTGAGGGCCGCAGAGCCGAGAGGAGGGTGGCAAATGCCATTCTGCTTTAGAGATAGTGCAGCTGAGGCCCAGGGAGGGTGAAACCGTTGCCTAAGTGAGACCACATCAGCCTCAGGACAGAAATCACCTGCCTGCTTTCCAGGAAGCTTTTCTCTTTCTGGAAATTGCACAGACACGTGCAACAAAATTACACATGCATGTTTGTTGTGTCATGTCCCTCTGTTTCTTCACTGTAAAACTAAGGAGGAGGGAATTGTGACGTGAGGGCGAGGAAAACCTGGCCCTGCTCCCCTGTGATCTTCAAAGCCTGTATTAATAGCTGGCACTCCACGCTTGTCTACTGAGAACAGCATCCCAGACGAATCTCAACTTTGCTCTGCAGGGCTGGCATTGGTAGGGGCGGGGCAGAGTAGCTGGGCAGAGGAGATGGGGCAGTCACCTGGATGGAAAGCAGATTTGAAGTTGCATTTGGGTGGCAAGAACGCTTCTTTTCTAGAATGTTTATTTGAGGTGGCTTTGAGGGAGAACAGACAAAGATAATGGGAGTGTCAGGGTGCAGTGGGCTGATTGCTCTGAGGGGTGAGGTGAACGATTCTTCTCTGCTTTGGTTGTGGTTAGCTTTTCCTACAGGACCCTTTTCCAAGGAACTGGTCCTAACAAGGTCACTCAACAAAAACCCTGATGATTCCACACATGTGAAAACAGAGGGAAGCTCATCTTTGCAGTCAGTAGTGGCCCGTCTCTAGGAAGGACAGACTGACTGAGTTATCCTAGGCAAGATGGTGAAACAGTGAACTCTGTTAAATATATGAGCGTCTCTCCGGTGGCCATCAAACCCTCTTGGGGGGAAAATGCCGGCTGAGCAAAACCACTCTGAAGCGAAATGGAGAGACAAGATCGGTGGCTGACTTCCCCCAGGATATTTACGTTTAATTGTTAATTATGGAATATTTAAAACACACAAAACAATCTACGTCTAACACACAGAGGTACATCATGAAGCATCAAAATGCACCACTCGTGAGCCAGCCATCAAGTCCGGAATTGGAAGGTTACTGACACCATGGTGTCTGCTGGCCTGCTCCTCCCAACACTGCCTCCTGCCTCGGCCCCCTAGAGGGCCTTCATCACTGAAATTTTAGGTTAATCATTACCTCCTTTAAAAAAATAGTTTTAGCACATATATATGTGTCTATCTCAAGAGTGATACATTGCTTAGCTTTGCATGGTTTGGGGTTTAAATCAAAAAGGCTACATATGTGGGGTGTTTTTTTTCATTTTTGCTACATGTTTATTTTCAATTTTTAATTTTTTTATTATTATTATTATCATCATCATCAGAGACGGAGTCTCGCTCTGTCACCCAGGTTGGAGTGCAGTGGCACGACCTCGGTTCACTGCAAGCTCCACCTTCCGGGTTCATGCCATTCTCCTGCCTCAGCCTCCGAGTATCTGGGACTACAGGCACCCGCCACCACGCCCGGCTCATTTTTTGTATTTTTAGTAGAGACAGGGTTTCACTGTGTAGCCAGGAGGGTCTCGATCTCCTGACCTCGTGATCTACCTGCCTTGGCCTCCCAAAGTGCTGGGATTATAGGCATGAGCCACCGCACCCAGCCTACATGTTCATTTTCATTCAGTATTTTGTTTCTAAGATTCATCCATGCCTCTTCACTTCTGTATAATATTCCATTTTTCTCTACAATGACTTCTGGGCTGTTTCCAAAGCTGCTCTGGACTTCACCGAGCACAGTTCCTGGTGCCAGATGCATGCGAGTTTCTCTAATGAACACACCTGAGAGTGGAGTTGCTGCCCCTGGGCTACACACGTGTTTTGCTTTACTGAATACACAGTGCCTGATTGTTCTCCAAAGCTGTTGAGGCAATTTACTTTGCCGTCAATAACGGGTAAGGATTTCCATTTTCTATATCCTCACCAACTTTTAAATTGTATCACTGTAGTTTAAATTTACGTTTGTAAGGAGGTTGAGCATCTTTTCATTTTTCCACTGACCGCTGGAGTTTTTTTTCTCTATGAAATTCTTGCTTGTATTTGTTGCGCATTTTTTAAAATTAGATTGTCATTTTTAGAAACTGATTTTAAGAGTCCTTTATGTATTCTAGGTCCAAATCCCCTGTTGGTTATTTTGGTGTTGCAAGTGTCTCTTCCCAATGTGTGTCTTGCAATTTCACCTTTTTAATGCTGTTATTTAACGAGCAGAAGTTCTTAATTGTAATATGGTCAAGTTTAACGATAATTTCTTTTGTGGGTAATGCTTTTAGTTCTTAAGATATTATTTCATTCCCAGAATCCTAAAGGCATTCACTTATCGCTTTGAAGTTTTAAAATATTGCCTTCCACATAGTCTATTAGGAATTGATGGTGTGAGGTAGTGATACAAAGTTTTGTTTTTTTCCCTGTGCGTAACCAAGTTCCCCAAACCATTCCTTCTTCTCCAGGTGACGTGCAAGGGGTCTTTTCACTCGAACAAAAAAAGAAGTCATTGTTTAGTTTAAAATAATGGAAAATCATTATGTAGTGAATGACTGTGAGTGTTCACACTTGCACATGTGTGTATAAACAAAGGTCTTTTTTCTGAGTAAAGGGGATTTCCCCACATCCCCGAAGTCACATCGCTTCAGCAGCTTCCTATTAGATCTACTCTGCATCAAGCCCTACATGGGGTTTTCATTTGTCATTGCAAAGCGGCTGTACTCTGCTGCAATTAATCCCCTTTCCAACAAACGTATTTTAATGCTTTTTAAAAGTTATAAAATGTTACTTGCTTTTAAAATATTGTCTAATTATTTGGGGGAGTGGCCACAAAGTTGATTCTGTTTAATTTTTTGCTTGCATTTTCTGGAATTTTCTGCACACATTCTTGATCTCAGGCCAACTAGCAGACAGGGTTCTGGGCCCCTGGCAGAGGTGAATTTGTGTTTGATCACTGTGATGCGGCTCCTGTCTCCCAGGGGCTCCCTGCACCTCCCGCTGCCTGCCCCTGACTCTTCTTCCCACGTGGCCACGGCAGCTGCGTCTCCCCTTCCTCCTCCTCAGGTTTGCCAGGAAAGGAGCCTTTCCTGCTCTCCCGCCCACCGTTGCCAACTCACTCTTCAGTTCACTCCACTGGGCCACGAATGTTTGGAGAGCATCTGTTGAGTGCCTAGCCCTGCGGGTGTCTTCAGACAAAAACACCTGTTCTTGCCTCAAGTCTAAATGTGTTATTGCCTTTTCTCTACTCTCCCCCTCTATACTTAGTTTTTCCCTTCTCAGATTATTTACATTTGTATCTTTAAGTGATACAAGTTTGAATTCAATTGGCAAATACCTTGAGTTCTTCTAAGGGGACTGAAATTTAATAAATAAAAATGTTAATGTCGAGTAAAAACTTTTTGCCTAATCATTTAGTGTAAAAATGCAGTAAAACAGAATACTCTTTAATATTCAAAAAGGCCAGTCATTTTCTTTCAAACAATTGAACATTTTCATGTTTAATGAATGCCAGTATGTAAAGTAATTAATAGAGATTATAACAATTATCTTCACCCCATATCAAAATAGGTGTGTCATAAGACAACAGATAATAAGTCTTTAATGTGATTAATTTGTAAATGCTCTGTATTCCAAATGATACATAAAAGCCTGTTTTATGGAGAATAAAAATACTTATAAAAGTGGTGGGTGGAAGTGGTAAAGTAAAAATATCACAGCCATGCAGACGACCAACAAATGCTCCATCAGACCCTGTGTTCTCAGGACCATTAAGAGCAAACTTGACAAACCTGGAAGGCAGATTCCTCTCTCCTCCATCCCCCAGTGCTTGCCAAAGTTCACTCTGCAAGAAAACATCATCTAGGAGGTTTGGACCATCTTTGCACTTTTTCTAATTACGAAGTCCTTACACGCTAAATAACGATTGGGCTTATGGCTTCATAAGCCCAATGGGCAAGGCTTCATCTTCCTGCATTGGTGCCAGCTACTGGCCTTGAATTTGCCTGAGGTCTGACCCTCTCAACGCTTCTGTTGTATTCAGTATAGTGTGCGTCCTTCAACTCAGCATTTTCTCCGTGATTGTTTAACTTTTTGATCTCTTTGGTATCTGACTGCTGGATGGTTCAGCTCTAGGCTTTCTCATTCCCTTTTTTGGTGCATTCGGCTCCCAGGCTGGTGCTATGGTGTGGGTATGGTTGGCTTTTCCCCGCCAAGCCCATGATGAAATTTGGTCCCCAGTGTAGTAGTGTTGGGAGGTGGTGCCTAGTGGGAGGTGTTGGAATCATTGATGCAGATCCCTCATGAACGGCCTGGTGCTGTTCTCATGGTAGTGAGGTCTCGCTCTGGCAAGACTGAATTAGTTCTCTAGGGAATGGAATAGTCTCATGAGAGTGGTTTGTTACAAAGCCAGGAGGCCCATTGGGTCTTCTCTTGCTCATGTCCACTTACCCTTTGACCTTCTCTGCCATGTTATGACGCAGCACCACAAAACCCTTGCCTTGCCAGAACCAAGGGCCATGCCCTTGAGCTTCCCAGCCTGTAGAACTGTGATCTAAATACACCTACTTTTTTTTTTTTTTTTTTTAAATAAATACCCAGTCTCAGGTTTCTGTTATGGCCACACTATACAGACTGAGACATTGGGGATCAGGGTAAGTGAACCAGATGAAACACAAAGAGATGTAGAGAGAAAACAATCATGTTCTCCATCCAGGAGTTTCCAGGTAGAGAAATAAAGTACACACCAACTAACTGCCACATGTGGTGAGTGCCGGGTACATGCTTGTGGTTGGGAAGACTGAGGCCCCAACAAAAATGTTCACATCCAAATCTCTGGAACCTATGACTATGTTACCTCACATGGCAAAAGAGACTTTGCAGATGTGATTGACTTAGGGATCTAGAGATGGGAGGCTACCCTGGATGATCTTGGTGGACCCCAGGTAATCACAAAGGTGGAGAGAGAAGAGGGAGGAAGAGGAAGGCTTGTCTACAGGAGTGGAGGTCAGAGTGATGCTAAGTGAGAGGAACTCAACCAGCTGTTGCTGGCTTGGAAGATGGAGCAGGACCACAAGCCCAGGAATGTGGACGGTTCAAGAAGCTGGAGAAGTGGGGAGATGGACGCTTCCCTGAAGCCTCCAGAAGGACCCAGCCCTGCTGATACCTTGAGTTTAGCCCAGTGAGACCTGTGTTGATCTCCTAACTTAGAGAACTGTAAAGTAATTAATTTACATTGTTTCAGGTTACAACATTTTTGGTTGTGACATCAGCCACAGCAAAGTAAGACAATGACCCAGATACTAAGGGTCAAAAAGTCCAAAGAAGGCAAAAGCACCCAAGAATATGAGAATGAGCGTAGTTGATTTACTGCCTAAGTGTAATCTGGAAGTTCTAATTAAAGTATGTTCACCTTGAATTCCTTAAATCAAAAGTTTCTTAATAGTTCAAAATCTAATCCCAAAGTTAGCGTGTAGCTCAGTAAAAGGACGAAGTCATGTGAACTGCTGACAAGTTAATTGTCCTTTGGGATTTTACTGTCATCCTCCTCAGGAATTTGATTTATTGCTTCAGAAAAATAGAATTGCTGATTTAAGTCTGCTCACAGGCATGGCTGTAGACAAGCCTCCTCCCTTACTTCAGTTTACAGGCGTTTATTGGGCCATCTTTGCTGTAAATCACTCTCAAACCTCGTCAGAGTCCACAGCAGGGTCAAGGCGTGGGAAACCTGATTACCTGTATCACCAAATGTGTCAAAACTAGGCTGGGTCCATGGCAGTTGTGATGTGTATGAGGGTTACATCCAGAGTTAGAGATGAGTGTGGTTTCACTATTTTTCATTTGACCTTCAGAAATGAACATTGGATTCAATTGTCCAACCTTCCCCTGACATTTCCTCTGGAACTTGGAACTCTGCTAACTCAATCCATCATATTTCCCCTGGGTCCATGTATAACACAGTGTTCATCATAAACTAATTCTAAAACTAAAACGCCTATTCCAAAGAACATCAAGAACTACGTCTTACTGTGTGCTCAGGGACGTACTTACCCGTCCAGCAGACAAGCCCTTGCAGATGTATCGTGACTTAATGGGTACGGGATGTGGGGAGCAGGAAATTGTACAATCAGATTTCAAAACTCTGATTCCATTTCTGTATGGGAACCGTGTGTGATATTTTTCAATGCTGCTGCATATGAAGGAAAGAAGAAAAGCCACCTATGTGCAAATACAGATGTTTGTGTGGTGTTTTCACATGACCACGGCTTCCTAAAACTTACTTTGTGGGCCTCTCTGATGCTCTACATACACTTCCTCACTTATAAATTCATAAGTATGTGACTCACATACTCTATAGAATTATGTGGTCTGTGAAGGCAGTAACATTTTTTGGCTACTTAGCCATCTAAAGTAGTGTTGAAAACATTTTACTCAGTTAGCAAGTGTTTATTGAGTAGATGCCTGTCTCCTCTTACTAGGGCTGCTAAAGTAATAACGGAGGGCACCTCATCACACTTGTCAAGTTGCACAGCCAGGGAGCTGTTACAGAATACAATATGAATGACTATTACAGTCATCATTTTAGTCATATTTTTGGCATATGTGTCTTATCAGTTCTACTAAGATACAGTCTCTTAAAGGTTAGGACCAGGTCTTTTAGATTTTTATCCTCCACCATAGCATGTAAGGTGGCATGTTTTTACCCATTCATACCATTTCTATAGAATGAATGAATAAAATTAAGAAACAGAAATGAGTACACTTCAAAAGATGCCACTTCTTGAGATTGGGAACATTTATCTGTTTCATGATTCTGTTTTTATTAAAGTAGTGGTGGACATTGTTCACAGAAGAGAGGATGTTTTCTTCTCAAAGGAAACGAGGCAGACACATAGAATGCAAACATCAACACCTGTAAAGTCATCGGTTTAGAGAAATCTCACATTCAGAGTTAAGGTATCACAGAACGAGTGCTTTACAAACCCTTCCCAGCCGTTACTAGCCCTGTGTAAGAACTGTGACTAACACTGAGCTTTAGGAGCAAGCGATAGAGCCCATCTATGTCAACACCATTCATTCTAGAGAAGAGGAAACTAGAACAAGTGAGGTTACATGACTTCCCATGTTCCTAGTGCAAGGTAACTTGAAAGCCAGGAGTAACCTAGGTTTGAGAAATAAATGGACTGGTGTCCAAGAAGAAAGTGAGAAGCGGCTATGTAAAGTTGTCTGCCTTGGCCAGGTGCAGTGGCTCACGCCTGTAATCCCAGCACTTTGGGAGGCCAAGGTGGGTGGGTCACAAGATCAGGAGTTCGAGACCAGCCTGGCTGTCACGGTGAAACCCCGTCTCTACTAAAAACACAAAAATTAGCTGGGCTTTGTGGCATGCGCCTGTAGTCCCAGCTACTCGGGAGGCTGAGGCAGGAGAATCGCTTGAACCCAGGAGGCGGGGAGGTTGCAGTGAGCCAAGATCACACCACTGTACACCAGCCCGGGCGACAATGCAAGACTCCATCTCAAAAAAAAGAAAGAAAGAAAAAAAAAGAAAAGGTGTCTCTGCCTCTAACTCATTGGATGTGTAGCATCCACCCACTTCAGCCATCCTAACCTCAACCATCACCTCCCATAAGCACCTCCTTGGTATTTACCCGGTCCTTTCCACCTTTCTGCCTAACTTCCTGCTTGCTGGTTTGCTTAGCTTAGCACTTGACTTTCCGTTTAACTTGACTTCCTACGTCTTCTCTTCTGTTTTTCTATTTGTAACCCTTTCTACTAAGGGACCTTAGGACAACTGAAGAAATTTGGATGTTAAATTTCAAAACTTGAATATGGTAGAAGGTAGAATAACAGACTACTCATATTGTTTCTATTTTAAGAGAAGTTAAATGTAAGGAACAGCAAGTAACGTCAAATTGCTTATTTAAATGCACACTCGAAAATTATCATCCAAACAGCACTCTTGTGATGGACAGCCGGCATCTCTGATCACTTCCTCTTTTATTTTCTCATTTTCCATGCAGGTCACATTTGCTGGTCAGAGGGTGGGAAAACTATGGGTACTGGGACAGCCAGAGACACTGAGACAAGATAGATGGAATTCAGTGGCATCCGTAACAGGGTTTGCATGGGAAGCTACATATTCAAGCCGGGATGACAGGTGGAGGCCACTGTGGGGATGGAATCACTTAGTTGGTCCAGTTCCATTAAGACAGGATCAAAATGGTAAGGGGGAGTTGGGGCTGGGACTTTTTAGTACTGAGAGAGGTCCTGGGGAATTGGTTTTCACAGAGAAGACCAGAAACCAATGCTGTCCTTTATCCCGCAAAGTGTCAAATGTTCTATTGTAAGCTCCTAGCGCTAAAAGAAGGATAGATCATCATGGATTGGAGAATTAAAACTCCGTGGGAGAATTCAGCTTCCTTGGGAGTGTCAAAGAGATGAATTCTTTCATCACTACTTTGCCTTTTACAAGTCACAGGGTATTGGACAAGTGTACACCTCGAAGAACCTCAGTCTCCTGATCTGGAAAACGCACTTATGGTCTTTGCCTCCTGGTGTTGCTGTGAGAATTGGAGAGAGGTTATTTAAATGAAATGCCTAACCCAAAGCCTGACATGTCCTAGTTACTCAGTAGATACTACTAGTTATTCTCATTTTTCCCCATCTACTCCTTTTCTAGACTAGGGACAGAATTTCTGAAAAAGCAGAGACTAATATCTGAATGCTCTTTGAGTCAATAGTTTTATCTGGCTGGTCAAATAAAGCTTAGATTTTAACTCAAGAGAGTGTTTGATTAGCATCATAGATAACCTCAGAAAGACAATTAGATTAACTAAAAAAGCATCAGTGCTAAGAAAATACTATTGTTGTTGTTATTGTTATGCTTTTATGTGTTAAACCAAATTCTTATCCACTTGGCATTACCAAAATTTAATAGCCTCTAAATCCATCGTCCTATGAAAACATAATTAGCCTTTTATCAAATTTCTGCACCTTGTAAAATAGTCCTGGTGCTAAATCAAAGTAATTCAGATGTCTTCCAAAAACAGTTCTTTTTATTAGGGGGATGAAAGAGAAATAAGGAAGAAGTGAGACTTCTGGTCAGTGGTTCCCAGATGGAGCAGCTGTTAGCATCGCCTGGGAACTTTCAGAAACGGATTCTTAATCATATTTTCACACACCCCAACCCAGATTCTCTATTTCAACAAGGTGATTCCGATGTGCAAACAGGTTTGAAGGCCTGTGATAGAGTTCAGAATATGTATCTTTACAATAATGGGTTTCTCATTCAAATGTTTATAATACTTTCATAATTTGTTTTGAAACTGCTTTGGTAACTTAAATTAGTGGTCACCATATTCCTCATTAATATCATTCAACAATATTCACAATGAGTTGAGACTTCCTAAACTACAGACCTGAACGATGTATTCCAGAATAACGTTTTAGCTACGTAATCGATGTATTGAGTCTGCTGCATGGACGAAAGAGGTTATTTAAGACCTAACCTCAGCATTTAACAGAGTGCACATCTGATGGGAGTGACAATTTCACACATAGAGAAAAGCCCCTGATACAGTCTGAATCAGGCAGTGTACACTGTAAGTGTCAAAGGAGGGGCGAGCCCAGGTGGAGGGAGACCCGGCATAGCACAGCGTTGGCCATGCTTTTAAACCCACTAAGCGCTGTATGAAAAGAGTAATTAGCAAACGGAAATTCAGTTTGTGGCCACACCAACATTCTTTTCCAAAGCATCACCAACTCATTTTGAAGATAAAGTGAACTTAACTTGGGTTAGTATCAAAATAATTTAAATTTACATGTGAGGAGTAAAGAAGCATTTTTCCTTCACAGAAAGAAGACTTACTTTCCACATGACTGTTTATAGAAAAACTGGGAGGGCATCTTCCTGCAGCTTTTATAAATCAAAGATGACACATAGGCTGTCTTGCATTAATGAGGCTGATGAATCTCACCATAAGGCACTTCAACTTCTCGTTCCCTGATTTCCATGATGTCCTATGGAACTGATATCAGAGTGCTTGCTATCAGAAAAAAAGAGATGGAGGAACTTCTCTCTTCTTGAAGTGAGAATACTAGAGCAACTCTAAATGGATGAACTTGTGAGTCATAAAAACTTGATTATAAAACTGGGCATTTATAGATATCTTTCCTTTTTGAATATTTTTTGATAGGTACTAATAATTTTTTTATTTAAAACTAGGTTACTAATTTCAAATCTTCACATATAACAATAATGGCAACTATATTAGTAATTATTCTATAGTTTAAATTAGTGTTTATTAACATTTCGTTGCTTCATTCTAGGAAGTATAAGTGAGTAATTAAATATATTCTTTAGTGGCAAATTATTCTCAGTGGGTATTTTCAAATTCAGTTTAATGAATAAGACCTCACAGTTGAAGGCATAAAAATTACAAACCTGAACAAAATGTAAACTCTCTCTTAAATAAGCGAGATAAAATTTAATAAATTCCCCAAGAAGTACTATAGTTTAAAATGATCATTAAGTTACTAATAAACAGCCATTAAAAATAATCCATATATTGACCAGGCATGGTGGCTTATGCCTGTAATCCCAGCACTTTGGGAAGCCAAGGTGGGCAGATCACGAGGTCAGAAGATCGAGACCATCCTGGCTAACACAGTGAAACCCCGTCTCTACTAAAAATACAAAAAAATTAGCCGGGCGTGGTGGTGGGCACTTGTAGTCCCAGTTACTTGGGAGGCTGAGGCAGGAGAATGGCATGAACCTGGGAGGCGGAGCTTGCAATGAGCCGAGATCATGCCACTGCACTCCAGCCTGGGTGATAGAGCGAGACTCCATGGAAGGAAGGAAGGAAGGAAGGAAGGAAGGAAGGAAGGAAGGAAGGAAGGAAGGAAGGAAGGAAGGAAGGAAGGAGGGAGGGAGGGAGGGAGGGAGGGAGGGAGGGAGGGAGGGAGGGAAGGAAGGAAGGAAGGAAGGAAGGAAGGAAGGAAGGAAGGAAGGAAGGAAGGAAGGAAGGAAGGAAGGACCCATATAAAAACAAGAGAATTTCTGGAGACAAAAGACCCACAAGTTTCTGAGTGTTAATGTAGTGAATGCTTTACAAGAAATGAAATGAGAATGTTCTCCAGCATGAAGAACTGGGAATTGGATACTAGTAACGATGGTGTTCCATCCTGGGTGAGGGCCCGTCCTGCTGCTCTGGCCTGGAGAACATGTAGAAAATGTACGCAAATTACTGAAATGCACCCAAATTACTGAAAGCATGAATAAATGATGTAAGGGATGGATAAGCAATTGGATAGGGACAGAGCATCATTTTCACCATCTCTCTTTTATGCCAGAAGCCATAAAAAGTCCCCCAGATGAGAGACAAGCATAGCTGTCTGTAACAGTATTAGGAGACACACAGAATTAGAGTTTTACAGAATGCTACTTCATAGGAGTAATCACTCAGCAAAGTTAGTTATCTAACTACCTTTAACCATCACTTTTTTCTTGTTCAGTAATTCATCCATTCAATAAAACTCATTGAACTTATCCTGTGTGCCAGGCAACCTGCATGTATCCTATTTGGAAAGAAGGTTTATTAATCAGAAGAGCGGCTAATAGTTTACCATCCACTCCACCGCAAAGTCAATCTGGAACATTAGAGATCAGGACTAAAATCATCTGAGAATCAGTTTTCCGATCTGAAACCATAGGAATAATATTTTGTAAGTTCTTTCAATGCCTCTTGACTCAGAAGTTCTATAACTTGTTTGCTATATTATAGCACAATTTAGTGTAAATTCCTGTTCCTCAATGAGTGTGATTTATAGACATTCATTTAAATCTGTATTTATTAATATTATACAATCTGTCTTTACTAAGATGGAAAGCCATCCCTGCCTTATTAACTGAAAATGCGGGTTATAACTGTATGGATTATTCCACATTTTGGTAGCCACATGCAACATGTCGTAGCATATATCTACATATATTATGTGTAGAATAAAATGTAACCTTTGTGTGGTGAGGTTACAGGCAAAAGTTATTAAAAGTGTGACTTCAATATTTTTCTAAGTTCTTTTCTGACATTCTTTGAATGATTACATGTTACTTTTATAATCAGAAAATGAGATATTTGTTTTATTTTGAAGAGAAAAAAGAATTACACTACCTAATTTAATTATACTTTGAGTATATAATTAGAATCATATTTCATTTGGATAACCAATTAAGTATTACATAACCCTTTCAAGACTATACTTCTGGCCGGGTGCAGTGGCTCACGCCTGTAATCCCAACACTTTGGGAGGCCGAGGCGGGCAGATCACCTGAGGTCGGGAGTTCGAGGCCACCCTGACCAACATGGAGAAACCCCATCTCTACTAAAAATACAAAATTAGCTGGGCATGGTGGTGAGCACCTGCAATCCCAGCTACTTGGGAGGCTGAGGCAGGATAATTGCTTGCACCCAGGTGGCGGAGGTTTGCGATGAGCCGAGATTGCACCATTGCGTTCCAGCCTGAGCAACAACAGTGAAACTCTGTCTTAAAAAAAGAAAAAAGAAAAAAAACCAGTATACTTCTTTCCTAAGTAGGTATTCTATTTGCTCAGCTTCTGTTAGCTTTCAGGGGCTATTTAATCGAACAATCCTGAAACTCATCTCATTATCCTGTCCTCATCACTGAAGAAAGAATTCAGAACTATTGCTAATTCTAGAAGAAATAAGTTGATTTTTCCAAATTAAAGCAGGATAGTGATTTCAACTTTTTTTTTTATTTCATAATCTATCATTTAGACTGTTACTTTGTATGCAGACATTTTTGCAGATTTGAATGAGGGAGAAAACCTAAGGTAGATGCCTTAGGTATTCAGTGGAGACGAGCAGGACAAATGGAAGCCTAGTGCGTGCACCACCCCCAGTGCTTGTACTATCCCCGGTAGAGGAGGTGGGAAGAGGGCGGGAGAGAGGTGGTGGAAAAGGCAATGATGGGATAGCTCCTGGTGGTAGCCACAAGGCTGCTTTTCTGGCTGAGTGGGGAAGGAGGCTGAGGGAGGGGCAGAGCATCCTCTTGGGGGGCTGGAGGTAAAAGTGGCCATGTGGAAGTGACCCTGACACAGATACTGAGACTGTAGGGTCTGGAGTTCAGAGTTGAGGCAGTGCCAAGTACCACGTCACAGACAAATGCTGGTGGATCACTACAGGCAGAAGTTAATAATTTTTTTACATTTAAATTTAAAATATATAATTTGTTCAACACATTGTTTCATAATAAGCCTCCAGTAAATAAAAATGTAGCCAGATTTGTACAAACATATTAGAACTTCACAAGTCTTAACTTCGGCAGAGACGGCCAAACTTAGCAACTATTTTAATATGAGAGCACCTTTGATCAATTCATCAAGCATAATTTTAACTCACATTTAGCCTTAAAACCGGCTGTGAAGCCTATACATGAATAAATTTATTAATTGCTCCTGGGGGCCTGAATGTACAATGAAAAAACTTGTATTGTTTTCTATATTCTTTTATTCCTGGCCACTAGCGATTTTAATCAAGATATATTACTTTGGCTAAAATAATCACTACATAAGAAAACAGCAAATACTAATTGCATGGATTGTTGTCTGGAATATGTTAATCCAGCAGCATCCAGAAGGATGGGTTTTCCCACACCAGGATGAACTCCCGTGAAGACAAACGCCGTGCGGTCACTAGAGTTTGCCTTTGCTTTCAGTCATTGAAAATGTTAACTCTCAGTTCTTTTATGACTTGCCAAAGACATGCTTTATCTTACTTTTCTCCTTCAGGTTCTCAGTCACTTTTTTTGCATATATGGAAAAAATATATATTGTTTACTCATGGTCACTATAACACTGATAATTTGACCCTGGTAATTTAAACTGATAATCAAATTGTGTGTGTTTGTGGATGAGAAAGAGACAGGGTGGTGGGGAGAGGGAGGGAAAGGAAGAGAAAGAGAAAGGCCGCATTTGGGGAACTGTCAATTTTCAAACTGTATAATCTACTGGCAAGGAGGAAGACGCGTTCTGAAGATTTGCAAACTAATTTCCAGGGTCGCTATGTCAGTACGTTTATTACCACATTGTTAAAATGTAATTCTTGTGTATTTCTATAAATATTCAGAGATTTTTCTAACTTCTAGTAAAATATTTTGTGGCTAAACCTGTCTTTCTTTAATGGGAAGAAGTAAGGAAGGTGTTGTATTCATCCAATGTTGGAAGCACAATATTGATTTTCATAATTATATTTATAGGTGATGTTTTCTAGTTTCATGCTCAATAAGATTCAGGAGAAAGAGAGGAGGGGGAAAGGAAATACACGTCAGAAAATATTCCTGACTACTGCATGGAGTATGCCCTGAAAACGGGCGTGCTCTGTTTGAACACTTGTCTGGGGGAGGAAGTCTTTTTAGATTGTTCCTGAGTTAATCTAAGAAACTTTGGATAAATATAAAATTGTAGTAAGTCAATAAACAGCATCCATAGCATTTTGTCATTAAAAGTGATACATTCTATGTGTGGCAGGGGTGAATTCTTACATTTTGGGCAGCGGACAGGGCAGGGGTAAGTTGCCCAGAGACATGGCTCATTCTGACACTGGACGGTTTATCAGATGGCTCTGGGGTTGTTTCCTAATGGGCTGTGTTGAGACCCCATCGACCGCCTCTGCCCGTGGGAGTTCTTGCTGTCATCCGCTGTGGAGGCCTGCATTTCTCACGTCCCGAGAAGGTCACGTGTGGTCATTCTTGGTTGGAAAGTGTGTGGATTGAGCACACTGTGTCCTATTATGCATCTTGCACCCTACTGGCATTTATGACTTTTCCTAACGTTTTTATTTTTATTGTTGACAGGAGTACTTAACGTGAGATCTACCCTCTTAACATTTTAAGAATACGATGCATTCCTGTTGACTATAGCTGCACAGTTGTACAGCAGGCCTGTGGAGCTTACTCTTGTATAACTGAAATTTTATGTCCACTGGTCAGTAACTCTTTATTTCTCCCACCTCTTAACCCCAGCAACCAACTTCTGGGCTCAAGCGATCCTCCCACCTCAGTTTCCCAAGTAGCTGAAATTACAGGTGCATACCACCTTACCCAGCTATTTTTTTTAAAATGTTCATCTCGCAATGTTGTCCAGGGTGGTCTCAAACTCCTCTTCTCAAGCTATCCTCCCACCTTGGCCTCCTAAAGCGTTGGAAGGGCAAGGTGGGAGGACAGCTTGAGATTGTTTGATTCTATGAATCTGACTGTTTTAGATTCGTCGCATCAGTGAGATCACACACAATTTGCCTTTCTTTGTCCTCCAGATTCACCTATGCTGCCACACATTGCAGAATTCTGCAGAATTTCCTTCTTCTTAAAGCTGAATCACAGTCCATGGCTTCTATTTTCTCTGCAGGGACTCCCGTGGAGTGAAACGTCTCCCAGCCCTTCCTGTCTGGTGGGGTCAAGGCCGGCAGGCACAGTGGTGGTGGGGTAGCGGGTGGCTGTTCTCAGTTCCCTTCAGTCGCCTTAAGAATTAGATCTCCATTTCATTTGAGCATTTGAGATTCAAATGCTCAAAAATAACACACTGTGTATGAAAAGACAGAAACGAAGCCTTCACACCATTTCATACAACAGACTCTAAAGACTGTCTCAGGCCAAGCGTTGAAACTGGACTTTATGTGGAAGTTAATCGCCGAAGGCACTGACGTTCAGGCTAAGAATTATTACCAAATGCATGAACCAAACTACCACAAGCCTTCTCTCTAACTGCTCCTTTTTTTTTCTTTCTTTCTTTTTCTTTCTTTTTTTTTTTTTTTTGTATCTTAATTGTAAGAAGTCCTGGGCCTTATGAGAAAAGAAATAATTTAATATGATGAAGATAAAATTCCATTTACAGATTCCAAAATCCTGTCATCAGGAAAAATAATAATAATAATAATAATGCAAGCTCTTATTAGCAGAAGTTATTTTGCTAAGCAGAGGGCATTGCGGACAGTGGGAGACCCTGTCAGTCCTCTCCCTGCCGCCTGAGACCCGGGGCCGGAGGATGTGGGGCGCAGCTGCACACCTGACCTGACAGTGGGCTCCCTGAAATCTCCCTGCAATCCCACCTGACACAACCCGTGCTCTCCACACCCCCCGCGCTCTCCACACCGTCCCCCCACCGCCATGCTCTCCACACCCCCAGCTTTCCATGACAAGACTCTCACAGCAGAGCAAGCGATCCGGACTCACACTGGCCTCTGCTGCACCGCCGGGCGTCTCCCTGCAAAGCCCTATTGCTGTGACCTTATGGAGTGCCTCGGCCGAGTGGTGGCATTTAGATAAACACATAGGGGCTGGCATTGCCACTTTATCTTCCACAAGTAGTTCTCTGATGTTCAAAACGAATACAGACCATTTTACAAAGATTTCTACATGAAAATTCATCGGAGGAGGAGATGTGCACACAATGATAGTAACTTGCATTTGTTAGACACTTATGATGGGCCAGGTACTGGGATTGGCACTTCACTCAAATTATCTCGTTTAATCTTCACGAAAATTCTGTAAAAGAGGTATTATGTTTCTTTTACAACCCTAAAACCAGCCTCACAAAAATTAATGTCAGTCCAGTCTCAAAGCTAGTAGTAAGCAAAGACAGACAGGATTAAAAACTCGAACCATTTGACTGCATGCTCCAGCCTCCTGTTGCATTATGCAACATGGTTCTACTCAGGCATATACACAATCACACACTCACACAAACTCACACACACTCATCACACACTGATACACGCCCTCCGCCACACAATCACAGATGCTCACCCTCACACACACTCATCACACACTGATACACGCCCTCCGCCACACGATCACACACTCACACAAACTCACACACACTCATCACACACTGATACACGCCCTCCGCCACACAATCACAGATGCTCACCCTCACACACACTCATCACACACTGATACACGCCCTCCGCCACACAATCACAGATGCTCACCCTCACACACACTCATCACACACTGATACACGCCCTCCGCCACACAATCACAGATGCTCACCCTCACACTCACACACTCATCACACACTTATACACTCCCTTCCCCACACAATCACACACCCTCACACTCACACATACTCATCACACACTCACACTCCCACACACGCTCACACTCATCACACACTCATACACTCCCTCCCACACTCACATACTCATACACTCTCCCACACTCATACACTCCCCCACACTCACACACACACACATGCTCACACTCACACTCATCACACACTCACACACTCACACACTCTCACTTATACTCACACACGACCATGCATGCACGCATGCACTCACACAGTCACACGCTGTTGCACACACACACACTCGTCACACACTCATACACTCCTCCCACACTCACACTCTCATACTGACCCTCATACACTCCCTCACACTCACACTCATCACACACTCATACACTCCCTCACACACTGTCACTTATACTCACACACTCATATGCCCATGCATGCGCTCACACACACGCTCTCACACACACACTACACACTCACATGTTCCCTCATACACTCACACACCCTCTCTCACACTCATTGCACACGAGGTCACACACACATTCCTTCACACACACTCACACACATATCACTCATGCTCACACTCACACACACTGATCACACACTCATATACTCCCTCCCACACTCACATGCTCACACAAGCTCTCACACACTCATACACTCCACCCACACACACTCACACATGCTCACACACTCATACGCTCACACACTCACTTATACTCACACACTCACATACTCATGCATGCACTCACATGCTCACACACTGTCACACACACTACACACTCATGCTCATACACTCACACACCCTCACACACACTCATTACACACAAGGTCACTCACACGCACACACATTCCTTCACACACTCATCAAACACACACATATTCGCTCACACACTCATACACTCACATACACATGTATCACACACCCACACCCTCACACACATTCACACACTCAATAACTCACATACTCACAGGAATATTTTCTCATTTCAACCACACAAAAAAGCCAATAGTTTTGAAACAATTAGATTCCCTGAGAATTGATGTCTCCTTGACACAATCATACTTTAAAAGGCAGGTCTTAAGTGAAGTTATGACTTTATCACTTAATTTTATAAATAGTTGGGCGTAAGTAAAACTTTCTTGAATAGGAACTTACAGTACTGATGAGAAAGATCCACAGGACTGTTAATGAATAAACATGAATGTGCCCTATTGTTTTGTGCTGCACACAATCCTATTATAGAAAAAAATTCAAATTATATAGATACTCTATTATAAAAGAAAACCTTATGTGACATGGGCTTATTTTAGGGCTCTGTCAAAACAGAGCTGTCACTTTAATGTCAAAAAAGGGAGTGAATTTTCTGCATCTACCTACCCCACTCTTCCCAGCGATGGCTCCTGTCATCTTCAGGGACCTGAACTGACTTTTCTGGAGGTGGCTCTGAAGAGACTAGAATAAGCACCACCTCTGGAGGGGAACTTGCAAACATCTTTTTCCTTCCCTTTCTCTCTTGTCTACTTTTCTGTATTCTTCTTCCTGGAAATTCCCTAACATTTCCTGCTCTGTTTAGTCAGTTGGCTACTGAGCTGTCTGCAAGCATTTTCATTTCTAGCAATGACTTTGCTGCTGAGACCCTCATCCACTGTCACAGTGCTCAGCATGAGTGACAGGAGCTACACACAGGTCTTTACAGCACATCACCTGTGACTGGTATAAGAATGGGTCAAGGGCTGGGCACGGTGGCTCACCCCTGTAGTCCCAGCAATTTGGGAGGCTGAGGTGGGCAGATCACCTGAGATCAGGAATTTGAGACCAGCCTGGCCAGCATGGTGAAGCCCTGTCTCTACTAAAAATAAAAATAAAAATAAAAAATAAAAGAAAAAAAGGCAGGCGTGGTGATGGGTGCCTGTAATTCCAGCTACTCGGGAGGCTGAGGCAGAAGAAACGCTTGAACTCAGGAGGTGGAGGCTGCAGTGAGCCAGGATCATGCTATTGCACTCCAGCCTGGGCAACAAGAGCACAACTCCATCTCAAAAAAAAAAAAAAAAAGAGTCAAGGCTCTCAACTTAGTGTAGTGGCCTGAGTCTAATTCATTCATCACTCTCCCATCCCTGAAGACATTCTTACTGGCAGTGACCTTGGTACACAGATGAGGTCAAAAAGAATACCACCTTACAGTCCTCTCCACTCTCCACACCTCCTCACACTGTCCTGTGGATTAGAACTGCAGTTATAATATGCACTATGGTTTGGTTTTTTAAAAGCTTTTCTTTTCTCAATGCTTATCGGAAGTCTTTGCTCATAAAAAGTCTCTGAATTCCACACAGGAAGATTTTGTAGCTAGAATGCATTTGCACATCTTTTCTCAATGAATCAGTCACTGGGAAAAGACATTTCCTTACATCTTCTTGGTCACTTGCTTTCTTATCTTGATCTTATTTTGGTTTCCCCAAAACGGCAGAGCCAAGACAGAGGCAGCTGTCCTGCCCAGGGTAACATTTGGGAAATACATATAAATCAATGTGTTTATGTGTAAGCATCAGTTAGAGAATTACCACTACAGAGGTCAATAATAAATAATATTTTCTTCCTTTCACATCCATTTCACAAAATAACAATTCTCCAACGTCATCTATAATTAACTCTCCTCAATGATTCCCATGTATCTATTATTCAAGCTTTTATTTTTTGTTATTCCAAACCAAGACCAAATCCAGGTTCATGTACTGCATTTTGGCTGCTTTGTGTCTATGTGTCTAGGTTTCAAACAGTCTATAAAGCCTCACACCAGCTCCAGTCCCACCTTCCCCCTCATTTTCATGACATTGACGACGGGAAGAAAGCAGGGCAATTCTGCGGGGTGTTCCACTTTCTGGATTTACTGATTGTTTCTTTCCTCGTGGTATCACTTAACTTATTCTTCTACCTCCTGTATTTCCTGTATATTGGAAGTTAGGTATAAATAGAATAACCCTATACTTTATCCACACTGGAATACTTTGAGAGTGAATGGAGTCTTAACAATAATTGTACCCAAATAACAGGTGCAAAACAGGACTATCCTAGCAAATGAGTGCGAGTGACCCTTGGTTTAATGGCTTAGTCCCATTCAGGTGACGGAGTTCAGATGATGTGTTGAGCAAGGACACTCCACAGTGTTTCTGTGTGGCCCATGGTGTCTCCCACCGGACGTATTACTGTGATGCTAAGTTTGATTAACTGCCTAATGGTGATCCTTCGGTCTCTCTATTGTATAGGGTATGGTTTTGTCATTTGCAACCAACAAGAGTTTTAGAATCCATTAGTAATCCTTGTAAAATCTATTATTTACCTGGAGGCTAAAAAAATGATTATTTTTCTAAAGCTATCATTTATTCTACATATATAAGTGTGGACTTTTTTCATAATAAAAAGCTTTCCCTTATTACCCAAGGTAAACTTCAGTTCCTCCTAAAAGGCAGAATAAATTCTTTCCTTTAATTCACAATATTCAGAACTCAGACTTGAAATAATCGTCATTTCAAATAGTGGAGCAATGAGGTTTATCTCCACTTAGTATTATAATACTATTGTCTCAAGATTATTTGTTCAATATTTTACAGTTATTTCTAGTCATTATTCTTTTTGATGGCAAGCAAATTTTTAATATGGTCATAAGTTTAGGTATACTATAGCCTGAAAATTTAGCAAATGATGAAAGCATTGTAATCAGTTTTAAAATGAAAGTAGTTATATTTATAATATGTTCCTAATCTTTGCCTTGAAATAATGGAAGGCAAACCTTACATGTACACAACAAATATCTCTTGTTTCTGAGCAGAGAACAGAAATGTCTTAGCAGGACCATGGCTGGATTCATTCATTATGATTCATTCATTATGAGTTTTGTTGTTGTTTTGTTTTCTCTACTTTGGTAGAACATAATTATTCTGAGAATATAGCAGATTAGATAGAACAACACAGTTGGCCAATTCAGGTCACATTCTAAGTTAAAGGTTTATAAAGTTAGTAATTTTGCCCTTTGTTTTCATTCAATTGAAGAAATGTTTGTTGAAGGGCTGCAGTGTGCTACTCTTCAGAACATACTCGAATATATTTAATAAATCAGGATACTTGGTTGGCAAATCATATTAGCTTTTAATGTTTAAGATCTTGCTAATACCACATTTCTCAAAAATATTACCACCATCAAGACCAATTATAAATACACACGAAAGTTCCTAATTGTATTCTGCCTATTTGCTTTAATGAGAAATGAATAAAGGTAAATTTTGTGGAATTGGACCCTTCGGAGAGAAAATCAAGATGAAAAGTGTAACAGAGGCATTATGGGGAAAAACAATAGGAGCTCAGCAGGGTCTTCTGAAGGTTTGCTGTGTTCCTGTTGTAAGACCCATCGGGTCCCAGTGCTAAGTCATTTTGTCCTGCTTCTGTCAGGATGTAGCCGCTGTGCTCATCCCAGACCTCACAGAAAGACAGAATTCAAAATTCTTGTGTCTGTAGAACCTGCAACCATTGTCCATAGTTTTTGGCTAAAGGCAGGAGTGTGGTTGAGGAGAGAAGAATCTTGAATCTCCCACCAAGAGTGAAACTGACTCATATTTAATAGGAAAATCTGGAAATCTTCACATGAAAAGATAATGTTTTAACGATATTAATCATCAAAGTTAAATTTAAACCAATCTCACACACACACACAGACACACACACACACACACAATTTGGACAGTCTCGCTCTGTTACCCAGGCTGGAGTGCAGTGGCATGATCTCGGCTCACTGCAACCTCCCGGGTTCAGGCGATTCTCATGCCTCAGCCTCCTGAGTTGCTGGGATTACAGGCACGTGCCACCACACCAAACTAATTTTGGTGTTTTTGTACAGATGGGGTTTCACCATGTTGGCCAGGCTGGTCTGAAACTCCTGACCTCAAGTGATCCGCCTGCTTTGGCCTCCCAAGTTGCTGGAATTATAGGCGTGAGTCACCGCGCCCAGCCCCAGTCAAATACTAAGAAGCATTTAATCCAAATGAAGATATGATTATTAATGATAAAAACTGAAGACAACAGGCTCCACGGAAACATCAGCCATTCCAATTTAAATTCTGGCTAAGCAGCAACAGCAAAAACACTCCAAAGCCAGGGTTCCCATGGTGGCCAGCAAAGCCCACCCCTGATGTGGAGCTCAAATCTGGCTTCTGGAGTGAATGAAAATCAGTGAAAGAAAAACTGCAGTGAATGAAAAAAACAGATGGAGGAAGAGGGCAGGTCTATGTACCCCACTGATTTTTTTTTCCTCTTCCTTTGCGAGAGGAGCAGAGATTAGAGGTCATTTTTCTTTTTTACAATTTAATAAATCAATTTTGAAGGGCATTTTTTCTTTTGTCCTGCTTCTTGGTAACAGCTTACTTCATCTTATTATTTGCCCCTCACCTAAAAAGCAAGTAACAGTGAAGTTCTTTCACTATGGAGGGACTTTCCCTAGAAGAGCTTGCAAATGCATTTTCTGTTTTGGATTGTCTACTATATGGCATCGATTGTATCTCAGGCCATAAGGCACTGTGTCATCCACTGTGAATTAGTTCAGCCTTTTAATGAATATGCATCAAGCTTCTATGTGCACAGTATCACACCAGATTTTCACAGTTTCCAATCGTCTTCTTAAGTACTTTAACCGTCTTCAGAAATTTTTTAGACTTATAACAAATGAGTTTAATAAACTCTCCTGGGCCTGATCACCTTCCTCCCTCTTTTGCAGATATTATCATTCTTACCAAGTGGGCCATTGTAACTCTGGGGAACACAAGCACTGAAATTCTTTGTGTGTGAAACCCTACAAAACAGCATGCTTTTAGTACTGCTCTGCTTGGCCCACGCTTTCTGCAGTTAACCAGGTCATCTGGATAGTGTGGGCCTGCAGCTCCCCTGGGACGTCTGTCAGGCAATTCCTGTTTTCTTTCTTATGAGCACATATTAAAGATAAATAGTGGAAGCCCTGGAATTTGAAATTTCCCCAGAAGTACATTTCAGTCTCTCCTTGTTTGACAGTGAGACCCGTGGCACCTTCTTTCTGAGCTGATGTGCTCAGAACAGAGGATTTAGAGTTTCATAAAACTAGGTTAAGGAACATTTTCTAAAAGCGAAGATACTCATGCAATTCTCCAAGTAAGGAGGTGTCACTCTGCTGAGCCCTGAACAACAGCAGGAAAAAAAGAGAGCTTAGATGTTCTTTTCATGATGGTTGTCGGGGGTTTCTGAGAAAGGCAAAAACCAGGCTCGTTTGACTAACAGGCCATGTCATGTCTCAGGACCCTGGGACTGTCCACCTGTAAAGGTGTAAGGAAATTGGGAATTTTTACACTGTGTGGGAAAGGCCTCCATGTGAGATGTGTATACAGACAGGAAGGGCAGCTGGAGGGTCAGGGAGCATCGGCTGGAACTGCGACCAGCTTTGCAGACGTGTGAGTGTCCCTCTGTTCCCAGTACATCAGGCCAAGTGCCACAGGAAATGCCATCCAGTGTGGTCAGCGAGGCTCAGAGCCTTTCCAGAATCTGGTTACCGTGATGATAGACCTACAGAGCCTGAGGGCCCTTGGAAACCTGAAGTCTCACCCTGCGACTTTAAGGTTGTGATTTATGATCTGGACACATGGTGTCTAGCATAACATAATTCAGCAAAGTGAGGCAACTCGTCCATGGTCAAACCATCAATCGTTGCCCAAGGTATGACTGCAATCCAGAGCCCATGTGGTGCCGCCAGAGCGTGAAAGTGGTTAGTGATAATGATTCTCCATGTCTGAAGATTGTATTACCATTTAAAATCCATTTAGAGGGCAGCATCCAGCCAGAAGTCACAGAGAAGACACTATTGCTCTTACGGTAATAAGGAGGCCACTCACTCTGAGAGTTGAAATTCCTCTCGAAACAGAGCTTGGACTAGGATCTCCATCACCTGGCTCCCGGTCTGGAGCTAGAGGTCCCACCCCAGATGAAAGGCTGACTCTGAAGGCGTTCATTTTTAGCAGTCAGCTGGTCTGCTTAGATCTCATAAACTACTCTGGGTTATCAGTGCTTCCTGAATTGTTCTCTGAAATCCTGTAATCAGAAGTTTCCATCTGCAGTGAACTTGCTCACGTCAGTGTCCATAGTAGAAACCAATCTACATCCACATCACTGTCATGAACAGCATTGCAAAGGCATCACCCTCTCTTCCCATGCACCGGTTCACTTTGCCTTGGCTTAAGAATTCACAGATGAGGCTGGGTGTGGTGACTGACGCCTGTAATCCCAACACTTTGGGAGGCCGAGGCGGGTGGATCACTTGAGGACAGGAGTTCGAGACCAGCCTGCCCAACGTGGCTAAACTCCATCTCTACTAAAAACACAAAAATTAGCAAGGCATGGTGGTTCATGCCTGTAATTCCAGCTCCTTGGGAGGCTGAGGTACGAGAATTGTTTGAACTCAGGAGGCAGAGGTTGCAGTAAGCCAAGATTGTGCCCCTGCCCTCCAGCCTGGGTGACAGCATGAGGACTGTGTCTCAAAAAAAAAAAAAAATTATCCACAGATCAACATTTTATCTTGCCATAACGGACTCACTGAATTATTAGGACATGCTAATTGCCTCAAGTCAAAGATCCAAGCAACACCACGTTTAAACCCTTTTTCAAGCTAAATCAACACCATGTTTCTACTTAATTCTCAGTACATGTTTTTTTTGTAGAGCTATATGGAAAATTGGTCCTAAGATTCAGGCTTTGAGCTTTTCATGTTTTCCTTATTAAACATCAAAATGAAAGCCTGTCAGGATTGAGAGAGGGGTGCGGGAGAGAAAGAGGTTGTTGGTTCCAGCATTCCACCAATGACTGCGTGGAATAAGACCACTGCTCCCGCAGGGGACCCGTTATGTGCCAAAGCCTGATGCTCAGGGACCAGCAGTGGAGATGAGCACACAGACAATAGGCAGTCACGAGTTTTTAAAACGCAAAATGTAAAGGCCTGGAACTTCTGTCGTAAAGTGAGGAGGGATAGATGCAGCTGATTTGCATAGCCAACCATAACTACCCTGAGCAAAAAGATTTGTGTGACCTGAGTCCAAAAGTCATAAACAGTGACAGGGGCTGCAGGATGACGAGGTGTGGGCTGAATGTCTTCTCCTCTCTCCCTGGCTTTGATAAACAGCCATCCAACCAGTTCCCTGCCTTTGGTCTCTCTTCCTTGAATCCATTTGCACACTCCAGTGAGGATCACTTTCTTCCCACACGACTTCCGCTCTACACTCAGCAGCTGGGAATGGCCCTCCCATGCCTCATCCATCAGACCTGATCCCAACCCAAGGCTGCACGAATATCCCCCGGCATTCTTCAACACTTGACAACTTTGTCACACCTCTGTAGTCACTGGACTGAAATAACCATTAGCTGATCTCCCATAGCATGTCCTCGTGTGGATATGAAGATGATGAAGTGGAACCCTCTGCCTCCAGGGAGATGCAGGCATGCAAACAAACACAGGAACTACAATTTGCCTTGGGAAGAGCTACCACAAAGTGGTGGAGTAGAACCAGGATGTGTGCGGCCTGGAGCTTATGCAACCACAGGTGCCCTCCTGAAGAAAAATGTTACCAAATTATGAAGGTAAATGTGCAGCCCTAAAGCTCAGACTTTACCAGCTTCCTGGACAACCTGGTTCGTTCCATACATATGGGGTCTGCAAGGTGGATGTCTTTGATATCTACCTCTGTCTCCTTACTTTCAATCCAAAGCATTTGGTTCGATATGCTGTACCTTGAATCCCCCCTCCCTATCCAAATCCTACCAACTGGACCTATTTGCCTCAGCTTCTCCATAAATTCCTTCCTGATCGCATGGTTTTCACTTAAGTCCCTCTTAAGTGCCTTGTTGTAGCACTTTTAGTGATCGTGTACCATATACAGCAACTTGTACACTTTGTCAGTTGTTTCCGGTTAGATTTATTTGGCAAATAAATTACAAGTTCCCAGATGTCAGGGCTTTGTTTTATGATCCAGATATAGTGGTGTCTGGCATAATATTGATACACTGCCGATAATTAAATCTTGCTTGAGTCATAGATGGAAGGAATGATTGAACTTGACAATTCTATCCTTTGAAACCAAAGCTTGGTAGCACCAAGGGGCATAATTTTTATTGTGCCTCTGGTCTTACCAGATAAGTCATCTCTGAATATAACTGGCATCCTTCCCAAATTCACCATTTGGACACAAATTCTCCAGAATTACATCTTTGCTTTTGTCATTCTGTATACGCTCCCTGAGTGGTTTCCATTCGTCCCATGTTTTCAACCTGTTCATATGTGTCAAGGACCCTCAAATATGTATTTGTGGCCCAGAACTTTCCCCTGAGCTCCCAGCTTACATATTTAGCTACACTTTTGTGTCTCCATGTCCCCAAGGAGCCTGTACTTAAAATGCACCCACAGCTAAATACAGGAGGGCACTGGTGGGAAAGAAAAAACTGAGGAGACAAATGCAAACCGTGTTCATGTCTACATCCCAGTATTAAATGATAGGCTCCTCGCAGGTAGAAATGAGGCCTGTTCATCTTTATGTGTCCAGCGTGTAACCCAGCCTGGAACAAGGTGGGAATTTAGTACGTCTGAGTGACTGGGTGAACGAGTGATGTCTCTGAGACAGTTCCTATAGTGAATTGCTAAAAATAAATATGGTATTTAGGACAATCACATAAAGTCTTCTTTGGCCATACAGTCTGCCATGTTGCATTCACAAGATGTCTGTGGAGGAGATGCTTACCCAACCCTCCTTGTGTACTTTTCCATACATGCAGGCACAGTGAGCAGAATTCACAGAATCTTCCATCTTCCTACCTGGAAACTACTTTGTGTAGGCGGGACAAGGTGTGCTTGAAGTTGGTCTCACCATCTGCCTCCCTCCCCATCTCCCCCACCCCAGGTGATCTGGGTCTTCTCAGGGCATCTGAATTTGCCTGCCATGGAACAAGTCTGGTGGTCTCTATTTTTCTTAATGAGCGAGCCATCGTTTTTGACAGCACAAATTGCAAAGTGGATGCTTTTGAAGAAGGAACTAATGAATGAAAGAGGGGAAGGAACCCGTCCTTAACCCAGATCTAGCCTTCAACTTAATTTCACTTTATAAGTGAACAACACATTGGTTTGAAAAGTTAAATACTAAGACATCATAGAAATAGGTGTGTTTGGGGGGTGGGCTGATGGGCAGATTGATAGGGAAGATTCAAGGAAAAATATTTTATCAAAACAATGACTCATCTTATATTCAAAGGTCCTTAAATTGTAATATTTTCTTCCAAATCCACGTTAAAATGTTGACAGCTGCTACAGGAATGTGCTTCAAATTCCATTGCGATATTATAATTTTTCCACTTTCGAGCATTCGTTTGTTTTCATTCGTTCTGTTTTTGGCCCTATGCTGGCTGAGAAAACAAGAATGTTCACGTCCTTGTATTGGGCGGCGGGGAGGGGGACGAATTAGAATGGGAATCAAATGTTTGGCGCGAACCACAGAAACGGGGCCAGGAAGAAGAGGTTCTGGTGAAGTGGCTGCAGGTTAGTTCTGCAGGTTAGTTTCCTCCCAGCAGCCAAGGAGCGCCGGAGTTTGGAAACCTGGGGTCTTGGAAATCCGAGGCCTTGGCCTGCGGGCGGGACTGGTGGGATCAGAGCCCGTGGTCTCAAAGCGGGAAGAGCGGAGGCACCGGCTCCACTGCAGGTGGGAGGGTGTCCCGGTGAGGGGTGAGCGCGGGGTCGGGGAGTAGCGGCGGGAAACTGGGCGACGGCCCCGGGGCGTGGGCGGAGACTGACAGAGGCGTGGGCGGCGACAGCTGCAGCTCCGAAGCTCCCAGCGTGGAGTCACGCGCCAGCGCGCGGAGGGGCGTGGGGCGAGCAGAGGGGCGCACGGAGGGGAGCATGGAGGGACGTGGGGCGAGCAGAGGGGCGCACGGAGGGGAGCATGGAGGGACGTGGGGCGAGCAGAGGGGCCCACGGTGGGGAGCATGGAGGGAGTGGGGCGCACGGAGGGATAGCGGGGCCTGGAGCGAGCAGAGGGGTGCACGGAGGGGCGGCTGGGCGTGGGGCGAGCAGAGGGGCGCACGGAGGGGAGCATGGAGAGACGTGGGCGCACAGAGGAGCGGCGGGGCGTGGGACGCGCGGTTCTTCCTCGCGAAGTTGGAGAGGCCTCGGGTCATGGAGCACCCATTGTGCGCCCCGGACGAGGCCTACCCTGGAGGCAGCGGCTCTGAGGGACGCGGGAAGGAGCGGCCTCCTTCCTCAGGGTCCTCGCCTGCACCCGCGGGCTGGCAGATCCAGGGCATCGCTTCTGTCCCAGGGCCCCGGAGGGAGGCGGGAGAAGGCGCACGTGCGCAGGATAAAAAACCAAAACCAAATCCAAATGACAGTCAGTGATGTTTGAAAGTGGGAAAGCCCCCAGTGGAGGACAAAGGGGCCTCTCCCAGCCGCGTCACAGGCCAAATGTCCCTTTCTCCACCAAGAGCCCCCGTTTCCTGACCCACTCCACCTTCGCCATTATTTACCCCAGCCACTTCCCTGACCCTCAAGCTCTTTCAGCTCTATTTACAGGTATATTTAAAGCATTTTGTAAGGTGAGAGGGGAGAGAAGGGGCCCTAAATGGCCTGAGATAGACACTGAGTCAGGCCCCCCTCTGAATCTCCCCCCCATTCACTGGCTGGTCTTTAGTTCATCAAGATGAACTCTCAGGGGTAAAAGAATTGCTGCCTTTCTATGATTCATACCGAGTTCGGGGCCAGAAAGCTGGTGGATGAGGACAGGCTCGAGGAGGAGCCGGGCTGACGGATCTGGGTGGTTGCTCTGGCCGCGTTCCTGGGAACCCCAGAGTGCACACAAGACACCGTCTTCCCGAGCCAGTTCCAGCCTCTGAGGAAGAATCCTCTTATGTATCTCAGGCTTCTTACGGAGGTTAATGAGAAAACGCCTGCGTCCTCACTCCCTGCTATGCAGGCAAAGTCCTGGCAAAATGATGTCTAGTTGCTTAACCATTAAAAAAAAAAACCAAAAAACAAAAAACATCAAACGGCTAAAAACATCTTTTTCTGGGCCGCATCCTCTATCTATACATGCTGGGCCAGAGTGTACGCAGGCAGTTTTCTAAACCACCTCAGAGACACAGTCATGCATCTACTGGAGTCAGTCGACGTGGTTGTGCGCTTTTGTATAAGGCAATCTCTTCATCTTGGGTGTATGAATATGGAAACCCCCTACAGGGAATGACTCCCACATGGGACCCACCCGCCACTGTCTATTCATGTGGCACGTTTGTCCAAGGCTCCCCGTTCTCCATCATGTAGGGCTGGCTGCTCCATCGGGGGTGGGTGACTCGCCCTAGTTTTGCAACCAGATAGGAATGGGGCCTGGCCCTCTCCTAGCCTTGGTAGACCCTGTTTGAGGCTCCCGGTCCACACCTATTTCACACGGTGCTGCGCAGCCTGTGCCCTGTCTCCACAGTTTTGAGCCTTGGGCTCCTTTTCCCTTTGGTGAACTGGCCTCACTCCTGAGATGTGCTGCTCTGGGAGTTTCCTGTGCACGGACTCTCCTATTGCGTTTCTTCAGCTACTTCCTGGCCACGCCACATGGCTCTGCTGAGCCCCCCAGGCTCTTCTTTAGACCTTGCTGGGGTCCCCTTTCAGTGCAGCCAATGTGAGTTGCTCCCCTAATCTCTCGAGAGAACCAGGGACCTTTCTTTTAACAGTGTGAACACAGACGTCAAGGACCTCACGCACTGAGGACAAATCACCCGGAGAACCGGAATCAGCCACTTCAGGTATTGGGTTTCATTTAGTCAATTTGAAAGGCAGGTTGGTCATAAAGTAGCAGGAATCCTTAACATTGAAGCGCTTAACTTGTACCTGTATCATGTGATGTCTTTGCACTCAGTGAGCACATCTGTATGGTACCATAGGCTGTTGTGGGGCCCATTCTCAAATGGCCAGAAACGGGGTAATGTCATATTGTGCAAATTCTCAATCTTCATCACATGGAGTCCTTTTGGACCAGTGTATGATTTTGCTTCTTAAGTCATTTCTCTGTCTACCTGTGAGAGAAAACCTGAGATGGAGAGTTAAGTGGACATTCCTTCAGTGGGTTACTAATTTTTTTTACTTGTGCTTTTGATTCTCTTTTTCAAAGAGAAAAATACTCCACAGTGTTCATAAGTCAAATATACAGATGTGGGCACGCCTGCCTATTTTCCTTTTTAGATACTAGTAGAATGCCCATTGATGGTATCAGGAGATGATGCCTCTGTTGGGATCTTCACTACATTAAATAGAAGGCAATCACTTTTGTTTCCATGTAGCTAAGATGTCAGCTCCTCAATCAACAGATCCAGGGCTCCAGGCATCACTCCTGAGTTCAGCCTTTCTGCCCCACCCACAGCACAGCACACCAGGATTACAACTCGAGCTCCCCACAGGAAAGCAGTGAGGACAGCAGGTTCGTCCTGCAGTAGAAAAGGAAGGTTGAGAGCCTGGGGGCCAGGAGGGCGTGAGGTTAAGTGAGAGTTGTGGCTAATGGAAATGTTGACCATAAATTGGAAAGAAGAAAAGGACAAGTTCAACGTCAACCTCCTGTTTATCTACAGCTTTAGAAACATTTGAAAAGAACATGCTTTAACTCCCACAAGTCCTCTTAGAAATTCAGATTCAAGCTGAAGACGCCAAAGAAATTGGCTTGCCGGCGGTAATGGTTCACCTAACGGAAAGGTCACCACCCTTGGGCTCTGAAAGTCGGCAATGATAACTTTCTCAGTTTGGCCTGAGTTTGATTGTTTTTGGAGTTAGGTACGCCTTGTGCCTGTTTCCATGTGTGTCTATAAAGCTACAGTCTGTTTTCTTCTGCCATGAAATCCAGTGTGCCAGTGTGTGGACAACTGAGAATTTCTGCAAGATAGAGAGGAAGAAGTACACAGTATGAAAAGAAAAGGATTCCTATTTCAGAATCCCTTTGGGAAGCCTTTCAGTGAAGGCACAGGGGTCTTGCTGTGTATAGCTGAATTTCTATGACCTCATGTGCTCTGCTTCTGTTTTCTCTTTCTCCTCCTTCCTTTGGAGTTGCATCGCGGGACTGTTCCAGGCTCCCTTTCTAGTCATGCTTCCCGGGAAAGCCTTCAGAAAGTATTCATCCTCAGATCACCCTGGACAATTTGCTGAGGGTCAGTCCCGAGCGTGGACACAGCTTGCGAGCATGTGATCTTTAATGTGACTAATTATGTATTTAATAGTTGCCAGTCCCTCTGGACCTCCTCCCAGAAGTCACATCCATCTGCTGAACTGGCTCTCTGCTCCCCTGGTTCAACGAGTCAAGGAGTGAAGCGATTCACGCAGACAGCGTGTGATGTCACAGGAGGAGTGGTGGCCAGGGAGCGTGGTGACCTAGGCCCAGCCCCAATTCTGCCCTAACTGGGCAGCTCTAGAGAGGTCTTTTCGATGTCCGGAGCCTCAGCTGTCTTCTCTGGAAAATGCAAAAAGTTAGATGAGATGATCTCTCATTTCCAGCTTGTGATTCTATCCTGTTTTCTCTCTTGCTGGAATTACGCTCTGTGGCGGGTGAGGAATTATCCGTGTCACATCTCATAGCTTACATTTTTTGGTACTTGCTGTTCTGCACAACTCAAACTCACTGGCAGAGCAGAGAGCGTTTAATGTTTACTTGCCAATGGCAATCAAAACGTGAAGCCATCATTTAAATCAGTTGACTTATTCGATGGCATATGCATGGGTCAAAATGGAAAATAACTTTTAATTCCTTTGAAAATGCTCTTCTCAATTAAAATGATAAAGGCTGTGTATTAAAATAGCAGGGTGGAAGTTTTCTCTCATGTGAAGTAAAAGACATCTTTTCTTGCTAATTATTCTTTGACATGTGATAATGTGGACAGTAAATATCATCAGAGCATTCTACATCAAACATTTTGCTCCTGTTGGGCACCATTAAGGAGGTAAATAACTCCTGTCAGTAAATTGTCATGAGTTTGAACACATACAGACTTTTGAAACACATTATTTCAGCCTATGAATTATTTCCTCCAGGACTAAAATGTAAGTGTACACAGCTCAGGTAGCAGAGAACCACGTTCTCTGAGACCCTAGGACCTGTGATGCTAGTGAGAAGATTAAGCTTGTTCTTCCCTGAAGAGGCAGAAACACTGGTGCCCCCCTTTGTCCTCTGCTGTCCTGGACTAAGCTGGGTGCAGCCCTGGCTGCCCTGGCTCTGGTTGTTCCCTGTCCCTGCCCTCTCCAGTAAGTCCTCCTCCCTGCTGAAACTTGACCATGTTACTCTCCTTCAGGGTCAAGTTCAAATCCCCAAGATTTGGAAGCAAGGCTCTTCCTTGCTGGGCTTTGCATCCTCCTCACACTGCTCCTTTGTTTTCCCTCCACTCAGCATGCTTCAGAGCCCTGTGCGGTGTCCTCTGAGGCACCCCTAGTGGCCTGTGCATACCTCCTTCTTGGTGCCTCCCATAGGCATACTGCAAGGATGGCTTGATTGCCCATTTGCCTTTAGCCTGCCAACTCCTGGAGGTGCGTGCCAATGAGTTTTCTGACTGGCCAATGCAGGGTCTCACTCCACTTCTGACTCCAAAAAGCCTAGTGAGTGCTTAGTGAACAAACCTAATGAGTAAAAAATGATGCTTCAGGTTCACTTGTTAACATTTGTAGGAAAAGAAAGTCACACTGCATGGTCCCTTCCCATCCCTCCTAGTGGGTGAAACGCACATGGAAAGCATATTAGCATCAGCCTTGGAACAGGCGGCATCAGGGGTCACAACACAGTGCACAAAGCCAAGACTTGACTATCTTTCCTTGCCTGATAAATTCACTCTGTGCAATGTGACGGAATATGCTGGCGGAACATGCAGAGTGCTTGGCAGGCAGGCCTTCCTCCCAGCTCTTGGGAGGGTCCTCTCTGGGACCAAGGGGCATCCGTCACCACCACCGCCCCAAAGATGAGGATTTCCACATCAACATTTCTGAGACTAAGACTTGGCAAGCCAGGTGGTTCAGGAGAGGTGAACTGGTGTTGATCCCCCGTGAGCTCTCTGTTTCAAGAACACTGCATTCTGGCTGGCGAGAAGAGAGCACCACCCTCGGTCTGCCCTTGCTGTCTAGAGTTGTCCTCCTGCCTAGGCCACTTTCATCTTTGAAGAAAATGTCCAAACTAGAATTCGAGCTGCTGAAGGGTGGGGTGTAGTCACTTTTTGAGTATTCCATGAATGTGGCCTCTCTTCTGCAGGAGAAAACCAGAACTAGGCTCCCCTCCTCACTGGTTCTTCTTCCTCCTGGGTCACCCATGCTCCAGAAGCCTGGCATTCACCCTGCTTAATTCACTTTGCCGTCACATCCTCAGAGCACTCAGCTTCATGGACCAACCGTAACATCCCTGTCCATAATTCCTAACATAGAATTGTACCATGGGCCATGTCCCCAGCCACTTATACTCTCTGCAGGATTCTGCTGGACGGTTGAACATCTCTGGCACCAAACTCCATTCTTCCCTTTCAGTCACGTGGCAGAGGTTCAGCCTGCCCTATGAGCCTCCCCTTCCCCTGCCTTCCTCTCCCTAGGATGCCCTGGTGCTCTGCTCACTAAGTCTCTTCCCTCTGGAAGTTATCTCACCGTAAATCCCTACCCCTTCCCCATTTTTGCTGGGCTTTACCTCGTGGACTCTAATTGCCGTGGGATGGCTGCTGGACTTTCTGCTCAAGTCTGTCTTTCCTAACACCACTTTGGGAACTGCTACTAGATTAATCTTTCTAAGGTGTTTTCTTCATTTAGTATTTTCCATTTTTCTAGTTAAAAAAAGAAAACAGGCCAGATGTGGTGGCTCACACCTGTAATCCCAGCACTTTGGGAGGCTGAGGCTGGCGGATCACAAGGTTGGGAGTTCGAGACCAGCCTGGCCAACATGGTGAAACCCCATCTCTGCTAAAAATACAAAAATTAGCTGGGCGTGGTGGCACGTGCCTGTAGTCCCTGCTACTTGGGAGGCTGAGGCAGGAGAATCGCTTGAATCCAGGAGGCAGAGGTTGCAGTGAACTGAGATTGTGCCATTGCACTCCAGCCTGGGTGACAGAGCAAGACTCCATCTCAAAAAAACAAACACAAAAAGAAACACACACAAAAAAGCACTTCCTAGAAGCTAGTGTCTGAACAGCTTAGACTGGAATTGAAGATACTGATAGTTACATCATCTCTGCAGCCCTCCCTTCCACCTTTCTTCATCAGTCTTCATGCAGGCCAAGCTGGCCTCTCCAGAGTCTCAGGAAATAAGAATTCTGTCCACAGGCCCTTGCCTGGGCTGTGCTCCCCACTCTTCTCCCTTTCCCCTGAATAAACAGCATTATTCTAGAAAGCCCATTCTGCTTCTTACGTCCTTTCTGTCCCTTCCCTGGGCCACTCATTTCTGCTGCTGTCTGCTCCCTGGCCATTTCTATTTCCCATCTTGGTCTTGTACTCTGGGAGGATAAGACAGACTCTGGCCTCCCTGTGAGAAAGTCTGCAGCTGAGCAGTGAGGTAGCGGCTCGCCAACCGGCTCTGATTAGTTCCTGCTCCTGAGGCAGGGAGGGGGGCTCCGTCCTGTCTCAGCTGCTAAGTTTGTTCTGAGTTGAAATGATCCGGTGTATCACTCGCTCACCACTTCCGTTGACTCATTTATTTTAATTTTGTCTTATGCTGACGGTGTGTCTGGTCTCCACAAGCCCGTGTCTACTTTTTATTTTTTATTTTTTTATTTTTTGAGACAGAGCCCTGTCACCCAGGCTGGAGTGTAGTGGTGTGATCTCGGCTCACTGCAATCTCTAGTTCCCGGGTTCAAGCAGTTCTCCTGCCTAGCCTCCCGAGTAGCTGGGATTACAGGCACACGCCACCACGCCCGGTTAATTTTTTATATTTTTAGTAGAGACGGGGTTTCACCATATTCGCCAGGATGGTCTTGATCTTCTGACATCATCGTCTGCCTGCCTTGGCCTCCCAAAGTGTTGGGATTACAGGCGTGAGCCACCCCACCTAGCCAAGCCAGTGTCTTTATAATAAAACGACCTCATGTTCTTTCAGAAAGTAGGACATACGTCACACTCCTGCCATCTTCTTACTTTCTATCCACTCAGATATTGTATTATGTCTTCAGTAGGCACCAAATGAGTATTTTTTAAAGGATAATATTATATTGTCCAGACAAGAATGTTATTTCTAATCTCCAGTTTCAGTGTTTAAACAAAAAATGACTTTTAATAACTTCAGCAAAACTTATCAGTGGTTAAGCAAGGAATGTCAAAGAACCTGGAGGCAAAAAAAAAAAAAAAAAAAAAAAAGTTCTCTCATTAAGTATCTTAAAACTCTAGGTGAATAGGAAAACTGACTTTTTCTTACTGACTGCATAGTCACGGACTACAAGCTTGAAGCCGATCAGTCAGTGGAGCTATTTTAAGAACGGGTAGTGACTTCCTCAAAAGTTTGGAGTTGCTTTGGCAAAGCTTAAGGTAACAGCACCATCATTAATTATGGTGTGATGAAATATAAGTTAGATGTCTAAAATTTTTAAAAGAGAAATGTTTGGAATTTTATATGTTCTCTAGATATTACCACTTATTAAGGTAGAATTTATTGATCACCTAGAGATTCTTTATTTTCGTGTCTACTCTCTAACAACCTACAAAAACGGCAGGTACAATTATCTTCATCATACAAAAAGGAAATTGACCCCGAGAGAGCTTAAGTAACTTCTGTCCTGTAAACTGCGAGTCTGTGGTGTGGGATGGGAATTAGATCAGGTTTTGGGGACTAGAAATCCTGGGCTCATTCCAATATTCTGGAAAGCCACCCCTAAGTTCTAAACCTAGTGGTTTCTGTGTCTGCTTAGAATTTGGAGGAATGCCTTGATGATCGAGTTAATAAAACCATTATTTCACTTAGTGCAAAGTAGCAGTAGGCAGTGCCCTTGGGCGTTCTATAGACACTTGTCCCTTGCTGTTCTCATGTCTGAAGGGAGAAGCTGCGGCTCAGGGAGGTTAAGGAAATGGCTAGCTTAGAGTCGTGATAGACCTTGGTCTAGATGAGCCTTTAGATGTCCTTGCTCTCTAGAGTTGAAAATTTTAAACAGGTGGTGTCTAAAAATAATCTCATGCTAACCTGCTAACCTTATATTTTTGAGGAAGTTTGAATCAGTTCTTAGACTGGCAGAGAGGAAAGACACAGGAAACTCAGAAGGAGCATTTTCTGAGAATCTCATGGGAACCCCACATGTTATGGAGACATGGAGACGTGACCGACTGCTACTGTTGTCTGCAGGTGACCTAGTGAGTTTTCCAAATCAGGTCATAAAGAGGAAAGAAAAACATTGACGATCCTACATCCTAGGCTCCTTCCTGACTTCTGACATCGCTGTTCAGCCCACACTCACAGCAGTGATGTTTTCCTTGAGTATTTGAAGATGACAATGCATCCAAAGACAATCTGTAAACTGTAAGGTAATGTATAAATCTGACCTGTTCATAGCACAACAAACACAGCAAGCAAATAAAGTCCATTAAATATAAGTTTAATTTATTCAGTGGAAAACAACAAAGTTGATTCAAAAGTCGAAGACCTAAGGGAAGATAAATCCAAACTCGATAAAACCTTGATTGATGTTAATCGCAGACCAAAAAAAAAAAAGAGAGAAAAAAATCGTCTGACCGTCATAGACACTCATTGAGATGGGTCACCTACAAGTACTAGAGCCACAATGTTGTGCAAACCTGCATTTTGCAGAGTGTATTTCTTAGGCTATTAATAGGCAGTAGATGAAAAAAGGATTCTTTGGGCAAATGCAGTTTGGAAACAAGGAGTTAACCGAACTGATAGGTTTTGCTGTTGGTGGGATTCTCCGCATCTGTTACCTCAACGTCAGCTGTCATCACTAGAGTAGGGCGGATGTAGCAAACAGATTTGAGTTGACTCAAAGGTGTCAAGGATGTTAGGAAATACATGGTATGTTAATTACCATTTCGAAAGGCAACACATTCTGAATTTGGAAACACATGGGGCCAGGAGGGTTCTGGATATGGGACTGTGTGGACCTGCAGGTGTGGGGATGTGTGATCCAGTGCCGGAAGAAGCTGCGCAGCAAGGCTCCCTGGGTTCTCAGTTTTGTGCTGCTTCGTCAGCACCCGGCTGCTCATATCACTCCACGACTGCACACCCGCCACTGCCCATAACATGGGGCAAAACAATCCCAACCTTGCTCCACACAGGGCCGTTACGAACATCACGTGAAATAAGAGATAAGCAAACCTCCAAAATGATTCATACATTTTTGGAAAATTTTTATCCTAATTATTGGTTTTTTTCTTTCTTTCTCCACTCAGAGAAAGACAAGGAATCATTTACTTTTGATAAATTATTTCATAGCCATTTCCCCCATGACTTCGTATTCTTGAAATTCTGATTCACGAAATATCCATTTAAAAATTCCTAACTCCTTGACATTGTACAATTAAGTAGAACTCAAAATGTACAATTTGTAAGAAACCTCTTTATATAGTCACGTTCCTCAATTTGGTGTTCTTATTTTCTATAATCAGAGGAAGAAACAGAGAAGAGCCAACCCCATCTGGAAAATTATTATAGTCAAATGAACAATAGCCCAGTCTACCACAAAAAGAAAGTGAAAGTCTTCAATTCCCTGGGTTCTCAAGACGTCACTCTGTGGCATATGCCCAGGCGAGCTGTGCATCAGTTCTGTTCCTCTGCTTGTGCCTCAAGAGTCTGGCATCAGATGGTAGTTGACAAACCAAATACTGATTTATCCGCAGATGATCCTTGGCCCCAGAGAGATGAATGAGTCACACAATCAAAGTGGACTCTCTACGTGCATGTATGATTGAAAAGGGAGATGGCAAGTTTAAAAAATGTCTATGATTTTAATTCCGGTTGCCTGTTTAAAGCAATAAACACTGTCAGGGTCAATGTTACTTGCAGAAATAGACAAGCAGGAGAGGCTCTCTTTCGTCATTGCACACACCAGTGCCCTGGGCCCAGCTCCTTAACACTGAATGTGCTCAGTATATATCTGTTGGCTGAATGAGTCAATCAGTTGACAATAGCCCCCAAACCCCACCACTCTTCCCTGCTGTCCCACTACAATGCGCAGAGTTCATTGTGTTTTTCTTCTTGAGGGGGAGGCAGTTTAACTGGGTTTTGAAATATTTTCATGGAAATCCAGGTTTCAGGTTGGGAGAGGTGAAGCATGAACAGTTTAGTTCCTAGTTAACCCATCACTGACACTGTGGTGTAGAAAAAGAGGTCCCAGAGAGAAGAGACAACAAAGTCAACCATGTTGATGGGCTAAGGATGGGTGGAAGGAGAGACATTATGAGTCCTGAGCTACCTGAATACAATCCAAGGACTCAGACATTGTGAAAGGATTCCACTCAGTGAAAGGGCAGAACTGCATGGGGTCGGCGAAGGTGGACAGCCAGTGAAGAAGAGAAAACCTAAAAGAAGGTGCTGAGGTCCTCGCTGTGCGATCTCATCCTTTTCTTTTCTTTTTTTTTTTTTTTTTTCTTCTGGTCTTTTTCCCTACGTGACTTCATGGAGGGAAGTCCTATGATGGCTCTCCAATGCAAAGTTCCATTTCCCTTGGTCATGGACTATTGGAAGTATTTTCACTCTTTTTTAAATAGCTGCTTTCACTAGCCCATTCTGGTCCCTTTTGTGCTGTATTTGGGGGGCAGTTGTGGTCCAGGGTGTGGAAGGGATGGTTCAGGGGAACCTGGGTCCCTGCAGCTGAGTTGCCTCATGACACCACTGTCCCCTTCCTGCCCCTACTCCAGACTCACATTTTCTAAAGCTGCCCATCCCCAGATGATAACCAACTCCTGATAAAGAAACTTGAATAACCATTCAGTTAATTTTTACTGATTGATCATTCACTACATCCTCACTCTGCTAGTTCCCATAAGGGATTCTATTTAAAGGGACTGATGCAGTCTCTGGGCTTATGAAGCCTGATGTCTCTTGAGAGAAAGGCCACAGAGCAGTAGTTAGGAGCACGTGCTCTGGAGCAGGGTCTGGGTTTGCTTGGGTTTGAAAGCCATCAGCTCCCCTTACAGCCAATAAGAATGGGGCCTTGCTTCAGTTTTCTTAATAATGTTATGAGGGTTAAATGATTGAATATCTGGAAAGTTCTTAGAACACTGCCTGGCAAATACTAAGCACTGCATTAAGTGTTTGCTAAATAAATACACATAGTGCAGTCAAATAACAATGAAAGCAGTAGAGTCTAGTGATAAAGCTGAGACTACAGGCCAACATCACCACAGAGTGCCCTGGGGACTCAGACGGTGGAAAGAGGGAGGAAGATGCATCTCATGGCCCTGGGAAAGGGGTTCCGGGGGGAAGGGGCCATAGAGCTTTTTACTGGTGGGAAAGCGCTGGGCATAAGGGGGACAGTGAGGGAGTGCAGGCAGGAAGGAAGCCTCCAAGGGGATGATGGGTGCGGCGCACTTAAGAGCAGGAGTGGCTGGGAGAAGCAATGGGGCCATAGTTAGAATCCTTCCGGGTGCAAATGGTTGGAAACTAACATCACCCAGTGTTAGGGGGAACAAAAGGACTCCCAGAAACCTAGAGGGAAAAGCCAACGACCATGCTCAGGAAGGTCAGAATCATTGGTAATTGGAATGAGGAACTCGGAGCCTCCCACGGTGCCTCTCCATCTCCTGCTCCTGCTGCTCTCTGCTTGCTGGTCACATCTTTCCTCTCCCAGCAGGCCAGAGCCCTTTATGTAGAGGGATTAGGATTACTAGTAGCTCTACATCTCAGTCTGACGGCTTCTGCTACAAAAGAGGGCTATCCTGGGAATAAATGTCCTGGGAAAGACATTCACTGGCCCCATAGGGTCAAGTGTCCATCCCTAGCTTCTACAGCAGCCCTGGCTTGCAGCAAGGGGAGGGCCACAGGGTGAGGGAGGACAGCTCCCAGAAGAAGAGTTGGTTCAGCGCATCCAATTCAGAGACACCCCCCAACATACACCTCCCATGTGATAATCTGAGAGAATGCTGAGTACAAATGGATTGGGTGGTAGAGCATCAGACAGGCAATGTGGTGTACCCCCTATGGTAGGTGTCTTGACATGTTTCTACACCCTAGATGTAGTTAAACTGTAGAATGAGTCAACCCATACATGGATGGCTGGTCCTTGCAACAGAGCCTGGCTCAGTCCCTGCCATGTCGTGTGAGCCGAGCAGGGTGGCAGGGGGAACAGAATTGGGAAACTTTGCCTTTGGAAATAGGATAACTGGATTGTAGCTTTGACTGTCAATGGGTTTAGAAAAACAACAAGCTCTGAACGCCAGTTTCCTGACCTGTAAAACAACATGTGCACTGCTGTTTATCTCACAGGGATTTGGTGGCAAACAAGGTCCTACGCATCCGATTTTAAAGTGTGGTAGAATGTTCATATTTGCGAGATGAAGGGGGAGAGCAAGCCTATCTGACCCTGCCTGCCTCACATCCTAGAAGTGACATGTCCCAGCTATTGATCGTTTGCAAGGCACTGACTGCACATCATACTTCACACACGGTGGCATGTAGCTCTCATAGCTGCTCTCTGAGTGAAGCATGCTGAGTCCCACTGGGTAGGTAGAACGCTCAGCTGTGATGAGGCTGCCCCGGATGTTGAAAGGACACAGACCCTGCTCTCACTGTCCCTCTTGTTTATTGCAAGCTTTCGTCTGCTCGCTCAGCGTCACACACACCCATCTTCATCCCATTCCATCTCCTCCTCCTTATTCACCCACCTTTCCCCACTGACTCCCTTCCCAATAAGAAGTAAAAGGGGAAAGTGATGAGGGAGGCCGAGAAATAGAAGAACAGTGACACTAAACTTAAAAGCAAGGTTGGTTTCCTTTGTGCTAGTGGGTTGGGAACAACAGTGAAATGAAACGCGACTCTGCAGGGAGTTGTAAAGAAAGTCAAAGTCTTTAAATTCAAGCATGCTTCAACCCAGGGGAAGGCTGAGCACACACGAATACTAAAAGCAAAATGCAAGCTGGTTTATGTAGAAAGAAATTCACAAATCCACTAGTTGTGGTTTGCCCTTAGCTCAGAGATGTGGAGAGTCCTATCTAATCAGTTTGCCTGTGGGAAATGGGAGAATGAACTTCAAATACGTAAAATACAAGCAAGAACATTATTTTATGAATGGTTGTCACAGACTCCCAAATGGAGGCGATTTTTGATGAACGCTTCATATGGGTGCCAAAATCTAAAGGGCTTCCAAAGGTGATTGATAAATGTTCTCACGAACTTATTTGCAGCAAACCCATAGAAAATGATGAAAACTTACTTCAAAGTGGTAGATGGAAGAGTATTAAACCCTGCTTACTTCAGCTGTGTTAGACAGTACAGAGCTGGAGTATGTTTAGCAGGTGTTGGGTTTCAAATCAATCTTAACTCTTTAGAAATGATCAATTTCCTAATTTGTTTATTTATAGGTCTGAAATATCAATTCAATGTATATAAAATGTAAGGGGTTGAACATGAAGCTTGAAGTGTGGCTAAAAATCTGTACCTTTCGTTCTGTGCATTTATGAAGCCTCCGTCTTAAGCTTGAATCCTGTGTGCCCACTGGCTGTTGGATCCTGCAGGCATCTCAAACTCAGTATTTCCGAAACCAGTTTTCAAAACCGAGTTCATCTGTGTACCTGCTCCCTCATCTCCTCCCTCACCTGCACGTCCAGCATCCTGAGCCCAGTCAGCACACGTTGGGATAATTTTTGAGTCCTGCTCTCTCCGTCCACACTTCAGCCTCATCCACTGCCGCGACCCCCACCCCGAGTTGCCCAACCCAGTCAGACAGAGCAGGTTGCTCCTCCCCTGGTTTCCGTGGTGTTTGACTGAAACCTTTGCCAAGGCTCTCAGTGTGCTGGATTTCACTGACTTTGCACCACGTACTCCCCACCCGCCCTCCCGCTGTGAACACATATGGGGTCAGGATCTGAAACCTGCTGCAGCGCCTACAACAGTGCCTGCCACACAGTGGGTCTCAAGAAAGCTTTCTTTAAATGAATACATGGATGAATGATAGACTGAAATAATCATATTACTACATTCTTGAATGTTATTCGGCTCTGTTTGTATTTAATAATCAGTGGTTAATATAGAATTTAGTAACACAACTCTTTTTCAAAATCTGTTGTTAAACTCCTTAAACTCAAATTAGTAATATAAAATTTGGGAGGAAATGTTAAAAATAAAATATATTTGAATGCTACAAATTATATTTGCTAACATGTAAGTCTGTTACTACAAATGCAACCATTAAAAGTGACTTAGAAACATGTTTCTGATGCACTAAAAAATAGATAAGAGCCTATGTGATTTGAATCCATTTTTGTATGAAAAAGATACAAATGAATGAACCACACAGATCTACAGCAAAAGGTTCTAACAGAATTATTATCCCTGGTGTAGAACTAAGGGTGGTTTTTATTTTCATTTTTGCTTATTCACATTTCAAAAATCTCCCATAGTTAATATGTATTCATTCCTAAGGAAAAGAAGAATAGGAGTCTTTGTAAGTTTCTCCCCCAGATCAGCAGGATCACTTCAGAAATTCACCTTAAATAGTAATTTCTTTCCTCTCCTTTCTCCTTGTGCTTTCTGAGTTCTATATTTCTCTTCATGATTCCAATAAATGAGTTTTATCATTTAATCTGTAATTAAATGTCAACCTTGAATCTTCCTGGTTTATCCAAGTTTGGGTTTGTAATCAGGCGAAGACAATTCCTGTGGCTTAGCACATCCTAGAAAGAAGCCTGTACTCAGCGTGAGCCCAGGCCCCCCAGCGTCTGGTCCTCCTGCAGGCAGGCAGGGCCTCCTGAAATGCTTCCTATGCACAAGGAACTACCTCACCATGAAGGAAGCTGCAGGACAGACTCCTGAACCTCAGGTATAACCCTCATTCACCAGCCCACGTTTTCAGATGACCTCTCCGTGAAAACATTCTCTCACAGTGGCTACATTTTGTCCAAAGTAATTCCTTTACTAGTCGTAATAGTCACTGCAGTGACACTGGATAGCCTTAAAATTTGGGTAAATATTAAGATCTGGTTATTGGAGGGCATAAATTTAAGACAAGCTATCATAATTTGGAATCAATACACCTTATCATATTATTCCATTAACTTAAATCAAATGAACTGTGCTGTCAGCATTTGAACCTCAGAGACCACTCAAAGATGGCCAAAAGCTATTCATTAAGTGCTAATCAACTTAACCCGATTAAGCCCTAATATATATCATATGTGACCTTGTAAATCTACTCAGGTTTTTGACAATTGGAAAGTAATAGGACTATGTAATTCCCTCAGATATTAGTGCACTCTAAGCCTGCAGCGTAAGGAAATGTTTGACAAGTGGCTTTTGTACAGAACACACTCTGGGAACTAGCTTCTTAGGCAGGGGAAATTAGTGTTGGAAGGAAAATGCTTCATTTCTAACTATGTGTGTTAAAAATTATGACCCAGGAAACAAACCTCAGTCCTCCCATCATTTCTAAAACTTTCACCCAACTTCCAGGAGGCCTATTAAATTAGGAATTTCTACAATAAAGCCGTCTACCCTCAAGGTGATTATAAACGTACTCATATGAAACTTAAGTATTGGCCACATCTAGCAAAACTGCAGTGAGATCATTTGAAAAGTGACTTTTTGTTCCACTAATCCTGTTGTACTGGGTTAATTAGTAACTCACGTGCCAGCGAGCCCTTTGGAAGGTCCTTCCTGTTGATTAGTGCCTCTCTTCCTTTGTCCTGTGCCCCTCCCACTAGAATGTAAGACCCTTTGGAGAGTTCGGGTATTGTTGGTCATTTTGTCACCTGGCTCTTGCACAATGCAAGTCACAAAGTAGATGCTCAATAAATTGTTGAATAAACGGTACCACTGAAAACTATTTTTGAAAATAATCTGATGTTTCATTCAGTCTTTCAGCAACTGGTGAGTGAGTGAACCATCCGGAATATCTGGTTTTTGGTTTCTTTTCCTACTGTGGGAATCTCAGATGACTGGCATTGTCCTTCCTCCACTGACAACAGGACCTATAGACCGCCTTTCGTCAGCCTCCCCACCACCCCACTGCAGGCAGGCCTGGAGTCTGCAGTGAGTATGTTCAGAGAGGCAGAAGGATACCTGGAATGAAGACACGCACTTCCCTTTCCATTGCAGAAACCACAGGAGAACAAACAAAAGAAACTCATAAAAAACTGGGGAAGGCTCTTGCCATGTTTATTCATTTGCTTTCAGAAAAATCAAACAGAGCTCAGCTTTACACCTTCTAAGTGAAGTATTTAGCCTGGCACAAATCGTTGGCAGCTCAGTAGGAACACCTATTTAGAAGAGATAGTAAGTGCTCAATAAATACTTGAAAGAGCATGCGAAGTTGTCAATTTAGACAGCTTAATTTATAACCTGTCTTACAAACTCATAACACATCTCCCTATCTTTCTCTCTCTTCCTCAGAAACATACATTGCACGTTGATAAAGTAATGAAATAGTGCAGGGACCAGGGCTGCAGTGGGGCAGTGGTTGCCCATAGCTAATACTGTTTGGCAAATAGAAGACAGTGGCTGCCACCTGCTCAATCGGAAGGACATGGAGCAGCAGCCACTGAGCAGAGATGAAGAAGCCGCGGCTTTGCACAGTGGATGCTGGCCTGGATTCAGAACTCCAGCTGATGGTGCTGAAAGAGTGTAGACGTAACCTCAAAACCCTCATACTCTGCTTCCCTCAATGCCTCTTGACAACCTGACCTTTCCTTCCCTTTCCCCCTTCAGAACAAAAACTGAAAATCATGATCATGACAACAGAGTAAGACAATGAAATCACTTCAGTGATGAGGCATTTGATATTTTAATTACTGATAATTATGATACTGCAGAAGAATATAAGAGATGTCATTTATTTAAATGTAGGAGAAAAGTTTAAACGATACGCCTGTGTTCAACTTGTTTATAATAATTATCATTATTTTTTCAGGCAGAGTCTTGCTCTGTCGTCCAGGCTGGAGTGCAGTGGTGTGATCTTGGCTCACTGCAACCTCTGCCTCCTGGGTTCAAGCAATTCTCCTGTCTCAGCCTCCCGAGTAGCTGGCACTGCAGGTGTGCACCAAGATGCCCGGGTGTGTTTTGTGGGTTGTTTTTTTGTTTTGTTTTGTATTTTTAGTAGAGACAGGGTTTCACCATGTTGGCCAGGCTCGTCTCAAACTCCTGGACTCAAGTGATCTGCCCATCTCAGCCGCCCAAAGTGCTGGGAGGATTACAGGTGTGAACCACCATGCTCGGCATTGTCTATCATTTTTTGATAGACTCATAGTTAGCTGAATTGAGTGAGGTGCCAGTTTTTTTTTCCCTGCCTTGTAATTAGAAGTGGTTACATTCCTGTTCTGAAGGATGAGAAGGATGAGTCGTGGCATTGTCAGCTCTGAAACAAGATGAACTCAGAAAGGGCAACTTGAAGACTGACAGTGTTCTGGGTTTGAAGTTTCTGAACTTGTGAACACTTTTCCTGTTAATTTCACACCTACAAACTTAAATACAGTTGTGTGTTGCTTAGCAATGGGGACGTGCTCTGAGAAATGTGTCCTTAGGCGGTTGTATCCTTGTGCAAACATAACAGAGTGCATTTACACACACCTGGATGGCACAGCCCAACACACACCTGGATGGCACAGCCCAACACACACCTGGATGGCACAGCCCAACACAAACCTGGGCTGCATGGTGTAGCCCATTGCACCTAGGCTGCAAACCTAGGAGCTAAATACTGTTCCAAATACTGTAGGCAGTAGTAACACAATGATATTTGTGTATCTAAACATAGAAAAGGTATAGTAAAAACAGTATAAACTTAAAAAAAAAAAAAGTGCACCGGTACAAGACACACTTACCACGAATGGAGTAAGCTGCTCTGGGTGAATGATGAGTGAGTGGTGAGTGAGGGTGAAGGCCTTGGACATGGCTGTGCACTACTGTGGACTTTCTCAACACTATACACTTAGGCTGCAAGAAACTTGAAATATTTCTTTCTTCAATAAGAAAAGCTAAACTTAGCTTACTGTGTAACTTTTTAACTTTATAATTTTTTTAACCTTTGGGTCCTTGTCCAAAAGGGTCCAAACACCTAGCTTAAAATACAAACATGTTGTACAGTTGTACAAAAATATTTTCTTTCTTTATATTCTTACTCTCTAAGCTTTTTCTCTATTTGTAAATATTTTTGTTAAAAACTAAGACACACACTCACATTAGCTTAGGCCTACACAGGGTCAGGATGATCCATATCACTGTCCCCCACCTCCACCTCTTGTCCCACTGGAAGGTCTTCAGGGACAATGACACACATGGAGCTGTCATCTCCTGTGACAGTTATGCATTCTTCTGGATACCTCCTGGGGCTGCTTTATAGTTATCTTTATATATATATATGAACTTTAATTATAAATATATATAAATATATGTATACTTTATATATCCTATATATATATATGTATGTAGAAGGAGTACCCACTAACAATAAAAGTATAGTAATTACAAATCAGTAACAGAGTCATTTGTTGTCATTATCAAGTATTATGCATTGTATAGAATGAGATGTGCTGGCATCACAGTCGGTTTGTTTACACCAGTATCACTACAAACACATGAGTAATACATTGCACTGTGACATTAAGAAGACTACGACGTCACTGGGTGATAGGAGTTTTCCAGCCCCATAATCATCTTATGGGACCGCTGTCATATATGCAATCTGTCATTGAACAAAATGTCATTGTGTGACATGTGACGGTATTTATGCTTTAAATATGTATGTATTTCAAAAAGTCCCAATTCACAGAAGGCAATACTTTTTACTGCTACATAAAAAGGTGTCATTGGTTTGCCTAGTTTAAAAGTCCCAAAGGCGCCAGGAGCAGTGGCTCACACCTGTAATCCCAGCACTTTGGGAGGCGGAGGCAGGCAGATCACGAGGTCAGGAGATCGAGACCATCCTGGCTAACACAGTGAAACCCTGTCTCCACTAAACATACAAAAAACTAGCCAGGCGTGGTGGCGAGCGCCTGTAGTCCCAGCTACTCGGGAGGCTGAGGCAGGAGAATGGTGTGAACCCGGGAGGCGGAGCTTGCAGTGAGGTGAGATCATGCCACTGCACTCCAGCCTGGGCAACAGAGCGAGACTCACTCTGAACAAATAAATAAATAAATAAATAAATAAATAAATAAATAAATAAAAGTCCCAAAGGTTTTGAATTCAGACATGCATGAGTGGAATCTGTGATTCTATTGCTTAAATGCTTTGTGACCCTTACAAAGTTATTTAATGTCCTGGTGACCCAATCAAATGCCTCCTCCATGGAAGTAGGGATGTGTCATGAGACATCATTCAGAGAGTGCCTGGCACATAGTAGATGTTTGTAAGTCACAGCTGTCTTCACCTATAATAGATTATACTCATTAAAACTTGTATTCACTGAAACTTCTTAATAGCCATTCAGTTTTCAAAAAATTATCACGTTTAAATTTGATAAAGATGAAACAAAACAAAAATTCAACAAAAAGTCCCATCCCCAAATATCAGATAGCATGTTGAAATTTTCAGTGAGTTGTGAGTGGGGTAATACGGACTCAAGAACTTTTGAGCAACAACTATATAACTGCTACGTAACTCATACACTACAAATGGATTTTACTCATAACCTATGTGTACCTCACCATGGTCTTCTTTGTCAGGTGAATGCTTATTCATCTAATCTATCAAACGTTTGTGATCCCAATGAGGCAGAAGTCACTTTATTTCCATTTTCACCTCAGAACAAAGAATGTGCTGTTATGTGTGCTTGCAGGTGACAACCTGGCTCACAGACCTTTGTTAACATGGCAGCATCACCAAGGTGGTTGGTGCCATCTTGGTGTCTCTTAGAAAAAGTTTTTGGCAGCTTCATGTCATGGTTTTCTTTCAGGACAATCTATTGTATATTTCTTATGGGAAAAAAAAATTTTAATTTTCTTCTCATCCACTGACTCTTTTGAACACTTGCATTGTATTTGAAAGGGGGACATCTGTTAAAGGGTTTGGGGTGAGCTCCTGTTCTTGATGTGAGCAGGGCTCTGCCTTGCTCAAACTTCCTCGCACAAGCCCAGGGGTGTGTCTGGATGAGGAAGCCGAGGCCTGTGGTGGCCAAGTGGGTCTTTTTCATTCCTCATGGCAAAGTGGTTTTTAATTGCACCACGAAGGATTGAGTGATCTGAGGGCCTCATTAAGTCATCACTCACGCTAGCAGGCCTCAAGCTGTGTGGTCCCCAAACCCCGATTTAGATCCACTGAAATACTGCCCAGCCCTGCTGCGGTTCCTTGACATTTGAGGAAGGAAATCCTAATGCTGAGTGTCCTCCAGCCCGTCCCTTGTGCTGAGTCTACAAAAGGCTCCCGCTGGGCTCCTCCAGCCATCTGGGCGGCCACAAGACAAAGACCAACAAAAGCCAACTGCCCGAAGGTTGGCCGGAGGCCCTGCGAAAGAGAGCAAGACTGCAGTTACCCAGCTTCCAAAGAGGTTGGTGCCTGACTCCGGTCATGGCTCCTGTGCCTTGGGAGCCTCCCCTGGGAGTTATCTGTCCTTCTGCAGTGGGAGAGCCTGAACCTGCCTCCATCCCACAGCCTATGTGAATCCTCAACCCAAAACTTCCAAGCAGCATCAGCCACTCCCAACTTTCTTTCCATCACTGCTTACCTGACTTCACCATTTTCTTATGAGGACCTTCCCTATAAATTAATGATAATGAGAAACTCCTTTTTTTTCCCTCGAAAGTCCTAAAATATTACAGTCATAATTTTGATTAGTCATAGTTTCAAAAGAAAAAGAAGCATTCCAAAAAGTCTTCTCAAGCTCCTGAGACACCTCCTGCGACCTCAGTTCCAGTTCTTTATCATGCCAGGACGGCAGAACAGCTTTCTGTGTCCCAGCCTCAGCTTGGACACTTCCTGTTTTTCTCCTAACCTTGGCTGTGGGATTGTATTTCTTGATCACAGAGTTGACACAATGTCCTTGCCTTTTATTTTCCTCAATAAATCTCATCCCTGTAGACTCCAGGTGACCTGGGCCCGTAACTGAGTATAGTGGCAGGATGGCCACAATGTCCCTCTGTCCCCATGTCCCTCTGTCTTCATGTCCCTCTGTCCCTGCATCCTTCTGTCCCCATGTTCCTGTGTCCCCGTGTCCCTCTGTCCTGTGTCCCTCTGTCCCTGCATCCCTCTGTCCTCATGCCCCTCGTGTCCCCATGTCCCTCTGTCCTAGTGTCCCTCTGCCCTTCCATTTCTTTGTCCCTGTGTCCCTCTGTCCCCACATCCCTCTGTCCCTATGTCCCTCTGTCCCAGTGTCCGTCTGTCCCTGTGTTCCTCTGTCCTGGTCTCTCCCACGCTCCCACCACACCCCCAGGTATGTACCCACAGCCCAGTCCTCGTGGTTCTGCTGGAGCCATGGGGGTGGTGCAGGGAAGGCTGAGGGCACCCCTATGTGTCTGAGCAGGGTCTCTGCTGACCAGAGGCACAGTGGGAGTGGGCGTGTGGCTCTCAGGTGCATCTGTCGTCCAACTTGGCAAAAGGAGCCGATATCATGGAGATGTGCGGTTGGGAGGGGGGACACACAGGGGAGGCTAGGGGGCCACGGAGGAGGGACGGGAGGGGTGCCGGGGACACAGAGGGACAGGAGGTGGCACTGAGGGGCATAGAGAGAGAGAGGACAAAGCGGGTCACCGGGTTGGTGCAGGTGGTGTTTGGTTACATGAAGAAGTTCTTTAGTGGTGATTTCTGAGATTTTGGTGCACCCGTCACCCAAGCAGTACACACTTCACCCAGTGTGTTGTCTTGTATCTCTGGCCCCCTCCTGCATTTTCCTCTGAGTCCCCAAAGTACATTATATCATTCTCATGCCTTTGCATCCTCATAGCTTAGCTCCCACATGTGAATGAGAACATATGATGTTTGGTTTTCCATTCCTGAGTTATTTCACTTAGAATAATGGTCTCCAGTTGCATCCAGCAAGAAAAACTGACTCTTCATTAACTGCTGGCATCACGGAATCTGTTCTAGACTAGCACAGGAAGAGTAAATGTCATCTCAATGATGCTCAGACCAGGAGCCTCCTCTTGGATTACTCCTTTGCAGAAGAAAAATGATCAAAATGAGTACCAAGGCGTGGAACCCTAACAAGAGAGAAATAACGTGAGCTAGAGAGAAGGGTTGTTTCTAAGGCATAGTTCTTTGTTAGTAACAATGTAATTAGAAGTGTGAATTATTCCTGAATATACGAAACACCTACTGTTATAGGCTAGACCAGCAGTAGGTGTGAAATATATACATAAATAGAGTAAACTTCTTGCTGAGAAGAATGTCAAGGTCCAGGGGATGAAAAGTATTCGATGCCAATTTGAGAAAAAGCTAGGTCTGAAAAATGGTTGTATTTATCTAGGGGTGTTGGGATAGAAGTGTAAGTAAGTTTAAACAAAAGCAAAATTTAGGTAATGACATAGACATAGACATACACATACAATATAGGTGTACCTACATAAACACATGGACTTAGAGATGTGTTTATTCATGTGTATTCGTATATATGCATGAACTCTGAACAGTAGATGTTAGTATTCCCATTTATGAAGAGATTGAAGTTCTGAGGAATGAGGTAAAATTCACAAGGTTGCACAGGTGGATAAGCTGCAGTTTGAAAATTCGATCACAGTCTCCTTAAAGCTGTTCTTTTTTGAGGAGATCTTGCTGAAGCCTGAACTGAAACACAAGCAGCTGTCACCAGCATCCCGAGGGAAGCAGAGCCCACTGCGGGCAGTGGGAGATCCTGTGCCCCTCACCCTCAATGCCCCATCAGAGTTCTGTTCTCTTCCTGCCCTCAAACCTCTCCTGACTTGTTCTTGCCTGGCATTTATTTCACAAAGAAGAAACCTTTCAGCATGCAAGACGAACAAAGGCTAATTTAAGGTAACACAGCAGCGTTAATGAACTCAAGCTAGTTAATCAGTAAAGTATTGTAACAAATAGCATCTATCTTAGATCCCGCCTCCGTTCCACTTTGATTGGGCTGGTACTGGTCAGGGGTCACCCTGCAGATGAAGTATTGGGGTCCCCACCAAAAGAGAAAAGGTACAGAATGAGAAGACAGAGGGTAAAAAACCGCCCCAGCTTCATTCCCAGGCTGCTGGGGCGCTCCAAGTGTCCTTTTGATAGTGGCAGGCCCTAAGGATGCTCTCCAGTGCATCAGAGCCCATGCGCAGGCCACTCTGCCTCCCTGATGTCGCTGCTCCCCCAGTGGAGCTGCCCTGGGCACAGCTGCTGGATTTTCGGGTGCCCAGTGCTGAGTCTTCCCCTATCTGTCCCTGGTAACCATTGAGGGGTTCATGATCTCATCAGACATGCAGTCCCACTCTAAGGCAAGCACAGTGCCACGGGATGCACAGTTAGAACCTTAAAATATTCTGTAATTCAATCTCTATGGAAACAATACTGGTAAATCAACCTTAATTGGTTCCGGCGACAACCCTGAGAAGCATTCACAGATTCCCCTCCACGAGAATGTCCTAAGAGGAAGCACCCGTCCTGGGGAGGAGCACCTTTTCGCCACCAGGAACTGGACATGTGAAATGTGGTGCCTAAAGTCAGATACCTACACATGCTGCAGCCACCACTCAGTACATGTGTGAGGGTAAATGGCACTCCATCCCAGCAAAAGTGATCGAAAGTCTTGATAAACTGCCAGTCCCATCTAATGGAGAGATCCTACTCTCAAGTTTCCAATCGCTTACTTTTCCACAACGCTTCCTCCACCGGCTGACCTGAGCCCTCTCCTGCTGGTATCTGCCATGGAGGAGATGTTTCTCTAGTAAATGAAAGACGTCCCTTATCAGACATGGCTGGGCTCTCCCCAACCTCTCAGCAGCAGTCTCGCAGGAGGCCGGCGCCTAACACCAAGGTTGCCAGGCAACAGTGTCAGAAGAAAGGTGAGCTGTACTACGTCAGCAGGCACCCACACTCAGGGAAGAAGTGTGCAACACAGACAACTGTACACAGGCGAAGTTAAATTTAGGGTCTGTGTCTGTGGCAGTGGCAATAAACTGAAACTTCAGATAACCCCTCAAATATTCTGGAAATCTTATTGAACAAATGAGTATCAACATGAAGACATGAAGATTCAGTATCTTGCAAGCAATTCTGGGGTCAAAAATGCTGTTTCAAGGTTGGAGGTGAAAAGTAAAACTTATTGACGAGCTATAATGAAAATAGAAGAATTGGTCTGTCTTACTGCTTGTATCATTTTCTCCATGAAGTGCCTAGGGGAGGCCTCACAAAGGCGCCTCTGTCCCGCGCCATCTCCAGACAGGCGCTCAGCTACCACCCACCACCTTCCTTTGCGTGGGAGCTGCACTCCCTAAACACTGGAGAAACAAGCCAAATAGTGACAGTCCTCCTCAATCAATGATGTACTAATATTCTCCTCTAGAATACAAAGCCAGGCTTTCTGGTCCCTTCCGAAATAACTCGAATGGCTTCCAGCCTCGGCCTCCATAGGAGGATCTCGGGGGGATCTTAGGTGGATTTTAGATTATGGCCTTGCCACATGCTCAGGAGTGGCGAGCAACCTGCCCTCCAGCTCCCGCGGGAGCAGTGCGCACACTGGGAGTTACCCACAAGACAAGACACTGAAATGCTGCATCTTAGGAAGTGAGACCAGGGCCTCCAGGTCCTGTTTGTGTTTATGTCTTGTCCTTCCATGGATTATGAAGGGGAGATATTCTGTCTCCTTTGTGAAGGGACAATCTGAGCATCTGACACCCCTATAAGCAAATAAATGCAGAGGTAATTAAACTTCAATTCTGCCCCATTTCTTGTGCCAATAACACACATTCTTTCAGAGTTAAACTGATACGAATGGATAATTCCAACGAAATCCAAAAGCTGATTTTAAAGGTGTTCGAGCTTTAACACTCATGATTGCATCAGACCTAAACAACCAACTCTAAACTTTGAGGAGTCAGAGGAAAGCGTTTTCACTTTTCTCCAAAAAACCCCCAGGAGCCAATGATCCTACTGGGAACCACATGACATTTTATCTACATAAGATAGCCTAAAATACCGTTTAAACAGATTCCTGTCTCTCAACAAAGTCGCCCCTCCCTTCTGGTGAGAAAGGATTGCCAGACCAGACACGGTGGCTCAGCCTGTAATCCCAGCACTTTGAGAGGCCGAGACGGGGGGATCACGAGGACAGGAGATGGAGACCATCCTGGCTAACACGGTGAAACCCCGTCTCTACTAAAAAATACAAAAACTAGCCGGGCGAGGTGGCAGGCGCCTGTAGTCCCAGCTACTTGGGAGGCTGAGGCAGGAGAATGGCATGAACCCGGGAGGCGGAGCTTGCAGTGAGCAGAGATCCGGCCACTGCACTCCAGCCTGGGTGACAGAGCAAGACTCCGTCTCAAAAAAAAAAAAGAAAGAAAGAATTGCCCAGGATAAGAATTCACACTAAAATTTCCTTTTCATATTTTACAACTTTCTGTATTCTCAAAAATTTCAGGAATCATTTTATTTTATTTTATTTTATGTATTATTATTTGAGATGGAGTCTGGCTCTGTCGCCCAGGCTGGAGTGCAGTGGCGTGATCTCAGCTCACTGCAAGCTCCACCTCCTGGGTTCACGCCATTCTCCTGCCTCAGTCTCCTGAGTAGCTGGGACTACAGGTGCCCGCCACCTCGCCCGGGTAGTTTTTGTATTTTTAGTAGAGACGGGGTTTCACCGTGTTAGCCAGGATGGTCTCGATCTCCTGACCTAATGATCCGCCCGCCTCCGCCTCCGCCTCCCAAAGTGCTGGGATTACAGGCGTGAGCCACCGTGCCCGGTTGCAGGAATCATTTTCTTAGTAAAGGACTCCACCCTCCCTCCACCTTTTTTATACTGTTTTCTTGGATACTTATTAACACTTCATAATCTGCCTTTCTTTTGTGCTTCTCAATTCTCCTCCTTACCTCTTCTACTTTTCGAGACGTCCTATTGTTTTGTTTTTGTGTTTTTACTTAAAGACAAACGCAAACAAACAAAAAACAGAAACCTCCAGGAAGTCAGAAGAGACATCAAAGGACTATTACCATGAGACATCATGGAACTTACGCAAGTGAATGTATTTTTCAGTATCTTCAACTTACCCCCTAGGAAAGTCTCTAAAATTTTGTTTTAGAATATACGTGTATATATATGAATATTTTATATATAACATATATGTATGTTTGAAGTCCAAATGGAAAATACTTAGTTCCTGTCACAGGCAACAGCAACTTCCTCGGTTGGACGTGGAAGTGGTGGTGGGAGGTGGAGAGGAACGTTCTGGAGGAAGGAATGAAACAGTCGCTCTCATTCAACCTCTTAATTTGACCAAAGAGGAAACGTTGACTCCCAGAGGTTAACTACCTTGTCCAAGTTTATAAAGTAGATTATTTATGGAGCTGGACTTAGAATCCTGATTTAAAAAAAAAAAAAATGGTTTGTGTTTTTCTTTTACTTAGGATTTTTGGAAGTACATTGAGTGGGGACCTCATTTTAGACAGAATGGGAGCACGTTTGTCAGAGGGCACCCCTGCCTCCCCCGCACCCCTGGCTCCTCAGCCCACCCCAGGATCCGGGTCCCGAGCCCCGTTGCCTTCTTCGTGGCCCTGAACAACCCGCGATCTCCACGTTCCCACCCACTCTTCATCAAAGCCGTTTCCCCAGTGTGGATGAGCCCAGCCAGGAAACAAGAACAAAGTTTTAAAAATGTCACTGGCAATGACTGATATGCTTAATTCTGGTTAAGGCGGGAAGTTTACATTTCCAGAGGCTTTTCTGGGTTTGACAGAGTTTAGTTGGCAGAATGTGTTGGAGACATTTTATGGTGAGAAAACACGGTCTTTACCCCCCACGTATTCTAGGTTAACCCCTCCCTGCAGAATTTAAATTCACAATACGAGGTTGGCGAGGACTCTTTCAGAAGGCGCGATCCCAGCCCTGCCTGGTCCATGTCTAGTGTCAGAGTGAGGGTCCCATGTACCCATCACCTGTGCGAGCTATTCTGAGCTGGAAAATTAATTAACACCATCAAGAATCATAACCGATATGAATAAGCTGTTCGTTCTGATTTTTACAGTCCTCTATCATCTTTATTCTGTTTGGTTACAGGATTTTCAGTTTATAAAATGACATTCACGGATGTCCTTGTGGCTTCCCTTCTCAGGGCATCAGGGAATGAAATTCAAGTGATCTTTGAAAGAAACACAGGAGATTTTTCCTCCTTATTGTGTGGGGTTCAGAGGGCCTTGACGAGGAGTGAGAGGCAATTTGTCCAGTCTCCATTATGATTCCCCAGCCTGGATAAACTGTAATATTCAAACGTGAACACATTTATCTTCATTAAGTCCCCACTGTTCTAGGTGTAGTGAGGTGGGAAGGCTAATCTCATACGCTGGGTGGGAAATATGGAGAGGACGCAGAGGCGGCGCCTGCCCTTCGCAGGCGTAGGAGACAATGGACCCTTCCAGGGCCTCAGGCAAACAGCTTCTCCCAGGTGCTGGATTCAGCAAGAAGCAACACCACCTGTGCATGGCCCAGGGCGTAGCAGGCAGCCAGCTCAGTGGGCTGCAGGCACAGGCAGTGCCCCACACCCCATCAAGCAGTTCCTTTAGCACGAGGGGGGTGCAAGTGCCTGGAGGGAATAGCTGCTCTGCCAAGCAGTCTGAGCACAGCCAGGGGCAGCAATTCCTCTTGACTAGAGATGTTCTTGCCCCATTTCATCATGCACACCTGGATTGGCAACGGCAGGAAAGACCAGCCCGGGGAAGGTTTTGACTTCCATTCCAGGTAAGAGTTGGTGAAGATCAGGTAGGAAAGGTGCAGGCGTGAGACGAAGGTGGTCCCAAACCAGGAGCTGAAGTCACGTGGAAGAAATGCCATCAGCCAAAAGGTCAAGCCGGGACCTGATTTCAATGTCTTCCTGCTAAGATCAGGTAATTCACTGCAGTTTGCCTGGCAGACAATCTTTGGATACCTAGTCATGAGAGTGCCCCCAGCAGCGCGTATCTGAAGCCCAGCCTTGAAAGGGACTGGAGAGGACAATTTAGTCACTGGAGTGACTGAACAGATAAGGAATAAGTGCTTTGTCCCACTTGCGAGGGGCTCACGGAGGGTGAGCTGGAAGGAGCTTAGGGACTTCAGGTGTAGGTATGGCAACACCCAGGACCACACAGAGCCCTCCCCGGTCACCCAGGCAGAACACCTGCCCTGCAGACTCCTCAACCAGCTGGGGCCAGGTACCCAGGTGACACTCAGGTCCAGAAATGCAGTGGGACTCACCGATGTTGGGTAGACTAACAATCACTGTTAGTGTATTGCCAGGAGTGGAAGCCACACTTTCCAAACTGGCAGTCACAGCCCTTTCTACTCTCCACAGCACCTCTGAAGCAACCACAGAGGAGAAATCTAAGTCTGTGCAGCCTGGGAGGAACACTGGCTAGTGGCCAGGTGGCTGAGCTGGTGCCCGTGTTTTGCATCCTTCCTGCCTGGGAGGGGGTGAGATGATCAGAGCCCAGGTGTGTTCAGTTTAGTGGAACAAACATTTTGAATGGTGAAGAGCAGCAGGGACTTGGAAGGCACAGATCTGGAATCCCAGCTCAACTTCTTTTCACAGACCACAAGACCGAGAGCAAGTATTTGCCTCTCTCTGCCACAGAACTCCTCCTCAGCACAATAGCCCCCTCCCCTACTCAGCACCATGCGGCTGGTCTTGGCTCTGTCCTGGAGGCAGCGACTCCAGGTGAACGAGAGTGGCTGCCATCCAGAGACTCACATCTAGACAGAGAGACAGAGAGTCAACAGGGGATGTTTGAAAAGTGGCCAGGCGTCATGCCAGCTGGCAGGGAAGGGGAGCCCACGTGGAGCCATGATAAGTACCAGTTCCTACAGCAGAGCTGGGGATGCAGAAGTGAGAAGAGTTAGCTTCCTTCGGCTCAGTGCACGGGCAGGGTTAGAAGCCAGGGCTCCAAGTGGAAAGGCCCAGCCAGGGCTTGGGAACTCAGGAGCCAGAAGTGTCAACAGAGGCTGACCGAGTCAGAGTCCGGCCTTTTGGAGCACTTGTGGGCTGCAGATGTCATTCAGGAGGACGCAGTGCACAGAGGGCAGTCAGCAAGGATGCAGTGCAGAGACAGAGGTGGAGAAGGGCCATCCTCGGATGTGTCAGAAACTCTGCAGGTCATCACAAGGCTGGATCCTAATGGGCGACTCCCATACCACCAGCCCCAGAGACCTACAATCTATGATATTTTAACAATGATAAAATTGAGCCTTTAAAACAAATTTACTTTTCTTTGCTCCTGCCTCACGTTCTCACTCAAATGTCTTGGGATATTCCTTTATAAGGACGGGCTTTGGCAGATGTGCCAACCCAGGCTGCCCTGGATCCATTCCGCTGGTCACCGTCCAACAATTTTCCTTTATATCCTGATCTTTCTCCCTCAGGCCACTGGCATCCAGGGTTCATTCTGCTCCTGCAGCCAAGGCAAGGTTAGCACTGCTGTGCCTCCTGTGCTCACTGGCTCTGCTGCACGAGCTGCCTTCCTGCCCGCTGGTCTAAACTCATGGATGACCACAGAGCCCCAGGAAAGCCTCCTTGTAGGATTGGGGCTGATGTCTCACAGCCCTTCCAGGGAGGGCTTTGCAGATGGGGTAGTTTCTTTATACCCCATTTCTTGGGCTGGTGTGAGAGGACCCTGCAGGGCTAAGAGACTGGAGCTCCTGCCAATGCACCTGGAGAACAGGGAGCCCCCTGGAGCTGGGCTGCCAGCTCAGAACGGCCTTGGCACAGCCAGCAGTGTACAGGAGGAGGGGGAGCATTTCCCAGGGCAGGGCCAGGCTGAGCAGGACCCCGGAAAGGCAGAACCAGGCAGAGAAAGTTGAGTCATGAGAAATGATCATTTTTGTAGGTAGAAAATCATCCAGTGTTAGCAGTTTGCTCTCGTTCAGCCTCACGCCAGGCTGTCTCCCACGTCTGGACAAGCTGCTGTCTCCCAGCTGGACTTACCTTCTTCTGAAGCATGGCCTTCTATCGGGGACAACGTGAATCTTGTCGCAGTGCTCAAACCTTTTGCCCAATCTAAAACGCTTTCCCTGTTTTCTCTGCCTGTCCAAAGCCTCCGTCTTCGGAGCTGGCGGGAGCCAAGTTTCCTGGTGAGCTGTGGGTGCTCTGTGCTTGCTGTCATTGTGACAGGTTAGAAGCAAGACTCAGAGTGGACGGCAGATTGTCTAAGGCTACACCAGGCCTCTTCCTACGATGTCACAACCCTACACACAGGTCTCATTGAACAAATGACTATTTTCTGAAACATTTGAGGTTACTTCTACCTCTCTTCCGAGTGACAAGAGTCTAGCACCCACTACGTTTGTTTTGAAAAGTTCTGACCGGCGCACGTCGGCACAGCCCCTCTTAGGGGCCGTTCTGAGCTGCTGACACCATGGGGCAAGCCCTTCAGCCTCCATGACTATCTGCGGATACTCTAGTTATCAGGCAGCTCTTCTATTCTAAACAACGTGCTCTTTCTGCTTCTGATTAAGTCTTACAATATTGATTATCTTATAATTAATCGTATGCTAGCACTAATCTATGTACCAGATTGTCTTCCAGATGGGTCATTGAGAGAATCCTGCCTCGGGGCAGTGACCTCTGCGGTCAGTGATATCCGGGACCCAAGCTGAGAAATGACAGGTTCAGATTGGCTTCGCCCTCAAGGGCACACTGTCCTCTTAGAGCTGAAAGTTGGGGGTCAGAGGGGGAAGAGGAAAACTCACCTCCCAGGGTACCTCTAATTCCCCCAAAGCTTAGGAGTAATACAAACTCCAAATCAGGAAATTAGAGGCCCAGAGAAATGAAATACTGTAAGAAAGAACAAGATTATAATGCTTACTAAGAACATAACTAACGTGCTTCAAGCTGCAATTCTGAGACAATGTCATTGGTATACCCATGTATGGCCACAGAGTTAAAATCATCTATTCTTTCCTCTGTAAGTTTTTTTCTCTTTTCATTTATTAATTTTCTTTCTTTCTCTGCTTTCAAACATTCCTTTATCTGCTGCATCATAAACTATGTTGGCTCTGTGTTTAATCTTTTGCCCAAGTTCTTAGCTTAAAAATGTTAAGTAAACATTTGCTGCTAGAGGTTCTTTTAGAAAAATGGATTCATCCAGGTTACACCTCGCTAATTGTGAATGATGTTTCACTCAAGGAGTCCTAAGTTCCTCTAAGTAATCTGCTGATTCATATCTCTCCTGTTTTTAAAAGCAGTGTCTTGCTAGTAACTTGAGAAAGAGAGGAAGTTAGAGAACTAGAAACGTACAACCTTCCTTCTGCCCGTGAACTAGAAAGGAGCAAATGATGTAAACCTACAGTAATTGTAGGGCTTGAGAAACATTATAAAACAATTCCGTTCCCTTCCCACAATTTATAACCTCTTGTAAACCCTTTGGGGGAATAACTTTTCACTTTAAAATCATACCATCCCATTCACCATTTCCTGTAGTTACTGAAAAGCCCACATCAATGGAATGCCTTTTGGCCAAAACGAAGTAAAGCCAGGAAATAATAAATATAAACTAGGATTTTCTAAGACTTTTTTGACCTTTGTTTTTCTTTATGTAAGACAAATTCAGGTTTTTATTGACATATTTTTCCACTTTTTAATTGAGATGTAATTTACAAGCCACAAAATTTACCCTTTAAAATGTACAATCCAGTGGTTTTCAGTATATTTTCAAGATTGTGCAACCATAACCACCATCTAATTCCAAAACATTTCCATCAGCTCCAAAAGAAATTCTGTACCCATTTTCAGCCACTCCCCATTTCTCTCCCCTCAGCCCTGAGCAACCACTACTTTAAGACCATTTATTTTAATTTGGTAAGTATTTCTTCAGGGAATATTTTTGTCGAATTGGATGGGACGGTTTAGAAGACCTGAGCTCTAATTAATTCCAACGGTGACTTCCTACCTGTGAGATCTAAGGTAAATCATTGAAACTTTTTCTTCCTCTCTCTCCTCATCTGCAAATGACGAATGTCAAAGGGCAGAATGTCTGCTATTTGTTCCATTCCATCCAGGGTTTCCAAAGTCTAGACTGGCAACTGGCACTACCTGTGATCTGAAGCCTGGCCTCCCTCTGCCCTTGTCCATTTTCTGGGCCTGGTTTCCAGGACGTTCCATGATACTGTCAACTAGCTGATGTCTTCCAATAAGTTCCTTCTCTGCTTCTGAGTTGGTTTCTATGATTTGCAATCAGGAACCGTGACTGGTGTATGGAATGAAAGAAAATATATGACATTTGTCACTGTCCACGGATTTTCTAGGTTAGTAATCCTTTCCTGGTTTGATAGGACTAGTTCAATGAAAGGAATATTTCTAAAAAGTCCAGAAACTTTTTCTGTATGCCAAACTCTATCACTAACTTACTAATGTGACCTCGAATGAGTCATTTTGCCACCCACCTTCCTCACAAGGGTGTTGATAGAATTGATGAGTTAATATTCAAAAGTACTTTATGCTTTAAATAGCGTCTTTCAGCAGAGGTGCTTAGAGAATTATAATCACTACAGCTGCATAATAAATTATGAAGAGATTCCTTAAGAACGATCATATTTATCTCAAACTTTTAATGAGAAATTGACTACAGTTGTAAATTTTCCCTTCAACAAGTGGTCAAGATGCTTAAGTTTAAAAAATTGGTAAACAGAAACTTACATTTAAATGTAAATTAGATTTCTTTTTTTCCCAATTCTATTCCAAATAGATTGACTGACCACACAACATCTTTACAACTTCTGAAGAGTTCCAGTCCCCAATTCCTATGGAGAAACGATTCTGAAAGATGAGAGAGTGCTCTCTACGTAAGTCCATGGTGGGAAATGAAGTAGGTTCCTCATCCCGGTTCAAGGGCCCTCTCTATTTCTCTAAACTGCTCTATCCTTATCATTCCCATCCCCATTTCTATCCTGATGTCCGTGTCCACCTCCATTCCCATCTCTATCTTCATCCTCATCTCCATCTCAAACTTCATCTCCATTCTTATCATCTCCATCCCTGTCTCCATCCTCATCTGCATCTCTGTCTCCATCCCCATCCCCTTCTCCAGCTCCATCCCATCTCCAGTCTCATCTCCATTCTTATCATCTCCATCCCTGTCTCCATTCCCATCTGCAACTGTCTCCATCCCCATTCCCATCTCCCACTCCATCCCCATCTCCAACCTCATCTCCATTCTTATCTTCATCTCCATCCCCATCTATATCTCTGTCTTCATCCCCACCCCCATCTCCAATTACATCCCATCTCCAACTCAGTTCCCATCTTTATCCTCACCTGCATCTCTATCTCCATTCCCATCCACAACTCCATCCCCATTTCCATCCCCATCTGCATCTCTCTATCCATCCCCATCCCTATCTCCAACTCCATCCCCATCTTCATCCTCATCTGCATCTCCATCTCCATCCCAATCTCCTACCTCATCTCCATTCTTATCAGCTCCATCCTTGTCTCCATCCCCATCCCCATCTCCAGCTCCATCCCCATCTCCAACCTCATCTCCATTGTCATTTTCATGTCCATCCCCATCTGCATCTCTGTCTTCATCCTAATCCCCATCCCCATCCCATCTCCAATTCATCCCATTTCCAACTCAGTTCCCATCTTCATCCTCATCTGCATCTCTATCTCCATCCCTATCTGCATCTCCATCCTCATCTACAACCACATCTCCATCCCCATCTACAACCACATTTCCATCCCCATCTTCATCTCTCTCTCCATCCCCACCTACAACCACATCTCCATCCCCATCTTCATCTCTCTCTCCATCCCCATCCCCATCTCCAACTCCATCCCATCTCCATCCTCATCTGCATCTCCAGCCCTATCTCCAACCTCGTCTCCATTCCCTTCTTCATCTTCATTTCCATCCCCATCTGCATCTCTGTCTTCATCTCCATCCCCATTCCAGCTACATTCCTATTCTCATCTCTGTCTCCATGTCCATCTCCATCTTCATCTCCATCCCCACCTTCATCCCCATCCCCATCTCCACCTTCATCCCCATCTCCCTCTATCCCCATGCTCATCTCCATCCTCATCTCCATTCCCATCTTCATCTTCATCCCAATTTCCATCCTCATCTTTATCTCCATCCTCATCTCCACCCTCATCTACATTCCTGTCTCCATCCCCAACTCCATCCTTATCTCCCTCACACAGGTACCTGCAATCAGTCCAGACATATTGGAGCAGGTTTCCTTGTCTTAAGCTTAGAAACTACCTCTCAGCAACAAGAGCATTGGAAATAATGAATTTTTAATTTTACCTAGCAAGAATTTCCTTTTGCTCCATTCTAGAGCTGATCCATTTTTCCCTAAAACGTTGCTTGCTTGCCCTTTCCTCAGCAATCACTTCTAGTCATTAACATATAAGAAAAAACAGATGTCCCCTTAAGAACAGCAGTTGCACATGACTGGGTATTTGAAGGCACTGGCTCACCTCACAAATTACACCATCTCCCAAGCCACCAAACTGCAGGAGACGAATGTGGGAAGACTCAGCGAAGCTCTGTGTGTCTTCAAGGTGCACACTTGCCATTCTAGCATATTGTAGGACAGAGCACTCGAAATGGTTACCTTGACTGTCCATTTCTATTGATATAGGAATTTTAACACACTCTTATTTTTTGTCTACTTTTTAGTAAAAGACGAAGTAAAGGACCAACATACTAATATATTACATGCAATATAAAATGTGCACTAAAATTAGAAATATAAGTGTAATATAAAAATAGCTGTTCAGAAATATTCTCAGATTTTCTTTTCACTCCCCAGCGAGAGTCCATGAACACGCCTGGGGGCTCAGCACCCCATTTTGGAGATAGCCCTTCTAGAACTTGATTTGGAAATTATCTGTCTACATTGTCTCTTAATAGAGGATTCAAAATTCAGTTATTTTTAACTAAATTTAAAACCAACAGGTTTTATTCACCTTTGTTGACAAGCTCTTAGCGTGGTACTTTGCCAACAGTAGGTGCCAGTCAACTAATTTAATTTAAGGACTTCAAATGGTCGTCTCTTCAATTTACTTTTGAGTTTCAGTCTACTTGTGGAGTGCCATCATTGCAAAACTGAGTTTAATCTTGGTTTTCTAACTCACTGGTGAAAATCAATACATTGATTCAGGGCAGAGCTGAGAACAGGGCAGGCCCTCCCAAGAGCACCCTCTCCTGCTGGGTGCCCACTTCGCTACACCAAAGTTCATGGACCCATTGTTCCCAGATGGCTCCAAAGGGCCCATGGAGATTGACCCTGTGGCCACTGCTGGCCAGGGTGGGTTTTTATCACCTACTGGCTTCTTGGTGTGGATGTTGCAGTTGGGGCCAGTTTGAGCATACAGCCGCCTCCTTCACTGTCTCCCAGCGTGCACACCGTTGCTGGCTCTGAGCAGTGGGCACTTAATGTTAGCTCCAGCTCTGTGAGAAGGTAACGGCTGCTTGCTCTCTGAACATTACAATAGTTCGATGTGGAGGCTGTGTCTCCCATCCCGGGGGTTCAAAACAACCCTAACCTTAAGTCGTCACTCTGGTTGGTGGGCACTTGCTAGGGTCATCCTGGCTCTGGGGTGGAGGAAAAAGACCCAGTGCAGGAGAAGTCCACTGTGACAGTGCTTCTCGGCCTGAGAAAGTGGCAGATGTCTTGTGCAAGAGGAAGAGGACGGCTCTGGAATAAATGAGTGACTTCGTGGTCAGAGATAGCTTTCTAGCTTCTCCAGGTGAAAATTCTAATGGCCAGAGCAGAGTGGGGCCTCAGTTATCTCAACTATGAATATAATGTAAATTATGCAGGGAGTTTTTCATTTTTATTGTGATTTTTGTCAACCTGAACCACTACGCAATATGACTGTTTCCCAACACTCCCCACTTCCGCAGAGCTCCTTTCGAAAAAACTCGGATAGAATAAAAAAAGGAAAAATACATATGTACAAGTTGGAAAAAGGTTTTATAGATGTGCTTAACAAGGTGAATTGTGTCATATAATCATGGTCCTTCCCCCTAAAATTATATATACTTGATAGCTTAACCTAAACAAAATCTTAATGGGTTTGTCTTTGACATATTAAAAACTTGAAAGATAATATTATACATTTTTTAAATGTTAAGATTGTCACGATCAATCAACCAGACAAAAGCCAGGTAATTCAGAGCTAGAGATAACAGCGTTGATCTCTCTATTTTCATCCAGGCTGGTGATATAACTGCATGACTTCCATTAAATAAGCCACTTAGTGCCACAAATGTACCCATTAGAGTCCCTCAATAGTTCTGTAATTACTGTTATATGGAGCTTGGCAGTTAGGCCTTTGCATGTGCTAAAGAAACGTAGGCATTCGTATTTAAATCCAGCTCCCTTGTGTGCTGCAGCAGCCCAGCACCCACTGACTGTAACTTTTCAAGTGGGTTAAATGAGTAACAGAGAGCAAATGCAAGCTCACTTTGGAAATTCATCCAGGCCTCCTCCTCGAGGGCGTATGGAACTGTTGATGCTTTCCATGCTCATTTTAGTGATATTTGCTGCAATACATCAGCATTTGTTGTGGGCCAAGGACTGTCGTAAGCACTGTGCCCAGATCTTTTCGTTTTTATCCTCATCACTATCTCACCCAGCACAGAGAGGTGAAGTAACTTGCCGATAGTCACACAGCACGTTAGTGGTGGAAGAGGCAAGAGTCATGCCTCCTAAGTTACGGACTATACCATGCAGTGAAAATGGACTTGGAATAAGAGCATCCCCCTTTCTGGCTCCTGCCCTGACCCTGAATTAGCCTGGGACTAACCTCACACACTTTATTTCACTTCCCTGAGGCTTGATGCTTCCTCAATAAAACTGGAATCACAGCATCTGCCTGAAATCACTACCTGAAAGTGCTGTGAAGATTGGAGAGAGCTTTGAAAATTAAGACCAGGCACACAGATGTGAGTTGTTCTTAGAGGTGAAGAAGGCCATGCCACAAATACACTGTGAGGCCCCACTGTGCTCAGCCCACCTGAGAGCCTAGGGTCAGCCAGCACCCAGCCCTTAAGGAGGAAGTGCCTTTGGGCAAGTGCGAGAAGACCAGGTCCCAGGTCCCATACAAGGCTACAAGCCACGGTGCTGGGTGAGTGCAATGAACTGCACAGCAGCAGAATCTGGGGTGTGAAGATGCCTCTGTAGGCTCAGAAGGTGGCCCTGAAAAGGCGGAGTGGATTCTGGACAGAGCAGAAGTGCAGCAGAGGGCATCCCACAGCGCGCGCGCGCGCGCGCGCGCACACACACACGCACGCACACACACACACGCGCGCGCACACACAGGCATGCACCAGCCTCCCCAAGCGCCAGAGCCACGTTCCCTTCAGGAAGAGGGAATCGCTTAGTCCCTCACCTCGGCTGCAACAAAATACCCTCGGCTCGGTGATTTATAAACAACAGAAATGTATTGCTGACAGTTCTGGAGTCTGCAAGTCCAAGGTCAGGGCCCCTGCGTGTCTGATGAGGGCCTGTTCCTCACAAATGGCGCCTGCTGGCTGTGTCCTCAATGGTAGAAGGGACGGCAGGCTCCCTGAAGCCTCCTTTCCATGGACACCAACCACATCTCTGAGGGCAGAGTCCCCACGCCTTCATCACCCCACCAAGGCCCACCTCTTCTTATCACCACAATGGGGACTGGGCTTCAACATGAATTTGGGGGACGCATTCAGGCCACAGCAGACGGGAATGTTGGCGTGACAGGTGCAGAGAAAATAAACCCACACTAGAGAGGGAAGCCTGAGCCTATCCCGGAGGGGCAGGGCAGTCACTGCAGGTTTCATCTGAGGAGCAAAAGGCTCAAGTCAGTGTCTAAGGAAAGACCTGTGCGGGTGGCTCTGAGCTAACCTGAGAGCCTGAAGCCCAGGCCTGGAGCAGCGGGAGCACTTCCAGCAGAGGCAGCTCTGACCCCTCCGTGGTAGACAGGGCAGACAAGGCAGACAGGCCTCCGGAGCAGGGCACAGGTTCCGAAATGAAGACCGTTGGGTGGGAAGGGAAGAGTCGGGGGCTGCCGCGCAGGGGAGGCTGGTGCGGGGTCCCTCGCAGGTGGGATGCATTTTGGAAAAGGGAAGCTAGCCAACTTTCGTTTTAGTGTGAGACTTTCTGAAACTGTCATCCCCCCTGGAGGCGGCCACAGGCCCATTTGTCCCTGGGGCTGGAGCACTGCGGGGGGCCATGGTTTGGGCTGTGGAGTTGGAAGTCATTCTCATCAAGGTCACCGTTAAGGTCAGAGGGCCTCGGAATACTGAAAAGACGAGAAGCAGAACCGAGGACAGAGGAAAGCGGACCTGTTCCGTGTCCAGGTTCAAGCTCTGTAAGTGCACTCACAGCAAGCCTTTCTCAGGAAAACTTATCTCGAAGGCTTCAGAGAAAAGTGTGTTGCATAATATGCAAAATGATAATTGGTGAAATTTAATAGGGAGCACCTAAGGTGTTCTACGTCTTTCCAGTCTCCACTTTCAAAAATGAACAGGCAGTACTTAACACCCTCTAATTGAAACAGTTTGGAAATGTCTCATGAGTTACAGTAATTCTAGAATGTTAAGTTCTTTATATAAAAGTTAACTTAAAGGTTCAATATGTTTTAAAACCCCAAGTCAGAATAGAAATAGTTTTAAAACCTTATTCATTTTGACCTGATAACCTTTTTTATTTTCACCATTTTTCCCAATGCTTATTTTTATTCTTTAATCATAATTTAAGGAGATTGAAAAGAATTATATTAAAGAAATAACAGCATGATAATACCAGCATCATCGGGTAAAGGAAGGAGTCCTGATCTTCAATATGAACCCTGCCTGGGAGCTGGTTAAAATACTAGGTCATAGGCCCTTGCCTGCCTGTGTTGTGGCCAAGTAGCTCCTTTCAAAAGAAACACAAACGGCGATTCTCATTAACCCTTGGACACACTTTTTGACAGACTCCTGTATGTTCTCTGTTTTATAGTTATGGAAGGATTCGCTATTATGCTTATTAGCATCCAGGGAGCTTATTTAAGAGCTATATAAAGAAGTGAATTTAAAGCGTTCTTATAGTTTACGTGATGGGCTATGAGATCTGAGAGTCACTGCATTGTGCTGTGAACAAAGCTGCTTTCTGAGATCAGGGCATGTGATGAAAAATGGTTTCAGTGTTACAGGGTCTGATCTACCATGCTTCCAGTGAACTCCAGACGTGAAAGTGGGAGTTACAGATTTAAAATTCATGTGATGTGGGGGTTAGCAACAAATGTTTTTACTTAAAAAATTATCACAAATGGCAATCTAACTGAATGGAAAGGAGAAAAAAAAAATAGCATCCTTACCTGTTTTTCTACAATTTACACCAAAATATCAAAGGTCAAAGTTACAGTGGCTGCGTTCATGCAATTCTAAATGAGAGCAGTTCATAGGAGAGAGCTGCATAAACCACATTCTCAGGGGAAAATAAGGTAAAATTTGAGGAAATTTGAGAAAGAATTGAGAGGAAACCCACTTATGTGGGAAAATAGTGCTAGTGCTAATCAGTCCTGTTGGAATCTAGCGGATATGTTGAAACAGCTACGGTCGGGTCAAAGAGAGTGGTGTTTCTCCTTTAAGCATAAAGCTTGCTTGTGGGACATTATTTATGTGCTGTTAAACCTCATAAGGAAAATATTAAAGCTATCTGGAATCAACTGAACATAGGAAACAAGCATTAAATTGTTCCGTTTGACATACAGCTTCCTTTGGTGCATAAATCTGCCAACATCTGCAAAATATGTACATGATTTATTATATTCTCTTTGGTATGTTTAATAAGATTGTAAATCTGACCGATGCCTAGGTATGAGACCTCCAAACTTTCACTCATTAATTAAACAGGAATGTCTCCATGATAAAGACCAAAACGAAAAACCCACCGCCTTGTCTGTATAATGCAGCGATTTTAAGAGTGGGTAAAGAAAGAAAAAAGTGTCTGAATTTGGGGAGTAAGCATGGGGGCAGGTTGATGCTTTGGGGCAGTTTACAGAATACATGACAGCCTACAATCAATTTTTGTCATCGTTTTGGCAATGCTTATGGGATCGACCAGAAAACGGACTCTTTGTGCCTTGCAGGTCAAGAACTGTTAATGCCTCCATGCAGATCAGACATGTTAAAGTAGATACGATCATTTCACCTACCAGCCTGGGGACAGCTGTGCCCTGTGGAATAGGGGCCATGAGTCACACCTTGTGCTTTATAGACCCAGGAAGCCCTGCCAAGTTTCCAGAGAAGCCTGTGATTATCACTCTATCCCCTCCATTGGAAGTACCGAGGTGCAGTGCAGTTATGGTGAATAAATAAAGTTATGTCACTGAGGAAATTGTCCGTAAAAGAGAAATCCTCCCAAGTGGCAAACACGCAATCCTAGAGAGCCTTGGCCACCGCACCACCCGGTGTGAAGGCAGGTGTGAGCCTCGGTCCAGGGGCCAAGAAGGATGTTAGAGTTAGCGGCTCTGCGTGCTTTCATTTTTCTTTGCATCCCCTCAGCCCTTCTCACCACAGTGTGCATCATCAGTCCACAAGCCTTTGCTGAACCGAGTTTCAATTCAAAAAGGAAGGCCTGACAATCCTCTGAGGAATTCCCAAAAAGGAGAGCTGTTTCTCCTTTAAGCGGTTTGTGGAAGGAGGAAATATGAGCAATTGAAATGAACAATTTGGAAACCAAATAAAAGCAAAACTGGATGAGAAGTGAAAGCCGCAAGCCCTGTGGGAGTGAAGCCGAGCTAGCATGCCTTCCTTTCTCCCTTTCCTGGGGAAGAAAACCCGGATGCCTGAAAAAGCTGTTCTCTTCATTTGAGGGACTGCAGCTTCTCTCACCAAGTTGTCAGTATTCCTTTTAGGTGTCTCTACTTCTGAAAGATTTTCCAACTAGGTACAGATGGAAAATACTGTGGCCGAAATCTCTGGCCTTTGGGTGGGACGACTCCTGCAAAACACACGTTAGGGAGTGTTTATTTTCAGAAGACAGCAGGAGACTTTGCCAACACCAGTGCAAAAATGTTTTGACGGCATTTTGCCAAGTAACTGATTACGTTCCTCTTCTACCACACACACCTAATCACAGTGGATAGAGCCAGACAGGCTGAAATTCACTTGCTACCCCTTAGGTCCTAGGACACGGCTGAGTCAGTCCTGAGGAGTTGCCATTTACACAGAGGCAGCTGCAACACTTGGGCAGGGGACTGAAGAAAAGCACCCATGGTTACCAGGAGCTTCGCAGAGCTCTCAACAAAAGTCAGGGTGACTGTAAGAGCAGAGCCATTCTGCAAGCTGACGGTGGCTGTAATTAAGCTCACGCAAGTGGTTATACGTTACTGAACGTTGATGACTTCTGATCTATTAGCTACACATGTGTAATAAGAACATTTCTCTGCATTGTTTAACACAGGACACAGATAACACTTCTATGGCACAGAGTATGCAAAACTCACTACCTTGCGTGATAGCGATCTACAGGATGATTACGAACACGTTAGCAAGGAAACATGTACAGAATATGCAGGGAGGTAGCCTGGTGAGCTGGCCACAGGGCCATCATCTAAACAAGAGTTTAGAACACTCACATGCTAACGAGCTGAATTCTGCAAACGCACAGGCCTGCCTCTGACGTCATTTCTGATAACGTCTTGCTTTGAAGCAAGCCAACTCCCACAGTGTAAGCCAGCAGATTTTCTTGTTTGTGGGTTGGTTGGGTTTTTGTTTTTGGCAACAGTGAAGGGAACTAAGTGATTTTTGTAGTTCTCAAAGAGATAAGAACAAAGTTAACTTAAATCTGAACCATTAAGATGTGAATTGCTTTTGAGCCTAAACAAATTTCCCTGAACCTAAATGCTGCTTTCATTTCACTAGATCTTTGGGTTATACATTATTGTATTCAATGGAAATTTGCATTTCAATAGCATAGGTCACATGTGCTACTGTCTCAGGGACCTTTCAGAAGGGGTAGGCAGTGCCAGTTAGCAAAAAATTCTGTGTATTTATCCCACTGGCCTGCCAGATATTGCCACATTGAGTTTTACCCAGAGCCACTGATTAAATTTCCATAAGCTAGCTATTTTACTTATTTTTTCTCAGGTTCAAGTTTGGGAAATAAAACAAACACACCATACAGGAAAATCAACCCACAGAAGCAGCCCATTCTTGCTCCTGACGCTTTCATTCTACAAGCATTTACCGAGCGCCTCCTATGTGGCGGGCACTGTTCTGCGCACTGGGACCAGGATGGCGAGCGACATGATCCACACTCCCTGTGCCCCACGCAGCTTCCATTTGGGGAGTCAGTCAGAGGGTAACCTGGATGGTGTGCTCCATGGGACGGTGGCATCAGGAGTGCCTGTGTGTGCAGAGGAGGTGTGGAGTGGCTTGTCACTTTACCTGGGGCTGTTAGGGAAGGTCTTCCAGAGAAGGCAGCCTTTGAACAAAGTGGCTCTGGACAATAGATCTTTGGCCTCTGATTAAATTTCCATATGCTATTAATTGGATTCCTTTTTTCTTGGGTCAAGCTTCAGAAATAAACACACTATGCAGGGAAATCAGCCCACAGAACAGCCCTGGCATGAAGGAGGAGGGGGGCGGTGATGCTCCACTATACACCCCTCCTGGAAGCCTCAAGCCCATATGGCCCCGAGGTTGGCAGAACAGTGGCCTCCCAAGGGTATCCAAGTCCTAATTTCTGGAACTTGTGAAGATGTCACCTTGCTGTTCCAAAGGAACAGCAGCCGGGGGAATCAAGGTTGCTTAATCAACGACTTCAAGATAGGGCTGGGGGAGGAAGGGTCAGCCTGCCTTGTCCAGGGAGGGCCCGACGGGATCGGATGAGGGCAAGGTGGGGCAGGAGAGAATCTGTGACGTGAGGAATTCTCACTCAGAGGCTCTGGAAGGAGGCAGCCTGTGAGAGGCGCTGCTGCCCTGTGACCTCCAGAACTGTAAGGTGATTACTGTAAGGTATCCGTTTGTGATGATTTGTTACCACTGCAATAGGAAGGGAATACAAACACCACCGCCTTTATCCAGGCCACGCTTCGACCAATGCACACATCATGAATCGTGAAAAACACATTTTGATTTTAGCTTAGAAATTCTAATCCACAATATTTTCCATTTTTATTATTTTGTTGTTATTGCTCCTAGCAATGAGTTTCATCTAATAGATGTTTTCCACTGTTGTAATGACATAGGATGTCTTCAGACATTCTATTAAAAAGATAACACATTTGAAACTAGTAAAACAAGGTTTTAAGAGAATATTATTTATAAGGCCCTAAGTCTATGAAAAGGCATAGCTGTTGTCGAACCTGTGTTTAAATCCACCGTTTTCTGTTTCTGCGGTATCATCCGGCCCTCTTTTGGGGGTTGTTGGTATTGGGGATCACAACTGAAATGTCTAAGACGGCCAGGCAAACGTTAACAGGGAGGGCGCAGGTGGGGCATCCGCCCCTTGGGAGTCATTATCCCTCCACTAGGAAATATGTTCTCTTCTGTTCCTGACACATGTGGGTCTCCTGGTTCAGCATTTTGCAGTTTTGAGAGAAACGCACCCCATGTATTCCATTCCCCGCCTAACCCAATTCAATCCTTCTTCTAAGTTCTACTGCCAAGAAAACAACTTCCTCTGAAACAGGGAGCTCAGAGGAAGTGGGGAGGTTATGAGAGCCAGGGACCCAGGGCCCTCGAAGCGGGTCGCTTCTGAGCCAGTCAAGCTGGCGGTGGCCAATGGGCGGGGATTTTTCTGAATGGCTCCAGTTTGTCAGTTGTTCTTCAAGTAGAAATGGTGTTTTATAAAAAAAAAAAAAAAAGTGACTGGTTCAACTTGCACTTCCAAAGTTGCACAAGTGTTCTCCCAATCGCCGCAACTCAATAAGCAGCCCACTTACTTTCTGGGTACTTCCCTTTTAATCACAAGGAATCTTGAAGAGAGACACACGAGCATCAAAGTTTAACAAAATCAATCGTTTTCCTGCTTCCCTAAGGCTTCAATAAGCAGCCCAAGTACTTTCTGGGTACTTCCCTTTTAATCACACGGAATCTTGAAGAGAGACACACGAGCATCAAAGTTTAACAAACTCGATCATTTTCCTGCTCCCCCAAGGACACTCCTGTGTGAAACCGTGCTGTTCCATGTCTCCTACAGAATAGGCTGCTGGGCCAAGCGTTGACAGCTCGCCCCGTGGAGCCGCCCCCTGGAGTCCGCGAGGCGCCAAGGCTTCAGCCCCCATGTGCTTTTATATCATCCGTGCAAATATCATCACAGCAAAAGCGGCAAATAACGTCTTGGCATTTTTATGCAAAGATTTTTGACCTTCGAAGCCCCCAGAAAGTGGGTTGGGATTCTCAGGGTCTGTGGAACACATCTGTAGAACAGAAATCAGGGAAAAGCTAAGCCTCTTTTTCCCCAGGAATTCTTTCAATGGTGTCTTATTATCAATAGCTGAGTAGTCTATTGTACCCCTCACACACGGTAAAACCATATAAAGGTAAACTAACTTTAGTTATATGCTCTTTCCTACGAATATGATGTGTTCTCAAAATAAATTCAGAGTGGGATCCACTGTTTTGCAGGAGATCGAGGAGCAGCGCTGGCAGCTGGGTGCCCTCTGCTGGCCAGTCTGGGAAGTGGCTGGCGGGGAAGGCAGCGCTCAGGCTTCTCTAAGCTTAACACGGGGCGTGAACGATCCAGCTCTTTTCATAAAGACTCTCCTTAAGAAGCAGATTTAAGATTTTTCACATAATTTATTTACTTTCAATAATTTACTTTTCAATAACTGAAATGTTTTTTAAAGAATCAAGATTATTTTTAGATTGAAATATGATTAGAAATATTTGGGGATATTTAATTTTCTGTAGTGCATCCAGGCATCTCACTAGGTAACTTAAAAGCAAAACCCAAAAGTAGTATCTACGTTGTTTATCCTCATGAGCCACTGCAGTTTAGATCAGACAGTCTTACTGTGCTTGAGAGTATAGACTCTGCCCTGCGTGTGTAGGAAGAGAAAGAAGGGAAACAGGTAGAATCAAGTAAGAGAAAATAGACTACTGAAAGAAAACTTTCTGCTTACACATAAGACAACTTTCTGCCTATATCGCTACCCTAGTATAGATAATTAACACGATCACACATTCAAACAGGGGCTTACTATGCAAATGCCGTATCAGTGATCAAATTCTTTACAGAGTTATTCAGGTTTTGGACAAATTTGCATTGATGATCCATCACAATATAGAGAAAAACAATTAAACTGCTTCATATGTATTGACTTGGAATTGACTCGATTCCATCAGTTACCAGCTGTTATTCTGAATGTTCTCCAAATTGTTCTGCCCACTTGAAAAAGATACCTGGGGCCTTCCTTAACATTCCCAGTTACCCATCTATGGATATTTTACAAATCGGCATCCATCCCAGGTATTAACTGGGAAAGGGTCAAAGGTTAACAAGGTGTATTTCCAGTCCTGATAAAACTTTACTATCTAGTTATCCCTCAGTAGTTACAATACAAGGTGGGCTATTGTAGGTCCTCTGAATAGATTACTTTGGGGGTTCAGGAAGGGGAAAGCTTCATCATGCAGGAAGTGAGATTTGAGTTGGTTCTTGCAGATTGTTGTGATAATAACAGGTAGAAATGGGATAGTGGGGTAGACTAGATTGAAAAAGCAAGTGAAGAAAAGCCTTGGGTCAGGGATGTCCTGGATGTATTCCGAAAGTGAGAATAATTAAGTATACATTTAAACAAATACAGGCTGGACACAGTGGCTCATGCCTGTAATCCCAGCACTTTGGGAGGCTGAGGTGGGAGGATTGCTTCAGGCCAAGAGTTCAAGACCAACCTGGGCAACACAGTGAAATCTCCTCTCTACAAAATTAAAGCTATATGTAGAGATGTAGATCTATAACAGGAATTCAGAAAAATAGATTCATACTAAGAGGAATGATAACATCTACAATATTTCCCCAAGAATCCACATTCTGCTTAATAACAGCTGGTGCATAATCCAAGCCAGTTTTCACAATGGCCCTTTCCCCCTTTCTCTTTTTCCTACTAAAGAAGAAAGTCCCATCTCACTAGTTGAGTTCTGGTAGAGGCCAGCTGGTGCCGCCAGGCTCTCTTAGAGGCCTGTGAGGCCCTTCATGTGCTCAGCCAATTCTTGAGATTGGATGGTTTGATGTAGAAGATAGCATCAAGTTGATTCCTCATCTGACTTTGCAAAGCACATCTAAAGTGCATGATAGCACGTGGATGTAGTTTCAAAGTACACCCAATCATAAGTCCTCAATGCTGGTGAGTGAGGAAATCATCTCAGGCCCGACGGTTGGCCTTATTGAAAAATCTCTGATGCATTCATTGACCCCCAAAGGGAACATTTTTGTTGTTTTATCCTTAGTAAGCTTAAGCCATTCAAGATACTGAATGAATTACTGAGATAAATCACTTGAAATCATAGAAATAGTCCTTTCCAGTATGATCTGTGTCATGAGAACAATTTTTAAATCTTCCTGTGAATAGAGTCGTAGGACTGCCTTTCCCACTGCTGGCCCACCATGTGGAGAAGCACCCTGTGAGCATGGTGCCTGTTGTGTCATGGAGAGGGATGGCGAGATGGCCTTGATGGCATTACTTCACTGTACAGTGAACCCTGCTCCATGCGGTGAAATGCAGCTGCAGTTGCTGACTTCCTGGCAAATCCTCTCTCTGTTCACATGAGCTGGTTCTGATCTAACACATTTTTCTAGGCTCTATCCGAGCTCATGGCTCATTCAAACCCTTCTGCTTCTGAGACGTGGGTGTGCAGTTGCAAAGGAACAGACGTGGTAATGCACTCTGCCTCTTGTGGACTGGTTTGTTCTCTGCACATTTGTGACTTCATCAAATACCTGCTAGTGTACGTCCGATGATCATACCTGCTTTTCCACGTTTGTGTTTGTGCTTGTGTTTGTGTGCGTGAAACACAACAGCGGCAGGTGACAAAGATTTCTTCCAGTTGCTCATTTTGCATCTTCTCTGAACACCGTATCTGCTGTCAACCTGGAGTCTGCTTTTATCAACTTCTCCACAGTCCTGGAGCAGGTACCTCCTTCTGCAGTTGAGGATGAGGCCTCTGCTATTGAATGGTGCCTTTTAGGTTCTCATGGTTGCTTTTCTTTTCATGTAAAACCAGTCATTTCCATTAGTAAACATCACTTCATGTTTGTTCTGGAAATATTAATTTGCTTTGTCTGAAAGCCCACCGTGTTTGGATGCCAGTTACATAAAGGATTTGATGACGGAAAAGTCTCATCAAGGACTAGGAATTAATGGATCATCAAGAAAATACGGTTTCAAAAAAATGTATACTTTCTATTAAAACACGCCTGCTTTTAGCTGCTTGTCCAAAACTATCCTGTGTGCAGACTCTCATTCATATTTATGTCAGAGTCATTCACTATTTCCACTCAGGATATTGTTTTGCATGTTATGGTGAGTTCATATAGGCATCCTAAGATTGCTTTCACCTGTAAGGAATCATGCTTGTGCCACTAATTCATTTTACAGGGCATTAGTGATTGTAAAGAAACCACAATGCCAACGACTACGCTAATTTAACAGGTGATAGAACATAACACATAATTACATTAAAAAAATGAACTTCGGCCGGGCACGGTGGCTCAAGCCTGTAATCCCAGCACTTTGGGAGGCCGAGATGGGCGGATCACAAGGTCAGGAGATCAAGACCATCCTGGCTAACACGGTGAAACCCCATCTCTACTAAAAATACAAAAAACTAGCCGGGCGAGGTGGTGGGTGCCTGTAGTCCCAGCTACTTGGGAGGCTGAGGCAGGAGAATGGTGGGAACCCAGGAGGCGGAGCTTGCAGTGAGCTGAGATCTGGCCACTGCACTCCAAACTGGGCTACAGAGCGAGACTCCCTCTCAAAAAAAAAAAAAAAAAATTCCCCAGTCAACCACGTTTTAGCAGAAACAAACCAATGAGTGTAATTCTAGTAGCCCTTCTATAACTTTTAGGAATGTAGCAGTCATTCAGAAAGTAAATTTCTGTGAATAGGGCACTAGGTCTTTCAGTCAAACAGTGAAATGTCTGCACCCAAACTGCTTTCCTACTTGTCCTTCCAAACCACGCAAGCACCCAACCGCCGGGAAGGCAGCTAGGGACTGCTCCTGGGTCGCAGATGGCTCTGGGAACCACCACCGTGGCGGGGAGGCTCTGGGGCTAGAGGAGGCAGAGGCTTTGGTGGGAAGCGAAGCCGTGATGCGGGGCGTGGTGGTGAGCAGGCTGCGTTGAACCGAGACGCACGCTGTGGGTCCAGGGGTAGAGCCCAGGCAGAGGGAGGCCCGTGGGCGGTGAGACCCTCCCGTGCCCAGGGCGCAGCGCTCGGCTGGGGCCGACGGGGCGCACGGGCGGACGGTGATGAACCCGGAAACCCGGGAGCCAGGCTGGGCTGCAGCAGCCTCTGCTTGGACATCAGAACGGAGTCCGGGAGTCGCCCCTGCGCGGGCTGACGGAGGAGAAGGGGGCCCGCAGGAGGCAGGAGGGAGCCCCTGGCACAGGGACCCAGGGACTCGGACAGGTGAGCAGGGAGTGAGGCCGGAAGGAGGGAAAGCCAAAACCAGGTGCGTTTTGGAAATTCTGGTGTGAGCCGCAAGACGTTCTCAAGCTCTGCTGCGAGCCCCCAGGACGTCCCCAGGTGTCCACCTCCGGGCGGTTCGCGCGGCCAGGCAGGGAGCCCTGAGGGGTGGCCTCCAGGAGCGCCCAGGCCCCTGAGCTCTCAGGGGCGGCGAAGAGGGAGCCCGGGGGTTCCCAGCCGTGGCCTCGCTGTCTTGTGTTGCTGGAGGAGAGGGGAGCGGGTGGCGAGAGTGCAGGAGCGGGCTTGGCTCCAGCGGTCTCTGAGGAGGGTAGGCAGAGCCGAGCCCCGCAGAAACCCCAGAGGCCGGGCCTGAGCCCGGGAGGGACGCGGGGTCCAGGAGGAGGGCGGCGGCCCGGGGCAGAGCGGCTGGAGGAGCGCAGGGCGCGCCAGGTAGGGCAAGGCGGCCCGTGGCCATGGCCTTGGCTGCGCCCACTCCTGGCAGGGCTGGGTCAGGCACAAAATCGCAGAAACACACGCAAGAGGGGCCCGCGGGTCCCAGGGGATGCTGGAAGGTTTGTGAGGCGGCTGCAACCCTGCCTGGAGAGGGAGGCCCAGTTCAGGCGCGGAGGAAGTAGAAGAGGAACGAAAGAATGAATGAACGAACGAACGAATGAATGAATGAATGAATGAAGAGGGAAGGAGGACTGGGCCAGCCTTGGACACCCAGTAGGTAACGGTCAGGGAAGTAAATCAAGTCCTGGGAGAAGCTGAAGACTGACCGCAGACCCGCCGAGACCCTTGCCCGCGGGGCCCACAGCAGCTACCCCAGGGCAGCCACGTTCACCAGGCAGCCCGGGATCCAGAAGCAATGAATGGAGGCGGATGGGTGGAGCAGGCGCTGGTGAGGGTACCAGCCTTCGAGGGGACTCATGGCGGGACTCAGGGGCGCTGCCTCCTGGGGATCACCTGGTAACCTCGGGTGCCAGGGTGAAGGCCGCCCATGGTCAGGCCGCGGGCTGAGGTCTGCCCAGACGTGGCCAGGGCTTCAGGGTGGACGCGGGTCTGCCCGGCCTGAGATTGCTCCGGCCCCCTAACAGTCATTGGCCGCCCCTTCTGCTTGACAGCTGCACCCCCACGCAGCCCGGGCTCCTGTGGGGAGTATTTGGGGCGCAGTTCCACCCGAGGTTAACATCTACTTTTCTCATGAAAGAGGAACAGAAACCAAGAATAACCAGAATTTCTGAAGACCTCTTGGAAATCGGGAATTCCAACTTCCCAGTTCCAAGGATAAAAGTTGACAATGAATCCCTTAAGTGGTGCCATGAACACACCTAAAACTTTCAAACGGACCCCGAGGAGCCCCCAAAGGGTGAGCCTTTGCAAGTTGAAAGCATGAATAAGAGCAAGTCAGGCTGTTCTTAGCTGGGTGGCTGGTCGGGTCCAATGGGCACAGCCACTTTGTGTATGGAGGAAAAGTTAGAAGTGTCAGGAAGCCCCATTTTCTTTCTTTGTGCCACATTTTCTGTGTGAAGTGTTTCTACTGATTAAATACCAGTAGACCTTTCAAATGGGAATAGGTATTGGTGTCTTATTCCACTAAACTTTATTTAAAACTTTCTTTACTTCATGACTCATCAGAGATTGATGAAGGGCCAGGACTCAGCCTTGCAAAATGGCCAGGCTCTGGCATCTAGGAGTCCCTGGCTAGGAAGGAACCTCAAGGCCTCCGATGCAGGGGCTCCCTGAGCACTGGGCTGTTGTGGAAATTGTGCTGGAGAGGACGACTGACGCTTAGACCCAGTGGATCTAAATCTCTGAAGAAAGGGCCTGGAAATCCTTGTTTTCAAGCTCCCAGGTATTTCTGTACACAGCTGGGACCAGGGAAAGAACTCAAGCCCTCATCTACATAATGCCTTCATCACAGGGCTGCACCATCCCTGGCCTGACTCTATGTCCTCACCAGCCCTTCCGGTAGAAGGTTCTCCCTGGCACAGAGCTGAATCTGTCTCCATTTAGCATTCAATCCTGAGTCCTGGTTCTCTTTCCAGCAGCCAACAGAATGAAGCTTTGCACTTGGCCTGGAATTCCTGTCTGTGTGACTTTTCGATGTCGTCCATGAAGGCTTTGTGATTGATAAAGACTACTTGTAGCTGTTTCTATTCTGCAAATACATATGCAATGTCTTAAAATCACACACTTAGGAACTCTGACTTCTCCTAAGTTTTAAAGATTAACTTATAGAACATTTTTACTCTATTATACATGTTGTTAGTTAAACATTCAAGAAGTCTTTGGTTCGTGTTCCCCTTCATTGAAATTGAGTCAACTGAATTTCCTTAAACGATCAGTCTTATGTGCATTAGGTTTCCATTGACACTTTATGCTACATTCATAAATTTTCCCTGTTTTCCTGTTAAGCATTTCAAGTGCCCAGGCTGGAAGCAGTACCTGTCCAAGAACCTCCAGCCACACTCCGATGGATTAAAGAATTCGACTCTGGGATGTGATGAATCTCAAGTTCTGTTAACACTCAAAAAATTTTTAGACCTTCCAACTAAAAATCACACTCATGATTCAAAATAAATTACCCAGCTGAAAGAATGACAGGTTTCCTCCATCAGTCTCTAAATTTATCAGATTCATCACCCAAGATATGCAGACCTGGTCCCTAAAGTTAATGCAAAAGTATTATGATGGGATTGATTAAGTCCCTCACCCTGTTCTTTAGTTCTAAGCCTTGCAGGAGCTAAAATGAGCACTTACCCACCAAGAGAACGCTTAGCATCTGAAAGGAGTTGAGTCTGCCATCCCAGGAGAATTGGCGTTAACATCCCAGGAAACCTAAGACTCCATCTCAGTTGGCTGAGCATGCATATTGGCCAGAGAGTTTTGACCTGGACCTGAACCGCAGGAGGACCGGGACTGTCTTATAGCAAACCATGACCTTTCAGCCACCTCCCCTGCCAGCCAACATTTCACTGAAGGTTTCCATTCCTTCCACAATGCTCAGATTCCTCTGTGGGGTCAGAGAGAGGAGAGTACCTCTTATAAGGTCTTGCACAACATTTCATCCACTGTTTTCTCTCCTGAGCGCATGCCAAGTGCAGAGAAGTGCAAATCCTACACCAGTAATGGGTCCCCATTGTGGAAGCTGCCCCCTGTTGAGGACACCAACATCCTTTGAGGTTGCATAAGACCACGCTGGAGGAGGGAATGGCTTACGCAGAAGCTGAGGACAAGGCACTTTGAAAGGAGGTTGTCCTCCTTTGGAGCCCTGTTCTTATCTTTGCAAAGTGATTTCAACAGTTCCGTGTGTGTGTCTGTGTGTGTGTGTGTGTGTGTGTGTGTGTAAAGAATGATTGTGCTTTTCAGGGCAACAAAACCAGATTAGGGCAACACATCATGAGGACCTCTTGCCAAGTTACTAACAGAGGAAGTCTGTATCACTGGAGTGGGATCTTAGGGTGCCTCCCTGTTTTATGCCTAGAGAAACAAGCACAACATGCACGATTACCAACAAAAAACCTAGGGTTGGCATTGCCAAAACTGTCACTGATAACTTCTTTTTCCAGCTGTACTGTTTGTGCACACATTTGTCCTGCTCGTTTGGAAATAGGAATGGAGATAAAACATAGAGTGCAAGTAATCTTAGTTATAAGCATTTTGCTCAGTATTTCTTAAACTTCCATGAGTACTATTGTTGAGCAAAACAATTTGTTGCTGAGTAGGTGCTATTAATTTTAGATAAATTAATTAAGTTTTATACTTCATATTTTAAACTTCATTCATTCATTCACTGGTATTTTTAGTGGGGAGTTATAAACACACACAAAAAACTTAGAACATTCTTCCTGGATTATCTACTGAAACTGCCCCTCCAGCTTTCCTCAGGCCCCCAGCCCGGATTCTCCCAACTAAGAATCCCTCCGGGAGGCTGTTGTGAACTGAGACCTTCTGCTCTGCAGTAACCAAGTGGGGAGGGAGTTGCTTCCTGGCACTTTGATTATGAGAACCATGAGTTTAAATCTCATGCCTTCAACCAGCTGTGACTTCGCCACCGAGTTGCAGCAAGGGTTTCACCTTGACAAGAACAGTCACTCGGGGTGAGTGCTCCATCCCTCCTCCCCATCTCTCAAGATTGCCCCCGAGGTCCACAGCAGATCAAGTCACACCAGAAAAGGTATCCACCTCATCTGCTGTGGACTTCTGGGACAAGCCTGAGAGACTGCTCACAACAGGGAATACATTCTCAGCTGATTTTTTGAAGGCATGTGTGGTGTTCTAGAAGACACTCAGTTCAGCCTTGACTCCCATCAGTGAAGTCTTTTAAGGGAGATGCTCCTCCTTGTTAAATCCATGTTTCCCTGGGGGTACTCTGGACCTGGAAGGCTGAGCTCATCTTCAGTGTTTGTTTAGAAATGGAAAATTCCAGGTCTCAGTCCAGAAATACTCTTTGAGGGTAGAATCTGACTTTTAAATAAAGCACTTCTTAAGTACAGTGAAGTTTAAACATCACTACCGTAAAACAAACAAACAAACTACAGCTGATGTTCATTGTTCAAGGTAGTTCTGTTCTGTAAACTCACTGCAAACACTGAATTCACAAATACTGAACCACTGACCTTAGGGAAAATATAAGATTAGGTCCCTGGGAGCCTCTGGACACAACATTTTCATTCACTGATCAAAACGAAACTTTATTTTATGTGTGTTTCTGTTTAAAGACACTTTATTTCACATCCAGTGCTGATTCATGAACACTGAAACTCACGCCAGGATGAAGCTCCTCTACCACGTGGATTTTTTCCATAGGGCAGAGCACACTAGACAGCATGTCAGCACCGTGCTTGGAGGCTTTTTTCAGATAAAAGTTTTGGTAAAATATACGTAACAAAAATTTACCATGAAGTACATTCACATTGAAGTTGTGCTTAACATACACGATCCATCGTCACCTGCAGAACTTTATCATCAGAAACTCTGCCCCACTCAACAACAGCTCCCTGCTCCTTCCTCCCTTGGGGGCCACTTTATTTATTTTTCACATTTCCTGGTTTATTATAAAGGATATTACAAAGGATGCAGAGGGAGAGATGCAGAGGGAAAAGCATGTAGGAAGGTGTGTGGCGCTTCCGTGCCTTCTCTGGGCACACCACTCACCAGGAGCTGCCACGTGTTCAGTACCTGGATGCCCTCCAGATCCAATCCTTTTGGATTTGTAGGGAAGCTTTATAAAATTTTTTTTCTACAAGTTTTTATTGTGGTAAAATACCTATTACATAGTATGTATTTTTTTAATGTTCTATTTTTTTTTTATTTCCATAGGTTTGGGGGAACAGATGGTATTGGGTTACATGAGTAAGTTCTTTACCATCAATCAACGAGCGAATAAACTGTGATATATAAATATATATGTATACATATATATGTCTATATATATTATTTCCATAGGTTTTGGGGAACAGATGGTATTTGGTTACATGAGTAAGTTCTTTACCATCAATCAACGAGTGAATAAACTGTGATATATATATGTATACATACATATATGTCTATATATATGATGGAATACTACTTAGCCATAAAAAGGAATGAATTAATGGCATTCTCAGCACCCTGGATGGGATTGGAGACCATGATTCTAAGTGAAGTAACTCAGGAATGGAAAACCAAACATTATATGTTCTCGCTGCTAAGTGGGAGCTAAGCCATGAGGATGCAAAGGCATAAGAATGATGCAATGGACTTTGGGGACTCAAGGGGAAAGGGTGGGGGAACGGGCGGAGGGATAAAAGGCTACAGATTGGGTCCAGTGTATACTGCTTGGGTGATGGGTGTTACTTGGGTGATGGGTGCTGCTTGGGTGATGGGTGCACTGAAACCTTGGGGGCCACTTTAAACAGTGAAATCCCCAGGTGGCTCATGCCTGTAATCCGAGCACTTTGGGAGGCTGAGGCGGGGTGGATCACATGAGGTTGGGAGATCGAGACCAGCCTGACCAACATGGAGAAACCCCATCTCTACTAAAAATGCAAAATTAGCCAGGCATGGTGGCGGGTGCCTGTAATCCCAGCTACTCGGGAGGCAGAAGAATAGCTTGAATCCGGGAGGCGGAGGTTGCGGTGAGCCAAGATCATGCTATTGCACTCCAGCCTGGGCAACAAAAGTGAAACTCCACCTCAAAAACAACAAAACAAAACCCACAAAAACGTGAATGACATGGCACCAGATACCCTGGGCAAAGGAGCCTTGTTTACAGTGTGAGCTGGAACAGGGAGGCAGAACAGCAACTGTTGGACCTCAGGTCAGGACACTCAGAGTTTTCACTTCTCTTTGCCTGTTTTTGCTCATGTCCACAAAAGGGCAAAAGCAATGACAGTGTTGATTTTGGGGTTACAAATACATTTTAGCAAGCAGGCGAATTTGCAAATACAGAACCTGTGAGTAATGAGGGAGCTGCTGTGTGTTGATTTGTTTGCTGAGAGGAGACTCTCTAATCAGGATGGGTGCTGGACCTGAGAGCAAACTCACAAGGGAGTCAGTCTGCACTGACCTAAGTCCCTGACCAATGCACACAGAGGACCTGAAGGGCTCCTGCACCCATTGCTGCAGGTACATCAGGGGCCTCTGTAAAGCAACAGCTTAAAAACATTCACTTTTGCACATCACAGGTCAGAATCCTGGACCATCCTGGCAGGGATGATTCACCCATTTGTCTGCCCAGCTTGCTTTTCATTCACTCAGCACATGTTGACAGGTCAACATAGACTGGGCTTTGAGGATAGTTAAGGGGTGCATGGAATATATCTAACAGGGCTTTGTTTCCATGAAGAGCAATCAGGCCCATATTGCAACCCAACAACTGGAAAAAGCATTGATTTGGCTGATGATGTCAAGAGTTCCTTTAACCTAATCAGCTCTGACTCCTGGAAGAGAAAGCCGGAGTGCACAGATGGATGAATGCATTCATTAGTTCAATCAACATCTATTGAGTGTCTGGGACTGCCAGGTGCCAGGGACACTGCTGTGAATGCGTGACAAACCTTCCTGCCCTCTTAAGGCTGACATTCCAGTGGGAAGACAATGAGCAGATAGTAAAGCAAGCACACAGCCTGTCCTATGGTGGGGGTGCTATGGAGGCAACAAAGTAGGGGATAGGCATGGAAGGGGTGGGGACTCAGGTGCTGGAGGAGAGGCGGGGTCCAGGAGAGGAGGGTGTGGACATAAACGGGGGACGAGGGACCTAGTAAGGTCTCCTAGGGTAGGCTGCAGTCAGCAGCTTTTCCTGAGTGAAGGGGAGCCACTGAAGGCTCGGAGCGAGCAGAGAACAGTGTGATCCAACAGCAGTTGCAAGAGGACAGATGGGGAGTTGGCTGGGAAGGGGAGCAGAGACTAAAAGACCAGAGGGAATAACTGCAATCCTCCAGGCAAGGGAAAGGGGTGACTGGGATTGGCATGGGACCCGGGGGGCTGTGAGAAGTTAGGGGATCTGGGATAGAGTTTGATGGCAGAGGCGACAAGGACGTGCCACTCCAGAAACGGGAGCAAGTGCCTCCTCTCTGGATGGGTATTTCCATAGACAAACAAGAACCAATTGCACACCTCAAATAGACAGAAAGGGTTTTTGTTGTTGCCTGTTTTTACCAAAAATCTTAGATTCCTGTCCATCAGACTCTGACCAGGCAACTCTCACGAAAGACTCCCCAAAGCGTCCAGGTCGTGTGACCCACATGCAGTGCAGCTACATCCTGAGGTCTGTGGCTCTGAGTCTCCTTCTAGCAGCCACGTGTGGGGTCAGGACCCCTGCACTCCCCTACTACACCCATTCCCTCATTCCCATGGAAGGAGAAATTTGTGATTGATAAAGAATCAGAGAATAACCAAGTAATATCTTTCACTATTAACTGAGATACATGATTTCACATCATAAAAAATTCCCTAAAGCATTTAAAAAATAATTCAGGTATAACTCCCAATGCAATCCCTCCCCCCTCCCCCCTCCCCATGATAGGCCCCGGTGTGTGATGTTCCCCTTCCTGAGTCCAAGTGATCTCATTGTTCAGTTCCCACCTATGAGTGAGAACATGCGGTGTTTGGTTTTCTGTTCTCGTGATAGTTTGCTAAGAATGATGGTTTCCAGCTGCATCCATGTCCCTACAAAGGACACAAACTCATCCTTTTTTATGGCTGCATAGTATTCCATGGTGTATATGTGCCACATTTTCTTAATCCAATCTGTCACTGATGGACATTTGGGTTGATTCCAAGTCTTTGCTATTGTGAATAGTGCTGCATTGGGAGTTATACCTGATGTAAATGACGAGTTGATGGGTGCAGCACACCAACATGGCACAAGTATACATATGTAACAAACCTGCACGTTATGCACATGTACCCTACAACTTAAAGTATAATAATAATAAATAAATTTAAAAAAATAAAAATAAAAAAATAAAAAATAAAAAATAAATAAATAAATAAATAAATAATTCAGTGATTTCCCTCCAGTTACCTTGTAAATGTGTTGTAAGTTGTTTTAAATGTCACAAATTCACAGGTGGCATGAAACCAGGGAAGGTTTCATGTCCAAGCCAATTTGAGGTGGAGAGAGGAGGACTATAAATAGGATGCTTTGCAAACTTAGTGTGGATAATTCTTATTTGAAATGCAGCACATAATTGCACATTTGTCTTGAAAACAGGTTCACAAGTTAAGAGACTGTGGATGCCCTTATGTGCCAGTGCATGGCCATATCTGGTCAACCCAACCACGCTTAACAGTCTAAAGGGTGGTGATGAGGCTGAAGTCACAGAAATTCACTACTGAAAAGCCAGAAGAACAGTAAATAGAATCCTGATGAATTCAGGACCACAGTAACAGATGCACTAAGGGCAAGTGACTCAAAGAACACTGAGTTAGAACCTCAACAGAGGCAGTTGTACTTTTTTTTTTTTTTTTTTTTTGAGACGGAGTCTTGCTCTGTCACCCAGGCTGGAGTGCACTGGGCACCATCTTGGCTCGCTGCAACCTCCTCCTTCCGGGTTCAAGTGATTCTCCTGCCGCAACCTCCCAAGTAGCTGGGACTACAGGCATGCACCACCACGCCCAGCTAACTTTTTGTATTTTTAGTAGAGATGGGATTTTACCATGTTGGCCAGGCTGGTCTCGAACTCCTGGCCTCAAGTGATCTGCCCACCTTTACTTCCCAAATTGGGATTACAAGATTGAGCCACCGCACCGGCCCAGTTGTACCTATTTTAATGTTGATTTACAATTCTTTTTTTTTTTTGAGACAGAGTCTCGCTGTGTGGCCCAGGCGGGAGTGCAGTGGCGCGATCTCGGCTCACTGCAAGCTCCACCTCCCGGGTTCACGCCATTCTCCTGCCTCAGCCTCCGAGTAGCTGGGACTACAGGTGCCTGCCACCACGCCCGGCTAGTTTTTGTATTTTTAGTACAGATGGGGTTTCACCATGTTAGCCAGGATGGTCTCAATCTCCTGACCTCGTGATCCACCCCCCTCGGACTCCCAAAGTGCTGGAATTACAGTTCTTGAATTGGAGTAATCCTGAATAATCTCTACAGTGCCTTTTAATCGCACACATATTTAAACTCAAAAAATTCCATGCCAATTGCCTATAACAGGAAATTAAAACTGACTGTGTTCGGGAGCAGTTTGTGGCCTCTCAGGAGGAGCTGCCAACCACACCTTGAGGACCTTTGCGCCAGGTCATCTAGGTAGTTCTGCATTTCATTGTTGTCTTCTGGCTTTTATGCGTTTAGCTTTCATTTAGGGTTGCTCTAAGAGACAGGATTCTGAAGCTCATACTGCGTTTACTGGGGCAAGGTGGAGGACACTCCTTATTTATTGTTCTGTGAGCCTTAAATGAGGCCCCACGTGAAAAATTATTTTTGGAGCAAAATCCTAGAAAACAGGTTTTATGTCACTAGAAAGAAGCATTCAACCCCTTCTGACAATATAAACTAAATAACTGCATATAACTACCGTTTAATGTTGGCAGGAAACTCAGAGCCCAATTTGAAGCAAAATATACCAACCACCTAAGTTGATGCAATATAGCACATTCATTTCCTTTCTCCCATTTGTCCCACATTTTCTTTATAAAACTTTTATAAAAGTTCCTTTTAAATTCTTATTTATATTTCACAATTACTGAATAGTATGGGAGTTAGTCATATAATACTTCACTTCGCTATCAATAAACAAAAATGAATATAGATAGTACGACATGGATATACTACAATAGCTCTTAAAATACAGATAAGAAACATACTGCAAATAACAAGGTTCTTCCAGAATCCAGAAATAAAATAAACTTTTCTGAATGTAATTGTTGAAGATAAGATAAACTTTCTTGAAATGTGCATGAATAGGTGACCACAAAATCCCCAACCAAGAGGTCAAGATGTAACCAACTTGAAGCATGACTTTATTAGCAATATTGAGTGTCATTAAGGCACTTAATAACATGCCTAAAGGGAATATGCCTAAGGGGAAATGCAATTATCCAAAAGCTGGTAAGACTGAAAGAAATTGGGCTGTGGGAGCATAGGTTGGCTGTGTACCCTGCCCAAGGACCCTGCTTGTCATGTTGCCGCTAAAGACACCTCTCATTGTGTACCTAAAATCTATGCTTTGCTGTTCTGGCCCATTTGCTAAACAGCAGCCAGTCAGATCCTTTACAAGAAAAAAAGACTAATATTGTCACCACCTGCTTATAAAACTTTAAGGAGTTATTCTTCCTAAGTTTGTCAGAAAAAAAATGTGGAAGACTTTGAAAAAATAATTATATGTTATAAGCAAAATTAAAAGGCCAAGAAAGAATTGGGAAAGATTAGAAGACAAGATTCTAAAGGAACCCTGAAAAACATAGCAGAGAGTTCAAGGGTAAAGAAATCATACACTATGATCTATCCTCCTCTCTCTCCACCAGAATGGGCAAAGGCCCTAACAGATTAGCTAGAATAAACGGTGAATAAGATAGTAAGTGTCCAACTTCATTAGTCAAAGACCAAAGCATAAAAGAATTTGCTTTCCTACATAGCAAATTAATAAAGAATTTTAAGTGATAATACACAATGCTTCACAGAGTAAAATGTGAAATATCATATGTGACTAGTGGGAGTGAACCCATCTTCACCTTCCTCAAAAGCTATTTGGCAAATCTCATCAAAAAGATTAAGATATGGACAAGTATTTTAATATTTAAGCATAAAGTTGTTCATGGAACATTATTTTATACTAGGCAAAAAAATTAATGTCCCCAAATAGGCAAATAGTTAAATGAATTATGACAGACTATTATGGGACCATGAAAAACATCAAATGAAGAATTTCAATAACAGGAAAATGCCTGTTTTCCCAAAAACAAAAAGAAATTAACATATAATACTATGGGTACAGCATGGTCCAAGTAAGTTAAAACGTTAATGAAGATTATGTAGGAGCCATGATATTTAGGTTCATTACTTTATTCTTTAAAATATTTTTTCTATATATTCTTAGTTCTCTGTAAAATGTATGCTTTACCACTACCTGGAGGCTCAAGAACCAGACTGCGCAGCCTACCACTACTACCACTTGTGCCAAAAATTGACCCACCTGGCATTCCTATCCCAAGCAAAGTCTCACCACAGTGTCCACTAACAAACACAGTCTAAGCCACTGAAAAACTCACAGACACCACCAACACTGAATACAACTGAAGAAATCACAAGGAGACTACTGTGCTCACCCAGAATCAAAGACAAAGCATTCTACCCAAACCACACTATAGATACATCTGTTAAGAAAGTGTTATTCTATAAAGCCAATTTTATAAATTGGAAGAAGAAACTGTTAAACTAGATCCAAAAATATCAGTGTAAGGATATGGGAAACATTAAAAGCAAGGAAACATGACCCTTCCAAGGAACATAACAATTCTCCAGTAACAGAACCCAAAGAAAAGGAAATCCATGAAATGTTTAAAAAAGAATTCAAAATTATGATATTTAAAAAAACTCAGTGAGATATAAGAGAGGACATAAACAAAGAAGCCAAAAACCAATTCATGATCTGAATTAGAAATTCAACAAAGAGATAGATAGATAGCATAAAAAAAAAAACAAACAGAAATCCTCAAATTTAAGAATTCAGTAAAAGAAATAATAAATACAATCAACAGCTTCAACAAGTGACTAGATCAAGCAAAACAAATACTTTCTGAACATGAAGGCATGTCTTTTAAAATAACTCAGACAAGAAAAACAGAGATAAAAAAAGAGGAGAAAGTCTATGTGCTATATGGCACACCATAAAGCAATCAAATATTTGAATTTTGGGAGTTCCACAAGAAGAGATGAGCAAGTAATAGAAACCCTATTTAAATTTATAATAGCTAAAAAAATTATCAAGTCTTGCAAGAGATACAGACATCCAAATACAGGAAGCTCAAATATCTGCAACTAGATTCACACAAAAAAGATCTTTTCCAAGGAATTTTTAGAGTTTAAATTTAGAGTTTAAAGAGGAAGAAATGAACAAAGGATATACAAACAATCAGAAAACAATTAACAAAAAGAAGAAGCAAGTCCTCACTTACAAATAACACCATAAATGTAAGTGGTTTAAATCCCCCAATTAAGAGATATAGATTGGCTAAATGGAGAAAAGATAAGTAAGACCCAAGTATATGTTTCCACAAGAAACTCACTTCACCAGTAAGGGTTTAAACATGTGTGTGACTAAAATGCATTGTAGAGATAATTTAGTTACTTAAAATCAGGATGTGTAAAACAAAGTTAAAATATGTATGACTGCATCTGTTGAAGATCTAGCTCAGTGTTTTTTGAGTCACTTTGCCCTTAGTGCGCCTGTTGGTGTTGTCCTGAATTATTAGGATTTTATTTAGTGCACTTCTGGCTTTTCAGTAATGAATTCCTATTAATTCAGTTTGTTAAGCATGATTGGGTTAACCATATACAGTCATGCACTGGTGCATAAGGGCATCCACAGTCTCTTAACCTATGAACCAATTTTCAAGACAAGTGTGCAAGTATGTGCTGCATTTAGAATAAAAATTATCTATTCTAAGGTTGCAAAGTGTCCTGTTTATAAGCTTTCATCTCTTCCCCGCAAATTATAGACAAACTCTCAAAAATCAAAGACAAAGAGAGAATTCTAAAAACGGCAAAAGAAAAGAGTCAGTTCACATATAAGAGAATCGCCATTGGAATAATAGCAGACGTCTCACCAGAAATCTAACAGGCCAGGAAAAAATGGGATGACATATTCAAAGTGCTGAAAGAAAAAAAAAAAAAAAAAAAAAAAAACGCCACACAAGAATGTTATACCTACCAAAGCTATTCTTCAAAAATAAAAAAGAAGTAAAGTCTTTCTCAGAAAAGCAAAAACTGGTGAATTCATCATTATTAGACTAGTGCTACAAGAAATAGTCAAGGGAGTTCTACATCTAGGAGAGAAAGGATGATATATACCATCATGAAAACACAAAAATATAAAACTCACTGGAAAATACACAAATGAGAAATAGAAAGGAGTTAAATGTTATCACTGGGAAAACCCCACCAAATTATAAAGGTAAATAATAAAAGAGGAAGATATGAACAAAAATGTACAAACAATCAGGAAATAATTAAGAAAGTGTAGGAGTAAGTTCTCACCTACAAAGAACACCATAAATGTAAATGGTTTAAATCCCCCAATTAAAATATATAGACTGAATGGAAAAAAAAAAACAAACAAAAACCATGAGACTCAACTATAATTTTCCAGAAGAAACTCACTTCACCAGTAAAGACACACATAGACTAAAAGTGGAGGGATGGAAAAAAAATTCCATACAAATGGGAACCAAAAAGCTTGCAGGAGTAGCAAAACTTATATCAGACAAAATATACTTTAAGTCTGAAAACAAAACAAAAAAAGAGACAAAGAAGGTCTTTATATAATAATAAAGGAATCAATTCAGCAAGAGGCTATAACACTTTTAAATATGTATGCACACAACACCAGAGCACCCTGATATATAAAGCCATTATTATTAAAGCTGAAGAGAGAAGTAGACCCCAATACAACAATTAGGGACTTCTACATCTCTCAGCACTTGACATAACACCTAGACAGAAAATCAGTAAAGAAACATCAAACTTAATCTGCACCATAGAATAAATAGACCTAACAGACATTTACAGAACATTTCATTCAACAGCTACAGAATACACATTCTCCTTATCAGCACATAGAACATTCTCCAGGACAGACCATATGTTAGGCTGTAATACAAGTCTCAACAAATTTTTAAAAATTGAAATAATATTAAGTATCTTCTCAGATTACAATGGAACAAAACTAGAAATCAACAACAAGAGAAACATTGGAAACTATACAAGTACATGGAAATTAAACATGTTCCTTAACGACCATTGGGTCAGTAAAGAAATTAAGAGGGAAATTTTTAAAATGTCCTGAAATAAATGAAAATGGAAACAGAATATTTCAAAACCTATGGTATACACCAAAAGGAGTGACAAGAGGAAAATTTATAGCAATAAATGCTTACATGCAAAAAGCAGAATGAATTCAAATAAACAAACTAACAATGCACCTAACTAGAAAAGGAAGAACAAACCAAACCCAAAATTATTACAAGGAAGCAAACACTAAGATTAGAGTAGAACTAAACAAAATACACTAAAATAAAAATAAAAGATCACCAAAACAAAAAATTGCTTTCCTGAAACCATAAACAAAATCGATAAACTGCTAGCTAGACTAAGCAAGAAAAATAGAGAGAAGACCCAAATAAATAAAATCAGGAACTTACAATTGATACCACAGAAATGCAAAGGATTAGAGACAACTATTTGATATCTTGGAAAACCTAGAGGAAGTGGGTAAATTCCTAGACACATGCAACCTAAGAAGATTGAACCAGAAAGAACTGGAAAAGCTAAACAGACCAATAAAAAGTAACAAGATTGAATCAGTAATAAAAAGTCTTCCAACAAAGAAAAGTCCAGGTCCACATGCTTTACTGCTGAATTCTATGAAACTTCTAAAGAACAAATAAGACCAATTTTTCTCAAACTATTCCCAAAAAATGAAGAGAAGGAAATTCTTCCTAAATCATTCCATGAAGCCAGCATTACCCTGATACAAAAACCAGACAAGGACACAATTTTTTAGAAAAGAAAGAAAACTACAGGCTAGTATCCTTGACGAACATAGATGCAAAAATTCTCAATGATCTACTAGCAAAACAAATAGAACAATTCACCAAAAAGATAATACACCATGGTAAAGTGGGATTTATCCCAGGGATGCAAGGATGGTTCAACATACACAAATCAATAAATGAGACACATTGTATCAGCAGAATGAAGAACAAAATCCATATGGTTATCATATGGAAAGAACACACCTCAACATAATAAAGGCCATATATAACAAAGCCATAGCTAACATAATACTGAATGGAGAAAAGCTTAAAACCTTTTCTCTGAGAACTGGAACAAGGCAAGGATGCCCACTATCACCACTCTTATTCAACATCGTGCTGGAAGTCCTAGCCATAGCAATCAGGTAAAATAAAGAAATAAAAGGCATCCAAATTAGAAAAGAAGTCAAATATTCCTCTTTGCAAATTATATGATCTTGTATGAAGAAAAACCTAAAGATCCACCAAAAACTCTTAGAATTGATATATTCAGTAAAGTCGCAGAATACAAAATCAACATACAAAAGTTAGTAGCATTTTAATACACCAATAACAACCTAGTTGAAAAAAATCAAGAAAGCAGTCTCATTTACAATACTACAAAAAAACCACAGCAACCCTTCCTAGGAATAAACCTAACCAAGGAGGTAAAAGACATCTACAATAAAAACTACAAAACACTGATGAAAGAAATCAAAGAGGACACAAATGGGAAGACATCCAACGCTTATGAATTAAAAGAATTAATGTTGTTAAAATGACTGTACTACTCAAAGCAATTTACAGATTTGATGCATCCCCTATCAAAATACCAATAACATTCCTTGCGGAAATGGAAAAAGTAATCCTTAAATTCATATGGAATCACAAAAGACCATGAATAGCCAAAGCAATACTGAACAAAAAGAACAAAGCTAGAGGCATCACACTATCTTACTTCAAAATACATTACAAAGCTACAGTAGCCAAAACAGCATGGTGTTGGTATAAACATAGACACAAAGACCAATGAAACAGACTAGAGAATCCATGTATTTACAGCAAACTGATTTTTGATAAAGGCACCAAGAACATACATCAGGGAAAGGACACACTCTTCAATTTATGATGCTGGGAAAAGTGGATATCGATATGCAAAAGAATAAAACTGGACCCCTGCCTCTCACCATATACAAAAATCAACCCAAAATGGACTTAAGAACGTCATCTTAAGGTTTAAACTTAAGAATAAAAAACATAAAACTACTAGAAGAAAACATGGATAAAACACACTTCAGGATATTGGTTTTAACGATTTTATGACAAAGACTTCAAAACCACTGACAGCAACAACAAAATAGACAAACAGGATTATACCAAACTAAAAAGCTCTGCACAGCCAGGAAAAAAATCAACAGAGTGAAGAGAAACAATCTTTGGAATGGAAGAGAAAATATTTGCAAACTGTTCATCCAACAATGGACTAATATCCAGAATATGCAAGGAACTCAAACAACTTAACAGTAAGAAAAACAAGCAATTCCATTAAAAAGTGTGCAAAGGACCTGAATAAACATTTATGAAAAGAAGACATACAAATGGCCAACAAGTACATGAAAAATGCTCAAGATCACTAATCACTGGGGAAAAGCAAATCAAAATCACAATGAGATATTATCTCATTCCATCCAGTTAGAACGGCTACTATCAAAATGATAAGAAATTACAAATGTTGGCAAGGATGCAGAGAAAAGGAAACTTTCATACACTCTTAGTAGGAATGCAAATTAGTAAAACCATATGGAAAACAATATGAAAATTCCACAAAAGACTAAAAATAGAATGACCATACAATCCAGCAATTCCGCTACTGGGTATATAACCAAAGGAAAGGAAATTAGTATATCAAAGGGATACCTGCATCCCTGTGTTTCTTGCAGCAAAACTCACAATAGCCAAGATACGGAATTGATATAGATGCCCATGAGAGGATAAATGGATAAAGAAAATGTGGTATATATACACAATGGAATATTATTCAGCCATAAAAAAAACACAAAATATTGCCATTTGTAGCAACATAGATGGAATGGCAGGTCATTATATTAAGTGAAACAAGTCAGGCACAAAAAGCAAAATATCATGTTCTCACTCATGTGGGAGCTAAAAAAGTTGATCTCATGGAAGTAGAGTAGAATGATTGTCATCAGAGGCTGGGAAAGGCAGCAGAAATGGGAGATGAAGAGAAGTTGTCTAATGGGCATGCATATGCAGTTACACAGGAGGAAGAAGTTCTACTGTTTGATACTAGAGTAGAGTGATGATAGTTAACAATAATTTATTGTATATTTGAAACTAGCTAGAAGAGAAGATTTGAAATGATACACAAAGAAATGATAGATGTTTGAGGTGATGGATATTCTAAATACCCTGATTTGGTCATTACACAGTGCACGTATGTATTGAAAAATCACATCTACCCCATAAACATGTACAATTACTATGTATTAAGAAAAGATAAAAAGGAATGAATTATTGATATAGGATGGATTAATCTGGGAAATATTGTGCTGAATAAAAACTTTATACAAATAAAAAATGTGTGCTTTACTTTTTAAACTAGAACAAAAAGCAAGAAAAGCTGCAGATGTTTTGGACATGAAGGGATGGAGTGGTGGGGATGAGTCCCGGTGGGACAGCACTCCTGATGTGACTTGGTGAGGCGAATGCAGGGGGACAGGAGAGAGGATTGCATGGAGGGGGAACTCTGCTCCTTCACATGGCTGATTAGGTGGCACCAATTTTTTTTTCAAGAGAAAACATTCAGCAGGAGACATTTTGAGGGAACTATCAAGAGTAAGACTAGTTTAGGATAAGCTGAATTTGAGGTACCCTGGTGCTTTAAAGGGAGATGTCTGGCGAAGGTCAAGTTTATGGGGAATTGGCAGCGGGTGGGTTTGCATGCACTTCCCAGGCAGGGTAAGCGCCAGGAAGAGCACCCAGAGGCAGAACCTCAGGGCTCATGTGTCAACCCCAGGGGTGATGACTGAGGGGGACTGGAGCAAAGGGAGACAGCAGCCTGGAGGGGGGTGCTTTGATCCTGGGGGTGGGGGTATGCTGTACCTGTGAAGGCTGGAGAAACAGGAGTGGTTGGGAAAGGGCAAGAGGAGACAGGATCGAAGGTGGAAATCAAGGTGTTTTCAAGGAAATGACAGAGTGACTCAGTGAAGCTTTTCACTGGAGACCAGTAAATCTGGAAAATTCAGCTGGGCCAAGATTGTGGAGGTGCTGAGAGTCAGAAACGTGCCTTGTACTCCTCAGGGACTCGCTGCGTTCAACTGGATGCATTTTTCCCTTTGCAAGGTCTCAGTTGAGGGTGGCCACAGAGCCAGTCAGAGCATGCCTTTGCGAAACAACTTAGTACATGCTTCTGTGGCTGTCATTTTCCTCTTAGTCTTATCAATCTTACTGTATTTGTAACATGTACATTTCATTTGTAAGAAAGAGTCTACATCCCAAGTGTTTAATAAATTAAAGCAAATAAAATGGTTTTAAGCCAGTACCCAGAAACCCCACCGAGAAATACTGCCTTTATTAACCTTGCAGCAACGAGACTCCTCCCTCTTAGTGACTGAAGGCTTATGCCCCCATTGTCACACGTGGTGGGTGTTGAGGTGCTGACACCCACTGAACGTGTTGGTGGGTCCAGAGGATGTGTCTTGGCTGCCCCTTCAGCATTATCCTCTTCCTTCTAGACGGCACTCCAGGCCTCCCCCCAGTGCAGTGTGGGGGGAATTGTCCCTGTGCAAGCTGCAGGGGTGGGCTCCCTCCTGACGGAACACAATGAGTGCAATTGTTCCTTTGGCAGCCATGATTGCTCAGGGTGGGCAGAAGGACAGGAAGCAAATTCTGGCCAAAAAGATGAGGGGAGCTGTGTTTTCTTTAACAAAAAGCACTTTATTTGATATGGAAGATTTCACTAGGAAAGTGATGAGTGCAATTGAAATCCCACAAATACTCAAAGCAGCCCTTTGCTGGGACAAAAGCCTGTATCCTGAGACCACAGAACACTAATAGAAGATCAGTAACCACCACTAACACTACTCAGTGAGTCAGGTGAACGCTACGTGCTCATGGACATCCCCCGTGAAACCTGGACTCCGTGGCATTGGATCCAGGTAATTCCAGGAGCCAGATGTCTCAGGTGATCCCAGACTTCAGCTCTGAAGGAGAAGCTGTGATTGCTGAGGGTAACGCCAATGTGGGAGGCAGATGCGTTCACATCCTTCACATGATGAAAAATGGAGACTTCCAACCCCTCTTTGGCCAGGTTGTTCCTGGGCCTTAGCCTCCTGGCAGGGGGAGCCAGAATGTTCGGGGGAGCAGCCAGATCCCCCCACAAGCCCCAGGCTTCCTGCGCTGAGACATGAGTCTCCAGCTTGAATCCAATACTCAGGAAAGATGATGTCAAAATCATCTCCTCTGTTTAAAATCTCTGTCCCTCAACACTAACGCTTTGAATTCCTTAAATGGCGAGTTCTCAACATATCTAAAAACAAAAATACTACTAGGACATTGTGGGGAAGCCGAACAAAACCATGACAGCAGTGCAGAGAGGTCGTTCCCTGGGTTCCTGGCTCCCCTGCTAACTTGCTCTGCGGGGAAGGTCCGTCAGCCTCTCTCTGTTTTCTTTTGAACATCTGCAAAACAGTGATAATTTGTAATTTCATATTATAAATTCAGAGTTTGAAAGGCAACTGTTTTCTTTAATTCAACTCTCTCTGCAAGAGAGAGCAACACCTGCTGATCTCATTTTAAAAACTGAGCTTTGTACTACAGATAGCCTTTAAAGATTTTGTTCTTAACTTAAAAAAGCTTATTTGGGTTTAAGCTCAGTATTTGAATTTGACATAAGATTTCTGCTATGAAGGCATATGTTTTTAGAGGAGGTGTGAAGGATGCGTTTTAAAACTTAGATGCAAAAAAATTGCCCTTTTTAATTTGAATGAAAAAAATAAATTAAGCTATTCCTTTTTTATTTTGCTCCAACTCACTGAAACACATACCGTGAAGGAAAATGTACAAATATCTGAAAATAAGTTATTCGTTTACTACCAGATTTTTTTTTAAAAAAATTAATCATTTAGGAATTTAAAGTATGTACAGGTTTTAAGACTCTTAAAAATGTTGATAAAAATCCTGCTGCTTCTTCCACAAATGGAAAACATAACACAAATATAGATTTCTATTATTACCACTCTTCTCTAAGGGACAAAGGCTGGTTTGTTCTCCAAGTCCCAGCAAATAACATTGTGTGAGAAAATGAAGCATTATGGTATTATTGTAAGGGCAAAGCAGTCAGGAAATGAAGACAGCCAGAACTGATCACTGCTCAGGAGACAAGGGAGAAGAAACGATAAGAATTGTAGCACTAATTACAGCTCACGTGCAGACCTCAAGTTTCCCAGTTAGCATTGCTTTTTCTCATTTTGCCTTCATGAAACCCTGTTTTTCAAATGTGGAGACAGATTCAATGTTGGGAGCCATCACTAATGGAGCTACCTGCTTCTGGGGGAAAAAAAAAAAAGGGCAGACTTTTCCTTGGTAGCCTGCTACTCATATGGATGAAGAGAACTTATTTTGCATTAGAAAAAAAATATTTAGCCAGAGTAAGCAGGTTACCTTGATTCTCAGATCTAAGGTTCAGTTTGTGAGACATGCTAACTGGGGCACGAATTTATTCTACGAATTTATTTCTTCTCCTGTGCAAGATAAGAAGGATGACATAACCAGGTTTGTTTAAAATCAGTAAGTGTTACACAAATAATGGTGCTTATTAATGAATGTTAAATAGTATGTGTTTTGTATATCCTCCAATATTATTTTGCAAATGTCTGCACAGTTCAAATTATTCACAATTGAAATTGGGAAGTGGAAGAAGAATTAAAACATATTTCAAGCTCACTAAAAGCTTCCATCAAATTGTCAGCAATGCGTCCCATATCCAGTATGACGCACTGAGTCTGCACTGGAATGTCACTATTCCTTCTGGTAGCAGACATCAAATTCCCAAAGGCAATTTATAGCCTTATTTGCTTCCTCACTTCTCTAGGGCTCAAAAAGACACGGAACTTAATCTGAGAAAGGACACTGGGTCAGTAGGGACCCAGTTATTTGTTCTAGTTAATACGGATCTAGTAGTCAGTTTCCTAGAGTGGGACAGAAAGTGGAAAAACATATCTATTTGAAGCAAAGAAATGTGCACAGTTTTAAAGAATAACACAAAAAGGTGAGTGAGTGCAGTTATTAAGAAACGTTTGGGGGATTGTTGGTGTGTGCTGGGGACAGCTGCCTTGGGTCCATCTTTTAGAAAATAAATCTACCTCCTTCAGTTCTCCCCAGAGAGTTGGTTTAGGACAAACTCGTGCGTGTGCTTTTCCTACTAGGAGGATAACATCAGGAGACGAGGCTGCGCCGTGTCTGTCATAGTTGGCATAAATGGACTACAGGACGAACATCAAAACCCTGATCTCTTAAGAAATACCGTGGAAACTCATGGAAATGCCACCTTGGTCATACTTGGTCATCTTCATGAACAGTTCCGCCAGACTAACCCTTGGTATACCGTAGGTGTGCAGCAGTTTTTATTGCTGCCCAGCTTTACGCAGGGGCATGTAACAGTCATTAGGGACATTTTAAGCACTTCAGAGGGAATTACCTTAGCAGCCCCCAAAGAATTTAAATTGTAAATGCCTATTGGTTAACACAAGACAAAACCATTAATTTCAGAAGCTTTTACTCAGGAAAACATTCAAGTCCAGAACTGGCCCAAGCACTAATTTTCAGACCTTCCCGAGAGTACACATTTAGTTCCTTTTTCTGTACGTGTCATTACTGAACCAAAATATTCACTGTGATTTTTTTAGTTTTGATTTCTGATAAGACTGACTTTCTTTGACTATTTTTATTTTTGTGTTTGCTTTAACACGGAGATATTTAATCCTACCAGATGTTTGATAATTGTTGTGCCTTCTTCCTCTATTGGTTTTTAAGTGTGGGGTTTCGGCTTTGGAGAAATTAATTGATTTGTTTATGGGAAAATAGCTGTGAAGGTCAGAGCAGGGATTAGGGCATAATATTCCTGATAAAAAGCCCACAACTGTTTCTACCACATCATAGTTGCATAAAGTGTTTTTTATTTTTCTAGAGACAGAGAAGCTTTTATGGATAACACGGAGCAGGTCTATGCATCTGGCAGCCACAGCCAGAATTTAAAATGACTCCTACACATTTGAAAATTGTTTTGGAACTTGTGAATTAATGAATACCACAAGCATTTATGATGTGACTGATCCGTGCCAAGTGCCAGGACATGCACTGGGGATTCTAGGACTGTTAACAACAGCCTGGGTTTCCTGAGGCTGCAAGACCAGCAAGAACGGGGTATACTTAGCAATGAGTTCAGAAAATATTATATTAAAAAAAGCAAAACCAGCCTGTGAGAAATTCATCATAGATATTATCAAATGAAGAAAGAAAAGAAAATCTAAACCTTACTTAATCCAGATGCTGGCTTTTTTAAAATAAAGAAGTGTGTCATTCTAATTTGAAGACCAGTTAATCTCTGTTTATTAAAGGAAACCTAGGGTAATGAATTAGACTAAAGGCTCAAACAATGCAACTCCTAGGCACCTGAAGAAATCAACAAAAATGGGGAAAAGAGTCTTTGGAATGGCTTTTCATTCTGACTATTCCCATGTAAAAACTGAAAAGTCCAGAAATCCGGGTTCTGGTAGCAAAACAAACGAGGATATTACCCCTCAATATTTTCTATTAGATTCTTTTTCTCCCCAAAGTTCAAAGTTACCACTGCATAAACTATTCCTTATTTGGGACCTTCATCGGTTAAAAACCTGAAGCCTCCCAGTTCTCTTTAAGAGTGGCCGCCAAGCCTCCGTGCGTCATGGAGCGGAAAGCCTGCAAACGATCATAACATCCCAGTGAGAATTGTTTGGAGGTTAAACTTGGTGCTGCAATCTGTCCGCTGGCCATTCGGAAATCACAGTTTGAGTTAGCTTTGCTCCCAGATCCAGCTGAAGTCCTGAATCCAACAAAGGGAGGAGCAGCTGTAAGAAAACAAATTCCGACTGAAATGCACCATCCACAGAATGTCTAAGTAGTCACGTTGAAAGTCAGCCTGCTGTATAAAAGCAAATACTGTGGATTTGAAATTTATATTTGAAGTATCTGCATTTAGAGCACTAATAACCTGGATTCTGTAGCAAGCATGCCTGGTATTTTTAGTTTGAGGGAAAAAAAATTAATTATTACTTTTGTGTCTTCCTGAAGGCACTATCTGCTTTCAGAATGGATAATTGTTTTGGCACACATGTGGGTCTCAAAACTTACGACTCATTGACAAGCCCCATCGTTTAGTCTCCTTTCAGAAATGATGAAATTCTTCCTCTTCTGATTTTGTTCTTGTGATAAATTCTATATAGGATGTGATGCATTCGGACGCCCTAGCCCTCTTAGGTTCCTGCCAGTCTTCCTTTCCTTACCTTCCTATCTCCCCAAGAGCAACAGCACTTAAAATGTTTTCCCAGCTGGCCTCCTCCTCATTCTGGTACCAAAACAGAGATATAGACCAATGGAACAGAACAGAGTCCTCAGAAATAATACCACACATCTACAGCCATCTGATCTTTGACAAACCTGAGAGAAACAAGAAATGGGGAAAGGATTCCCTATTTAATAAATGGTGCTGGGAAAACTGGCTAGCCATAAGTAGAAAGCTGAAACTGGATCCTTTCCTTACTCCTTATACGAAAATTAATTCAAGATGGATTAGAGACTTAAATGTTAGACCTAATACCATAAAAATCCTAGAGGAAAACCTAGGTAGTACCATTCAGGACATAGGCATGGGCAAAGACTTCATGTCTAAAACACCAAAAGCAACGGCAGCAAAAGCCAAAATTGACAAATGGGATCTCATCAAACTAAAGAGCTTCTGCACAGCAAAAGAAACTACCATCAGAGTGAGCAGGCAACCTACAGAATGGGAGAAAATTTTTGCAATCTACTCATCTGACAAAGGGCTAATATCCAGAACCTACAAAGAACTCAAACAAATTTACAAGAAAAAAACAAACAACCCCATCCAAAAGTGGGCAAAGGATATGAACAGACATTTCTCAAAAGAAGACATTCATACAGCCAACAGACACATGAAAAAATGCTCATCATCACTGGCCATCAGAGAAATGCAAATCAAAACCACAATGAGATACCATCTCACACCAGTTAGAATGGCAATCATTAAAAAGTCAGGAAACAACAGGTGCTGGAGAGGATGTGGAGAAATAGGAACACTTTTACACTGTTGGTGGGATTGTAAACTAGTTCAACCATTATGGAAAACAGTATGGCGATTCCTCAAGGATCTAGAACTAGATGTACCATATGACCCAGCCATCCCATTACTGGGTATATACCCAAAGGATTATAAATTATGCTGCTATAAGGACACATGCACACGTATGTTCATTGCAGCACTATTCACAATAGCAAAGACTTGGAATCAACCCAAATGTCCATCAGTGACAGATTGGATTAAGAAAATGTGGCACATATACACCATGGAATACTATGCAGCCATAAAAAAGGATGAGTTTGTGTCCTTTGTAGGGACATGGATGCAGCTGGAAACCATCATTCTTAGCAAACTATCACAAGAACAGAAAACCAAACACCGCATGTTCTCACTCGTAGGTGGGAACTGAACAATGAGATCACTTGGACTCGGGAAGGGGAACATCACACACCGGGGCCTATCATGGGGAGGGGGGAGGGGGGAGGGATTGCATTGGGAGTTATACCTGATGTAAATGACGAGTTGATGGGTGCAGCACACCAACATGGCACAAGTATACATATGTAGCAAACCTGCACGTTGTGCACATGTACCCTACAACTTGAAGTTTAATAATAATAAATAAATTTAAAAAAAAAAAAAAAATGTTTTCCCAGCTGGCCTCCTCCTCATTCTCATTACTAGTGCTTTCCACTGGGACAGCCATTCTTCTTGGGAGAGTGACCACAGGTCTATAGGTCAGCCTGCCCCATTCAGTTGTTCCTGAAATTCTCTCTCACTTCCCAAATATCCTTTTGATTAATTGACAAAAATTGTACACATATATAGATACACATATATACACAATTTTTACATATGTGTACAGCATGGTGTTTAGAAATATGCATAATTGTGAAATGCCTCAATTGAGCTTATTAATATGCATTACCTCACATATTTATAAATAATGTGATACTTACAAAACTCTTAGTGTGATTCTTTAATAAAAAGTTGCATTTGAAATTAGAATCCTTTAAAGTGCCCAAATGAAAACCCACCTACTCTACCTCTTCACAAACATTGTAACAAAATTAAATATAATAATAACTAACATTCTCCAAGAGCTTTCTATTGTCCAATCCCTGAGCTAAACGCTTTATATTGTATAAAAGCATTCTGCACCAAACAACCCACTGAGGAAGGCGAGATTATTATTTCTATTTTATGAGAAAGGGAGACAAAGGCTCAGAGACACTAAGTAATTTTCCTAAAACCACACTGTGAGCAAGTGACGGAGCTGGGATTCAAACACTAGTCTTTCCAAAGGAAAGCACATGCACTTATGCGGCACCTCCACTACACAGAGATAAACAGATTGATGATCAAGGGGCCAGGTAACTGAAGATACCACTTCATGTAAAGATACTTAGCAGAAACAAAAGTCCACCTTGAATTCTAGTTGGAGAGACTCCATGAGACACCACTGCCCTGTTTACTACCCAAAAAACCTGCCACATTTTGTAAAATCAGATTGGAAACCAAACCATGGATGCCTCTGGTCTTACGTGAACAGCAAGAAGCAGTAACTTAGATTTCTGTATCTTTGTTGAATATTTCCCCCTGCTAAGTCACCTAATTTCAGAAGTCATGCATGGTCATTAGATTTATGTAGCTGCATTAAGAGGAAGCGTTAAATCACCAGGAAACGAACTATCATCAGGGATTATTTTTAACACTGCTACTTATAGGGTCAGTAAACAAGTAAAGCATCAGCTATGAAGCATCAATCACTTCCCTACTATCCAGTCATCATCATCCTCATTAAAGCGATGTTCCTAAAATATTGTAGAAGCCTCGATGGTAAGGACAAAAAATATGGATGTGACATATGTGGACATCTTGAAGAAAGAGTAACCTGTTTTTTCTGGTTTAAAAAGATGTTGTGGGAGACAGAGTCATGGCTCCCCAAAGACAACCATGTCTTAATTCTTAGAACCTATGAATATGGAGCTTTACAGGGGAACAGGAACATTGCAGGTATGATGAGCAGTCCTGAGATGGGGAGATGATCCTGAATTATCCAGGTGGGGCCCTTATAAGAGGGGTCACGTCGGTCAAGGCAGATAAGGAAGATGTAGCAATGGAGGCAGACATCAGAGTGATGGCCTTTGAAGATAGAGGAAGGGGCCATGAGCCAAGGAATGAAGGCAGCCTCGAGAAGTAGATAAGGCAAGAAAATAGATTCCCCCTGGAACCGCCAGAAGGAAGATGGTCTGCTGACATCTTGATTTTAGCCCGGTGAGACCCATTTCAGGTTTCTGACCTCTAGAACTGCCCAAATAATAAATTCACACTGTTTGAAGCGACTAAGTTCATACTAATTTGTTACAGCAGCAATAGGCACTGATACAGATGTCAGCCTGAAATTTGGGGTGCAACTGACCTGGATATAATGTCTCCCAGCATTTCTTACAGGCTTAGAGGCACCTGCTAAATTAGGACAGAAAATTGCATTGTTTATGATTTGACTCATTCGGACAATTATTACTGTGGGTATTTAAAGGTATAACATTCATACAATGGTCACCAATGTATTAATTGAATTTTATCTTTGAATTGGTGAATTTTATCAAATTTGCTAATGGAGTTCAAGCTGCTGGACTTTCAAAATCTTAGCTTTACTATAGTTTGAGCAATTTTGGGGGATCAAAATTGATGGCAGCAGAGAACCCCACCAACATCCAACCTCTGCGTCTGTTGTCGCCTGACCATCCTCTCTCTGGGTCTTTGTGTCTGTGCATGGCCTTCTTTTGAAGACACCCGTCCTGTTGGATTAGACCCACCCCAATCAAATATGATGTCATTTAACTTAATTACATTAGCAAAGTCCCTACAGCCATCCCTAGCTATCTTCAGGGAATCGGTTCCAGGACCCCCTACATATATCAAAATCCTCGGATGCTGAAGTCGCTGATGTAAAATGGTGTAGTGTTTGCATAACCTACACACATCCTCCTGTGTACTTTAAATTGTCTCTAGATTACTCATAATACCTAATTCTAATACCTAATGTAAATGCGTGAAAGCAGTTGTTATACTTACAGTTTTATTTGTATGATTTTTTTGTCATGCTTTTTAAAAATTTTGTGATCTTTTCAATCCGTGGTTGGTAGAATCAGTGGATGTGAAAATCACTGCCATGAAGGGGCCAACCGTGTCTCCAAATTAGGTCACATTTACAGCTTCTGGGTGGACATGAATTCTGCGGGGGGACACTCTTTAATCCAGTAAAGTTGGGAAATTTATCCTAACAAACTTGTCTCCATTAGGATCCATGAAGCCCATAAAAACCAAGAGTGGAGGAAACAGAAATTACTACCTATTGGAAAGCAAAGCTCCAGAAAGAGAATAATTTGTACAGGTTTCCAGGGAAACATTTCTTTTTCTTCGTAAGAGGAGGCCTGTGCAGCACCTGAGGGCTGTGAGCCCAGGTGCGTGAGGCAAGTCAGTCCTCTTGGAAAAGACGCCAGATGGCATCTTTGGGCCATTTGGCCTCCTAATAGTCCTTCTTTGGAAGTAGGTGTAGAGTTAACTTTCTACATTATTTTATGCTCAACAATAATGTATTTAAATTAGATTCTTATAAGTATTGCTGTGGTATACATTTGCCCTGTTCAAATTACTGTGTAGGTTCTCTTGTCTGATTGGATCCAGACTGATAGAGAATTGGTACTAGGAGTGGGGTTTGAATCTATGTGGACATCTGTTCCTGTTTATGATTAGGTTGTATTCGTTTTCAGAATTCAAAATGCAAGGATGTTGGGCCAGATACTGGATGCAGAGAAGTGTCTTCTCATTTTGCCCTGAACACCTCCAGCTTTTAATGAGATTCTTTTTTTCTGACCATACATTTTTCTACCCAAATGAGCCCTTAAACGTTTTTGAAAGTGTAGAGTCCTTTATATGTTCATCTACTCCATCCCCATGTTCTTCTGCCTCAACCTTGGCCAGGGACTTTGGTGTGCTGTGATGCCATTTTTCTCTGATATTAAGTGTTACTAGTTCCCAATCACAAAATCATACCATGTGAGGACTTTTCATTGGGAACAGGCTCAGCTGGCAGCTGGTTAAGTTTGGCAAAATGCTACAAGTGATTTATCAAACCTTCTGGGCCCAGGAAAACCCAAAGCATTCTTTTTTGCCAAGCACTCTTTCCTCCTAGTTGTTCAATCCATGTGCATTTCAAGGGAAATTTAATCCATATGTTTCTCATTTCTTTATACTTAACTCATCATTCTGTCATTTCATAAGAGCTTTTGATGTTTAAGAAGCCTTCTGTGTAGTTTCATAAGTCTTTCTTTTTGTTCCTTAAACCACACAAACCATGTTTTTGAACAAAAAAGAAAAATGGTAAACAAAGCCAGACTTTGAAAAGACTGGTTGTATATTCAGAATCTGTAAGAAGTTGAGATGGGTTCTAGGCTTCTCTGATGCATTTCACCTTCTTTACTAAACCAGAAAAGCAGGCAATGCTTTGGCTAATAGGAATGGAAATGTTCAATTAATTTCAAAATGTCAGTCCTTCAAAACCAGAAATGTTTAAATAAATAACATCTAAACTCCATCCTTGAAGACAGTAAAACACTCTGTAAATATAAACAAATCACATTCTTAACATGTAGTTTTCTAGCTGAGGACACAGCAACAAGTAATTTCTTTTCTTTTCTCTTTCTTTTTCTTTTTTTCTTGAGATAGAGTCTCGCTCTGTCGCCAGGCTGGAGTGCAATAGCAGGATCTCAGCTCACTGCAACCTCCGCCTCCTGGGTTCAAGTGATCTCCTGCCTCAGCCACCTAAGGAGTAGCTGGGACTCCAGGTGCACACCACTGTGCCCAGCTAATTTTTTTTTTTTTTTTTTTTTTTTTTTTTTTGTATTTTTAGAGGTGGGGTTTCACCATGTTGGCCAGGATGGTCTCGCTCTCTTGACCTCATGATCCACCTGCCTGCTTCCAAAGTGCTGGGATTGCAGGTGTGAGCCACTGTGCCCAGCCCAAGCAATTTCTTTAGGTCAGCCTCCCCCAGGTTGCGTTTGGCCAAATGCACAGAGTGAAGGAAATGACTGCGCTAATCCAAGAATCTGTAAGTGGATTATTTCTTTTCACTCTGACGATTCAACTGCCCCCTCCATCATACATATATGTTTTTTTCTCTTACTGTGGCAAAAATATAAGTCACTTGGAAAAACATTGCCCATGAAATGATATGTACCTTATGCAAAGTGTGTCGCCCAGGCAGAAGGGTTTAATGAATGATTCACATAACCTGCTACCTGATGACATTACTGATGGCAGCTGCTACACACCCAGCACCTCCCCTCATGCATCCTCTCATTTCATCAGACACCAGTCACATAGAAATCAGCCCTCTGGCCCAAAGAACCACTGATCTAAGTGACAGTTCAAGCATGAAATAAACTGAAATACGTGGCAGATTGATTTCCACTCCATGGCTATCCCTGACCTAGTCAGAAGAGTAACCCTTCATTCTAATGGTTGCACAACCCATCTCTCATGGAACTTCGTCAGTTTTATTAGACTTACTTGTGGATACATCTGTCTGAGCAGCTAGACTGTGTTCCCCAAGGACATCTCTGTCCCTTCCTAAACGTGGTGTATAAGGCAGTGTCTAGCACATCATAGCATGATATTGGTGTTGTATGAATTGAATAAATAAAAATTAGTCATTAATACCATTGTGTATTATAAAACCAAGCATAAAAGTAAGTTATAAAATATGTCTAATTTAAAAGAATCTAGACCTCAGGTAGTTGTATATCAAGTATTCCTGCCACTGGCTTAAAAAAGATAACAAGCCCTACTGCTAAGTTTCCACCTGCATTTTTATTTAGGTTCAGCATGGCCATGAGTTGTAGACTCAACGGTGTTTTGCTGAAAACTGAGAACAACCTTCAAAAGCATACAAGGACGGCAGCATTTCCACACAATATTAGCAAATGTGTGTTGAGAAGTACACATGGTCTTCTGTCATTCATGGCACATGTATCTTCCAAAATCTTTTTCAGCTACTTGATAAGCCTAGAAAGGATCACTCAGAAAAAAAACAAAAACAAAAACAAAAAAACAAAAAAAAAAGCCTCCCTCCTGGCAAACTTTGATCATGGCTATGAAACAATCTCCCAGTGCTTTTTCAGGGCCTCTAGAATTTTTTGGTGCTTTGGTCTATTGCATCCCTGTTCTCAATCCCAGGAGCCAAGCTACAGAAGAAAAGAAAACTCACCTATCACAATTAGAAATTAAAAGAAGGATTCACGCCAGGTGTGGTGGCACATGCCTGTAATCCCAGAATTTTGGGAGGTGGAGGCAGGCAGACTGCTTGAGGTCAGGAGTTTGAGACCAGCTTGGCCAACATGGTGAAACCCCATCTCTACTAAAAATACAAAAATTAGTCTGGCGAGGTGGCACACGCCTGTAGTCCCAGCTACTTAGGAGGCTGAGGCAGGAGAATTGCTTGAACCTGGGAAGCAGAGGTTGCAGTGAGCCAAGATTGCACCACTGCACTCCAGATTGGGCGATAGAGCAAGACTCTGTCTCAAAAAAATAAAAAAAGAGGAGAAGAAGAAGAAGGCGGCGAAGGCGAAGGCGAAGGCTTTGCCAGATGCAGTGGCTCACAACTGAAATCCCAGCACTTTGGGAGACCAAAGTGGGCAGATCACTTGAGGTGAGAAGAAGAAGAAAGAAGAAAGAAGAAAGAAGAAAGAAGAAAGAAGAAAGAAGAAAGAAGAAGAAGAAGGAGAAGGAGAAGGAGAAGGAGAAGGAGAAGAAGAAGGAGAAGAAAAAGAAAGAAGGAAGAAGAAAGAAGAAAGAAGAAGAAGAAGAAAGAGGAGGAGGAGGAGGAGGGGGAGGGGGAGGGGGAGGGGGAGGAGGGAAGAAGAAGGAAGAAGAAGGAAGAAGAAAGAAGAAGAAGAAGGAGGAGGAGGAGGAGGACGACGACGACGATCTGCCAGATGCAGTGGCTCACACCTGAAATCCCGGCACTTTGGGAGACCAAGGTGGGCAGATCACTTGAGGTCAGGAGTTCAAGACCAGCCTGGCCAACGGGGCAAAACCTTGTCTCTACTAAGAATACAAAAATTAGCCCAGAATGGTGTCAGCTGCCTGTAATCTCAGCTACTCGGGAGGCTGAGGGAGGAGAATCGCTTGAACCCAGGTTGGGGGAGGCAGTGAGCTGAGACCACACCACTGCACTCCAGCCTTGACAACAAATTGAGACTCCATCTCAAAACATTAAAAAAAAAAAAAAAAAAAAAAAAAGAACTCCCCCCAACAAAGGAGGGTGAGGGGATTTTCAGTTTCTGGAAACCTTATGTGCATTCAGGCAGGAAGGCCGGCTGAGGGGTCTAGGGGCAACAGCGGAAGTGGCAGAGGCCTGGCTAGGAGGTGGGCTTGCTAGGATCCTTGCACAACCCACTGAGATGCTGTGAGCCTGAGAGGGACACGAGGTGGTGTCTGATCTCAGCAATCCCAGCTTCAGTTTTGAACAGTAAGCACTGATCTACCCTAAGCCACCCATACAGAACTCAAGCTAAAGAGACACAGGCCTAAATGACAGGCCATGCCCCACCACCTTGCTCAATAAGCTGAAATAAGCTCAGATCCTAGGTCTCAGGGACTCAGCTCGGTGGTCCTTGAGGGGAGGTCCTTGAGGGGAAGCCAGGTATGCAGACCCTGGAGAGAAAGCCCACCAGCACCCAGGGCATTTGTGTGCCTGAAGCCATCCTCCCTCCACCCCGAGCACAGATGTTGAAGCAGGTGGTGGAGGGTGTCGGGAGGGTGTGAGGAGAAGAGGGGAGGCGTGTTTAAACAGGAGATCACCCGTAGTCCCAACAGCACAGGCACCTTGGACCAAAGGAAGAGCCACTGTCTCAAGAAATAAAAATTGTCTTTGGGGCACACGTGGTGTCTGCTGGGAGACTGCAAAGGCAAGGGTGGGGGACAGGAAGGCAGGAAAGTTTAGAGGCACACATTTTAAAAATGGTGTTCCTTCCCCACAGTTTTATAAAACTGTGATTAAGAGCGTCTTTCATCAATTTTTGATGCCCAGATTTGACTCCCATCTTAGTCACTACTTAAAGAACCACAGGAATGCAGGTCCTGGATAGCAGCTGGAGGAAGGCCCTGCCTGGGACACAGACGGTTCAGTGACTCACCCAAAGTCCCAGAACCAGCGAGTGGCAAAGTTGAAATCAGAAGCCATGGGTCCTTTACTGTCCTACCTTCCACACCGATCTCGCCCCGGAAATTCCCAACTATACTATTTGTTTTTAAATCACACATAATTTCAATCAATTTAAATCACATAGGTTTGTTTGACTCAAACATAGAAACTTAAAGTTGATATAAACTATTCAATCCTGATATGACTGAAATGAATTTTATGTAAAACATCCTTGCAGACATTTAAAGAGGAGCACAGAAACGAACTCAAATCAAGTGTAATTGATCTCCTTTTGATAACAACCACAATAACGGGTCAGATTAATTGAACACTGCAATGAGCGAGGCTTTGTTTAAGAAAATTACAAGCATCTTCAGCTGTGAGGGCTTCAGGGCTAATTGGACACAACACAGGAATAATTTAGGGGAAAGAAATAAACACAGAGGGAGGGAAGAAGGGAGCAGTGGCGGTGCGCCGCGTAATTGCAAGACTGTGTCGTCCTGTGTGGGTTTAATCACAGAATTCCGCCTAGACTGCAGTGGGGCCTTCATGTGCACGCCCCTGCCGCCGTTTACCACCAGGTGGCAGTGTAGACCAAGTAAGGAAAACGGCCCACCCAGAGCTGGGAACTACAGGGCTGTGCTTTGTGGCTTTCAGACTTACCAACATTCCAAATGCATGTTATGTCTCTTTTTAAAATCGATTTGAAACGTAAGCGTATTAGTCTATTTCACACTGCTTTAAAGGACTACCAGAGACTGGGTAATTTATAAAGAAAAGACTCACAGTTCTGCGTGGCAGGGGAGGCCTCAGGAAACTTAGGATCATGGCGGAAGGCAAAGGGGAAGCAAGCACCTTCTTCACAAGGTGGCAGAAGCGAGAGAGAAGCAAAGGAGAAGCGCCGCACTTTAAAACCGTCAGATCTCGTGAGAACTTCTTCACTATCACGAGAACAGCATCAGGGAAACTGCCCCCATGATCCAACGACCTCCTGCTAGGTCCCTCCTCTGACACTATGAGGATTACAATTCAAGATGAGATTTGGGTGGAGACCCAGAGCCAAACCGTATCAGTGGGTGAAGGTGAGGTGGGAACTGCAGCAAAGTGAAGCCTTCTCCCATGCTGTGAGCAGGAGGCCTGAGGATGAACAGAGATGCGGACCTCACTGAGGACAGCTCTGCTCAGCGCTGGCTGAAAGGTGGGAGGGGGAAGGCCTGGTTGTCTAAAGCTCCTGGGCAGATCCAGCATGTCCTTCACTCTTGTTTGCCTTTATTGGATGCCTTTGACACATGGGCAATGCCAAACGAACAGTTATGTTCTGTGTTCTTCTTTTAGAGCTGCACATCGGCATGTTTGTAGATATATGTACCCATATGTGCATTGGAAGGGAGGACAGACAGTCTCAGTAAAATAACCTGTTATGCTCTTTTGGCTAAAGATAGAGAGACTTTACAGACAAGTAAGTTTAAATATGGGATTTTTTATATATTATATAACTTTAGGTGTCTGTGTGTATATTCATCTCCTCGATAAATATTGTCTATCATAAGTTGTACACTATGCCAAGAAAACGAAAAATACATAAAATTTCATTTATTTTGGGAATCGTTGTAGTATGAAAACTCCTTGCCACAAAACATTCTAAAAATGTTAGGTAAAGTTTTTCAGAAATCCTATTACGGGCATAGCTGAGTTTATCAGGGATGTTATAAGTGGAATGTGGATCCCAGCAGGCCCTGGAGTCCTGGAACCCTGGAACCCTGGAACCCTGGAACCCTGGAGCCCTGGAGCCCTGCAGCCCTGGAACCCTGGAGCCCTGAAGCCAGAAGTCCTGGAGTCCTACAGCCCTGGAGCCAGGAGCAGCCCAAAAGTGCTTGATGCTCCTGATGGGTTTGTTGAGCACACAGAAGTCAGAAAACAGCCTGGGGCCTGCCTGTGCAAAGTGAGTACAGGAACAGGACTCCCACACAAAACCAGAATCCAGAAGATGCTCAGTGAGAGTTGAACAAGAAGAAATCAGAAGGAAACAAAATGGAAACTTCTTGGCCTTGCTTTTTGGAAGGGAAAATATGTCCCATGGAGAATCTGTATCACATGTTGGCTTGGTTTGGGATTCAGATTTACTCTGTGAGCACAGACTAACCAAGGCCATTGTTTTAAAGTCTTGTCAGACTGGTAGCACCAAGAAGTGTCTGAAAAAACTCAAATGAAGATCCTCTCTGGAGGAACATATCTTTCTCTAGTATCTCACAGAACTTCCACAGATAAAATCACACTAAGCATGAGCTCACAGTGGGAAGCATGATGCCATCTTGAGTGAGAGTAAGTGGAAACAACAGAGGATAATCTGTCGCTGGAATGCTTTGGAAATGGAAATAGTAGATATAGAAGACTGTGAAGTTTTAAATAAATAAATAAATTTCCTATAGTAAGAGGACAAAGTAAAACATGAAAACATGAGCAAGATACAGAAACTATTTTAAACGATTGGGGAGATTTATAAGATTTACAAAAGAAAACAATAATCAAGGAATGAGTTAAATAGCAGGTTAGACACAGCTGAAGAGAGAATTGGTGAACTGAAAGATGAGCATAACCTTTTTCTTCCACTATCAGGGGTGAAGAAGGAGCCCTATAGTCCCGCCCATTTCTGCCCCACACTCACAGCCTTACTAACACTCCCTGCCTTGAATCTATCTGGACAACCTCATTTTGCCTTATCTGTGTTTATACCAGTCACCAGAAGAACCCCCAGATTCTTGGGTTCCCCTTCATCACAGTGCTCTAATCTCCATACCAACTCTGCATATTCCCTGTTTTGTCCTTCTCTACCCTCCCCAACTTCTGAAGTCGTCATTTTGTAATGCAGAATGCACAGATTGACAAGTTTCCATCATTAACCTTCCTCCTGAACCTTTCCTTCACTTTCATGCTGTAAGTGAGCCAGGTTCTTCACAGGGAACAGAATTGCCCCTGCAGTCCTCTCAGCCAGCAGCGTTCTCAGACCTTCTCTTCTCATAACTCTTCTAGTGGCTAAGACCAACATGCTTGGAGTTATCTGGAAAAACTCTTGCATTCTGAACTCACATCCAACCCATCATCAAATCTTGTTGGTTATCCTTCAAGATACATCCAGAGTCTGATATTTTCTCACCAGTCTCACTTTTATCTTTATTTTACAAGCCAGCATTAAAGTTCACTCTGATTATCTGATTAGCATTCTTGTGCCTCCATTCAGCCCTTTACAACAATGGGAGCCAGAGTGATCATTTTGAAAAGCCAATGACATCATTCCTTCTCTGAATAATTACAAGCAGTGGAAAAGACAAAGCTCTTTCAATGGCTCACTGGACCCTACCTGATCTGCCTCCTCTTTGCATCTCTGACCTCACCCTGTTCCATTCTCTCTCCTCATTAATTTCCCTTCAGCCATGCTGGCCTCCTTGTTTCAAAGACATGCTAGGGATGCTTGCTCCTTAAGGTCTTCGCACTGGCTGTTCCCTCTGCCTGAGACCAGTTATTTATATGGCTAATTCACACACCTACTTACAGTCTTGGCTCCAACTTACCTTTTCAAAGAAGTTACCTTGATCATCTTTACTCACTCCTCCATCCCAGCATTCCCAAACCACACACCTGATTTTATCTTTTCAAGTTCAGTATAGCTCATTACCTTCCAATACCTTCCAATCCTCCATTTGATTTACCTATGCTTGCTTATTTTATTTTATTGTATTTTATTTATTTTTTATGGAGTCTCGCTCTGTTGCCAGCCTGGAGTGCAGTGGCGCAATCTGAGCTCATTGCAATCTCTGCCTCCCGTGTTTAAGCGATTCCCCTGCCTCAGCCTCCCGAGTAGCTGGGACTACAGACGTGCACCACCATGCCCGGCTAGTTTTTTGTATTTTGGTAGAGACAGGGTTTCACCATGTTGGCCAGGATGGTATCGCTCTCCTGACCTCATGATCCACCCACCTCGGCCTCCCAAAGTGCTGAGATTGCAGGCGTGAGCCACCACACTGTCCTGCTGGCTTTTTCAGTTGCCTATTGCCTTGTACAAGAAGGTAATTTCTACCAAGGCTGGGATTTTTATTTGTTTTGTTTGTGGATGTTTTCCAAGTGCCTTGAACAGTGTCCAGCTCAGCAATCACTCCAAAAATGCATGAGCCTAAGAAATGCAGAACATTGAAAAGCACGGTGAGAGTTATGGAGGATAGAGTGATAGGTCGAACACACATTTAATTAGAGTTACAGAAAGAGGGGAATTCACTAGTTGAGTATTTGAGAGACATCGGTTTTCAGACTTAGAAAATATAATGAACCTTGGCCAAATACATAGATAATTAAAACATCCACACCTGTGAACATAGCAGAGCTCAAGCAGTCAGTCAAAAGTCCCGCAATCACAACCATCTATTTACCTTACTTTTTAAAATTCCTGATCTTGCATACTTTTTGTGTATCTTTTACGAACTGAATATCAATGCTGCCTATGGGTTACCCAAGAGAATCCAAAGACAGAACTTAAAAACTAAGAAGTAACATTTTGTTGGGAAGCATTGAGCTTTAGAGAACCACAAACCATGGTAGTATCTAATATTTTTGCTGCTACCCCAGAACCACATTTTTGCCCCTTGGGATTGATATCATGCAGGCTCTATGTTGTAAATCAGGGTGTGATGCTGCCTGTGGAGGAATATGGACCACAGGTGCCAGCAGGAAGGAGAGAAAGCCTTAGTTAGATAATGAATCATTTGCACACATTGTTACTTCTACAAAACGCACTATTGCTAGTTGTTTCCCAATCTATAGTCTCATGTGCAACACCTCCCTAAGCAAGGACGTTCTCAGTCTTCTTGGTGAACTGTGCCAGCTTCCAAAGGAGAAAAGCCATCTGCTCTGCCACACCATCGGGTTCACAAGGGAGTATCTCCAGGCTTACATCTGCACTCAGGGAACCCAGCAAGCTTTCTGATTTAGCTGCCGTCATTGAGGGGATATTTTAGAGCTGCTAGCTCCATCCAGGGACACGTTAGAAAAAGAGCATAAACTGGCACTTCCCTAGGCTTCTCCTGTTCTTGGCAGCAAAAAAATACCAATTTCAGAAATCCTCCTTCTGTTGCCCCTCAAGTGTCCACCATGACAGGACTGTGACTCTAGTTGGAAACTCTATGGACTCTCCAGACTAACACAGCACAGGAAGATTTCCTACAGGAAACCCAAGAGGCTGAGTATTGCACCAATCGTTTCTTCATTCATCCACTCCTCCCTCCCTCTCACCACACTCCTCTCTCTCCCTCCCTCCTCCCTCCTCACTCCTCCCTCCTCCCTCCCTCACTCCTCCCTCCTCCCTCCCTCCCTCCTCCCTCCTCCCTCCCTCACTCCTCCCTCCCTCACTCCACCTTCCTCCCTCTCACCCAACTCACTCCTCCCTCCCTCAGTCATCCCTCCCTAACTCCTCCCTCCTCCCTCCCTCCTCCCTCCCTCCTCCCTCCCTCACTCCTCACTCCTCCCTCCCTCTCACCCAACTCACTCCTCCTTCCCTCCCTCACTCCTCCCTCACTCCTCACTCTTCCCTCCTCCCCCCTCATTCCTCTCTCCTCCCTCCCTCCTCACTCTTCTCTCCCTCTCACTCCTCTCACTCCTCCCTCCCACCCTCCCTCACTCCTCCCTCACTCCTCACTCCTCCCTCCCTCTCACCCCACTCCCTCCTCCCTCACTCCTCCCTCCTCCCTCCCTCACTCCTCACTCCCTCCTCCCTCCCTCACTCCTCACTCCCTCATTCCTCCCTCCCTCCCTCCTCCCTCCCTCCCTCCTCCCTCACTCCTCCCTCCTCCCTCCCTCACTCCTCACTCCCTCACTCACTCCTCCCTCACTCCTCACTCCTCCCTCCCTCACTCCTTACTCACTCCTCCCTCACTCCTTACTCCTCCCTTGCTCATTCCTCTCTCACTCTTCCCTCACTCCTCACTCCCTCACTCCTCACTCCTCCCTCACTCCCTCCTCCCTCACTTCCTCCTCCCTCACTCACTCATACCTCCCTCTCACTCCACTCACTCCTCCCTCCCTCACTCCTCACTCCTTCACTCATTCCTCCGTCCCTCTTCACTCCTCCCTCACTCACTCCTCCCTCACTCCCTCCTCCTTCACTCCTCCCTCACTCCTCACTGACTTCTCCCTCACTCCTCCCTCATCCTGTGTGACTTTAGCTGAGTGTCATTTAGAGTCATTTAGACAGAAACCAGGGTCTCTGTGTTGTCATCACGCAAATAAAAAGTGACTCCCCACGTGCGGAGCCTGCTGTTTCTCTCTTTCCCACTTGATGGCAGCAATCACTGAAAAGACCACACCACAGAGGAAGACAGGAAGGTGGCCTGACCAGTTTGTCAATAGCATTTACTTTTTTAAGTTGGAAAGTTGTTAGCTAGATAGTTAAGGGAGAGAAGGATGACAAACAATAAAATAATTAAAACATCCCTCTGCAACAGTGGCTTTAGTTGTTTAACTCATGCCTGAAATCCTCAATTTTTTATCCTTCTGAGTATGTGTGGACCTCATTAGAAGCTGTTGAGTTTGTCAGCACCCACTGACCCTCTGCTTATGGCAAAAATGTTACCGCCAGAGTTACAAGTCATTCTTCTTCCTCTAGGCAGGTAGGGAAAGCCCTCATTGTGCCCCTATGTTTCTCAGTGGGTCCTGGGCAGGCCTGAAGATGTTCCTGCTTTTCCCTAAGAAATTACAGAGTTAGAAAGGTGAAGAACAGAATACATTCCCGGTGAGAGGGTTAAAGGAACAGATACGGGTAATGGGTGGCCATATAAGGCCATTAGGTCTCTATCACTTTATACAGAGCTCCTTCTGTAAATGAAGAGCTGTTCTAACTTTCAAGTTACAAAAGAAACAAAGGCTGTAATTTCTGTATTACTAAAGGGATCTCTACTGTGGTTCCAACACAGGACAGGTCTGAGCAGCATTTTAGGTTTTCTCATTATCCCCTCTCTGGGTTGGTCTCCACTCTCTCAAATTCTACAAGATAACGAATGATTTTTCCCACAACCTTACAACCTAGTAGGCTGCCTTTTTAAAACAGAAAGATATTAAACATTTTGTGAGACTGGTGGTTGAAGCCCATAGAGAGGATTTTGAGCCCTCTGTGCATTCTGATCACGTTGTCATCCATTGCGTTCCTTAAAGTGTTGGAATTTCTGTCCAGTGTTGGAGATATTTCAAAGGGTCTTTCCAAACATCTGGAAAGTAGTTTTCAGTTGTGTCACATCTCATCTGGGATGTGCTGGCTCACGTAAAGGTCAAGTTCATGTAACTGATAAGCTTCAGGAGTGGATTGGTCTGAGGCTCAGGTGTCACCAGGGCCCAGGTGTTCTTTATCACTCAGCCCTGTTCCCATTTCCCTGCATTTGGGGGTGAGTTGTCCCCAGTTGTCCCCAAGCGGTTGCTGCTACGGAGTCAGATCTCCCAGCCTCCCAGGTTCAGCCAGGGAGAACCAGTCCCTCAGAGTCCCGGAAACCTCAAGGTAACCTCACCAGGGGTCTCTGATGGGGCCCCTGTCCAGGCTGAAACACTGGCTACAACCTGACCTCAAGAGCATGCTGCCTCTCCCTGTCACCAGGGGACCAGGTGGCTGCAGGTCCTGGTCACAGTCCTACTCCAAGCTGCCGTAGGAGACTAGAACAAGGGATCCCGGTGGGAGTGCAGTGTTGTCATTATTGTTATTCTTGTTCCTTCCTATTTTTCTTTCTTCTTCGTTGAATGGAACTAAAATTCAAGGCGTCTGTAATGTAATTCTAGGCTAGTTAATAGGAGGTCACATAGCTGAAACAGTAGGTATAGTGTGTCTCATCTCTGTGCTAGGCAACAAAAGGCATGACCCTTATTCCTGGTTATTAATAACCTTCGTGATCACCCCCGTAATCACAGACTCTGAATGGGGTTTCTTGCACTTGTACAGAGAAAACACCTTGGACTTTTTTTTTTAATGTGATGAAGTTTTGCAGCTGCCAATATTCACCCATCGTAAGTCCTAGTAAAACTCGATTCTCCCCCACCGACCCTGCATGATCCAAGCACAAAATATCCATGAGGGGGATGAAGAAGGAAAAAATATTTATACATGTTCTGAACAGAAGCTGCTGGACTTTTGTCCACAGAAATTTTCAGTTCCAAAGAGAATTCCAGTGGTAACTTCTTGGTACCACTGGAATGTGATGGAGGGAAACGGGAGTTGAAGATGCAAAGCAGGAACCTTCCTGGACCACGAGGTGAGAGTTCGGGTGACGCAGGAGGAGGTCATGAACAGCAGTCCGCAAGGGACCTCTCCAGAGAAGGCCGGACTCCACCCTCTTCACTCCCCAGCACTCTCTGACCAAAGTGGAGATGGCCACAGAGAATCCACTGACCTTCCACATCACACCGTGGCAGGGCTGCTCTGCCCAGTGCCCTCAGTGGCAAGAAAAGCCAAGGGAATGCCGAGCCTGGCCACCGCGTGTGAGCCCTGTGACCGTCCGTCCTTACCAGAAGGTGTCATGGCAGCTGGCATGCTGGAGGTATGACAGCCTCCCTAAGGCATGGGTGCATGCGCAATTTTAATGACTGCATAATCACTCTTCAGATTTTGTCACTCGCCCTGTGAATGCCTGATTTTTTGTCCATGTTAAATTTAGTTGCGGGGCTTTCCTAGGTTGCTATCTTGACCACTTACTATGTGTTAGGCACTCTCCTAAGTCAGACTGTTTTCATGCTTCTCATTTTGTTCTCACAGTCTTGTTAGTTAGGCTTCTACTTTTTGTCGACATTTAACCAGAATGTGAATATTGTTTAAGGTAGCTATAATGGCTAGAATGAGGCTCAGAGAAGTTCATTAACTTGACGGAGGAAACGCCGCCAGTAAACGGCAGCACTAGTCCTTTAAAGCAGATGTGTCTGCTTGGGAGGGAGCCTGAACTTCTCACTCATGCATCTACACAGCTTGGCAGCCAGCGTTCTGGTCGCCCCCTCCCATGTTCCTAATGCCTTTCCTTTCCCACATACCCACATATTCATATATTCTCAGTGCTCAGCACCCTGCTAAATATATAGCAGGAGTTCAATAAAGGTTTTTGAATGGGATTAAACAGTCCAGGTATTTGATAGAACTTAAGTAGGGTTTGGAATTGCAACAACATTCGTGCCATTTTGGTTTTGGGTTTCTTTTTTTTTTTTCAGCTTTTGGCTTCCAAGATTGTGCCATGTGAGCTCTTTGAATTTATTTCTCAGTAACGAACACATGGTGCTTAGTTGACCCGTTCATTGCTCTGAGGTCAAAGTTGGCAATGAAGATTCTTTATCTGTGGCTGGAACTCTGTTGGTGCTGACCAAGTGATGTGTTCATGGCCCTGGGCACCTTGTCTCCCCTCATTGCTCCTCCTGGCATGTCCTTCAAGGACCAATGGCACATTTGCAGCACTTGCTGGATGACTGAAGTTTCAAAAGAATGCTCTGAGAATAAAATATGTCTTGACCGGGTGTTCAATATGACAGCTGATTTAGGAACTACATTCCCAAAGAGCACTTTCCGAAGGAGAGCTGTCTCTGGAGGAATATCATACGTCTCTCCTGTGACATGGTAGCAGGATTTCCAGCGATTTGGTGAAGCCCAAAAAGATGTGTTGATCAAATCTGCAGAAGACAAATTTATGAGATGGCGCTAATGCAAAAGATGACAGACTCAAACTACAGAAGGCCTCAACAGGCCAGAACACTTGGCTGAAACCACAAGATGAAATTAAACAGAGATATAAGTCAAGGCCTGCATTCAGGCTCCAAAAAAATCAATTGCACAAGTAGTGGACAGGGAAAACCTAGATTTATAGCCCTTCGTGTGCAACAGATGTGGCAGGGAGTTTTAATAGACCACAAACTCAACGGGGAGCCAAGAGCAGTTCTGGCTCCTAGGGAAGGACCACAACCCTGTACCACATTCCCTGAGGAAGCGTGCATGGAGAAGATAAGCAGTGGTCCTGCCGAGCGCAGGGCTGGCCACAGCACCTTGAGGATTCTTCTCAATTCAAAGGGTCACCTTTTAGGATGGAAACTTAGAAAATGCATATAAATATGTATTCATATTATGTGATAATTTATGTGATAATATTATTTATAGTATATTTGTTCAAAGCTGCAAGCTGTCCTAAAACTGATACCACAAGAAATAAAAACCTTTCAAGAGGTCCTCATTAGCCAGAGCAGTGGCTCTCAACCCAGGGTAAGTATTAGAAACCCACGGAGCTTTAAACATTTCATATCCTAGAATGACTGATTCAGTAGGCTTGGGTAGAATCTGATATCTGCGTCTTCAAAAGCTTTTTAGGTAGTTCTGATAAATAGCCAGGACTGAGAGCCCCTGGCCTAAGGAACACAGTCTGAACTCCTCAGCCTGGCTCAGTACAGGTTTGCCTCTCAACCATCCTTCCTACCTAGTTTCCACGGTCTTCTCGTTGAGAGTTGAATTTTGTCCCTGTAAAAGGTATGTTAAACTCCTAACTGCAGTACTTGAGAATGCTACTTTATTTGGAAATAGACTCATTGCAGATGTCATGAAGAGATGATGAGGTCATACTCCATCAGGCAGGCTCCACTCTGATACGTCCGGTACAACAGGTGTCCTTATAAGAAGAGGAGACAGACATGAGGAGAAGACCATGGAGATACAGACACAGACGCAGAGGACGGCCACCCTGTGAAGACATGGTCAGAGAAACCCCAAGCCAAAGACTGTCCATGGCCACCAGAAGCTGGGAGAGGTGAGGAAGGATCCTCCATGGGGCTTTGAAGAGAACACAGCCATGCCCATACCTCGATCTCGGACTGAGAGGGAACGCTGTGAAGGAGATGGGAGGTGTTCAGGTGGGTGCTGGGCTGTACGCCAGAGGATTATCAAAGCCCAGGTCCTTCCCATCCTGTTCTCACCACAGCCCAAGGCAGGATGTGGCCTTTGCTGTTGCAGTTGAAGCTGGGTCTCTACCATATCGGGGCTCAGCTGGGAAAGTCAGATCCAGCCAGTGGGTGCAGAGGCCTGGGCATGGTGCACACCATGTTTGTTTCTGTTTCTGTGGCAGAAACTTAGTCCAGTCTTCTTACTGTTGTACCCAGATCCCCCTACTGCCTCCCGTCTCCTTCACAGTGATAAACTAAGCCCTCACTGTTTTTACACTGAGAAGGTGGCTGCAGTAGATTCCGTAGCAACTTCTAGGACACCAGAGCTCCGCCTTAGCCAGAGTAGGAGCTCCTGACTGCCTGGGAATGAATCGCACAGTGCAGTACCTGGTATAGCCTGGTGAGCGAGCACAGCCTCAGGTCACAGTGCCAAGGTGCCAGGCACCACCCTTTAGGTCTCGAAGTTCATATCGGAACTCCAAGATGAACAGGCCACTCCGGGGCACAGAGCAAAGCAAGAAACCTTGAGATTGGGGATCTCTTCCTCGTCACTCCTGTGCTGTGATCCCACCATCAAAACAGCTCCTGTCGAGATCAGCATGTGGTCAAATCCAACCCTCACCCCTCAGCCTTGTGCCACAGCTGTCCCTTACCTCCTAGGAATCCCACATCCTGAGGGTGTCTACACCTCAGGACGCTCTCATTCTCCTCCCTGGGACGCTCCCAACCTCCCCACCCCTAAACACTGGAAGGTGCCCGCTCCCAGACTCAGTCCTCAGGTCATTCCTCTCCGTTCTTTGTCTCCATGTGACATGGCAGGTCTGGAAGGCCTCCCAGGACCTGGCTGCTGCCTCCTCCCTGCTCCATCCCAGTGCACTGCCTTCCTCACTCGACCACATGCTGCTGTCCCTATGACAGCCTCAGAGTCTCTGTGTTTCCAGAAGGTTCTTCCTCCAGATGTCTGCGTGCCTTATTCCCCCACTTCTTTGGGTCTCTTCTCAAAAGCCGTCTGATCCAAAGGCCTTCGGGGACCCCATCAAGGCCTCCGGGGACCCCATCAAGGCCTCCTGGCAGCTCCTGCCTTCACCTTTTGGTTTTGTCTTTTTCCCTCAGATCAATGTGAGTTCCATGGGGACAGGGACTTTGTTCATTTGTGCATCTTTCCCCAGCATCCAGAAGAGTGTCTGGCATAACAATGAGACCAACAACTTTTGTGGTACCAATGCAAACATACTGGTTAATTTGGGGGATGATCCTCACTCAGTAATTGCCAGAATCTAGGTATTTTATTGTTGAAAGATACTTGTGGTAGCAACTTAAAGAAAAACTGTTGAGATCATAATACTCTTTCCCACACTTTGACCAGAGTTTACATTTAATAATGATCACAACCATCACACTAATATTCAGCCATTGTTTTCACATATTCCCTGAGTATTGACTGAGAGCCACTGGGCCAGAGAATGGGCTAGGGGCTGGGATGTACAGTGGTGAATGGAGACTGTCACTGCGCCTACCTTCCTTGGCTTCCACGCTAGTGGGCAGAGAGATATTTTGCAAAAATCACAAAAATACGCTTATAATTACACATTCAGGTGAGTGCTCTGCAGAAGCAGCACAGGCACACTGAAGGACTGACTGAACGTGGAAGCCTTTCTAAAGAAGTCACATTTAATCTGAGCCCTAAAGGGTGGTGCCTGGGGCCTTGGCACCCATGACCCAAAGCTGTGTGCGCTCGCTGGGCTATACCAGATGCTGCATCCTGTGGTTCATTCCTGGGCTGTCAGGAGCTCCTACCCTGGCTAAGGCAGAGCTCTGCTCTCCTGGGAGTTGCTACAGAATCAACTGCAGCCACCTTCTTGGTGTAAAAATAGCATCTCCCTCTGCTTACGGAGTTGGGTTGCTCAGCAACCTGTTTTTTCCCTTTTCTTTTTGAATCTCCCGATACACTGATTTTCATTGGCTCTTCTGAGATCCACTGGGGAGGGCTGATTGGCCAGGGCTATCTGATGGGTCCTGCTGCCAGGAGCCAAGGAGGCCAGGAGGCCAGGGGAGGCAAGCAGGACTCCCACAGGCTCGCTGGTGCCCTCGCAGCCTCAGCAACATCTAGTGGACCTTCCTGCCCCTTGCCCTGTGAGGGCGATGGGGGCTGAAAGAGAGGGGCAGGGAGATGTGCTCTCTGTTTTGGAGACACGTGGAGGTCTGTCCAGTCAGACCACTCAAAAATAAAGCCATCTGGGTGGGGCATGGTGACTCATGCCTGTAATCCCAGCACTTTGGAAGGCCAAGGTGGGCAGATCACTTGAAGTCAGGAGTTCAAGACCATCCTAACCAACATGGAGAAACCCTGTCTCTACTAGAAACACAAACATTAGCCGGGCATGGTGTTAGGTGCCAGTAATCCCAGCTACTCCAGAGGCTGAGGCAGGAGAATGACTTGAACCCAGGAGGCAGAGGTTGCAGTAAGCTGAGATCACACCACTGCACTCCAGCCTCGGTGACAGACCAAGACTTTGTCTCAAAGAAAACTAAAACTAAAAATAAAAAAATAAAGGCATCTGACCAGTGGGCACACATCTCTCTCTCTCTTTTGTCTCTGTCTCTCTCTGTCTGTCTCTCTGTCTCCAAACCCCATGTGTACGTACATCTAGTTGTAAAGAAGGAGAGACTGTAGTTGAACACCTTTCTTCCAAACCCAGTGAGTATTGGTTATAATTGGTTGGTAACAGAAAAAGGATTACAGGACAAATCAGAGACAAAGTTTACTTCTCCCTTCTCAGGCTCCAGCTCGAGGCCAAATTCAATAATCAGTCTATAAAGGAGAACTACAGGCTTCACATCTATCCAACTCACTGTCATAGTTACTGGATGTCACTGTGATCATTACACAGCAAAATATACGATGTTCCCTGAACTAACCATACTAATGATAACAGGCCCCTGACTGAAGCGAGGGGCAAGTTTGTGTTTAAAACCAGACCTGGGCACTCTCTTAATGAGCGAAAGGCCCAGTCGTAGGTCACGGTCATGTGCACAGCCAATAATAGGAGAGGGAGAGCCCAGGCTGCGTGGGACGAAGCACTGTAGACAGCAGCACATTCCAGCTCAGCCTCCACGTGGACTCCTCCACTGAATTCTCCACCAACAGGCTTTGATGATTCCGCAGCGAAGCATATTCACCCACTTGGAAGCCCCTCATCTATCAGGACCTGGCCCTGTTTCTGTGGCGTCTCCAGCTCCTGGCTCGACGCCCGGCAGGAACTCAGTGCTCCCCCAAGGCTAGCTAAACAAATGAACCTCCACGCCATGTGGCAAAAAGGGGCACCTCTCCTGTTACACCCAGCTCCACACCAGGTATGTCTTCAATTCACTTTCTAGAGTTATTCACCTAAAGTATTAAAAATGAGCATTCTCTCCTCTGTTTTAAAACAGCCGGTGGCTCCTGTGGCACAGAGAACAAAGCCCAGGTCCTCATGAGGGCTCCGGGTCTCACGTGGGCTGCCTCCACCTCCCCTGCCTCTCATCTGGCTGCTCAGCCCTTGTTACAAAACGCCCCGCATGGCCAGGCACGGTGGCTCACGCCTGTAATCCCAGCACTTTGGGAGGCCGAGGCGGGCACATCACCTGAGGTTGGGAGTTCGAGACCAGCCTGACCACCATGAAGAAACTCTGTCTCTACTAAAAATACAAAATTATCCAGGTGTGGTGGTGCATGCCTGTAATCCCAGCTACTCGGGAGGCTGAAGCAGGACACTCGCTTGAACTTGGGAGGTGGAGGTTGTGGTGAGCTGACATTGCACCATTGCACTGGAGCCTGGGCAACAAGAGTGAAACTCCGTTTCAAAAAAAAAAAAAAAAAGAATTGTTTTTCTCATTTTCTTTGTTCTCATTTATTTGTCCCCAGTCCTGTCACTTAAAATTATCCACCAGACATTAGCTTATCTGATATGCATGGTTGAGGTCAGAGTATCCAGAAATATTGATTCATTCCATTGTCCAAGTTGCTTTTGAAATAGTCCCAGTCCATTATTAACTATTGATAACTTTTATTCTTACCTCATTTGTGTGAGCTGTAGGAAATCATGGTCAATAATTATTTCCAAATTGAATAAAAACAAAGACACATTTTGTATATGTATATACAATCTATAAATAGAACTGCATGGATCACATATGCAGATTACATTTCTGTCTGACAAGCTCATGGTCTTCTCAGAATCTTTGTTCAGAAAAGTCCATCCCATATTGACCAACCGCACCTCCACTCCTCTGACCACAACCCTCGTTTCTCAGAGATCTGCAAACAGATGCCACGATTCGAACCTGTGCTTCCTCAGCTGGATTTATGTGATGCGAAAATGAGCAAGAGGCAAGCCGGCTGCTGAGCAGTGATCATTCTCCTTTGATTGGTGTTTCTGGATTCAAGGTCAAATGGTAAGTTGACTGTTTTTTATCCCAACTGGTGGGTTGCTTTTGGCATCACATGCATAGGTGGTGCACCCTGAATTACTTCTCCTCTCTTTGTTCTTGCTTGATATGGTGTGAACTCCCAATATTCCCTCACAGAACTGGCTCTCTTATGCATTCCTTATTTCAAAGAATAGTTATCTGTGACAGGGCTGGAATTTGTGAGCCCATCTAGAGAAGGAAGTTCTAGGAATTGGCTACCCACTGGCGATGATATTTCCTTGCCTCCTTCCCATTTCAGGTGTGGCCCACGGGCTGCTCTTGCCAGTGAAATGTCAGTGGAGGCATCAGCATTGTTTCTGGGCCAAGACTGAAGGGCAGATGTGTCTTCTCCACACTCATCATCCTTGCACAGTCTGGACACAGACAACACTGAGTCCCTGGAGAAGGCAAGGCTGCAGAAGAAAGGGTCCTGGGTACATGATGGAAAGCTGCCCAGACCAGGAACACATAATTTATACTGTTATGTGAACCAGAAATAACTTCTGTTGTGTTTGAGCCATTTATATGTGGTCTATTTGTTACAGCAGCCAGCATTACTGTTATTAACACTACAAATTGAGCAAGATAGAAACACAGAAGTCACTCCTGACACTTTTTTCCTCATCTCCTACATTTAACTCTTTGTCACGTCCTGTTGCTTTACTTCTGAAGTAAAATTGAGGTATGATAAAGAAGAGTAATAGGATGTTGGTAAGTTAGGTGAGGTTCAGTTTTTACAGAATTTTGTAAGGAGTTCGAAATTTTATTCTTCTGCTTTGGGAGTTCATTGGAGAATATTAATTAATTGTGTTTTATATGGTTTCAGTTTTTAAAAAACTTTTTCTGCCTGCTCTGACTACACTGTGGAACATGGAGGAAGGCTAATTTGGTTAGAAGTTGAACTAGTTTAGTACTAGTGAAGATGGAAGAAAGTAGATGAATTTAGGATTCATTTTGGAAGTAAAGTTGAGAGAACTTCTTTAGGGTTTGAATGTGATGGGTACAGGGAAGTGAGAGATCAATAATGAGAGAGTTGTGGTTGGAGTTTGATGCCACATATTGAGACTAGGAGACAGAAAAGACAATTGGAGGAAGGCAAATTAGATTTCTCCTTTGGGCACGTTGAGTTTGAGGTTTCAATAAGACATCCATGTGCATAGGTCCAGGAAACTGTTGTATAACAGGCTGCTACTCACTGGAAGTTGGAAGGATAAAAGGTGGAGGTAACATTTTGGCAATTATTTTCATAAAGATGGTGATTAAAGCCATTACTTTGGATAAGATCACCTGGGGAGAAATTGTAGCGTAGATACTAAAAAAAGGCTGAGTACTCCAACATTTATCAACAGAGAAGATGGAGAACAGCCAGGAGGAAACAGGAGGATGAGACGTCCTAGGAACCAAGGGAAGAGGATGCTTTACGGTGGAAGCAGTCATCTGTGGAAAAAGAAGAGGGCGTCAAGAAGAGGGCAAAGAAATGGCCACTGGATTTAGCAAGAAGGAGGCCACTGGGGACCATAACAAGGATGGTTTCTTTGGAGTGGAGAGATGGAAGCCTGGTTGCAATGGGCCAAGGAGAGAATCTCAGCTGAGGAAGTGGGAATGGAAACATTGGTTTCAAGGGGAACAGAGGAGTAGGGCAGTAACTGGAGAGAATTATACGACTTAGGAGGGTCGTTACACCAAAGATGAAAGGTATGAGAGAAGTTTTAATGCTGAAAGGAATGGCCAAGTATAAAGGAAATAATTGGTGGTATAGTAAAGAGGAAGGTAATTTCAAGACAAAGTCTTTGAGAAAAGAGAGGGAATGGAATCTGAAGCAGCAGTGGAGGGGCTGGTCTGTGTTGGAGTGAGGCCATTACGTATGCCTTAGGGGAAGGGAGATGTGGAGACCTCCATGGATCTGGATGGGCCTCCATAGGGAAAGAGACAGGGAAGTCTCTATGATTGATCCTATTTTTGCAATAAACAATGAAGAGAAGTCATTGGCCAAGAGTAAAAAGAAACTTAAGAATCAACCCATACAGGAAATTAATACCTAATTTCTTAGACTATAAATATAATCACTAACTTTAATTTTTCAAAATAAAGTCTCGCTCAATAATTTTTATCTCTTTATGGTACAATTTTTTTCCCTAATTTGGGTCAAATCCTTCTAAGGAGACTTTTCTAGGCAGCAAGCTTTTTTGGAGGGCAAGGATCTCCTATACTTTAGATTATTAAACAAACAAATGTAAACATAAGAAAAGAAGTGTTCTTTTTATATACATTTCTCTAAGTTAGAATGTCTTAATTTCCATTAATTTCCCTTAGTGTTTTTGTTTTCACTTAGTACTGCATTTGGGCATAACCATGGAATCTTACTCAGAAAGATTCAAATCCAGTATAAGTCACATTCAACTCTCCTTTTTTTAAGCAGCATAAAATTGATCACATTCTAAGACTTTCATTCAACAATGTCTACCAAAGTAATTTGTCTACTAATTAATAGATTTGAGTTTTCTTTGTTATTTTAGCTTTTGTGTCATATTTGCCAAAATTCTTTTATCATTTTTAGATATTTCACATCTTTCATTATTTAGTCATTATGAGCTTTTGTTTAATAGAATATGTTATTTGCCGTGTACAAGCAAACATTACCACTCTCCAGTCTCCAAACAACCGTAGATGTAGATGTTTGTAAAGAATTGTTATGCAGAGCCAAAGCCATTCCACTACATAAAGTGATTTCTTTAACTTTACAAAAATAATGATATTTTCATACCAAAACCTTACTAATTTCAACCAATTCAGGAAATTTACTTCAAATATTGGAGAGATGAAATTTTATATCATAAATAAATGAAATTTTATTATATTTACGTCTACAAAGTCTATGTACAGGCTGTTTAAATTACTAGACATGATTAAATTATTATTCCTAGTCTACGTTTACATACATACAATTAAAAGCAACTCAACCCTTAAAAATCTTGATCTTTTACATGTATTAATCTTTATTTAATAATCATTAAGAATCTCATCCATATCTATTAATTTCACTAACAAACACTTTTTATTAACTGTAAATAGCATGGTTATACTTGTAAGGAATCTAAAACACATATGTATATACATATATGCATTTAAATATTAAAAATACATATGTTTATATATTTTAAATAGTCATTTACATGGTAATTTTAAAAATTCTTTTCTTTTTCTGTAATTATCTGCGGTAAGCGTATAATATTTTTTTTTCTTTTGTTTTCTTTTTTTTGAGACGGAGTCTTGCTCTGTCGCCCAGGCTGGAGTGCAGTGGCGTGATCTCGGCTCACTGCAAGCTCCCCCTTCCGGGTTCACGCCATTCTCCTGCTTCCACCTCTGGAGTAGCTGGGACTACAGGCGCCCGCCACCATGCCTGGCTCATTTTTTGTATTTTTAATAGAGATGGGTTTTCACCGTGTTAGCCAGGATGGTCTCGATCTCCTGACCTCGTGATCCACCCGCCTCAGCCTCCCAAAGTGCTGGGATTACAGGCGTGAGCTACTGCGCCTGACCAATACTTTTTTAACTGAAAACAAAAAACAAAAAGCAAAACAACAACAACAAAAAAAGCAGCCTCAAAGAATGAGAGTGATTATTAAACACTTGCAAATGCTAAAGGTTCATAGAATCCAAATATTAACAATGTTGGCCTGGAGCAAGACTGCATGCAACTAGCGACAGCACATGGAGTTTTCCAAATGTCAGGTTTAAAAACAAAGCAGTAATAACCTTATTAGACACAAATCTAGTCATAAAAATAATAGTATATGTTCTTATAATTCGGAAAAGATGTGTTATTTTATAAAACAATTTTTTCCTCCTTTCCTTATTCCTTTTTACCTTCCCTTTTTCTCCTTCCCTCCCTTCTTTCCTCCTTCCTTCTTTCCTTTCTTTTTTCCTTCTTCCCTCCCTCCCTCCCACCTTCCTCTCTCCTTCCTTCCTTCCTTCTTCCCTTTCCTCCCTCCTTCCCTCCCCCCTTCCCGCCTTCCTTCCTTCTTGCCTTCCTCCCTCCCCTACTTCCTTCCCTCCTTCCTTCCTCCCTTCCCTCCTTCCTTCCTTCCTTCTTTCCTTCCTCCCTCCCCTACTTCCTTCCCTCCTTCCTTCCTCATTCCCTTCCTTCCTTCCTCCCTCCTCTACCTCCTTCCCTCCTTCCTTCCCCATTCCCTTCCTTCCTTCCTCATTCCCTTCCTTCCTTCTTTCCTTTTTTCCTTCCTTCTCCCCTCCTTCATTCCTCCCTCCCTACTTCCTCCCCTCCTTCCCTCCTCCCCTCCTCTCTCCTCCCTCCTCCCCTCCTTCCCTCCTCCCCTCTTTCCTTCCTGCCCTCTTTCTCTCCTCCCCTCCTCCCTCCTCCCCTCCTCCCTCCTCCCCTCCTCCCTCCTCCCCTCCCCTCCTCCCTCCTCCCCTCCTCCCTCCTCCCCTCCTCCCTCCTCCCCTCCTCCCTCCCTTCCTTCCTTCCTTCCTTCCTTCCTTCCTTCCTTCCTTCCTTCTTTCTTTCCTTCCTTCCTTCCCTACATGAGACTGGTGGCAAAGCCAGTCATCTTGGAACAGTGAACTCCTGGAGAGGAGCTTAAAGTCATGTAAGACCCTTCTGTGTCACAAAGTGCTTTGATCAGTACTGCTCCAAGGATGCAGTGGAAAGGAGGAAGCTCTCCATTTAGCTTTACCAGCATAAAAACATTTCACACTTTTCCCAGCCTCCTATGAACTCATGTCCTGAGATCCCTTCTCCCTTTTCTACCACTTGCCTTCTGCAGGGACCTGTCCTAGGACCCATGGTACCAAAGCCACTTGAATGACAGGGGTTATGCACTTGGCCTTTAAGTTCGTGTTGAGCAATGTTTTTCAAACTCCAGGTCTCAAACCGATAGTCAGTCACGAAATTAACTTGGTGGGACCCAAGCTGGACTTTTTATAATGAAATAATAGATAATGGCTTCAAAAAGTCAGATTAGGACAAAGCAAGGTGAAAAAATGGAAATAATGGGAAGATGAGGTGGAAGAAACATCTGGGAAGGGGTCATCTGGCAGGTGCCAGAGAATGCACACATGGGGAGGAAAAGGAACCCACGGAACAGAGGAAGCCTGGAATAGGAGAGGTGCCTAGGAAAGAGAATACTTACACTGCCTAAAGGTCAGATCCTTTCCCTTAGGATCAGGAGTTCTAAGCGGCACTGAAGGAGCCCAGTCCCTGGGTTGCAAAAAGTAAAGAGACTATTGCCAAGAGAGGTGAAGTAACATGACCAAAGTCACATGGTAGACCAGAGTCCAGGTAAATAAATTAATAGCCAAGACGTCCTTCGCTCCCGGGTTGCAGAAGGAAGGAATGCAGGTGCTTACAGCCCTGTCCTTGCTGGACAGGTCTTGAGAGGTAGGGCTCTGCCTGGGAACCTTAACCCTCTCTTTATGGGCCAGGCAATCACAGAGCAGGGTCTTGTGTTAGGAGGACCCCTCTGCATACTTTCAACTAGGTTTTGAACTCATCAGGACAAGCAGCCTTCTTGGCTTTTACGTAGCAGAAGACTACTCATGGTGATGGGTCCAAAACCCTGGCTGCAAGGTGCAAGTCTCCATTGCCCGGAGTCCCAGTGCAGTGCAGGCCTGCGGCCGTGGTTGCAGGATTCACTGGTCTTGTGTGGGAGATTCAGGATCCGGGCCATCACTACATCTCTTTCCCCAGAGGTGGGTAACACTGTTCCCAGGGTGGAAGGTCAGGGGCATAAGTATGTACTAGAGGCTGAGGTGAGGGGTGGGTGAGAGTCTCCCTCCGTGAGAGCAGCTGCGCTTCCTGGGAGCCTCGCGTTGCTGGAACTCGATTCAGGTGCAAGTCACTTCAGAGACACTCTCAGTGCATTGCACAGTGGGAGCCGCACTCGCTCGCTGCAGACTGCAAAGAGGACCTCTGAAGTTTGGGCTGAGAGTCACTGGTCGCCTTGAAGTTCGTGGTCTTATCTTCCTTCCCCCTCATCATCCTGTTCCTTACCCAGGTGTCAGGGGTTCATGTGCTGCCCAGACCTGAGTGCCATCGCAGTTCGTGGAATCCAGCAAGTAAGAGGAACAAAGCACCCTGCAGGAGGAGCGGATGCTGCAGACCAGTGATGGGCCTCCCTGCAGAGGTGGGAGAAGGACCGTGGAACAGCCCAGAGCAGCACGGATGAGGGCTGAAGCCGTGCCCAGAGCAGCAGGGGTGAGGGCTGAGGCCATGCCTGGACATCTCTGGCTCTGCAAAATAGTTTGTTCAGAGGCAGAGAGAAAACTGTAGTCAGATCTGTAGAGAGAACAGGCTTCCGTCGTTGCTACTTAAACCAACAAAGAAACTAACAAAAAACTACACCTCGAGTCTTAGGACAACATTGGAAACCGAGAGAAGAAGAGGGTGAACTTTAAACAGGTGTCGTTCTGGAGTCAAGTCAGGAACTGAGGAATATGTTTCCCAAAACGGGGAGGAACCTCTTATTTCAGCAAATGCTTGGGAGAGGAGGAGCAAGAACACTTTGAAGAGTAAGGCTGTTTTGCAGCCCCAGAATAATCTTCACAAAAATTACTACTAGGAAGCAAGGTGGATGGAAATGATGCCACAGGAAGTAGTTAGGCTCTTTCCCTGTTCACAGAGAGCCAGGGAGGGCTGCCATGCAGGACTTCACCCACCTGGGAAGGCTGGGTCTTGTGTTTTGTTTTGTTTCTTCTTAGAGAATGAGAAAGCGCCTCCCAAAGGAGACAGTCCATACACAACACCCACAAAGGCAGCCTAAAATGTCTTGGGCTACCACTGGGTTGGAGAAACATGGTAAAAAGAGAAAGGGGATTTAAGGAATTGCAGAGTGCTCGATTTTGCTTGGGAGTTGCCTTTTCTCCATGTGGGTTCCAGTCACAGCAGCAGAGGCCACCAAAAAGAATCCACATCCAACCCAGCACCGGGGCCGGGATCCTTGAACGCACAGGCTGCGTGCGGTAACACCAAGGCAAGCCTAGTGAAGGCTGGAGGTGTCCCCCTGCCAATTCCGTGTTGTGTTGTCAGAGGAGGGGGCGCTTCAGATGCTGCTTTTCCAGAGGGAAGGCAGCCTGCCAAGACAGACCTCTTCCCAGAACATGGCGACTCCAGGGTCCCAGTCCGTGAATGGGACGTGTCTTTTCACTGAGTAGTAAATCTCCAGGGTGGAGTCTCGTCAAGCGGTGTGTTTTCCATGGCGCCCTAGAACAGCGGAAACCGGAAAGCTGCTCTGTGGTGAATCTCCTCAGATTTCTCGTCCGCCATTTTCCTCCACCCACCACACGCTGTGCGCTGCAGGCCACATCAGAAGTGGGCTGCCTCCTAGAAACCGGGCTTTTGCTTAGAAAGCAGTTGTTTGCATTGTGGGTTGATCCCGTGGACACATTTTGGGTTTGGGGTTGTGTGTCCAAAATGGCAATGAAGGTCTGGAGAAAGTTGCTTCTCTATAGAAAGCTGTGTCTTGGTAATTCATTGAAATGTTGGAAAAAAAAAAAAAAAATGGAGCACAAAAGTCAAACTTGGTTTAATCCAATTTGAGAGGAATTGAAGGTGCCACATCAGTCCAGGGAAAAGGAACTGCACTGTGGACTTTGAAGAGCCTGACTTTACGCACTCCCAAGGCCCCTGGCTGGGGCTGTGCCACACACAGGAGGGAAAGAGAGAGGCTGCGAAGTTACCTTGGGTTTTGAGTACTCTGTGGGAGTACTTCTGTGGGAAGGTCTTGAGCTGGCAATGGGAGGGACTTAGACAAGAAATTGTACAAAGTTACAGTACAATTTTATATTGCTCGCCTTGTTAGTGGCTGTCCGTTGGACTTGGACACCGTAGCTTAGGGGAAATAGGAGATACGATAGAAAATGGCTTCCTGGTTTTGGTATATTATGGCTGCAGGATAACAATTGAAGCAATGGCCTGATATGTCACAGAGGTGGCTGGGAGTGACATTAAGGCATTTATAGCAGGGTTTGAGGGATGTAACTGGCCGCCCCATTGGTTCCAGGTGGAAATGTCAGAAAGCAGATTGCTCCTCCCCAGCTGGTGCCAGGCCGCAGGCAGCTTCTCACCTGCTCCTCTGGCCTTGCACAAGGGCTTCCCAAGGGTGGGGACAGTCCCTCTTCTGGCTTCTCACTTAGCTCACAGCCAAATGCCTTAGACCAGCCTTTCATGGCCTATGGGTGCTCATCTCCCAAGCCCACCTTGACAAATCTCCCCTCACTGGCTTCTCTCCTACCACCCCAACTCATTGCTGTTCCACCAAACCCAAACTTCTTCTCCAAAGGGCTCCTTTGCCCTTCGTTCCTTCCTTTCTTCTGTCTACAATGCCCTCTCCTTAAGTCTCTATGAGGCTTGCTCCCACGTCAAACACCTGCCCCTATCACTCTCAACGTATTTTTTGAAACGGATGCATCTTGTTTATTTTCTCTTTTCTCCTCTAGAATGCGAGGCTCAGGGCTTTTACTCTAGTTTGTTCTTTGTTGTATCCCCAATGCCTAGAATAGTGCCTGGCATAAACTAGATGCTCAATAAACGCATGTGGCATGAATGGTGCAAGGTGATGACACAGAGCCATCATATCTGGGGGTGGAGACATAGATATGGGGCCGACCAGTGTTAAGCAGGATTCAAGAGACTGCTGAGGCTTTAATGAATAGGACGCTGGTGACAAGGTAGACAAGATGGCCAGAAAACTCAGGCAGTCAGAAAACAGTGCCTGGGTCTGTTTACATTCCAACTCCCTCCCTGACGAACAGATGGGAATGTTGTGATGGCTCATCAGATAGTCAAACCGCATCTAAATAAATTGCTGACAAATCTGCTAAGTACAGTGCTTTCTGTTTGGAAGATTCACAAGGCAACTCGTATATATAGTGTCGTGCCAGTTTAAAAACAATACTGCCAGAATAAAAACTATATTTGAAAGTTTCTTTTAATAACATCTTGGGGGTGTTAAAAGCAAGAGATTTTTTTAAAGTCTAATTTAGTTCTACAAAGGGGATAAAGCTTTAGCTCCTAGTAAAATGAATGTACTTCCTCAATTTCTTCATTGCCACCCCACCCTCAATATACTATAAAATCCTATAACTAAACTGGAGTTAAAAATGCAAACAAAATTTCCAAAGTATGTGAATAAAATCTAATGTGTATTTAGAGTGTTGTACTTTGCAAAGCCAATGAGAAAGAATGTTGACTTTGGAATCAAGCCCACCTGGGTTTGAATCGCAGCTCAGCTTCATCACAGCTATTCGAAGCCATTGTTTCAGCATCTGAACAATGAGGATTCTGATATGCACCGTCAGAGATACGAGGGGACTGGTAAGCACTGGGACTGGTGTAGTGCGTATTTAATAGAGTACCCAGCACACGGCCCATGCTCCCAAGTGGCAGCTAACAATCTATAATTTTACAGGTACAAATAAAAAAAAAAACGCCCCGCTCCCGCCCCCACACACACAAACAGCCTGACTAATCCTGATGCTACGAGAGAATTTCTAGGAATCACAATGCTGTTTTTAGTTTGGTGCAAAAGTAATTGCGGTTTTTGCCATTACTTTTGTACCAACCTAATAATACAACTCAAAAATTATCATAACTTTAAAAAGCCAAAACATCAACATGAGTAACCGACAAACTCTTCTCCAAAATAATGCTTTTTATTAATACTAGTAATAGAGAACATGAAAAACGATATATTGCATTGTTCTGTGAAGAGTTACCCAAAGGGCAGCATTCCTAAAATGGCAAGCAAAGACATTACAAAACTCCAAATGAGTCTCTCAAAATTACAAAATTAGAAAACAAATTTTAAATAAAGAACTTCAGAGCCATAGAATTCCCCCAAATTATGTACTTATGTCATTCTATCGATGAAGAAATTGAAACTCAACTTCCATCTGGTCATACAGACAGGTCTTGAAAGGTGACTCCTCACTGCTAATCCAGTAACTCCCATCCACACTGTCGCTGGGGCTGCCACTGAAACGGAGAAGGATAAGCCACCGAAAAGGGCAGCACACCCTTCAACACGGGGCTTTGCCCCACTTCCATTCCCTGACATCAGCATTTCTGCATTTCAGTCATTCAGTGGGTATGGATGGCCCACCAGGTTCCAAGAACTGCCCCCAGGCATCTCTGTGTCCAAGACCCTTAGCTGGCCTTCCAGGCCTACCTCCAAGAGGGACTGAAGCACCTGCAGACATGTACCAGAGGGGCACAGAGTCAACACCCAAAAGACCTGGGAGAGGGTGCTCATTTCTGTGGTGCTTTCGGGAGGAAGCTTTTGAGGGCCAGGAAGTGCGCATTTTCCTCTGGGAGACGACTGCCCTTCACCTTCTGTCCACTACCAGATCTTCAGGTGGATATGAAGAATCTATAGAGAGGGAAGTTTGAATATCTATCTATCTGTCTGTCTGTCTATCTATCTATCTATCTATCTATCTATCTATCATCATCTGTCTCTAACCTATCATCTATCTATCTATCTACCTCTCTCTCTATCATCTATCTATCCATCTATCATCTATCTATCTACACACACACACACGCGCGCAAATATATTTACATATATATACACACACACACGCAAATATATTTACATATATATACACACACACACACGCAAATATATTTACATATATATACACACACACATGCAAATATATTTACATATATATATACACACACACACACGCAAATATATTTACATATATATACACACACACACACACGCAAATATATTTACATATATATACACACACACACGCAAATATATTTACATATATATATACACACACACACACACGCAAATATATTTACATATATATACACACACACACACAAATATATTTACATATATATATACACACACACACACGCAAATATATTTACATATATATACACACACACACACGCAAATATATTTACATATATATATACACACACACACGCAAATATATTTACATATATATATACACACACACACAGGCATTCAGTTGACCTCACTGATTATGGTTCACATTTGTGAAGGCATCTACTCACAAAACGTATCAGTAACTCCCACATTAACACCTGCAGTGTTGTGCTTATTTCTGAGTGTATCCAGAGAGGGAAAGAGTCCAAGTCTCGATGGGAGCGTTCCCAGCTGAGGGTGGACAAGGCAATGCTCCACCTTCTTGTTTCAGCCCATTCTGTAAATGTGTCCTTTCTGCAGTCTACACAGTGCTACAGTTTTTGCATTTTCATGCCTTTCGTGGTTGATTTTTCAGCCTACAATGGCCCCAAGCACACTGCTGAAGTGCTGTCTAGTGTTGCAAGTCGTGAGACTGCTGTGATGTGCCTTATGGAGAAAACAGATGTTAGAGGAATTGTGTTCAGGCTTGAGTGTTAGGGCTGTTGGTGGTGAGTTTGATGTTATTGAACCAACAACATAAATTAAATAACATGCCTTTAGATAGAAATACACAAAAAGTAAGGCTATGTATTACTCAGTGGATAAATGTGACCAGAGGGTCACAGAAAGCGAACCCTGTATGACCAGTACAAGCAACTGTTTAGTATTGGCTAATGCAGTGTACATGACAACTTTATAAAACAACTACCTCAAATAACAAGAATCACCTGTATAAATATGTACACATACATATATGGGTTGAACATCTCTAATTTGAAAGTTCAAAATGCTCTAAAATCTGAAACATTTTGAGTGCTGTTACAAAGCTGCAAGTAGAGAATTCCACACCTGACCTCATGTGATGGGTGTGCAAAATTATCTAAAATATTACATAAAACTACCTCAGGCTATGTGCAGGAAATATACATGAAACATAAATAAGTGTTATGTTTAGACTTGGATCCCATCCCCAAGACATTTCATTATGTATATGCAAGTACTCTAAAATTTGAAAAATTCCAAAATCCTAGACACTTCTGGTCCGAAGCATGTTGAATAAGGACACTCAACTTGTACACACACACACACACACACACACACACACAGAGTCATCCCTCAGTGTTCATGGGAGTTCCAGGACCCCCTACAGATACTCAGATATTCAAGTCCCTGGTATAAAATGGCGTACTGTTTGCATATAGCCTACACACATCCTCCTGTGTACTGTGAATCATTTCTAGATTACTTACAATATCTCACACAATGTAAATGCCATGTAAATACATGTTACATTATATTTTAAAGTTTGTATTATTTTTATTGTTGTATTGTTATTATTATTATTATTTTAATATTCTCAGTCCAAGGTTGCTTGAACCCACGGATGCAGGACTGACGTTTACGGACTTGACTTCACACACACACATCTATGTATGTATGAACATGGAAACACACATGGGGGGACATGGCATGTGGCTTGGGTCACAGTTTCATAAAAGGAGACTCTCATGATTCAGTGGCCTGTGGGGTGAAACCAGGAGTTCTCAGGAGATGGGCAGTGATGGCTAAAAGAATTACAGCAAAGACATGTGCATAAACCAATCATCAGTGCCACAAAGTCAAGGTCACACATGTGGGAGACAAGCCATCCAGTAAATCTATGGTTCTTGGAGTTTGATTGCAAAAAGATTTTATCTTTTTCTCCTAACAACTCTGACTTCATGCGGCCTGCACAAGTTCCAGGGCATAAGGATTTCTTGAATGCAGCTAAAGGGTAATGTTTTTCCAAAAAGTTCAATATTCTAAATATCTTAAGTGTCACAAATTATTTGTCTCCAAATAGTTTATCTTAACAAACTTTAAATACTAATATTTTAATCAAAACAGCCACCCCTACATATACACCTCCTTTGGCTTGCAGTACGGTAAAAAGGGAACATTTCCAACTGTCAACATTTTGAAGCTGTGTTATCATACAGCTTTGCAGTTCCCATAGCAACACGTTCCATTGCCTAGGTGATGGTGATCTTATGATGTCACCAATGAGCTAAGCTAACTTAGAAGACACATGGACATTTCCTCTTGGGCACACCCACAACTTAAAGTTGCCCTCCAAGACTTATAGGGTTAATGTACCAAAGTGTAGCTTCATTGGGAGTTACGAGCACATTTCCTAAACATAATTCCAGGGGTTCGCCTGTGATGACATCATTCCTCTTCACAAGGTTTATGGATACCCACCAAGTTGTTCCTCACATTATCCCATGGAGACTTTTCCCAGCCGCAGAACAGATGCCCAAACAAAGACACGACCACTTGGGGGAAACATGCAACAGCTGTATGAAGATGTCAAGGGGAGGGAAAAATAAGAATGTCTAGGGATGTTGTCACCAACTCAGACATAATGGGTCACTCTAGAAAAACTGGATGAGCTACGTGAACCATCCTTGGGCAGTTCTTCCTTTCCGAAACCAAGTGATTGCCAAAATGCAGGAAGATTTGCCCGTTTCAGTTTCCTTCTGTCTATATTTCAGTGAGTTTGTCATCTCATAAATGAAGGTGTCACACATGGGCAAAGATGTGCGGAAGAGGTAGTCACAGAAGTGTGGGGTGTCTTAAAGTATGTTTAAGACCAGAAACTTAAAATTGGAAAGGGGATTCTGGTCCCATATTCTCTTCCAATTACTCTCACAACTGGTCTGTTTGAATGGCAGATATGGTACAGGATGTTCCTAGAGCTAAAGTGAAATTTAGAAGATGGGATGCTATTCCACTGGTTTCAAGACACAGAAACACTGTCCCATGCACATTTCACTTCCAAAATCATCAAATAGCATTTAGGCACTTTGTAATTAACCCAAAGGGGGCTTCCAACAAATAGCATGCATGGAGCTCTAACTTGCAAACGTGCAATTAGAGTGTGTTCAAAACCAATTTTCTTTCATGAATGGAAAATGCGTCATCAAACTGCTTGTGTACAACTAGAAGTATGACAATCTGGCTCATTGGCCCTGTCCAAATATGAGATTAGACAAGTTCAAGGCTGATGCTGGGGAACAAGGCAACAGAAGGCTGTGACAGGGTCCCCTTCCTCAAATTGTAACGATTTTTTAAAAAATTGAACAGAAGTAATTTGAATTTAAGACCAAAAATTAAAATAAAATATTAAAACCTGATACAGACCACATACTCCACACAAATGCTACAATGAACAGTTACAGATCACAGAGGGCCACAGTGTGTGTGGAGGGGGTGGCTGTTACACTTGCTGTCACATGCCACAATGCAGTCCATGGTCTCTCTGCACCAGAGAAGCAGTAACACAACCGGACAGGGGAAGGGGTAGGTTCCTCCTCTGCTGGGAGTGAAGCTGGGTCTCTGCATTACTGTCTTCCTTGCTTTCTGTTTCCAGTGACCAGATGAGCTGGTAAAGACCCAGTGGACTCTGTGAGCACCCCTGGGCATTGCACACAAAATCAGAACCATACAATGCTGTGTCATTTGACCTTGATCCAGGTTCCTATGCTTTTTCTTTCCAAAGAGTCAAGAGAATGGCTACAAAATCATGGCCATGTATGTGCACACCTCAAAGCTTCTTTACTTTGCTGCTTTTTCTGACACATCACTCAGGATATTTCAACTCCGGGCTTCAAATGTAGGACCAACTTTGGCATTTTAATGATTATTGCTTTTACTTCCTTTTGGTTATGCTTCTGAGACAACCAAAGTCTGAGTCTAAAGTGTTATGAATCCACCAGAAAAGAAACTTTGATATGGAGGTATTCCTCAAAATACTAACTTCAACCATGTCATTAGGTCTAGATACTGCACTTTAAATTTAGATGTAAGCAACAGCAATCAATGAGTAATTGCGTTGGCACAAGGTGGCCGTGTTAACATTGCTATGGGAACATTAATTTCAGAGTGTGTAATGATTCCATTTTAAATATTCTTTTAAAATGTTGTCAGCAATTGTCAGAACTGATGCCAGTTCCTAATTTGCAATCTGTTGATCCAAACATATTTCTGCAAAACCTGCCAGTACCAAAAGGTAAAATGTCTGTCAGCATCATGAAACTTCATGACCTGATTCCAAGTTCGATGCCGCACGTTCTTCTCTGCTATAACTGGGTCAATAAGAACTCAGATTCAGGACCGGACCGTCCTAGAGCAGTTCTTCCTTTCCCAAACCAAGTGATTCCCAAAATGCAGGAAGATTTGCCCATTTCAGTTTTCTTCTGCCAATATTTCAGTGAGTTTGTCATATCATAAATGAAGGTCATTTATGAGATGGCAATAAGGTAAGCCGTTATGGCTGCTGTGTCTTATGGCCCAACACAGCATGACAAATGACAAGACCTAATGACAAAGGAGCAAAGAAAATGGCACCGCTCCTCTCCTTTGCCGTCTTCTCCCGCTCGGAGTCAGCTCCACACGGATACTACACTTTCATTTATTTCATTTATTGATTGATTGTGCTGCTGCATGGCTCTGGGTCAAAAGACGGTAAAAAGAAGTAACAAAACAAAACAAAACAAAAAAACGGATTCCTTTTGGTCTTCAGCAATGACCAACAATTCTGTCTCTTTTATGTGGTGGTCACACTTGCTCTGTGGGATAAGGGCCACCCTTATTGTCATTAGAGCAAATTAAACACCACGCCCTCTGTTGACCCACCATGGACCACCTCCCACTCCACCATATGTAGCACGCTCTCCCTCATCCAGGCCCCATGCCAATGGGGTTTTCTGTGCTGGAGGCAGCAGAATACCCAATGAAAAGTGGCTTAAATCGCTGGAATTCCGAGTTTCTCCTAAGACCTGTTGGGGTTGGGTAGTACCAGGATTGGTTACCTCAGCAGCTCAAAAATGTCAGAGCTCCAGGTCAGCTTTTGCGAAATTCCTTTGGATTTCCTTCCACCCTGGCAACAGGGAGCAGTCGTTGCCAGCTCCAAACTCACTCCCTCCCACAAGCAGACCCAGGGAGCTGCTCCTGAACCTCCTTGCATTTTAAAGAAAACCCTTCCCTAGGTGCCCCCTGCGGACATCTCTTCCCGCTCTGAGGCCAGGGCTGAATCACAGGCCCACACTGCATTCACTGCACCAAGAGCATGGCCACAGCTGACTTACAGCAATTAGGACTCAACCCCGGACTAGAGGGCGCACATCACCTCCGTCATCCAGGACACTTGGGAGCTAAGCTGGACAAGGTTGGGATCCTGCAGGGGAAAGAATCAGGGAGATAAAATGGTGGGAAAATTGTGCACTCCAGGCACCCCGCAAATGCCCCGCTCCTCAGGGGTGCCGAAGTGGGTACTTTACTGCTAAGTCAGAAGCAGGGCAAATTTAGGGGAAAAACGTTGGCCTCTACCAGGCAGAGCAGTATGCTATCGAGCTTCCTAAAACGGTCAAAAGAGGACATTAACTGAATAAAGTAAAAGAAGGAAAAATGGCTGCCAGGTGCTTTGTGCGGCGGAGCCCGCTGGAGGCTGGACCGTGGTGAGTCCGGACCGAAGGAGCACCCCAGGCCGGGCTTTCCCCAATGCTCCCTGCGTCACAATCACCTCATCCTGCAGGCCCAGCTTAGCCGCCACCTCCTCTTCTGCACCCCAGAGCCCCTCACGGGGTCTCTGAGCCGGTGACGCTGGATTGCCTCTGATTCCCTTTTTTCTTGCTGAGGTCCTCAGTGCAGGGCCCAGACCCCCTGTTCCTCCTGCTGCCCTGTGGTTCCAGCCACTGCCCGCTGTCTTATCTCCCACAAATGGTTGATAAACACGGGACGTCCACTAAAATCAATTCCCTTAATATTCCAGAAGGGAAAATAATTCTGTAACTCAACAATTCCAGGGTGATATAAAAAATATAGAGAGTAAATGTGATATCTCGTTTAAAAACTGCAGGAATTTTTTAACCACAATGGTCTAGTCATGTATAGAATTCTCTAGAAGGTTACAGCAAACATGGATGTATTTTTGTTTTGTTTTGTTTTAATAGACTTTATTTTCTAAGAGTCAGGTTCACAGCAAAATTGAGTGGAAAGTACAATGAGTTTTCATATGTGCCCTCCCTCTCTAGAGTGTATTCTGAAATTATCAACAGTGTTTGAAAATATGGGTAATGTAAATATAACACGTTTTCAGACTTTAAAGAAAGTTAACATTATACTTGCCTTATTTTCAAACCAGAATATACAGTAAACCACCATTTGATTTATATTGAATTGAGATTTAATGCTATGGGTACTTAAATGATTGTAAAGTTGTGCCGGAAATCCTTCTCTCCAAACAATAATTATTTAAGCAGCCGGTAGTTCAACTGAGATTTACAACTATTTTCACAGAATTGCTTGAATGACAAACTGATTTTTGTACTTAAGTTGTTGCCTTTTAAAAGCAGATTTTGATATTGCTGTTTTGTGTATGTGCCTATAGTAGCACATAAAGCACATTCGTTGACGTTCTTGAAACCAATTTGGTTATGTTTTCAGATATTCGAAACACATTTCCAAGAAAAATGCCCACCTCGTTTCTCCTGCACACGTTTCATCTCTGGAGCAGGAGGAGGCGAAGCCCTCTTCCTCTCAGGGGTATCAGTGTGGACCCCTGGGAAGTTAATACTACTAGCAAATGACAAAAACTTTCGGATTGTCTTTGCGGATGTGTTTGCGACCTGGTGATGAGCTACAGAAGACTGTTTTTAATGGCAGATGATGGGAAATCTGCTCTCACCAAATGGCAAAAGCATAAATGCAAATCACATTTTTCTGGGGAGGGCTTTGCACCCACAGACTCAGTACATTGTCAGGGTGTAAAAGCTGATTCTATTCTTGAATAAATATAGAGAAGATAAAAGAGGTCCTGAATCTTCCACACTTACCCATGTAATGATTAAATCTTTCTCTTCCTTTTGGCTTCGTCAACAAACCAAGCCGGTTTCATGCCTTCACGGAATTCTTCTGAGATGGCAAGTGGATCATCATCAGGTCCTTGTCCCGTCACCATTTCCCATTACAAATATGATGTCTACCCATCAAAAATAGGAATGTATGCACTGTCTCTTGGGGCAGGGCACTCTGTGTGGCCTCACTGGGCCCACCACATGGGGACTGGGCATGCAGACACTACATGCCATGTGCATGTGTACTCATGGCTGAGCTGCCCCAGGCCCACCTCCATCTAGGGGATAACCCTGTGGCTTAGTTAATAGCAAGATCTTGGTATTCCACAGACCACGTTTCTCCTATCCGCCCAATCTTTCCACTCTCTAGCCTGGAGTCAACAAACTTTTTCTGTTAAGGCCAAGTAGTGAAACGTTTAAGCTTTACATGGCACCTACAGTCTCTGCTGTATCCTCCTTCTTGTTCTTGTTCTTCCTCCTTCCCTTTGTTTTTCCATTCACAGCCCTTGGAGCATATAAAAAACATTCTGAGCTTGTGGCCTGTACAGAAGTAGGCTGCAGCCTGGATGGGACTGCTATCTGCAGTCTGCCAACCCAAGCAAACCGTTCTAACTTATCTTTTGCAGTCCTGTTTTAAGAGCTATAATCATTTATTTGCTCTTTATTCTGATCTTCTCAACTTTCTCTGAACTTTATTGTGCACATGAAAGCAAATGCAAAGTTCCAGTAGAAGTCAGATGGAAGCAGAATGTGCCCTTCTTGATAATTTTCAGGTGCATTCTGGTAAAGAGGATAGCTCCCTGGTGCCCACCCTTCATATGCCTTAGAGTCTCTGATTTTATTTGGAGGGGTATGGCTTATGCCATTTCATATTGTTAGACATATTCTAGTCACCCTAAATCACTACTATACTCTAGTCAGCAAACTACTGTTTCCTTTCTGCCCATTTTATAAAGAAAGTTGTATTTAAATGCAGCCACACTTAGCTGGTTACAAATTTTTTTTGGATACATATTTCTGTGATTGCTTTTGCTATATAATGGCAGAGTTGAGTATTTACAATAGAAACTGTATGGTCCATAATTACTAAAAAATTTCTGCTGGTCCTTTACAGACCCCTGATCAAAACTACAAACCATGATCAAAGACATACATTTAGCGTTTAGTGAACTACCTTCACTCAGGAGTTCTCGCCCTTACTCCTTTCAAAAATTTTAGCCGATCATCTTCTACATGAGTAGTACTTTGTTAATCCGGGGAAAGAAATAGGCTGTAGTAAAATAATCCAGTTATCTTTAAGAATGAGACCATTGGTCTTATACTGTGGCATAAATACTTTGAGTGACAATCAAGATGCTTCTCTTCTAAGACTGGGCTTACACATACATACACACGCACACACACACACACACCTGCTTACTATACATTTCAGGACAAATATAAAAGTCAGCAATGAGCCATACTTAACTCTTCTATTTTGAAATTAATAAGAAAATTGTGATGTTTTCACTGCTTTTCCTGTGCCCATACCTCCCTTGTATCTTTCTACCTCGATCTTTCTATTTTTTTCCTGAAATGCTATTATTTGTTTGTTCATTTACTTGCTTCACTCTGAATAACACACTAGACTATATTCCATGGGTTAGGGATTTTATCTTCTACCACTGTATCTCCATTATACATTCCTGGAACACAGTAGATAATAAATAGCAGTTAAATAAATTCATTCTTATGACACAAACAGCACCCTCTCTGATCTCAGTGTGATCTCCTCCAAAATTTGCTTGGAGGAAGGAATCTTAAGCGCTCACAAAAATGTGAAAATACTCTGAAGACTCATTTTGTCATGGCTCCAAAGGTCTTGACTCATCCTCCTGATGTGCACCCAGGCCCTGGAAATAGGGGGAGCTTGTTGAGGGATGGAAGGGCTGAATGACCCACCTACTGACCTTCAGGTCTGTGTACCAAAGCAGCACGGGATTACGAATTTCCCCAGTGCCAGCCATACCCCTGACTGTGTTCTGGATTATCTCCAACAACTGGGAGTTCAAAGCCAGTGTCACTAGGTTTCAGCTGCCGGTAGACTGCATAGAAACAAACTTCACTTTGGATGAATGTGCATCTTAGATGGCCAGTTTGAAGGGCACAGAGAAAACAAGCTGTTCTTGTTGGAGGTGGTGGTTTATTTATTCAGCAAATATTTATCAAATACATAGGCAGGGATATCAGGGAACAAAAATGACAATGATCCCCACCCTTGTGGAATTTACTTTCTAGAGGCAGTAAGGCCAGATAATAAATAATAACATCATAAATTTTAGAATCATTGGGTGTGTTAGAAGATGATACATGTGACGGATAAAAGAACAGGAGAAGAAGGATCAGGAGTGCTGGGGATACAGGCTGACATTTACACAGGCTGGGCCAGCTAAGCTCATGAAGAAGGGTAGCATTTGGGCACAGATCGAAAGGGGTGAGGCAGTAATACCTGGAAAGAGGCTGTTCCAGGCAAAGGGAGATCCTGTGCAATGGCCTGTGATGAGAGAGGGCTTGGTGCATTCCAGTATGAGCATGGAAACCCGCTGCCATCACAATGAGCCCAGGGGAGAATTGCAGGAAGTGGGCACAGAAGGGCAGGGCTACACCACATACGGTCTTGTGGGCCATTGAAAGAGACTGGTTTTCCCTTTGAGAGAGACAGGGAGCACTGATGAGCTCTGAGCTGAGGAGTGAAATCCAACTAATGTCATGAATGGATTGCTCCTGCCACTGCTGGGATTAGACTGCAGGGTAGAAGCTGAGGGGCCAGTTGAGAGGAGCAAGCTGGGTGCATGACGTCAGTGGGATAAATCAGGCTAGGCAGACGTGGAAATCATGAGATGTGAGAGGATTCTAGATGTATCTTGAAGATTACTGGGCCAGTCGGATTTTCTGAATAGATCAGATATTGTGTGTGAGAGAAAGGAGTCAAAGACAACCTCAATATTTTTGGAATGTGCAACAGAAAGCATGGGATCTCCATCAACTGAGATGGGAAGGCTGAGATTAAGAAAAAAAATATGCAATTTCCAATATCATTGAGTAAGTTCGGTCTTGATTGCCATCAGAGTATCCCAAGGCAGCAAGACTCTCGTGGCCAAGCCCAACTACTTGGCCGCACACAGAATCTAATGAGTGAGCAGGGTCACCCCATCAAAGCCAGACCTTCCCTTGCTGTCCGCTCCTTTTAGACAAAGTGGTACAAGCACAGCTGAGGTACACAGCAGATGGTTCTTGCTGGTGCTACTTGGCTGGGGTTGCGTGTCTTAAAGTTAAGAAGCAAAACAGTAGACAAAGGGATGTTTAATATTTTGATAGTCAAGATATTCGTATGGAAAGTGACTCATTTCCTTTTTTCAAGAAAACTAGGACAATCTGTTTGGTCTCCAATTGGTCAAACAATGACTCCCTTTTTCAATAATAGTAAAACTCCTCAGGGTGGCATTCTGAAAAAGCATGTGGGAGGTTATGAGAATGTAAAGGTTAACCTTAAGTAACCCAGACCATTCCCATGAGCTCCACACGTGAGTCAGAGTCGGAAAGAAAAGTGCCCCGCGGATAGCGCTGTCCATACGTAGATAGGTCTGCTTGCAGATGTTTCCTCAATCTTGGAAACCTTCGGTTGAGTCCAATGAGTTGCTAACAAAAGGGTTCTGTCAGGGCTGCATGCAAAGAGAGCCTAAGCCACCTTCCGGGGCTTCCCTCCCCTCCATGACTCCACATTGTGAAACAAGGATCCCAGCGAATCCCAAAGTCTACACAGAGGATGACTTTACCTCCAAGCCCAGAGATTAACGTAGGTCAAAGTAGACACCTTCCAGGCAACAAAATAGGGAAACACCCTAGCCCACTGAAACGGGTACTATTAACAAAGCACTCTAAGGGGGAGAAAGGAAACCAAGATGCTTTGCTAAAGCTCAGTGAGATGGGAGCAGAGATGAACGATGCAAACGAAAATGGCCTTTGCTCCTAATTAGGATGTCACAAACATGATGTGTCTTTTTACATGGTTAGACAAAAGTATTACAGAAGCAAAGGGCTTGCTTTTATCAACATAGTTACTGACCAGTATTAAGCATAGCTATCCCTGGGAAATAGGCTTTCAAAGTACAGACAATTTCTTAAGACAAAACTCTGTCCGTGTCTAGCTAGAAAGAGAACTAGGCCTATTCCAGGTGTTCAGAGGAGTGACCACATCATGGCAGATGACAAAGTCCTGCTAGACAGATACGTGTACCATTGATAGCACCATAGATATGTAGATACATTGGCTCACATATATTTTGGGACAGGGCCCTGAGCAATGCTAAGACAGGCTGGACTGCAGTGGTGCCCCCTCCTTAGTTCTGTGGCAGCCAGAGAAGGCTCCTGGCTGTGGTTGGGAGGTGACGGAACAGTCAGAGCATGTGAGTCCTTCATAAAGAGAGTTTGTACTGGGGCCTTCTTAACAAGAGGATCCATTGCTGGTTAGGATGCTTTTACAAAATTATCTCAATGAACATGGGAAGAGGCTCAGGAAACAGTTACACAATTTGGGATTATACTCCTACTATGTAACTATTACTACTTTAAAATTAACTGTGTTTTTTCTTAAAGAAAATTGATGGGTGCTGACGAGTTGACGGGTGCAGCACACCAACATGGCACAAGTATACATATGTAACAAAACTGCATGCTATGCACATGTACCCTAGAACTTAAAGTATAATAATAATAATAATAATAATAAAATTTTTAAAAAAAAGAAAATTTCCCAAATTTAACTGGAAATTTGTGCCAATTCATTTTTCAGAGAAAATATAAAATGCATTCTACCCTTGAAAGTGATTTTTAGTTCTCAAACTTCAGCTTTAGAAGGAATAAGACCAGCTTTTGCCTGTAATCCCAACACATTGGGAAACAAAGGCAGGAGGATTGCTTGAGGCCTGGGGTTCAAGACCAGCCTGGGCAACATAGCAAGACCTCACCTCTACAACAACAATAACAATAATGACATCACAAAACTTTAGCTAGTTCTAGATACAGAGTATGCTATCACATAAGGAACACCTGAATTGGATAGAAGATCTCCCTCTGTGGGTATAACTCGTTGTTTCCATGTTGGATAGAAGATCTCTCTCTGTGTGTACAGTTCTTGGTTTCCGTGTTTGACAGCACATTTGCCTCTGTAGTACAATTCATGGTTTCCATGTGGATAGAAGATCTCCCTCTGCGTGTACAATTCATGGTCTCCATGTTGCATAGAAGATCTCCCTCTGTGCTACAATTCGCAGTTTCATAGTGGGACAGAAGATCTCCCTCTGTGGTAGAATTCATGGTTTCCATGTTGCATAGAAGATCTCCCATAGCATGACGAACACCAGAGAATACTAGTGGTGGGGGCAGGGGTGGGCCAGCATCCTGTAGTAAAGAGGCAAAGCTTCCCCTGAAACAAAAATCCTATCCAAACATCCTTATGCAAAAAGGACCTCAACCAAATCCTCACACCTTATATGGAAATTAGCCCAAAATGGATCATGAACTTAAATGTAAAACATAAAAGTCATTAGAAAACATTTAGAAGAAAGCACAGGAGAAGATCTTTGGGACCCAGGACCAGGCACAGTTCTTAGATTGGACACCAAAGGCATGACTCATTAAAGAGAAAATGGATGAACTGCACCACGTCAAAGTTAAAAGCATGTGCTGTGCAAAAGTCTCTGAAGAGATTGGAGAGGCAAGCTACAAACTGAGAGGAAATGTTGGCACACCTCATATTCACCAAGGTCTTGAATCTAGACCCTATAATGAATTCTCAAAATTTAATAGAAAAAACGAAATGGATCAAAGACATAAACAGCTGCTTTGAGGAAGAGGATAAATCGCAAATGAGCACATGAGAAGATCTTTAACACCATCAGCCATTAGAAAATGCAGATTAAAGCCTCAATGAGCTATCACTATACACCTGTCACAATAGAAAAAATAAAAAATACTAGCAATAACACCAAATGTTGGTGGGGTGAAGAGAAACTAGATCACTTGTACACTGCTAGTGGGAATGTAAAATGATACAGCCGCTCTGGAAAATAGTTTCTTATGAAACAAACCATGCACTTACCCTAAGACCCAGTAATTCCACTCCTGGACAACTATGCCAGAGAAATAAAAGCTTATGCTTATGCAGAAACCTGTACACAAATGCTCATAGCAGCATTTCTTGTAATAATAAAAAACACTGGAAATAACTCAAATATTTTTCAATGGGCGAATGGCTACACAAACTGGTATGTCCACACCATTAAATAGTACTCAGCGACAAACACACAACTTGGATCACTCTCCAGAGAATTGTGCTGAGTATAGAAAGCCAATCTCAAAAGACTACATAGTGTATGATCATTTTAATAACATTCTTGAAATAGCAAACTATTGAGAGGAACTAAAAAACAGATTAGTGGTTGTCAGAGGATCATGATGGGAGATAAAAGCATTGGTTGTGGCTGTTTAAGGTCAGAAGGATGGAGACTAGTGATAGAATTGTGTTGCATATTGACTATGCCAGTGGTGGTCAAACAATGTTTCACATGTGATAAAACCACATAGAACTAAATACACACAAATGAGTGCAAGAAACATTTGGGAAATCTGAATATGGCGGATGGATTGTATCAATGCCAATATGTTGATTGTCATATCAGACTGTAGTTACACAAGATGCAGCTGTTGGGGGGAACTGCATGAAGGGTATATGAAGCTCTGTATTATTTTTTACAATTGCATAAAAATTTTCAGTTTTCTTAAAATAAAATTTAAAAAATTTTATTCAACAGAAAATATGCAGTGTACTTGTTTCTCTCTCTGGGACCCCAGTTTTCCAGCTGTTTTCTGCCTGGAGCAACCCTGGCAAGGTGAAGTGAGTGAAGGACCAGCAACAGTGGCTGATGGTGCCATCTTTGATTTCTTCTGCAGGTGAGGCCCCAAGCCAAGGCAGGACCTGAGATGTTCACTGATAAAGCCATTTCTAGTAAGAAGTCATCCGTCCTTGCTTGGAGCTGTAAACCATCCCTTCTTACCTGGCAACAAACACCCGTTAGTCACATTAATCTAGAACTAAATATGTATGTGTCCTTTAGTGTTGAGAAAACTCTCCTGTTTTGACTTTTCCATAGTATTTGTGTCCACGTCTAAATTCTCAGAGGCAAAATTTCTATTTTAAATGGAAAAGTCAAACAAAAGAACAAAATGTTCGATTGACCTTTAAAGACTTAGAGTTTACAGTTAATTTAGAAACCCTAGCTGTTAGATTAGACACACCCTATGTTCACACTCTCCCTGTGTGTCCCTGCACTGGATGACAGGAAGAGAAAAACAAGCCAGGCTTCCAGCCACTGGCAATTAGAGCACAGCATCCAACCCGAGAAAAATCAGACTTTCCACTCAATCCCACCCAATGCTCAGCATCAAAGACGTGTCAGACAGGCTGGGCTCTGCTATCCTTGGATGACTTCACGGGTCACTGCAAAGATCTTTAAGCCTCAGAGCTACTGAAGGTAATTCTGCTTTATAATGAAGATGTACTTTACATCAATAAGGATTTTGTTTTCTAATGGAAATATGTTGCATTTCTATAGATTTTGCAGTTGCATGTAAAAAACTTGGGCTGGGTGGGAGAGGGGTTGCTTGGAGTTTACTAACTATAGAAACAAACTTATGGAAGCACATTAAGATTCATTAAAAAGCACATGCTATGTTCTCACTTATAAGTGGGAGTTGAACAATGAATACACATGGACACAGGGAGGATAACATCACACACTGAGGCCTGTCGGGGGTTGGGGGCTAGGGGAGGGATAGCATTAGGAGAAATACCTAAGGTAGATGACAGGTTGATGGGTGCAGCAAACCACCATGATGTAACAAACCTGCACGTACTGCACATGTACCCCAGAACGTAAAGTATAATTTTTAAAAAGCACATGCTAGCCCTTAAACTACCTGGAATTCATCCTGAGAAAATAATGAAGTATGCCTATCAGGATTTAGCCATAAGGATATTAGTTACAATGCTGTTAGAAACAGCCTAAAAGCCAACAACAGATTGGTTAAATTATTTGCAATTATATATCAGAATGATCATATAAAACTGTTTTATTGCTATGGAAAGATAATCACAATAATGTAAGATTTTTAAAAGGCAGTTTTTTTAACAATTGAACATTATTTATGGAAATAATATAAATGTATAAATGACTATGTAGAAAGTTCAAAGAATATACACAAAGGTATTTTATGTGTTGGTCTGTGGGTAGAATAGGGGAAGTCTTGTATTTTCTCTTCTTATATGTCTGTATTTTCTCATTTTTCTTTCATGAATATTATTAACATGAGAATGACATGTGTGTGTGTGTGTGTGTGTGTGTGTGTGTGTGTGTGTATATATATAGTTTTTTGTTTGTTTTTGAGACAGAGGAGTCTTGCTCTGTTGCCCAGGCTGGAGTGCAGTGGCACCATCTTGGCTCACTGCAACCTCCACCTCTTGGGTTCAAGCAATTCTCCTGCCTAAGCCCCCCAAGTATCTGGGACTATAGGTGTATACCACCATGCCTAGCTAATTTTCATATTTTTAGTAGAGATGGGGTTTCACCATATTGGCCAGGCTGGTCTCAAACTCCTAACCTTAAGTGATCTGCTCACCCTGGCCTCCCAAAGTGATGGGATTACAGGCATGAGCCACCACTCCTGGCCAAGAATTATATATATGTTATATATGTTTTATATATATGTCAAATTATGTATTTTATATATAATTTCATATGTATTATTTATATGTAATTAAACATATTTAATATTTATATATAATTATATATACACTATGTATACACCATATACATTTAAAGTAAGTATGTTAAAGCCTTAGCTTCATCACACTCAGAAGTAGGTAGAAAGGGGGAAAACATGGGTCCTGCATGGGCATCCTCAAAGGTACCTGTTTAGGGGTATTCACTGGAGTTGGCGATCAGATCTTAAAGTTGCCCTGCATAAGACTCATTCTTATTTGCACCGTGAGCAGATTGCCCAGAGGATGAGAATAAAAGGGAGTTCATGAAACCCACATGGGGCTGAGGGAAGAGCCAGTCCTATGTGGTTTCTGCACAACCTGCTGGACCCACTCCAGGATCCCCTGGAGCCCTCAGATCAGCAAGTGCTCAAACACCCACTGTTTAACCACCAGCCATAGGGTGTGAGCTGCTCAGCCCCTCACACTTGACCTGAGCTGGTCCTCCACCCTTGCTATTCGTCTGGAATGAAAAAATAGCATGTTCTCAAAAGGCCATGGCACAGCAAAAGGGATACATTTCCCGAAAAGCATCCACTCTACAGGAAATAAAAGGCAAAGCTGTCTTCATATTTGAAACCTGATGGTGCCAACATCCTGGCTGCTGATGACCGACATCTGGAGCACCTCTGACTTCCTCACATCCCCTCTCAACCCAGTGCACATCACTTAGTGCCTCCTTCTGAGTGCTGGGACCTATGGTGGCCTCTAGGAACTCAGAGAAGAATGCATTTTTTTCTCAAGAAGCAATTGCTCAGGCCCGACTCCACTGTGTGTCCCCAAAATGTATTCAGGGAAATGAATGAGAATGAGATAGGATCCTTTGATTGAGAAGTTTCAAGTGCAGTTTTGCTGGAATGAGAGATGAAGAACTAAACCGTGCTGCACGTTAGAGTCATACGGGTCTCCTTTCCATCTGAGCTCTTCCCCCAGAAGCTGTGTGTCCTTGGGCAAGTGAATCAGCCTCTTGGAGCTTCTGACCCCTCGTCTCTAAAACGAGACTTCCTGCACAGCAGGTTGTTTGGAGGACAAAACTCATGGCCAGGCACACAATAGCATTCAACAAGAAGTGAATTCAGTCCACAGCCTCACATGCGGCGGGCATTCAGTAAACTGTGAATGACGTGGTTGGTACAGAAAACAAAAGAACTAAAACAAGATGCTTGTAAATCACGCAGGAGTCCTCGAGTGACGGTCAGATTCGATGATGGTGTGGGGAGTGGCTGGACACGGGCAAGGATCGAACATAGGGTTGTGCTTTTTCTTTCCTCAGATGTGTTTGTTTGCTTCTGAGAAAGGCAGAGGGGATACCTAGGCAGGGAATATTATTTCTCTTGCCCTGGCATTCTGGACACATTCCGTACATGAGCTGGAATGATACAACATTGCTGTGAAGGCCGTCAGAAACATTACGACCACTCAGGTTGGGCCAGGCTGCCCACGGGACCCCGAGTGACCATTGTATGGGGGTGGATGTGTCCCATGCCCCAGCTAGCAGCCCCCTTCAGTGCCACTGGAAAGTCATGAAGTCAAAAGCATATTTTCTTAGAAGGATCCATTCCTACCAGATTTGGATAAACACAGCCAACTTCACGCACAGGAAAATCTGACCCAGCCCATGGCATGGGCACTGCAGTTGCCCGTCACCTAGCACCAGGCTGGGTCAGAGCTGTTGTCGCCCAGGTGGGAAGAGAGTGCTCCCTAAAGACCAGGCACATGTTACTCCAGGCGTGAGGATGGCAGGTGGGAAGAGAGTGCTCCCTAATGACCAGGCAACATCACTCCAGGCGTGAGGGTGGAAAGTGGGAAGAGAGTGCTCCCTAATGACCAGGCACACTTCACTCCAGGCGTGAGAGCAGCAGGTAGGAAGAGAGTGCTCCCTAATGACCAGGCAGCATCACTCCAGGTGTGAGGGCGGCAGGTGGGAAGAGAGTGCTCCCTAATGACCAGACACACTTCACTCCAGGCATAAGAGTGGCAGGTGGGGAGGTTCACAGATCCCGAGCCACTGATGAATGAAGAAAATGGTTTCTTCTCCATGTTCACCAGGAAGCCTGGAGCGTTATGAGGAGGAAGGGCATTCACAGCCCTTTCACCTCCATTGGGGCTGCCAAGGATGCCAGCAGGGGTCTTCATGAAGAAAAGAAATTAGGGACAAGTGGCCCAAGAGAAGAGAGGGTGTGGGTGGCCACCCAGCAGACAGGAAGGAAACACTTGAATTTCCTTCCTCTGCATGCGTTCTTTGGGTCTATGGACGTGACCAACTGGATCAGAGAAGAAAACAGAGAAATAAGGAAAGAAAATTAACAATGTGTTGTTTCCCTGCTAAGTTCCCAGTCCACAGAGTTGCCTCGAGTTTCACAAGTCATACTTTTTCCTTAAGTTTCGTTTTCTTCACAAGATACTCAAGGTCTGCCTTCGTCAATATTCCAATAAGCCCACGCCCCGTACGCCTTGCCCAAAGGCCTCCGATGAAAACGCTGGCTGTGCATGGAAGCCAGTGGCAGAAAGAAACAGATTCTCATTCTTTCATAAAGCAACTTACTTGCATTCAGAACATTGCAAGTGAAAAATCCTGAGCACTTTAATTGCCCATGTTAACAAGGGCCGAAGCTGTGAGGGCTGGAGATGCGGGGAAGGCTCCCGGCTCACTGACACACAGGAAGCATCACCATGGCTCTTCGCAGGATCAGGAACTGGCATTGCAGCCTGGCACAGCCTGGAACATGGAAGCCACTGTGGTGCTGATGAAACTGAGGGAACCGCAGGCAGAACCTGCCAGCCCCGTGAAATACGGTGAGACAGCACGGAGCATTGGCGATGTCCGTTAGGATCCCTCCGGTGCCCTTGTGCCTCTGCAATATCAGATGGGGACCTCGCGCATTTCAAATATGACTTGATTGTGGAAAATGATTGGTCCATCTCCTCTTCCATCCACTTTTCCACGGTGGTCTCCTTCCATCCTTCAGGCCTCTGCCCAAGTGCAACCACCTCGTGCGTCTTTCTTGCCAGCCTAGCTACGGAGGCAGCTCTGACCGGCACTCATGAGCACCTTGCTCTGTCCCTTGGCTGTTCTCATTATTATTTGACATCCTGTCTATTCATGTGCCTCCTCAGTGTCTGTTTGCAAGAATAGATACCATGTCTGTCTACAATAGTAACTGGCATATAATAGGTGTTCAACACCTATTTATTGAAAGACGAAAAGGAATAAAGTAGCCATGGGCTGCACTAGAGTAAACAGACCCTGGTGTTGGTGCTTGTTTGCACACTTGTCCTATGCTCACACTTCATTCCACAAAGGATTCGAGGCAGAACTAATTCTGTGATTTGCCATAAAATTGTATTGAGTGCCTATTATGTGCAGATGTGAACATGAAGGAAGGTGGGGAATAGCGAAGGTGTTTAAGGTTTCGAAGTGCTTTTCTATGGGCAGCGTGAGTTCCTTGCAGCCTTCCAGAGTCGCAGCTGACATTTGTATTCCTTGTCTCATACCTCTGGGAGAAGGCAAGGGTCTAGGTGGAAGAGGTCATACATGAAACGGCTGTATTGTAAAGAAACAAAATAAAACAGACAAAGACCCAACTCTCCTAGGGGCTGTCTCCCCAACAGTTACTTCTCCTTTCCAAGCGTGGCTGTGATCCAGCGTGTGGGGCCCTTCTCCTACATCCACAGGAAAAAGCTCCAGGAGGTTGTTGAGAAGCAGGAACGAGAGAGAACAGAGATTGGGCTGGACCACTAGGAGGCCACCCCCTGTGGCTCTCATCAATGACATGTGGTAGATGACAGAAAGGTCAGAGTTCCCTCACAAGACAGAGGAGTGGAGGCATAGCACAGCTGTGGCAAGTGCAGGTGAACAGTCAGAAAAGCAGAAACCATGAGGCTAGTGCCGGTCACAGGAAATGCAGCCCCACACAGGGAACGATATACCACCCTCTGAAGGGGTCCTCGAAGCATGACTCAGCCCAAGAAGTCCAGATCTTCCTGCCCTCTGTCTTTGGTGGAGACTCATGAGAAATACCAGCCTAGGAATGGCACCGGCATCAAGCCTTAAGGTTAATAAGGCTTTTTAACTTGGTTATATTTTTCATCTGTGTTCTTAAAAGTTGGAACAGAATAGTGTGGACAGCCAAAGTTTTTGACATGTGAGAGCTAGATTTTATTTTTTTCAAGATGAAGTTTTGCTCTCATTGCCCAGGCTGGAGTGCAATGGTGCAATCACGGCTCACTGCAACCTCCGCCTCCTGAGTTCAAGTCATTCTCCTGTCTCAGCCTCCCAAGTAGCTGGGATTACAGGCACGTGCCACCATGCCTAGCTAATTTTTGTATTTTTAGTAGAGACAGGGTTTCACCATGTTGGTCAGGCTGGTCTCGAACCCCTGACCTCAAGTGATCCACCTGCCTCAGCCTCCCAAAGTTCTAAGATTACAGGCATAAGCCACTGCACCCAACCTAATTTTTGTATTTTTAGTAGAGACGGTGTTTCACCATGTTGGTCGGGCTGGTCTCAAACTCCTGACCTCAGGTGATCTGCCCGCATCAGCTTCCCAAAGGGCTGAGATTACAGGTGTGAGCCACCACGCCCAGCCTGAGCTGAACTTTTTGAGGGAGAACTGGTTTTGAGTTTCCAGGGGGCTTAGTCTTTAAAGACTCAGGACATTTGTGCAAGAGCAGGTGGATGGCAGGTTGCCCCACTCCAGGTATTCCCTTCTGCAACCCCTCCAGGGAGACCAGGCAGAGTTCACCCAGGGCTGGGGAAGAGGCAGGACCAAAGAGGAGGGAGAGAGCCAGGCAGCAGTGGGCTCCTGAGAGAGGCCTCTACCCTGGGCTGATTCCTGGTCTGGGGAGGCTACCGGAGATGACAAACCCCTCCCCAGGTTTGTGGATCTGAGGACATTAGGAATCTTCCCTGGGGAGCACTCAGGAGGCAGCAAGTCTTGCGGTAAAGTCCCCTCTACCTGTGTGGGTGGGCAGCAGAAACAGCAAAAATGGCTTTTCAGTGTGTCTAGACATGAGAAGACCCGAATCAGTCCCTGTGTTGTCAGTGGGCACCAGGCAAGCAGGAGAAGATGAAGCATCACAGTTTCCAGAGAGGGAAGAGAATTGGTTGAGAAAAGCTTGACGGACACACAGGAGAGAGAAACTAAACCCTACGTCTCTTTTTAAGCACCTTGCCTGGTAGCTAGCATAGCACATATCCATTCATTAATAAATTTGGATATTACCAGGGAATTCTAGTTTTTCTCATTCTAGACTTGTGGAGGACAAAGGAACTCAAGCCAGTCAATCTTTTATATTATGCCCTAAAAAAATATATGCCCATTTCTAAGGAAAAAAATGAAAAAAAGCATTACTTCTTATTATTACATACATTTATACAAATTCACATGGGAAGCAGAGACCTGAAAATTCATTTTCAAATATACATAATGAAAGGCACAGCCCCTGAGGAACCTCTCCCTGGTTAAAGAATTGTCAGCAGAATGCTTCTGGATTTTTACAGCCCAAATTTCATAGAATATATAGAGATATTTTGGTACAGGATTTTTAGGCTAGCATTTGTATAGGAAATAAATTTATACAGAACAAAAATGTAACACAACATTCCAGAATAAGGAAACATAAAGGGAAACATCTCAGGCTACCTTCCAATTATAGCCAGGAGCAGGTCAGAACCAAAACAGCTGCTTTGAGGGGCACCTTGGGGCCAACCACAGGCACAGCACAGCAAGAGGGGTTTGTGAACATAAATTTTGAGACAAAAGCACAGCTCCAGTTTGCAATTTTTCATTTTTAAACATCAATTCCCTCTTTTCTTTCTCTAGACGGAGTCTCACTGCCATGCCCAGGCTGGAGTGTAGTGGTGCCATCTCAGCTCACTGCAACCACCACTTTCCAGGTTCAAGCAATTCTCCTGCCTCAGCCTCTCGAGTAGCTGGGATTACAGGCATGCACCACCACACCTGGCTGATCTTTCTAATCTTTTTTTTTTTTTTTTTTTTTTTTTTTTTTGCATTTTTAGTGGAAACGGGGTTTTACGGGTTTTACCATGTTGGCCAGCCTGGTCTTGAGTTCCTGACCTCAAGAGATCCACCCACTTTGGCCTCCCAAAGTGCTGGGATTACAGGTGTGAGCCACCACTCCTGGCCTCAATCACCTCTTTTGAAGATTTGTCATCTCCTTACTCCTCAGAGACATTTAGCTACACCAAAATGGCAAAGATAGAATAGTCATTGCCTTGAGTTTGAATCTGATATTTTGACTGAAATTTTGACTTAGTCCTTCAACTTGTCTACACCACCATCAATTTTCAAACTAGTGACAAAAAAAAAAAAAACACCTCTGGATTCATCTTTCTCTATAATCTTTATTTTCCTCAGCCCCATTAAAAAATTAATTTTGCATTTATTATATCTTGCTTTACTGCAGGCACCTCTAAACTACCATAAACAAGTGGTCACTGAAACAAAGACTTCACTGAAAGCAAAGAAAGCATACTCTACCCAGTGTCCTGCTTTCCAAGATACTTATCCAGTTCTTAGGATGGCAAAATTTTCATCTGTGGCTTTTGTTCCACCCCACCACTCTCTGCAATGCCATGGATGGGCTCCCAATGTGGTTTAGTGTTCAAAATCAGAAAGTAGAATAAAAGAAGACTACTACTACTACTAATATATTGCTTTTAGATAGAAATGTAAGTTTGAGAAACGTTTTCATACACATTGTCACATTTAGTCTCAAATTTAGTGTCAACTGTCAACTGTAAGGTCAGCAGGAATGGCACTATCATTTCCATTATTAATATGAAGAACACATATCCAAGGGTGTGAAAAAATAGCAAATCTGGGGCTCAAGAAGATTCCTGTGTGTTAGGCACTGCTTCCGTGAAATTACAAAGAATGTAGATATCAGATATAGTTCCTTCCCCCAAGAAGTTCATGATCTAGTGCTGGGTGTAGATTTGTAAACCAGCAAGTGTAACACAGCATGGAAAGGTCCCACCACATACATAGGAGGTTGCATAGGAAAAGGCACAACAAACTCTACCAGCAAGAGAGAGCTGTGGGAAACCTTATAAAGGAGGCCATCTTTGGATTCTTTGAAGAATGAGAAGATTCTAAATAGTGTAGGAAAGAAAAGCAGAAATAGGAGGAAGTTGTTCCAAGGAAGAAAATATGTGTGCAAAGGCACAGAGATAATCAAAGAACTGGAAGTCTATGCACAGGAGACAGCACTAGATGACAAAGGGCACTGAGGACTTTGACTTTGTCTTACAGCAAGTGGTAAATCACTAAAGGATTTAACCAGGGAAAAGATGAGATCAAATTTGAATTCAAAAACATTTTGAAAGTAGAGAGGAGGATATATTTCTAAGGAAGAGGGAGATCGTGGGCAAAATCCCAGGCAAGAAATGATTCTGGACTAAAATTAAGGCAAGGATAGCAGGAATGGAGGAGACGGGATATGTCTGAGAGACATTTCACTGGGAGAACAAAAGTAGGGTTCATGTGCTGGAAAACTTAATTCCCAATGCAACAATGTTGAGAGGCAGAATCTTTAAGAGGTGATTAAGTCATGAGGGCTCTACTCTTATGAATGGATTAATGCCATTATACCAGGAGTGTATTAGTGATTTTGGAAGGGGGTCCTGAGAAAAAGGATGAATTTGGCCCCCTTGTTGTCTCTTTTGTGCTCTTGCTATGTGATGCCTTCCACCATGGGATGACACAGCAAGAAGGTGCTCACAAGATATGTCCCCTTGCTTTTGGACTTCCCAGCCTCCAGAACTGTGAGCCAAATAATTTCTATTGCTGATAAATTACCAAGTCTATGATATTTTGTTACAGCAGCACAAAACAAATTAAGACCATTGTCTTTTGGATATAGGTGATGCACATAAGGAAGAATTCCGGATGGATTCCAGATTTTGAACTCATCAAAATTGGATGATGGTAATAACTTTAACAATGAGGGAAAGAAGCAGATGGGTAAGGGAGTGGGGAAGAATGGGAATCAGAAAGAGGAGGTAACATGTTTGGTTTTGAGCAGTCCTTATACGCTGAGCTTTTCATGTATTCATGCAGAACTGGTGACATTTGAGCTGGAGATATGAAATCCATTTTACTGATGCCAGAGGGAGGAACGTGATGAACCATGGAGAGAATGTTGAGTAAGCGGTAACAGATAGGAAAGGAGGTGGATATCACCCTCATTTAAGATTGGCAGAAAAAAGCAACATAATGAATGCAGAGAGGGAGAAAGAGAACAGAAGAAAGTGCTGTCAAGGAATCCAAGAAATATTTTTGAGAAGGAAGAAGAAGAAAGAACAGATGGTCGTGAGGGTCAAATGCTACACCCATGTGTTAGCCAGATCTGGCACCAGAAGAGCTGTGTCCCTGCCACTGGCTGTGTCCATTGTGTGGTGGGGGGAGCTGCCAGGCAGGGTGGTAGGACTGGGAATGAATGCAAACAATGGGAGACGAGGAGAATTTTGCCTGTGAAAAGAAAGGAGAGAGAGGTGATTGCAACCCAGGAAGATGGTGCTTCTTAAATTTTAATGTAGGAGCAAGATTTGACCATGTTGGCAAATGAAGGGCAGCCAACGATGATGGAGAATGAGTAGAGACTTACTGGGGAGCCTCACTGTTCCCCAATATTCTCTCTTTTTAACCCAATAGTGTGAATAATCGCCACTATTCTAAGGTATCTTCCATCAGTCCTTTCATCGTTGAGCTGAGAAAGGGCATTTGTGCTTTGGAAGGAATGTGCAGGTAGAATAAGACCTTTGCTGTGAGGATGGTTTGCTTAGGGTTAAATGCAGCTTATACTGTTAGGAACTTGTTTGTACAAATTTTGGAAGACCATTTGCTTGCACTGAGACAAAGTTCTTCCTCTATATAGTTCAGGGGTGACCATGACAATTTTTTTGCCCCATAAGAGGCAGTTCTGCCTGCATCCTATGTAGCATCCCAGAGGTCTTAGACACCCCTTGAGGGCTGGAGGAAAGCCAAACCCTGTAACACACTGGGCTAGGCTAGCAAGTTCCACGTGCCATTGCCGCTTGTCTAATCCTGAATATGGAAGGGTTCAGGTGGCACCTACTGGAAACTTAATAAAACTTTTGTTTACATTTTTCCCCCAAAGTACAAGACAAGAAGACATTAGCCAGCATGCAGACTTTAACTATCTTCTTCTATTTAGCGTCTATTAATTCTCAGAGTAACTTTTCTCCTAAGTCAGTGAATGGTGAGATTTTCACATTCTCTTAAAACAACTTTGCATTAGAATTCAGTCTCGTATTGCATCCAAAATAAACTTACATATTTAAAAAAGCAACCTGTTATTAATAGAACCTTCCTTATTTTTATATCACTGAATATTTTTACAACTTAGAAATATTTATTGAAAGAGTTGGTGCGTGTCTTGACATCTTTATAGGCTAGACAGTGCTTAGTACATAGTAGGACTGAATAAATATTTGTTGAATGAATGAAGAGTAAACAGAATAAATTAACAGTGAACATTTTGGCCACTAGAGAAGAACAGGCTGGGAAAGAGCTATTGTCAGTTTCACAAAACCTGTCAAGAGCAGCAAATCACAATAAAATACAAAACACACACACACACACACACACACACGCACACACTATCCAGTTCTATAAACGGGAGACAATTAAGGACCTACACAGTGACCTTCTAATAAATGCTAACCAAACTAGTCTTGTTCATTTCAGAGATTCTTACCTGTCAAAGCCTAAATTCAGGGCTCTACAAACCACTTCCTCCTGTATGAAGCCTGATAATAAATGTTAAAAAAAAAAAAAATCCAGACATCAGCACAGACCCCACACCACAGGAGGGTCCTCTGTCAATCTCTCCCACTTCCTCTCCTCTACAAAGACCTCAGAAGTCAAAAGCTGGACTGTCAATATCAAAAAATCTAAATATATTGCATTTTACCCTCCCCAACAAGCCAAGCATCTTTGCAAACAGAGCAATGAGCTTTGGCATTCTCGAAGCACAACTGTGAACACAGCAGTAACTCAAGGTAAAACAACCTTGTGAAACAGGTCACCAGCAGAGCAGCTTGTGGGCAAGCAGAGCAGCTCTGTCACCTGAAGCAAACACTGCTTCACAAAGCCGTAGCGTGGAGTCCATTGACAACTGTGAGGATCTCCTAATAAGTTGTGTACATAACTAGAATAAAGGCAACATCCACTCATATCTCTTGCTGTTTTCATTAAAATGGCTATTTTGTTTATAGCTTATCCATGTTATACATGCAATTTTTAAATGAAATCATGCAATAAAACAAGAATTTGGCTGGAATGTTGCTAATCTTGGATGAGTTTCAGCTGAGGGTGCCAAGGGCCTCTGTGCTCCCTGGACAACGGGGCCCTTATCCTTGGGATACAAGTCAGGTCTCCATGTAAACCCCAGAAAACCCACCCAGGGCTTCCTTCAGTGAGGGGGCCCTGACCGATGTCTTCTGAAACACTGGGCCCCGGGCACTTGTCAAGTGCTTACTCAAGAAATAGATTTAAAGAAGTCCTGTGGTGTTCAGAGTCCAGTGAGCAACAACATCAAAAATAAAACAAAAATAAACAAAACCACACACACACACACACACACACACACACTCTACATATAACCAGGTTGATGACCTGCATATGTTTGTGGTAGGGCAGGTTAAATGAAATTGGAGCTAATAAAATTCTATTTGGAGGCTAGAAATAAAATTCTATTTGGAGAAATAAAATCTTTAGTAAATTGGACATATGTGCAACAATATTTATTGCAGCCCTGTTTATAGCATCAAAAAACTGGAAGCAACATAAGTGTCCATCAATAGGAGATAAAATGAATAAAATGTGGTGTGGCTACACCTCTACACCACAGAATATTATGCAGCCAGCACAAAGAATTAATTAGAATATACCAGTTGACTTAGTAAGATTTCTAGGAAGTGCTATTGATTAAACCAAGATACAGGAAATATATATAATATCCTTCTTTTTGTAAGACCAACCATAACCCAAAAGCTACGTGTACACACATGTTAACAAGTATCCCTTTCTCTACAAACCCTCTTGTTCTTCAGTTCAGATAGCAAGTTCAGATGGTGAAATTGTATAGGGCAAGGGGCACCTACATGTGTGCAAGTCTATGTAGATGTATTTATATTTGTAAATCAGTAAGCAATATTATGCAATCCCACATTTTTACATTTTTAAAATGTTTGCATAGACACATATAATAAATTTCTAAATACAATTTTATAAAGGAAGAAATGAAACCGGTGAACTGCTTTAAATTTTTTGGACTTCTTAATTTTATTATTTTTAAATTTTGTTTCAGTAGTTTAATTTTATTTCAATGGTTTTTGGTTACATGGATAAGTTCTTTAGTGATGATTTTTCAGATTTTGATGCACTTGTCATCCCGTTTTAAATGAATATGACTTGGGTTCTTCTGGTATTTTTATTCCTGTAAAATAAACAGTGTCTGTACGTCATTAATTAGAAAAGTGTTCGACACAGGGTATGGATTGCATCGTCCTCAGAAAACCCGTCAGAAGGAGGTGCAGGTAAGGAAATGATGTGCCTGGAGGTGCAGTCACTTTTTTAAGTTTACACAACTCCTAGCCTGAAGGACTGGATTTGTAACCTGAGGTTGCCTGACTCCAAAACCCTTTGGGCTACTCACAGGAGCCTCCCACAGTCCTTGTTTTTGTCTCTGCCTTAAGACCTCCGTGAAGAATCCCACAGAGCCAAGCTCCAGCAATGGAATTCTTTGCAACTGATCACTTTGATTTCTCCAAAACACCCACCCCAAGTTCTTGGGCAGCAGAAGAGGTCATAGGACCCTCAGCTCTCAACATTCCCACATCTGTGTGATGGGGGCAATGGGTAAACCTTACACCATGACAATGACTAAGCCTTTAAATTGGAGCGTTCCCAAAACTGAGCACATGAGCCTTGCTTGTTTTATTATTCCAGAATTTTTTACTAGGTGTCTGCTTTGCATTCAGAATAAAGATTCTTTCAGCAATATGTGGTAGTGCCTTCAGTACATTTCCAGGCTGTAGCACCTAGACTCAAATTCGTATTAAACTGGATCTTTACAGACAGGGTTGGCCCAGATAAACTTGGAAAAAGGAGCACTGTGTTAAAACACGTGCAGTGGAAACTAATCAAGGGCGCGTACAGACGTGGGTAGCTGCTTGCCAACAACCAGGCCGAGGATAAAGTAGTATCAAGGAAAATCAACCAAGACTGTTTCATATTAGAAGGTGGAACCGCCTGGAAACAACATGCCCTCTCGGAAAATTCCCGCCATGCTCTGGCTCTGTGTTTCATGGTGATCCATCTCCCGGCACAGCCTGGCGTTCTGTGGGCTCCCCTTCTGTTCACACTGGCAGCGTTGGTGCACGTGGGAGTGCAATCACGGTGCTCATGTCCGCATTTCCTCGGCTGCCTGGAGCCCACAGAGCACTCCTTCCTGGGGGTGCTGCTTCTTTCCTTGGAGTGTTCCGTCCTGTGCCTCCCTATGAATTCTCTCCAGAGCGCCTGCCTGCGCCTTCCAACCTCAGCTGACAGTCCCATTTTTAAAAGGTCTTGAATAAAGTGAAATGTGATTAGTTGTGGGAAATGAACCAATGATATGCACAATTCAGCAGCCTTTATCACTGATGAAATCCAGAAATAAAGGTAATTTTCTCCAACTTTTGGTGCTATAGTAGCCATGTTTCTATGAAAAACACTGGTAGAACTTAAATTGTTTCATCTCCATAGTGCCTTTAGAAGAAACATAATCCACCATCAACTTCAGGACTGCTGACCGCACACTTCAACACTTCTTGGTGTAGAGCGCGGTAGGGGAGGCAATACAGAGAGAGAAGAGCTCAGACTCTGAAATCTCTCCGGGATTTGTGCCCACATCTCACACTCGGTACTCTGACCTTAGGCAAGTTACTGATACTTCTAGGTTCCATTTCCTTGAATAAATGGAGTATAGTAACATTTACACACCCCGTAGGGTTGTTGAAAGGATTAAACGAGATGATACCAGTAAAACACTTAGAACGATGGTTGGCAGATGGGAGTGCTTAGTAATTTATTAATACTATATCCGAAGGAAAAAAATTGACTTGGGCCTTTCTGAAATCAATAAAAATGTGTTTCTATGGATGTTAAGGCCTTGTCTTCAAGAGGTGGAGAGACTCCCTCCATGAGCTCTCTGTCTAAACCAGACAGACTGCAGCCATTTGAAAACACTCCCTGCCTCTTGGCCTTCCCACAGAGCCCACCTGACATCATTTGGATATTTGTCCCCACCCAAATCTCATGCTGAATTTTAATCTGCAATGTTGGAGGTGGGACCTGGTGGGGGATGTTGGGATCACGAAGGTGGATCCCTCATGGCTTGGTGCTGTCTTCCTGATAGCATTCTCATGAGATCTGGTCATTTAAAAGTGTGTAGCACCTCCCTCCCCCACTCTCTCTTGCTCCTGCTTTTGCCATGTGATGTGCCTGCTCTCCCTTTGCCTTCCGCCATGATTGTAAGCTTCCTGAGGCCCCCCTAAAAACTGAACAGATGCCAGCACCATGCTTCCTGTACAGCATGCAGAGCTGTGAGTCAATTAAACTTCTTTTCTTTATAAATTTCCCAGTCTAAAGTGTTTCTTTATAGCAATGGAAGAATGGCCTAATGCACCACCCTTCACCTGTAGAGCCATCCCCATCTCCGGCCATTTCACCCCTTCTTTAAGAGCAGACCCAAAGATCCCCATCACCAAGGTCTTCCCTGGGCACTTCAGGGGCAGAAGCCACTTGGGATGCACCTGGCTTCCATCATTGCTCCTATCTGTATAGCCATCATTTCATGATGCCATCCGGACTGTGATTCCTGGACGTGACTCTGCCCCTCAGGCATGACTGCCAAGTACCTTCAAAATGTGCACATTTGGGGTTTTCTCATACAAACTTTTTTCAATAAATGTCTGTTACTGCCTATTTGTTAAATATTCCAGTTAGGGCTGCCAACAGCTACACTGTAGTATACCATATGTGTGCTGGGAGAGTAGGGGAATTAAAAATGCAGTTTATGATTTTATAAATGTATATATACACACACACACACCCCTTCACAAAATAAAGCCTTCCTGAAGCTTGTTATTGTTCCTTGTTTTGTTTCTGCCTTGAAAATAGTCACTAAGGATGTTAATAATTTGTGACGCATCATCTTTAGTGCTTCTTTGCACCCACAGAAAGAGGCTATCGAGGGAGATGTGTTCAATATGTGCCCACCTATGCTCACTGCCACCCACTGTGGACAGTGGGCCCTGCAGTGTGTACCTGCTGGGGCTCGCCACTGTGCCCCCACTCTCAGGCCTCTGCTCACCTGCCGTTGCCAGTTTCAGCTTGTTCCATTCAAATCCCTCTGGACCTCTTCTCGGGAAAAGTACTGCTAATTCTGATAATTTATTAGGCACTATTATATACCAACCTACATAAAGTGCTTTAACCTCAACAGTGTGCTGGTAGGTATTTACGACAAGGCCCTCCAGGAGGAAAGCCCTGATTTATGGTGTTTGCCAATTTCCAGGGTGTACCTACAGCCCATTCTGCTAGAACATTTCTTCTGAAAATGAGGATTTGTTCCACTGTGATTGGTAAATTAGGGAACAATTTGAGTGTCATGTCAATGTCGGTTTGCTCAGGCACCATTTTGTTGCTCAGAAGCCAGGTGAATGCAGTAGGAAGGATGGATCTCACACATATGCATTTCATCAGGACAAGGAGCCACACCCACCCATGCCTGCTATCACTACTCTCTCTAGGATTTTAGATAACCCTTGTATTAGTCAGGGTGCTCCACAACCCTGGGGAGAAACAGAACCCAGAGAGAGGAAGGGAAATGGTGTGGTGGGGTGGGGGAGGCGAGAGAGAGAGAGAAAGAGAACTGAGTATATAGATTTATTGAACATGATATTTATGATGGGAATGGCTCATGCAATTACAGAGGCTAGCAAGTCCCATGATCTGTTGCCTACACACTGGAGAACTGATGCTGTAACTCAGTCTGAGTCCAAAAGCCTGAGAACCAGAGAGCCAGTGGTGTAAAATTCTTAAGTCTGAAGTCAAAGGTCTGAGAACCTGGGAAGCCACTGGCATAAATACAGAGTCCAAAGTTCTGAGAACCTAGAGAACCTGATGTTCTACGGCTGGAGAAGATGAATGTCTCAGATCACACAAAGATAATTCACTCAAATTCACCCTTCCTCCACCTTTTCATTCCATTGGAGACCTTAGTGAGTCAGGTGATGCCTGCCATATTGGTGAAGAAGGATCGTCTTTACTCAGTGTTTAAATTCAAATGCTAATTTCTTCTGGAAACGTCCTCACAGACCCATCCAGAAATAATGATTTTCCAGCGATCTGGACACCACCTAACCCAGTCAAGATAACACCTAAAATTATCCATCACACACTCCTCCCAGAAGTTCAAATCAACATGAGCTACAACCCTTCCCGCCACCAACCGGCTGCACGGCTCTGTGCTTTCCCTTCTGTATTAGCCTGTTCTCACACTGCTAATAAAGACATACCTAAGACTGGGTAATTTATAAAGGAAATCGGTTTAATTGACTCACAGTTCTGCATGGCTGGGGAAGCCTCAGGAAACTTACAGTCATGGTGAAAGGGGAAGCAAACACCTCTTTCTTCCCGTGGCAGCAGCAACGATAAGTGCTGAACATAAAGGGGGGAAATCCTCTCTTAAAATCATCAGATCTCGTGAGAACTCACTCACTATTGGGAGAACAGCATGAAGGTAACCACCCCCATAATTCAATTCCCTCCCACTGTCTCCCTCCCAGGACACTTGGGGATTATTCAAGGTGAGATTTGGGCGGGGACACAGCCAAACCATATCACCTTCTCTTTAATTTCTCCTCGTGTACCTCAGCTATTGTGTATCTTTCCTTTGGTTTTCTGTTCTTTTTCTCTTGGGAACTCTTTGATTCTCTTCCTCTTGCAGACATGGAAGTGGACATGGTGGGCCCCCAGGCATGGGACACTCACTTCAACAAGCAAACTTCAGGTCTTTCTCAAGGTGATCTTTTCAAAATGACATCTTTACTGTAGTATGTATGGATTTCTTAATGAGTTGAAATGTATAACTATGTGTGCTACCATTTTTACTGGGTTCCTCACCTTTTATTATTTGCCACTGATAAAGGTGAAGGCTGTGTCCTTAACCCCATTTTCCCATAAGCCCTGCAGTTTTTAATGTAGAAATACATACTTACATTAGAGCAGAACTAACTGCCTGTAGTATGCTGGGGCCCACTCACATTCACACACTCTTACTTGAAAGAGCTGGTTGGATTCCCAACTCTGTGTTTAGTGATGTCACATAAATACTGAAACTATGTCACTGTGCAAAGAAAAATTCTGGGAAAAAAAAAGATCTTCTATACTTAAAGAGGATAAGGTCCTTTTATGAAAAGTCTGTGTGAAGTGAAAATCTTCTGTGCTCAGAAGACAAGGTGTCAATTTCTAGTTTTGCCAGCTGGTATGACCTTGAGCGTGGCATTGACCTTGGGTGTGAGAGCCAACTCATATTGGCCCCTGTGACTCCCCTCTCCTGGTGTTCACACCCTCCACGTTGTGCAAGGGGGTTGGTCTGTGTGACCAACAGAACAGCAGCAGAAGTGAGAGCATGTCACTTTGAGACCAGGCTCTAAAGTCATTGCAGCTTCTGACTTGGTTGCTTATTTGCTCCTTGGGCCACCTGCTTTGGGGAGGGCCAGCCTCCACATTGAGTGTGTCTCCTGACAACAGCCATGTGCCATGAACCACCTTAGAAGCAGTTCTTCCAGCCCCAGTAAAACTTCAGATGATGTAACTACAGCCAGCATCTGGACTGGAATCTCATAAGAGACTCTGAGACACAGCCATACAGCTAAGCCACTCTTGATTTCCTAACCCTCAGAAACTATGACAAACAATATATACTTGTTTGTTTAAGCCAGTAAATTTTGGGGTAATTGGTTGCTATGGTCTTCATCTTTGTGTCCCCCCACCCCAATTTATATACTTAAATCCTAAACTCCAAGGTGATAGTATTAGAAGGTGGGGCCTTTTGGGGGATAATCAGGTCATGAGGCTGTAGCCTTCATGAATGGGATTGGTGCCCTTATAAAAAAAACTCCATTGAGCTTGTTTGCCCATTCCACCATGTGAAAAGACAGCAGGGAGGTGCCACCTACAAACAAGGAAGAGAAACTGCCAGCACCTTGATCTTGGACTTCCCAGCCTGCAGGACTCTGAGAAATAAATTTCTGTTGTTTATAGTATTTGATTGTAGCAGCCTGACTAGACTAAGACATTTGCTATGGAGCAATAGATAACTAACAGAGTCACTAAGCCATCTAGTTCTCTATATACATATGGCGTACAGGTACAATAATGCTCGCTCTGTCTACTTCATAGAGAAATAATTAAACCAAGTGGGGAAATGTGTGTGATTGCATTTTAGCAGCTGTAAAAATGCTCTGCAGCCATAATGTGCTATTATTACATTTAAAGATATCATTTAGTTGATTGTTTCCTTTGCTGTGCAGAAGTTTTTTAGTTTGAAGCAATCCCATTTGTCTATTTTTGCTTTTGTTGCCTGTGCTTCTGGGGTCACAACCAAAAAATATCATTGCCTAGACCAATATCATACATCTTTTCCCCTACATTGGTCAAAGCTTAGGAAGGTTCAATGAGACAGAAGGAATAAGCTAAAGAGAGCTATTGCAAAACATGGTGACTATAGTTAATAAGAATATATTGTTGGCTGGGCGCGGTGGCTCACGCCTGTAATCCCAGCACTGTGGGAGGTCAAGGCGGGTGGATCATGATGTCAGGAGATCGAGACCATCCTGGCCAACACAGTGAAACCCGCTCTCTACTAAAAATACAAAACATTAGCCGGGTGTGCTGGCGCGCACCTGTAGTCCCAGCTACTCAGGAGCCTGAGGCAGGAGAATGGCGTGAACCCGGGAGGCAGAACTTGCAGTGAGCCAAGATCACGCCACTGTACTCCAGCCTGGGTGACAGAATGAGACTCCGTCTCAAAAAAAAAAAAAAGAATATATTGTCTTCTTTAAAAATGCTAAGAGTAGATTTTAAGTATTTTCACCACAAAATGACAACTCTGTGAGGTTATGCATACGTTAATTAGCTTGATTTAGCCATTCCACAATGTATATATATTTCAAAACATCATGTTGCACATAATAAATACATAAAATTACCTGGCTATTTTAAAAACTAATAAATATATCATTCAGGCCTTACTACATGACTTTCACATGATCAGAAATTTAAAAATTAAAATACCATGTCTCTACCATCCAGAAATTAGTGCAGTAAACACATTATTGAATGGAATTCAGATATTATCTATATATATAAACTTGCATACCTAAAATGAAATTATTTTTTACATATAATTTTATAACCTTTTTTTTTTTCAGTTAATAAGCTCCAGGTTTCCATTTCAATGAATCTTATATAATACCTAGTCTGTGTTCACATTTACTCGGTTGCTCCAAACATTTTCTTTAGCTGGCTTAACCATTCAGGATCCAGTCAAGGGCCATTCACTGTACCTTGTTGCCTTCCTTAGGTTGCTCCTACACTACCACAGCTTCTTTATTAATGACATGCAGTCATTGATGAAGACCATATGTCATCTTCTGGGCGTGTCTGGGTATTTTCTCATGAAGTCATTTTGTCTTTTCCTCTATCTCTCGTATTTCCTGTAAGCTGAAAGTCAGATCTAAAGGTTGATGAATTGGGGATTAGACTACATCTTAAGTGATGCTGTGTACATAAAGCCTGGTTGACCCGCCATTGCTGATGCTAAAGTTGACAGTGGGTTAAGAGATTGAACATACAATCCTTCCATTGCACAGCTACTTTTTCTCCCTTAGATCAATGTCTAGATCTGCATTAACTACATCTCTAATGTTGATTTTCTAATTCTATCATTTATTCTATATTACTGATGGCCTTTTTTTCTTTTAAAATAGAGCTTTCTCTCATCAACTCAGCTGTCTTATTATCCCCAGTGCAGTTCATATTGGAAAGAGAAGGTAAATAATGATTGCCCTTCAGTGTCAAATTCTTAATGTAATGCGTTGGTTTAGTAGTCATCTCAAGTTGTGGCATAAAAGTATTGTCCTAGCTTTTGCTTTTTGAGTTTCATTATGGATTCACATACTTTGATTGATTCAATGTGCATTAATACACTATAACCACTGCTACTTTTGATGTTGAAATTATCATACTTTTGGCCAACAGGAAGGGACTTCTCGTTTCACAATCGTATTAGTTTTTGACAGCTTCCTTGCTTCCTGATACAGCAAGACATCACTTATCCCCAACCTGGAATTATCCATCTCACCAATTAAGTATGGCCTTCTGAAAGGGCAGCATTAGGTAATGTCCTATCAAACAGACTGGAAAGGCGCAAGTTTCTACTTTATTTTCAGGATATTATATGTAAATTACAGGGAATAGGAGAAAACATTGCCAAACCCGAATTCAACCTGAATCTTGACAATAGACTTCTCTGATGCAAAGACTCATAAATATATATATGTGTGTGTGTGTATATATATACACACACACACACATATATATAGTGTGTGTGTGTGTGTGTCAATAGATAAGAGATATTTAAATTGCAAAAGCTTCTTCTACTTAATAAAAGTAAGACCAAAATAAGACCTTGAGACCTGAACCAAGAGTTTTAGTATCAAGCGCAGGTGGAGAGACCTCAGGATAGGTAGAGAAAGTTCCCACCATCAGGCAAAGAAAGCATAAAGCTCTATCAACAGAGAAGAAGAGAAGAGTACACCGCCAGGAGAAGGAGTTCTTGATTCTCCCTTCCTGGGGAGGAGGTTCCACCTATCAGTAGCGGGTGTGGCAGAGATAGAGGCAGAAATCAGTCAGAGCAGAGGAGCTTGCACCTACCTCCCACCGGGAACGCTCTGGCAGGAGACCTTACGGAGCGCTCCGCACCAAGGTGATGTTCTACCTTAAAGGAGAAATGGCAGTGTAGCCTTCAGGCAGAACGCTCTCCCATGTTCCAGGCAACAGAAGTTCCTAAGTGTTCCTGCTGAGGAAGGTAGCTGAGAGCTGTGGCCCATCAAGGAACCATCAAGGTGAGAAACAAGGTGATTTCAAAGCCAAGATTGCTGTGGGTGGACAGTCTAAGCCAGGGGCCAGGTAAGGGACTTGCTTGAATCCTACATGAATGCCAAGGTGGGGCAAAGCCAGCTGCAGATGGGACTTGCGTCTGGGCCATGCCCAGGGGAGTGACTAAGCTGGCCCCACAGCAGTAGGTACAGGGAGGACTGAAGCCTTAGCCCAGAGTCCCAGTGAGAGAAGCTATGCCACCACATGAGGTCAGGTAGGAGCAACAAAACGTGACAGCCTTGATTATGTGTGGTCCCTGCAGGGCTCCAGGAAGCCATCACATCTGTCTTGCCACCAGACACCTACTTTGGAAGGAGCAAACAGGAAATGGCCCTAGTAAATAATTTGAATTTTGAGTTGATGGATTCAGAAACTTGATTTTTCAAAAAGAAATAGTTTCAATCCAGAAAAGATTGTTACCTTTAACTAAGAAAAATGCTATTTTTTCTTCCACCATCAATGGGAATATAGGCTCCACAGCAAGATGAAATCAGTTAAACATCATGAATAAGCCACACTGGTCGCACTAACCCATTTGGGATGAATTCTCTTTTAAACCCACCTAGCACACAGTACAATGCAATTCAGAATGCTTGTTATTACAATGATTCCCTGGTTCTTCAACTCTCTTGAGTCTTAGTGCACGGGCTGGGGGAGATGCCCGTGGCAGATGCCCTGGAAGGGGTCGGCAGCACAGCTCAAACAGCAACACAGACTGGTGCAACACGTTGGATGAGGACTTGGGAGACCACCGCAGACCTTATGAAGTGCCATCTCCCACTGACCATCCCCCAGAGGAAGAACTACTTGAAAATAAAAATGTAGGAGATCTCTTTAGAAGAACTCTATTCACATGATACACATGCTATGTATTCATTACGAGCTGCAGGTTACATAATGAGGTGTCTGAAAAATGTTTAGGAGGAGGCATACTACATAAAAGGAGGTGGCACAGAAAACAAAAGTATTCTGTCACGTTTTATCATCAGTGTCCAGAAATTCACCAAAAAGTGGAAAAATGAACTCATCCAAAGATGAATAAAGTGATCATCTGTAGTTATCTCATGAGTTTCAATATCATTCTGGCTATTTTTGTTGATGATAGGAAGCAAAATGACCCCTAGGGGAAAAATGAGAAAATTAAAAAATAAAATTTTATTTAATTATCATAAGAGCTAAAACATGAGGAGGAACAAGAATGTTAATGCAAGAGGCATCTTTTAAAAATAATTATTATTTTGTATGTGTTTAGTCCAGCCTTTTGTTTTTGCTTTGTCCTTATGAAGCTGACTGCTTTATCATTGTTAGTTTATCTGCCCTAGAAGATGAAGTCAGATTGACTTGAAAATATGGCCTATTCCTTTCATATATTTTAAATGTCTAAAATAAAGTTGAGTATATTCTGTGACCTGAATAGGAGAGCCCAAAAAATACTACAATATTTATCCTTCCAGCATACACAAAAGTACAGTCTTTGTTAAATGTTTTAACAGGCTTTTATGGCTTGATAGCCATAAGTTTTTTATCCGACAAGATTCACTCACAGTAACATGGTCTAGAGCAGCATTTAGCATTTTCTATTTGCACACTGTGAGCTCCTGGAATTTTTAGCTTCTGATTTCTATCAAAAGAATGAGAGAGGAGCTTGCTTCCCTGGAACCCCGCGTAGGGTGTGAGAGCGATGCACCTGTTCCCTAGGAAGGACACCGGGCGGGAGCTCCAGCACAGAAGGCTTTGCCAGCTCTCTGCTTAAAACCTTCTTCCCTTGCACACAGAGTGCTTTCTGCAAATGGGCGTTCACAGGAGACTCCCAATACCTGTGCAGACCAGGTCCACTCGGATGCAGAAGGCACCCTTCCAGTCATGAGAACAGCAGCCAGCCCAGGAGTGGTACCCATGGATGAGAAGGGCCAATTTAAGTTACAGCAGAGTCTTCAGCTAAGCCTTGGAAGTCTAAAGCACTAAAAAAAGGGGAGATCTGCTTAGAGGATGGTGCGTATCCTGAGTTGACTGAATCTCTAGACATGAACCAGGGCTACACACAAACAAAATTATGTGAAAAATTAATAAAATAATGTAAAACTGGGGTACACGTTGGGAGATCTGATCTCTCATCCTGATTTAATAAAGAACGTGCATTCTCTTTGAAAAGTTCCTGATTTCTTTGGACATTATTCTTTCCTACATTGTTTGGAATGTTAAAAATGTGAGTTATCTTGGTTCTTACATATTGTATCATTTTACGCCACCTTTAAGCTCTAGAAGTCAGTCTGTGTGATTGGCAGGGGCCATGGAGGTCTTTCTCAAGGTTGAAATAAGCCACACTGTTTAGGGAAGTCAGCTGGTGAGGGAGCTGAAAAACTACCTCTGAACTGGTACAAAGTCACACTAGATTTGCCAGTTCTGTAAAGCAACACATTAGATCACAGTCAACTGACACACTCACACGTGAGTATATTAAACATCATCTCCAACACTGTTTACGTCTTCTCCTTGAGTATTACCTGTGCATCCTTTTGCTCATTTTTGAGCCTCGTAGAACTTCAGTTCAGGTGGATCTGCTCTGTCAAGCTTTGTTCTGCCCAACCTGAGAGCCGTTCCTGGGGGTATTTTCTAATCTATTGGCTAAGAACCCTCCTTTCCATGTCCAGCGTCCTTCAGCTGAATTGCCACAGCTCCTTGGTTGATTTCCCTACCAACAGTCGATTGCCCTCTCACGGGTCCTGAAGCGGAGTCACATCCAGCTTCCTCTGCACCACTCCTGGCATAGGGTGAACTTCCAATGGGACCCTTCCATCTGGCTCCAACCTTCCTTTCTCACTCTGTCTCCTAACACTGCCTCCCCCATTTAGATGAGTCTCTTCCCCATTCTCCAGCACTGTCCTCTGCCTGATGTTTCTTCTGGTTTGATTATTTAGTCTCCTCTCCCACTGCCCTCACTTCTCCAAATCCAGGTGCAGGCACATATTCTCCATGCAAGTGGTGACCTGGCTCTTTTAATACATGGTCCATCTTCCATTTATTCATTCAACAAGCTTTTACTGAGGCCCAGCAAAGGGCCTGGCCTTGTTCTAGCTAAAAACTAACCAAAACTCTTCAACTGGCATTTTATCATACACTTGCTCTAGTCATTTACAATAAATAGTTGACATTTATCATGAATTTACTATGCCAGGGGAGGTAAGTACTTTCCAACATGTGCATCTCATTCTTGCAATAGCCTCCTGAAATAGGTGCTGTTATTATCCTCAAGTCCTCATGCGAAGTAACGAGGCAGAGACATTAAATGACTTTCCCAGGCTGTGCCTCTAATATGTGCCCAGCTAGGATTCAATGTCAGCATTCTGGCTCCAGAACGCCTCTCAGTCAGCAAGCTGCCGTGCACCCACCAGCAGCCCCCATGGCCTCTGCCAGGAACCATGCCAGGGATTTGATTCCTTCACCTGTGCCTGTCTTCACTCCCCAACTTTAATAGAGCCCACATCTCTCACGGAGCAGAACTCTACAGCTCCTAAAGAAATCATGCTTATGTTATGTATTATCTTGGTTAGCTTTTGCCAAAATCAGGTGTTTGAACCCGGTAATGAGGCCACAACAGGAACTTGTTATGTTGTACGGTCTGTGGGAAAAACACCAGAAAATGACACTGTTCCTTAGTTTTACACACACACATTTGCAACCTCAATTCTAAAATGTGCAGACTCTATTAGTGTTGATTCTTAAGTATGACTACTGAAATAAAAATGTTAACGTTTACTTTTCTTCTTTTAAGACATGGAGAAAACTCATGGGAGGACTAAGAAATCTGGGAGAGGCAGGAAACCACACCCCTTCAACTCCCTGCCTGGGCAGAGAGAGAGGGCTCTGCACGGGATGGAAACCGCAGCTGCCCTGACCAGCCTGGCTTCACGGCCCAGAATCCTCCGCAGCCTCTAGCCACCAGGACTCACATGGGCTTAACTGTCCTTCACTCTGGGCTTCATCCACTTTGCTTAAGTAAATCTTTCACAGGTATTTCCTCAGCCACTTATTAGTTTTATAAGAGAGAGAAAAAAAAAAGGCCACAGTGCATTCCTAACCAAAAGTAGTTGTGGGTTTTCCATCCTCTCATGAGTGTAAAACTGCCCAGTGGCCTCCCTCAGGTACTACCCAAAAATTATGTTTCGAGTCCAGCATTAGAGGAAATTCTGAAATGAAGCAGAAGCAGGGAGACTCATAAAATGAAAATCCGTGTTTGAGCTTGCTGCTGAGCTCCCTTTTTGTGTCTATTGAAGCTTGCTAATAAACTTCTCTGCATTAGAGTTTGCTCTTAGGACTTACTCTGTGACTTGGGCCCTCACTGCCTCTGTTCTTACAGAGGCACTTTCAAACCATCCAGTTAATAGCACCTCTTCCAATATCTGAGGAATTAAATAATGTCTTCTAAAATAGTAATATTTATTACGGAAAGAAATAAAAAAAATTTGAGGGCTGTAAATGCTCCTTTTAAAAATTTGGCCAGATACAGTGGCTCATGGCTGTAATCCCAGCATTTTGGGAGGCCAAGGAGGGAGAATCACCTGAGGTCAGGAATTCAAGATTAACCTGACCAACATGGCGAAACCCCATCTCTACTAAAAATACAAAAATTAGCCAGGTGTAGTGGCACATGCCTGTAATCCCAGCTACTCGGGAGGCTGAGGCAGGAGAATTGCTTGAACCCAGGAAGCGGAGGTTGCACCAAGACGAGACTGTGCCACTGCACTCCAGCCTGGGTGACAACATGAGACTTCATCTCAAAAAAAAAAAAAAAAAAAAAAGGGAATTAATAGATTTCTATTTTTTAGAGAAGTTTTAAGTTTACAGAAAATTGAGCAGACAGTACAGAGTCCTCCCATCCCGGGCATTCTCTGCTATCTGCGTCTTGCACTAGTGTGTCACATCTGTTACAAATGATGCACCAATACTGACACGTTGTTACTTACTAAAGTACGTAGCTTATATCAGGGTTGGTTCCTTGTGTTGTATAGTTCTGCAGTAGTTCTATGTACTTTGCCAAGTACATACTGACATGTATCCACCATTCGGGTAACATGCAAAATGGTTGCTTTTTTTTTTTTTTGAGACGAAGTCTCAGGAGTCTCGCTCTGTCGCCCAGGCTGGAGTGCAGTGGCTCGATCTCGGCTGACTGCGAACTCTGCCTCCCAGGTTCACACCATTCTCCTGCCTCAGCCTCCCAAGTAACTGGGACTACAGGTGCCCGCCACCACACTAGGCTAATTTTTTTGTATTTTTAGTAGAGATGGGGTTTCACTGTGTTAGCCAGGATGGTCTCAATCTCCTGACCTCATGATCCACCCACCTCGGCCTCCCAAAGTGCTGGCATTACAGGCGTAAGCCACCACGCCTGGCCAACCACTGATCTTTTTAATATCTCCATAGTTTCATCTTTTCCAGAAACCCATATAGCTGGAATCATGGCCTTTCCAGATTGCTTCTTTCACTAAGTAATGTGTATTTGGGGTTCCTTACTGTCTTTTCCTGACAATAGGTCATTTCTTTGTAATGCTGGATAATATTCCACTGTGTGGAATGACCACAGTTTGTTTATCCATTCACCTATCCAAGGTTATCCTGGTTGCTTTCAGTTTGGGGCAATTATAAATAAAACTGCTATAAACATTATTTTGCAGATTTTTGTATAGAAAGATGAAATGTTTTAACTATTTTTAAAATCAAAATATTATAGTAGATGGTGCTTCTGACATACTGTTGTCACTCTCGTGACCTACTGATATTGCTAAGATTAAGTTGTCAGACCTGAATATAAAGGTGGCAGCCGCAAAATAACTGATGCATGCCTTAAAGATCACACACACTCACGTGGACACTCGGTTTAGTTCTAGACATCCAGAGTTTAACGTCTACCTACGGGTAGGAAGCCCTCGGCTTCCTAAAGTTATTAGGAACTTTCCTAGCTTCATCAACTGATGAAGTTCCTACTAACTTCATCAGTTAGGAACACAAAACCCAACTAGCAGAGCCTAAAACAGGGTTAGGGTTTGTTTTGCCAAGATAACAAGAGCAGGGTGGAGGAGCTGCCTGCATTGTCATCAAAGGCACAGGGTCTCTCCGTCCTCCCTCCCCACCACCTGTGCTGACTCCAGCTTCATCCTGGCTGCATCTCAGCTGCAAGGCGGCCACAGCAGCAGGCAGGCCAAGCAGCCCGCCAGGGGCTGCACCAGGAGGCCTTACGAGAAGGCTCAGGGTTTCCGGAAGCTTCTACACAGCCTTGGCTTTCTATCTCACTAGCTGGGTTCTGTCCCATGGCCACCTCTGTGTGCAGGGGAGGCTGGACAGGCCAGCATTTCTTTCTTCAAAGTTCACAAGCAGAGGCAAGCAATGGAGAAGGTCATGAAGAAGGATTGTTGAATTAGTTAAAGCAACGGGCTTTGTCATTGCAGGGAATGAACAACAATGAGCAAAAAACTCAACAAACTCAACGGAGCTCCAGCCTGGCCCATTGCAACCAGCCTGACAACTCCACAAGGATCTCCTCGCTGCCCAAATTGGGACCTGGCCGCTAATGACTTTGAGAATGGTCGTCGTTTCCATGACAGCTCCTCACTGCCGTCACGGCCTCTACACTACCACTGCTCCACAGGTGTGGGAAGGAGCCCAGGAGGGCTCGCACTCACCTTGGGGCTACAGTCTCCAAGTTCTCCCCATCGCCTGAGGTTCAAGGTCATGCTCAGTGTGTAGGGTTGGAGGTGCAGGGAGGATAGAGAAGGCAAAGTTCATTCTAATGGCATCCCTCTTTTATTTTTCATTCCATTACTTTGATCATTATCTCTCATTTGGATCTTTGCAATAACTTCCAAACTGTCTCCTCTTCAGTCTCCCTGTATTCAATGTTTCTCCCAAAATTTCCAGATGAGGCTTCCTGAAACATGGAAGTGACTGGTCCCTCACTTCCTCACAAACCTTTGCCACCTCCCCTCTAGCCACCATGTAAAGCCTGACACGGGAGCTTAGTGTCTACCTCTACCGTCTGCCTGTTACCATTCTGCTGTTCCCGCTACTTGTAATCATCTTCTTACGAAGCCCACCATTTCAATTCAGGAAATTCACAAAGCCAGACACTAATCCACATTAGAAAATCTTAACATGGGACACATTTGGAAGTATTTTAAATGCTAATACAAAAGTTATTTCTTCATACCTTAGAAATTATTGACAAGAAAAAAACAACTATGCAAACCCAGAGAATTTAAAGAACTTAAATTCTAGTAACGTGTTAACTAGTAGTGCAAACAGGATACTATGACAAATGAAAAGTTAAAAGCTGCCAATACCTGCACCTATATTTTGGAAGTATAACAAAACTCCTAAAGGTAAAATAACATAAAACATAAAACTATATATTTGATTCATATAAAAATTTCTAAAGCTATACAGGAGATGCATGTTGTCTGTTTTGTTTTGCTGCAATTTCTGAGCATATTCTTAACATTGATGCCTCAACTGTCACGTCTACAAAACGGGTACATTTGTAAACTGCCTGAACAGAAGACTGGGAGACAGACTGGGAAAATTGTCAAGGGTCCTTTCAACTTTAAAATGTCTGATACTATTAGATTTTTTAAAAATAAAACAGTGCTTTATATGAATTAGTAAAACTCATGTCATAATCGTAGCATCTTATTTTCAGCAATTTCTACTTAACTTTTGACTAATCTACATTATCCACATCTAGAGCCTGGAGAGCAGGGTACCCTTTTAGTATGATAAATAACCCAAATACTGTTATTTATTTATCCACTTTTTTGAAGATTTCAAGAGAAGGAATCAATGCCTATGGCAATTTCTCTTCATCTCGTTGAATCCTTTTCTAAAACCCTATTTAGATGATTTGATTTTGTGGTTTCTTATGGTTTAATTCTTCCAAGTGGGTCTAACAGTGTTTAATTTACTAGTATCTCTAAAAACTGAACAGGAATGATGAAAATCACATAAGAAAAGCAAATTAATACAGAAATTCAACATGGTTGACTTGCAAAATCCCATAATATTCACCGGCAGGATCCAAATTTTCTTTTACTTTCTGTGAGTAAGAAAAGTTATTCTTCAAGCAAATGTGAGAAATACTCAGGTCTTTTTAGTTAAACTTGTGACAAGATTTACCAGATCCTGCCTTTCCTATGGTTCTCATTTTTAAAAGCATAACTATTAATACAAGGAGCTGGTAAGCTGCGGGATTTCCCTCTGACATGTCTCTGCGTCCACTGAGCACAGGAGCAGATGTTTCTACCTTGGTATGGAATCCGAATCATGTCATAGAATCAAAGGGCCAGTGAGATCTTAAGACTCGGCCATGGGCAAATGACGATGTATTTCCAAATCAACCTTTTCTTAAGGAGCTATTAACTGCATGGATCACAATTCCACCTCCACCCTCTCAGAGCATTTGAAGGAGTTGGGCCAGCCCAGGGGTTGGTGAGTAAGTTATAATCAGCAGAGGAGGTGGGCCAGGAGCACACCCCACAGCTGCTGGCTCTGCCTTGGGGGATGAGCATTTGCAAAGCCAGAAAAATGACCTCCTGGCTATTAGTGCAGGAGACCTGTGCTATTCAAAGAGTGAACTCGGAGGGTGGGGATGAGAAATTCTTCCTTTACCTAAAAGCCACTTAACAGACTCATTCAAAGAGCGCGGGGCCCAGCCCAGTGGGATCACGCCTATAATCCCAGCACTTTGGAAGGCCAAAGTGGAAGGATCACTTGAGACCAGGAGTTTGAGTTCAGCCTGAGCAACATATTAAGACCCCATCTCTACAAAAAATTAAAAAATTAGTCAGTCTTGCTGGCACATGTCTGTAGTCCCGGCTTCTTGGGAGGCTAAGGTGAGAGGATCGCTTGACCCCAAAAGTTCAAGGTGACGGTAAAGTGTGATTGTGCAGCTGCACGCCAGCCTGGGCAACAGAGGGACCTGTCTCGAAAAAAATACAGAAAACAAAAATCCCAAAACCAAAAAATATATATGATTAATAATAATTACAACTAATGTTTTCTGACTTCTGACAGAGCCACTGTGCTACATTCTTCACAGGAATGACTTTATTTGTGCAATTTGACTCCAGAGCCCATGGGAGTCCAGCTCCAAACCACTTTGATCAATAACCTCCTTATTAATGAAGGTGCTGTGTTTGGGCGTTGCAAAGACAAAATATGTCCCATGCATAAGAAATAACAGCCAGCCTCTAAGAGCTTAAAATATTTGGCAGGAGGCAGAAATGTTCAGACCTGAATAATAATACTAAGACAGAACCACCTTTAAAACAGAGTTGTTCTATCTCAGTTTGAAACAATTGTGTTTGGAGGAGTCTGAATTAGGTCCATGCCTCCATGGAGGCCCTGGACGAAAATCCAGCTCCTTCTTTCAATTCTGCACGTCTCAGGGCCAGAGGGCAAGTAGTGGTTCCCCAGCAGCTGGCAGTGGGTTTGATCTCAAGCATGATCTTGAAGGTCCTTCTCAGCTTCCATTCCAGGATAAAATTATTGAGATGTATTTCTGATCCTTCCCAGAATGAGAACTCACACAGACAGTCTCTCACTCAGCAAGAGAGACAAACCATCGGATCCACTGGTTTAATGAGTAGAGATCCAGCATCTCCGGAACAATCTGCCGCAGTCTGGGAGCAGGACCTTCCGAGCTCCAACGCCCTGGGCTCCTCCAACCACAAAAGACTGCAAAGCCCGCCAGGCGGGAGAGTTGAACACGCATGTGCCTAGGAGCAAAGTACAAAATGACCCAAACGGAAAGAAAAGCCAAAACCAGCAGTTACAAATAATTACCACTTGGCCTACAATTTCAAAAGAAAGTCAGAGACTCACTTGAACCCAGGAGGTGGAGGTTGCAGTGAGCTGAGATCGTGCCATTGCACTCCAATCTGGGCAACAAAGAGCAAAAACTCGAAAGAAGGAGAGAGAGAGAGAGAGAGAGAGAGAGAAGAAACGAAAAGAAGAGAAGAGAAAAGAAAGAGAGAGAGAGGGAGAGAAGGAAGGAAGAAAGGAAGGAAGGAAGGAAGGAAGGAAGGAAGGAAGGAAGGAAGGAAGGAAGGTAGGAAGGAAGGAAGGAAGGAAGGAAGGAAGGAAGGAAGGAAGGAAGGGAAGGAAGGAAGGGAGAAAGAGAGAAAGAAAGAGAGAGAAAGAGAAAGAAAGAAAAGAAAGAAAGAAAGAAAGAAAGAAAGAAAGAAAGAAAGAAAGAAAGAAAAAAGAGAGAGAGAGAAAGAAAGAAAGAAAGCAAGCAAGCAAGCAAGAAAGAAAGAAAGAAAGAAAGAAAGAAAGAAAGAAAGAAAGAAGAAAGAAAAAGAAAGAGAGAGAGAGAGAGAAAGAAAGAAAGAGAGAGAAAGAAAGCCGTGCCTCCCAACCCATGACTGGAGGGCTTTCAATATCACTCATCACTTTCAATATTCCACACCCTTCGGCAATGCTTCCTCCCCACTTGCTTCTGCCCAAAAGACACATGGAAAGCAATGGAGGCTGCAGTGTTAGCTCACCACTTTCAACATTCCATTTTCCCTGGAAAACTGGAGGCCGTATGCTTGAGGGCCAGTTACAGGAAAAGCAGAAAGTGCACAGCTTCAGCATCAGTGTCTCTCTAACCAGGCTGAGAACTGGACCAGCAGCAAGATTGGGGGGTAACGGGGCTCGGTTTCCTTCTGAACATAGCAGAGTTTGAAGCTCAACACTTCTGCCCCAGGCTGTTCTTGGCAAACATCGTACACATATATTAGAGTGAAAAGTCTGCAATATGTCCTGAGGATAGGGAAGCCAAGGTGAGGCCATTCCTAAAAAATGTTCAACTCCTCATTTACAAGCAATGGTTTCCATACTGGCAGCAAGAGGCGATTTCCCCTTTGAGCTGGATGGGGTGGGGATGGGAGGAGGCAAGCGAGGGAGGGCAGATGGGGAGGAAAGAAGAGAGGTCATTGCAAAGTCCTGGCTTTTCTTTCTTGCGCTAATGCTTTTATGAACATACAGGAACAATCACGGTGTTTGGCCACAAAAAATAGTGAGCCATTTATCCACTGCCCTCCCTATGACAAGTATTATATACTAATTATATACGCATTGAATCAGAGATACACGATCATCTAGTTTCCGCATTCATTTCAGGAGACTGGATATCTTTGGAACATTTGTGGAAGTCAGCTTAAAAATTGTTTCCCTGGATAGTGTTCCATCCACACCCTCTGTTTCTGGAGAAAATAGCGGGAAGGGAGTAGTTAAAGCTGCCGGTGAGAGAAGACTTGAGCCTGACCCCCAGGGGAGGCTCTTCTGCTTGGTGGGACCTCCCTAGTGGGGTCTGCAGAGGGCCCTCTCTCCTTCTCTCCTGCTTCGCAGGTGCCTGCCTCCTGGCAGAGAGACCTCGCCTGGGGAGGGGCAACTTAGGAGGGCCACCCTGGAGAGCTGCCAGCTCGAAAGATCAGACACCAAACACCCTGACCTCCTCCCACTTCCACTGAAGTCAATGAGGGGAATACACCCAGAGGCCACTTCCTGCAGCTCTCCCTGCCCCTCTTTATCTACAGTTAGCTGCACCAGCCACAGCAAGGGACAATCCAGAAAGGTTAGCCACTGGGATGAAAGACAGACAACAAACCCAACACATAGAACCAAGGTACAGCCATCCAAAATTAAAATGGTGATTTTATACCATTAAACATGGTCCACCTAGACAGAAAGTGAGCTGCTGTACCTCGAAAGCCATTAAGGAGGTGAAGGAGCAAGAACAGGTAAAACCAATGAGAATCAATAAAGACCATAGTAAAGAAAATTCGAATTCTGAAAATAAAAAAATACTGAAGGCTGAGTAGCATACAAAGATTAAATTAAGTAGTGATAGTTGTTACAAAGGAATTTTCTGAGAACACAGCACAAAGTTGTCAAAGAACACCCAGTAAAGATGTGGAAAAAGCTTGAAGACATGAGAAGCACATGGAGGCCTGATCAGACTCTCACTGTGGAAAGCTTGAATACATGCAGAAGCACGTGGAGGCCCGATCCGACCCTCATCTACGGGATTCCAGGCAGAGGAAAGAGACAGGATGGAACACAGCACATTCACAGATGGCACCACGTCTTCCCAGAACTGAAGAAAGGTCCACTGAATCCCAAATATGGTAAGGTTGGAAGGCTACACCTAGACATGTTGTCATTAAATTTTAGTACATCAAGGACAAAGACAAGCCTGTTGTCTTGAAAGGAGGAGAGCAGGGGACAGCTAGAAAGGGTTGCAGAATCCAGAGATTTTGTGAGGATGTCAGCAGTTAGCGCAGATCTATACAGCAAGGGATGTGAGTCAGTAACTTGAAAGAAAATGCAGATATGAGGGCGCTGGAATCGCCAGTGATCCAGGGGCATTGAGGAGATGGAGAAGCTATGCATAGAGCACAGACAGACATGATCCTCAGGCAGGGAGCAGGGCGGGAAGACAGAGGAGCACCAGCCATAATGTGAGTGAGTATCTGATGGCCGAGAAGACGGATGGGCAGGGAGTGAGGGAGGCAGCTCTGCACTGGCCCCCAGGAGCGGGGCCGGAGCTAACACTGCAGCCTCCATTGCTTTCCATGTGTCTTTGGGCAGAAACAAGAGGGGAGGAAGCATTGTGGAGAGTGTGGCAGAAGGCATCAGGGGACCTGGGCTGGGTCAGGCCACGTTCAGCTCTGGACCAGGAGCATGGGGTCACTGACCCCCTCCCAGCCTGTCTATCTGGCCAGGCTTGTGGTGGGAGGGTGGGGGTGGCGTGTGCGGGACCTTGCTGTGGATGCAATTGCTGAGAGCTCTAAAGCTTAGTTCTCTCCTTAAAAGTTGTCACTTTAAAGCTTTACACCCTCTGAATTTCAGTCCCCCAGAACAAATATGAAGTCACCACATAGCATGATGGCCCTGCTTCAAGTCCTCATCCTGAGATCGCAAGCTGGGCAACTTCAAGCAAGTCGTTCACCTTTCTTCTCTGTAGAATGGGATAACGCTTCCTACAGTCCTGTAGAAGGAAGCCAGGATGAAATGCGATCATGTGGAAATGCTAAGCCTGCCTTAGCGGGTTTCATTACCTTGCGGTGGCGAATGCCATCATAGCCAGTGGATGCGGTGAGGGCAGGATGGCTGCTGGTTATCCACGAGACGAAAATGCCTTACCCATGATGTCAGCGAGGGCTCCACAATCAACGAGCCTCCACTTACTCCTTGTTTGGTTTGCAAGGTCCCTCCGCAAGCTTGGAAAACTGCCGTCACAGTGACAGGTCACCTGCAGAACACACAGCCCCTCCAAAGTGCTGCCTCCAACTTGATAGAGGTTTTCCAGACTGTACGGTATGGTATCATCTCTGGCTCTTCAGAGCCCCAGAACGAAACCACGATTCTTAAGGAAGACATGCCCAGTTCAGAGCAAAACCCCAGAGCCCCTTAATGATTTCTCCTTTCCAGAAATCCATCATGTTCTTAGCCAAGATTCACTCCTCTACCTGGGCACAACCTGCAGTAAAAGGTGGTTTGTGGGCAATGAAGGGAGGACATCAACCCAAGCCACCAACGGGCGTGACTTCTGCTGAGCACTATTTGCCAATCCCTACCTAGGCACTTTGCATGTGTAATTTCAAATCCTTACAGCTCTAGGGTCTAGTATTATTCCCGTGTTAGTCCTGGGTAGATAGAAACACGAGGAAATTGAGGCTCAGAAAGTAAATTGCCCAAGGTTGCCTGGCTCACACGATGCCGCTGAGATTGGAACCCAGTTTATTTGCCCCGATGGGCAACACTGCCTCTGTACATGGTGCACATCACAAAGAAAACTGACCAGATATCTGTGTATTGCTTGGATTATGGCCTTTAATCCATACCACAGGACTCAAAGGCCTCAGGGGCCACACTACGGGGGAGCTGGCCATTTGCTCACTGTCAGAACTACTTGGTGACCAGAGTGGGTGGGAATAATGATGAGCCCCAAAGATGAGCGGCTCCTGGGTGGGTCCAGCCTGGCTGCCTGATTGAGCAGTTGCACTTCTTGTCTTCAGGAACTTAGACATCCACCATGGAATCATTTTCACCATTTGGCTATTCATTCAGCTTTGTTCGGCTGCAGAATTCAGGTGGAAATGCATATTCTGACAGGCATGGAGAAATACGACTCCATGGGGCCCTGGAACAGGATGTGCTAAGGTCCAAGTTCCTGTTTTTCCCAGACTCTGATCACCTGCTGTGAAATGTCAGCCATGCACATTTTGGTCCACTTTATAACGTGTCTTGAGGACATCAGTCAGGATTTAAGCTCCCAGATGGGCTGTAGTGACGTCATATCTAGGCCCAAATTAGCCAGTAGAGGCGAAAGATTAACTGTCCTCATTATTATCTTTATAAATTCTGGTTCATAAAACCAATGAGACACCCAGGCAGGAATGGCAGGACCATGATCACTCTCCTCAGGTGAATAAAGTCCATCTGCTTTTGGCCAGACCTCTGTACCCTCAACAGAGGCACAGGTTAATAATCAGCAGATTAACCCGTGGCTTGGGTGCCATACATTGAATCTGATTATTTTATGAGTTAACACATGAAGCAAGCATGCATACGTGAATGCACACACACACGTGCACAGTTGTAATTACTATGAGAACTAGCCAATCTTACAAAAACATCATCCATCCCTATTCGGGATGGAAATTTGTCATATGTTAAGACAGAACATATGACTAAAGTGTTGAATGAAGAATGCAACCTTTTTCATCCTTTGAAATAAAAATTTTTCAAGACATGAATCAAGATTTGTGTTAGATCCCCCCACACCCTAGTATGTATCACACACACATATATACACTGACACAAGAGAAGAACAAATATGTTCTTAATCTCCCATCCAGGGAAGCTCAAAATTTGTCTGTGAAACAAATCTGTCTTATTTACTAATGACTTACGTCTGATTAATGCTTCACAGTTTTCAAAACTTCTTCTCCAGCACTCTCTCACTGGATACTTACACAGGCCTAGTAGGTGCTGCTATCCTCATCTTTACAGGAGATGCGCTGATGTTTTAAAAAGTAGCGTGAGGCAAGTAGTTCCAGGAGGGAATGCCTGCCATGCGACCTAATAACCATGTGGCCTGCTACAGCTGTTTAGCATCTTTGGGTCAGAATTTCCTCATCTAAAATGGAAGGACAACATCACCCCAGCGGACTGTGGTGAGAGTTTTTCGGAAAGTACTCAGCATGTGTTTGAAAGTGGACAAGTTATTTTACTAATAAAGAAAGGGGCCCAGAGAGGGGGGTGACCGATGGAAGGCAGCAGCATAGGGGCAGCCACACCTGTCCTGAGAAAAGCCCCAGCTCCTTCCTCTCTTGGCCCCCACCATCTGTCTCCTTTTGCTGGAAGGTGGTACCCCCTGCTGGCATGTCCTACTTGACCACTCGGGCTGTGCTCCGTCTCCTCCTCTGAACTGTGGCCATCCCTCCTTGGGCCTCTGTCCTGGCTCAGGCCAGGCAGCCATCTCACCTGTTGAACTCTGACTTACGGCCCCTGGTCCACTAGACCTTATTGAGGTTGGAAGGAAGGAAGGGCAAGAATTCATCAGCCAAGGTGTCAGCAGCAACATAAAAGCTCTTTGGTTTCCTGGCAGGTGATACCCATGCAATCAAAAACAGTGATTCTTTGTTTAAAATCTACAGATGCAAAAGCTTCTCTCAGCTCTCATTATTTTCTCTCTTTTATTGCCAAGAAATTATTCATTTTAGCTATCCAGTCTCCCTATAAGATTTAACCCACTTCTTCATGATCAGCCTGAAGGCAACAGGGAGCAACTTGTCAAGGTTTACCCCAAATAACTTCTGCTCCCTTGTCCTCTCTAAGTCAAGCAGCTGCAGCTTGGCTCCTAACAAACCAGAAGAGGACTTAGACTCGGTCAACCATCAGCTCCTCATTTCACAGACACCAAAAGTGAGGTGTGGAGTGCTAAGGAACACTCAACTACTCTTTTATTGTTCATGGGACTTATTTTTTTTATCACTATAATTGTTTTTCTCTTATTCTCTTTTGTATCATTGCCAGATTTACCACAGTTTTTAAAATATGGAGATGAAATCTGGGCGTAATGGATCTGAAATAGTCATCAGTTTTTAAAAAGTGCCCAGCCAATTCTACTTAGGGATGCTAGTGGAATTTACCGTGAGATGAGTCATGATCTCTCTCATCATCATCATCAACAATGAAACACTCGGTATGTGCCAGCAACCATCCTAGGCACACGGGAATCAGACTTTATAAGTCCTGGTCCCTGTTATCCAGCAGTGCCCAATTTAGAAGGGGACGGCCATGTAAATATATAATTACTGGAGAGATGTGTACATGAAATAACAGCTAAAATATTCCTTAAACATTGTTTTTGCCCTCGGCACACAGATGGACCCACGTAATGATGAGAAAGGTGCATCAGGGACTATATAGATGGGAGTGAGACCCTGCGTGAGAAAATCAAGGAGCACTTTATAAAGAGGACACAACTGTGCTTGTTAAAGGAAGGGGAGAAGCTCAGCAGGCTGACAGGAGAAGGAAGGGTGCCAGGGGAGAGAGGCATGGAGCCTGCACTTGGGTGGGAGTGGCAAATGGCCAGGTGATGGGGTGGGGGCAAATAAAGAGGCCTTTGGCCAAACTTGACCCTGACGGCCATCCAGGGACCTTACAAGGGCACAATGCAGATGTGATATATTTTAGAAGAAGCAATATAGAGATTGTATTTTAAACATGTGAACCTACAGGGGGAAACTAGAGTTGTCCAAGTGAGAGATGGCGAGGACTGGAATTAAGGCAACAACAGCAGGGAAGAGGTAGGTGCTCCGAGGAGAGGGATGGCAAGGAGGTGGGATTTATGCAACTCTCCAGAAAAAGAGGAGACACGGGTGGGGCAGACACAAGGTGAACTGTGCTCTTGATGAGTCTGAGGTATAAATCGGGGGTAGGGGCAGGCATACAACAACAGGGCACTGAACTCGGGAATATGGAACTGAAGATAACTCTGGAGTGAAAAGCCCCGCAGTTCCGTCAAAATGAGGGCAAGACTGCATTCCAAAATAGATCCTAAGGTTTTCCTGGGATTTGATACCCTACATCATCACACTCCTGCCCTAATATTGGAATCCTTACCCTTGTGTTTCTTTGTCACTCAGCACACTTCTGGCCATTATGCTGCTTGGGAAATAAAAAATTTCATAGTGGCTTTGGGTTTATCCTTGCAACTAAAAAACTGTGTCTACATTTAGAAATGTCTGGGCCTACGCGAGTCTGAGTTTGATCATAAATACTAATACAGAGCCGTGTGCTGACTTTTCAATACTCTCCACAAGGGAATACGTAGCTGGGGCTCCGCCCGATAACAGCCGACAGCCCTGGAGACGGCCCAGGAGCTGCCTAGTAAACTGGAACGAGCCATGGTGGATGTTACAGAGGCTTCTGATCCTTTTGTGGGTTTTGGTCACAGCTACATAAAACTCTCAGCAAACTGTATTATCTGGGGTGAATTGTGAATCCTGTTCCATTGTATTTAATACATAGATTTAGGGGGAATCGTTGTCATCGGAAAACATCACTAAACATCCCCACACACATATTCCTTCAGATCAGAGAAATACAAAGTTGGGACTTCATCTTCCAAGGGATTGTAGTCTAACACATTTGAACTTTAATAATGCCTCCCCGAAAACCAAGTGGTTGAGGAAGCAGTGGGGATGTAGAGATGCAATGTCTACAGAAAGAGTGGGAAAGTGGCCTCGCCACAGGGCTCATAATGGAGCTTAGGAAAGTCAGGTCACTATGAGTTACTTTTACAGGCTGTAGACCCCTTGTTTCCTATGCTCTTCACAGAGAGAGCATTCAGATACGGAGGTGAGGCTTTTCCAGCCCAGTGTGAATTCACGTGACCCCCTGCTCACTTTTGCATTGCATTTTGCATACTGACCCTGTTTCTCACTGTAGCCTGCTGCATGTTCTTATGTCTGTGACCATTACTCGACTGTAGACCCTGGATGTGAGGGACAACACGCAGTGTTCCAGGCCTCACAGCCCAGCTCATGGAAGATGCTTAAAAAATAACTGGGTTGGAAGCCCACTTGCTTTTTCTGTCATTATTCAGTGAATATCGAGTCCACTGCTTTGCCACATGGACTCAAAAACAACTCTTTACAATTTAACAGACATCCATTGAGTCCTTGGTACAATTTTTGCAAAGACTTGTTCTCATGGCAAGATGCAAAGAGAATAAACAACCATTGTCCCTGGCCTCATGGTGCATGAATTAAGTAAAGGAGGTGAACCTTGTCCCTAAATAATAATGCATGTATTTGTTTCACTGTGGTTATTCATGTGTTTATATTCTGATTTTATGCCAAAAGAGATTTCAGGTAGCTTACAAAACTGCACACAATAAGTCAAGAGAAATTAAAATACAAAATAAATAGATGAAAAAATCTATACAAAGGAGAAAGAGGGAGGAAAAACAAGATGAAACTGGAAATGAGGGTAATACACTAAGTGGTTGCCATAAGACCCTCTAAATGTTTTAAAGAAGAGGCAGAAATTTGACTGTTAAGCCTTCTAGAAATGAGTGAGAAGAGGGAACTACAATTATCTGGGGTACCAAGTGCTTGCCGTATATGGATATGGAAGGGTACAACTGATTCCTAGAGATGCCCTGGGCTTTGATTCTCACCCCTATGCCTGTGTCAGACCCTGCAATATTTGAGACAAAGGGAATCTTGACTCTAAACAAATAAATACAAATTATTGGCCAGGCACAGTGGCTCACGCCTGTAATCTCAACACTTTGGGAGGCCGAGGCAGGCGGATCACCTGACGTCAGGAGTTCCAGACCAGCCTGGCCATCACGGTGAAACCCTGTCTCTACTAAAAATACAAACATTAGCCAGCTGTGGTGGTACATGCCTATAATCCCAGCTCCTTGGGAGGCTGACGCAAGAGAATCACTTGAAACTGGGAGGCAAAGGTTGCAGTGAGCCAAGACTGTGCCACAGCACTCCAGCCTGGGCAACAAGAGCACGACACTCAGTCTCATAAAAAGAATGATTTAACCGTCAGAAATCTTGAACACTATTGGTATCATTTTTCCCTAAACGATTGAAAAGCATTTCAAAAACAAATACTGTATAAGGAAAAGATGATTTGAATAAAGAAATAGCATCTGTACGTGAGAGATGCAGGACAGAAAATTGAGAAGTGTCTTGGGCATTTTCCTTGGGTAATACACATCTATCTTTTAATTCTTAGACATGGACTTCAGCTGTGCTTTTGAGAGAGCCCCGTGATTGCTCTACGAATATTTTCCCAGTTTCTAATCAACTTTCGTGAATTTATACACAGGAGACGTGATTCCCATGTTTTATTTGATGTGTAAACAGATGGGTAGCTGTTTTCACCACAAACTCTGCCTCCTCTTGGGTTTCACAATAGCACTCCCCAAAATTGCGCTCTGCTAACCTTCCTGTAAGACATCACACCTCTGTTAATGTTAAACATACACAGAGCAGCTCTGGTGTCAATGCTGAGCAGTGAAGCATCACACAGAAAGATGTCCAAGGTTAGGAGGCAATGCGGGTGAAAGACACTGATCGTCGTACAAAATACATAGAGAAGTGGCACAGAAAGACTGGTATTAGGTGAGTTGGTCGGTAGCAGTGCCCCTCCTCCATCAGGGAATGACAGAGACGCCTGCTCTTAGGAGAGTATTGGAGAAGCCAGGAGAAGATGACTCATCAAGAGGCATGATATTAGCGAGGAGTATTGTGCAGGATTCACCAGCGTGCCTACGCAAAAGTCAGGTTTAAATGAAACAAACGCAGGTCGTTGTATTTTACACAGTACTGACATCAAACCCATCAGACTGTGGTGGATGGTGTCACTCACGTTTGCTGTAACACAAGTAGCTCACCTTCGTGCCATTTTAAAACAACGTCACTGTGAAGCCACCACTGCCACCCACTGTCACAATGGGGGTCTCTTACCCACATGGGTTTCTAGAAAATGGGCCTAACATTTTCAACACGCTGATTTTCTTCTGACCAAGGAGGAACAAAATCAGACATGCAGCTCCAAAATGTTCACCCTGTGAGGTGTCATGAATCAGAGAGAGAGAGAGAGAAAGATTTCATGTGATTCTTTAAGTGACCTACCTTGACCAAGTGACATGGAAAACTTCAGTTGTGTCTAACTGGGGCTTCCTTGTAAACAAGGAACTTTAAAATGTTTTGAAGATGATTAATAGATCAAAAAGGAAAACACGTAAGATTATATTTATGAGCAAAAAAGACATGTGATAAATTTCTATCTCTAACATCTACTCTTGATTAAAAGGAAAACGATTAGTAAAGTCCTGAGGCAAAGACAGAGGAAGCAGAAGGCAGAGCCTGCAGGGCCCCACTGACCTCACTGCCGGCTTGAACCTGCATCCCGTGGTCAAAGTCTGGTGGTACCAGGTTTGCACTTAAGAATCGTCACCTTGATGAAACCTCCCTGTCTCTACCCAAAGTCAGCACTATGATGAGTGAAAAACAAAAGAAGCATTCCCATAAAGTCTTCATCGCTGTCCTCATTTAATGACATTCTGGACGCATTTGACAACGCCATCAAATGAGAAAGATATGAGGTATAACGTTTGGAAAAGGAAAGTAAAATTACCCTTCTGCAAATCATGTTATGAACAACTACCTGAGGTACCTGAGAAAATAATATGAAGAACAAATGTAAGTAACAGAAGTCTATAAGGTGGTGGAGTACAAATTAGCTTCCAAACTTTCTCTTCTTCCTCTTCCTCTTCTTCCTCTTCCCCCGACAAGATAAGCAGCTCTGCTAAGGATAGAGGATAGTGGTGGTGGCTTAGGTGTCACAGCCTGGATGGGGTGGGGACAGTGTCCTCACTGGGGAGAGGCTGGCAGCGGTTATGGGAGATTGGCTACACCCAGACAATTGTTCAAGTAAGACATAGCTGTAGCTATAGCTATGTAGGAGAAGAGAGTTACAAATACTAAAAAGGAGAAACCAGAAGTAGCCCAGTGGTACTGGCTGAAATGAAGGTGTTGATATGAATTCCTGGTTTCAAATATATTAGGTTGGCGCATAAGTAATTGTGGTGTTTGCCATTAATGACAAAAACTGCAATTACTTTTGCAGCAACCTAATAGATTAAATACAGACAAAAATACAGCTATAAATGCATTTGTATATGTATATATGTCTCACCTCTAAACAGAGAGAGATCAAGATAGAGATGTACACATCGAAAGACACGGAAACCTCCCTGAAGGAGCTCCCACTGCCCAAACCTGGGACAATTTAAGCTTCAAGATAAATTAAATAATGTGTTACAAACCACCGAATAAAATAGGAAACCATAAGTCCATACTCATGTAAATCAGCAAATGAAAAATTGAAGAAGTTTGGAGAAAAAGAAAATATTTATGTGATTTCAGAGTAGCTACTCCCAAATTCCTTCATAATGACAAAGGAAAATAGTGTAATTTTACAGTGGAGACTGTTGGAAGACACTACCTGAAGCAAGTGACCAAGTGGTCAAAGTAAACACCGTCAGTGATAGGACAAATGAACACAGCATCATTTTTAGGATATTATTTCCCCCAACAGGCATCACTTCGATCTAACCATGAGTATATACCAAAACAAACTCAAACCAAGAGACAATCTTTAAAATCATTTGCTCAAAATCTTCAAAAACACAAGTCATGGAAGTCCACAAAAGACCGAGAAGTTGCTCCAGACTGAAGGAAACCAAAGAGACAAATGCTATGTGTGGTTCTGGAACAGATCTTTTTGCTGTCGAAGATGTTATTAGAACAACTGACAAAACCTGTATGGGATGTGAAGATTAGATGATGGAGATGTATCATGATTAATTTCCTGATTTTGGTAGTTGTAAGGTGGTCAATGTAAGAGAATGTCTTGGTGTGTAGAAAATGCACACTAAATTATTTGGGGTAATGGTTCAGAAAAAAAAAAAGATTTCTACTGTACATGCAACTTTTCTATAAGTTTGAGATCATTTCAAAATTTAAATACCTGCTTTTAAAAATATCCATAACAGTTATCATATACAAAAAAAAAAAAAAACACTGTTTAAAAGATTAAATAGAAGAAATGACTCAATTTATAAGGTCAATGAAAAGGTAAACATAGCTAAAAATAAACTTAAAGGAAACGAGCCATGTCTATATGAAGAAAACTTTGAAACACTACTGAATTAAACAAAAGATTTATTTCTTATTATATATCTTTTTGTCTCTTGAATTTTTGCCAATTGCATTTATTTTTTATTTAAGAATAAATGAATAGAATTACAAGAACAGAAACAGTGCACTGGAGAAAGCATTATCAGAACATGAATTGGACCCCATTATTTTGATAATGAAAAAAATTTTTTCAGCCTGGCACAGTGTCTCATGCCTATAATCCCAGCACTTTGGGAGGCCGAGGCAGGTGGATTACCTGAGATCAGGAGTTGGAGACCAGTCTGGCCAACATGGCAAAGCCCTGTCTCTACTAAAATACAAAAATTAGCCGGGTGTAGTGGCAGACACCTGTAATCCCAACTACTCGGGAGGCTGAGGCAGGAGAATCTCTTAAACCTGGAAGGCAGAGGTTGCAGTGAGCCTAGATTGCACCATTGCACTCCAGCCTAGGCAACAAAGGGAGACAAAAAAAAAAAAAAAAAAAAAAAGAAATTTTCAATTTGCTTTTTGAACCTAGTAGAAGTTGCTAGAAAGAAATCGCTGTTAAATTTTTTTTTAAATGGCACAGAAATGAATTCTGATTGTTAAATACGTGATTGAACGTGATGGTGACCCCGCAATGACTCTTGAGCGCCTCATGCTGGAAGTTCGAGGTCATCCATGATTCAAATCAGTCAAGCTTAGGAGAAACGATTCACTCTCTTCCAGAAACCTCTGCAGCACACTGGATGACCTCACTTAAGGGCTCATGCCACACATTCTTACCTTCCTATAAGACTGAAATTCCTTCAGGGCTGGAAAAATAAACTCATGCCCATCACCCATAGCCGCTCTCCGGGTCTTTGCACACAGGAAACGTGTGACTGTGTGACTGTACGACTGTACATTTCATTTTCATTTCTTTCTCTCTCGTTCCAAACTCAGGACCAGACTGCCAACAGTGCCTTGCCAATTAAGAACCAAGTTTTACGTATGTATTTTACTGAAGATGGGAGAAAAAGAGGCAAAACAATAGTAATTGACTGCTTCTGATTTTTAAAAAGAGAACAGAAAAGTTTAAATCTTCAGGTCTGGGATTGGAAGCAGTATGGCAAACCACAGCCATTCCAGACACTTCCAAAGATAACTTGGCATTAATTTTGAAAACTGGCATTTTGGCAGCCACAGAGCTTTTATTTATTTATTTTATTATTTTTACCTCTGTACCTATCAAATCTAGACCACCCAGATTTCACTCTTGAAGGGGAAAATAAAGAACTGTATGTGCCCATGGCGTTGACTGGGGCTTAACTTGAAACCTGGTAAAGTATAGAATAAGGAGTGACACCTGACACAGTAGCAATCACGTCATAAATAACAGAGGCTGCAGTCCAGCCTCCTGGGGTGTGAGGGGGTGAAAGTAAAGGTACACTCTGTAACAAAGGAAGCCTGAAAGAACCTCACTTAAAGAAAATACATAATTACTCCCCAAGCACATTGGAATAAGAATTGAGAATTAGGTGTGAAAAGTTTTAAGAGTATAAAAATGATTTTAAAAAGGAGAGTGCACCTTTCACTCTATGGTAGAAGGTGGGGAACATTCTGTTCTGTTGGCCGGGATGGAGCTACTGGGAAGTGAGAACTCCCTGTACCAGCAGGGCGGCCGCCTGCGCAGGTGGACAGGGATTCTGCCCCTGGGTGCTCCACACTCTCTCTGCCGGCCAGGGTCACCCAGTATGACTCTCTTGTCTTCCTCTCCTCTCACCCCACCTTGCCAGGTGGTATGACCTATGACTGAGATGTGTCCCGGTCTCTGTCACGAAAAAAAATTATTTGCAAAACACCTACTCTACTTGTTCCTTGAAGAATGACTGAGACGAAGACTTGGTTGAGCCCTTAAAATGTGTTCAATCCAGCCGGGGAGCCAAGGCACACAAAAGCAGCTCTAGACGATGTCAGCCAGCAGGGACAGTGCTGACATGAGGCTCTAGTGGCACTAAGGCTCGGAGGCTCGGGTGCTGAGATGGGGGTGCGTGCCCCTTCAGTGAACAAAGGCAGCTGAGAGCCCTTTAAGGGATAACCTTTCATCCAAAGCGACTGACTTCAATGAATTAAATAATTTGTTATTTTTTGCCAAGAGGCCAGAACAATTATGGCATTGGTGCTCTATTTATTGTGACCAAGATACCTGTAAAATATGGTCTCGGCCAGGGATTTTATTACTGCTTTCACTCACAATAAAAAATGTATTTGACAAGAGTACCAAATACACACAGACACACACAAGTCCCTGCACAACACCAGCTCATTCTCCGCTCCCCGCCATTCCCACACTCTCTCCTTCTCTCTTCTCCTCTTCCCCTCACCCTCTCCCTCCCCTTTCCTTCCATTCCATTCAACTGCTTAAAAATATAGTTAGGACTCACTAAAAATAAAAATTGATTTCAAGGCTCACAAATAGGTTGCTATCCATAATTCAAAAAACACTGGTTGAGCCCAATCCAAAATGTGATGGAGGCCCGGCATGGTAGGTTCATGCCTGTAATCCCAGCATTTTAGGAGGCTGAGGCTGGCAGATTACATGAGGTCAGGAGTTCAAGACCAGCCTGACCAACATGGGAAACTCTGTCTCTACTAAAAATGTAAAAATTAGCCAGGCGTGGTGGCAGATGCCTATAATCCCAGCTACTTGGGAGGTTGAGGCAGGAGAATCACTTGAACCCTGGAGGTGGAGGTTGCAGTGAGCCAAGACTGCATCATTACACTCCAGCCTGGGTAAAAAGAATGAAATTCCACCTCAAAAATAAATAAATAAATTAAGTGATGGAATTGGGGTCTCTTAGGATCCCTGCATATGTTTTGTGAGTGAAAGATGAAAGGAAGTTTTATTGAAGTTAGATGAAATTGACTAAGGAATGTATTACATTAACAAAAGCTTAAAAATCTTTGTTATGAAAAAAAAAATTCTGAAGAAAGACTCAGTCGTTCCTGGCAGTCTGAAGACGCCTGTGATCTGCTGAAGAGGCCCCAGGGAAAAGGGAGACAGATGAGAAGCACCGCAGCGTGGGCGCCAGACTGGCCCATCCCAAACAAGGGGTGAGGTCAGGACTTCACAGGAATGCCCAGACAGATGTGAAATGGCTATACGGCAGCAGTGTTCATTTATGAATATAGTAACGTGGCTTTGCATGTAAGGTTTTTTTATTCCTTTATCACAATTCGTCTTCTTCGATACTTGGACAATTTCTTTCTTCAATAACATGCAGAATTTCTTAACAGAACTAAAGCATTTTGCATAAAAACTTGCCACCTTGTGCACCAGTCATCGTCTGACGCAAGATAGTTTATATATATATATATATATATGCAAGATAGATGCTTATATTTTCTATCATCTACAAAGTACCACTCGAATCAATCCATTAAGTTATTAAATACCTTTTAAGTAATGCTAAAAATATCAATTACAAGTTTGAAATTGCCTTCTCATACTGTATACTGATATCACTAGTAGTTAGAGGGGAGCTTCTTATCAATGCACATATGTAGAGTTCTATTTCTTTACATCTTTCCTCCCTTTCATCCATACATTTTTCACAAGTGGGAACTTTCACAAATGTATGTCTCTATTCCATCAGAAAATGGTCATGGGCCTTCTACACAAATAATGACTCCAACAACTGCAAGAATGTGCATGAAACACATCTCTTCTCTAGAATTCTTCAGGCTAATGGGAGAAGGAGGGATCTAAAAATGATTGGAACAATCCTCACGCACCAGGTGGTATAGTAAGTGCCTGGCACACCACCCGGAGCCCTGGAGTCCTGGAGGAAAACAAACCCGTCTGCCCCTTGTGGAAACGGCCAAGCTTCCTGGAGAAGGTAGAAATTCACAAGGGTCTCCAAGGAGGCTTAAGGTCTACACAAAGAGATACTGAGTGGAGAATGGGAGATCTGGAAGAGAAGACATCATAAGCAATAATTAAAAGTAAGTATCAATTTTGCTGAATGATAAAGAGTGCGGAACCAGATGGATATAAGATATTAAGACTTTACCAGTTCATAGAGCATTGCACATCTATTTTACATCTCATTGGTACCTTCTCTGGGACCACAGTATGCCAGATTCTATTGCTGAAGGAGAATACTCGTACTAAATTTTACTAGACAAGAAAAGAAACATCTGCAAGTTCTCTAGAGCCAGAAAGGACAGCAATGGTGCCACCTTTACTCAGTGAGAGGGACCTGGCAGGAGGAACAGAGGACAGAGGGTGACCGTCGTGCCTGTCTGCAGAGTCTTGTCTTGCACTTTCTTCTAGGAACACACCTGCCCTATCTATAGAAACGAGAGTGTCTGCCTTTGGGATATTTTGGCTGGGTTAACTGGGACAAGGTATTCTTTCCTGGTTGCGCAGGGATTGTGAGGTGTGACCTTGAGCTGCCCTTCATCTCATTGTCTGGGAGAACAATGGAGGAAGGAGAAGGAGCCCAGGTCCAGACCCTGGAGGTGGCTGCTTTCTGTACCCTCCTCTGCTGTGGCCTCTCCCCAGGACTTGCTGATATACCGCCTTTCACTTAAGTTTATTCTCTTTGCCTGTTGCCACTTGCAACTGAGACTGACTGAGAACCGGGAGGTATTCAGGCTATCTGGAGAGCTCCTCTGAAAGTCCCCCTTAGCCTTTTTCTATAAAGCATTTGATTTATCCTAAGTCAAGGGAAAAGTTCCATTAAAAAGACAATTTATTCCAGGTGCAGTGACTCATGCCTGTAATCCCAGCATTTTGGCAGACAGAAGGGGGCGATTACTTGGGCTCAAGAGTTCGAGACTAGCCCGGGCAACAGAGCGAGACCTCATCTCTACTAAAACCTTTTTTTTAAAAAGGGGAACGCAATCATTCAGTCACACATTCATTCAATAAAAAGTTTAAGAGGACTTAATATTTGCCAGGCTTTAGTCGAAGTGCTAGAGGTACACACGAAGAAAACACAAAGAAGTTTCCATCTTTAATGAGAATATATTCTCGTGGGAAGAGGCAGACACTAAAAGTAAGCAAAATAAGAAATTATCAGATGGCACTTTGTTCTATGAGTTAACCAAAATGCCCTCACTATGACCAGCAAGCCTATGCCTGTTCTTGAGACACCGTGTGTACAGCACTCAACTTAGTGGATACTTGGCACATTTTTGATGTCTAGAATAGAATGGAACAGAAATATCTGGTGGTGGGGGCATAGGATAACCCTCATCAATTTTCCTTTTTCAGTTCAAAGTCTAACTTGTTTTTTTAACAACATCGCATGTGGGTAGAGCTGTTTCCAGCACCTCTCTTAGATTTAATGAAACCTTGTAATTGACAACATTTCACTTCCATGTTGTAATTCTTTTGCATTGTATTTTAGACAATCAAATAATGATGATCTTAGAAATCTGAAATCAGAGACTGAACAACGAAAATGGGAGTAAGTAGGCAAATAAACAGCCTGCTATTAAGCATAGAGGGGTATGGATAAAATTAGCATGCTGTCAGTTAGTTATAGATTTTTCTTGTATGCCATGACAAATTCATATTCTCCATATACATTTTGACATTCATAATGAAGCTAAAAAAGACTCCTTTTAAGTTACTGCTATGTAGATATGTTAATTATTATTATGATCATGTAAGATAACAGCTGATGTTGACTCAGCCCCAGTGATTTTAGGCTGAATCACTAAAATCTGTTGGGCCCTGAGTAAAACCAGGCCTCTGACCATCTTTGTAATCTTTACCTAAATCTCAAGCCACAGGTGATACCACATTGAAAACAGGAGACTGGGCTGTGACTACAATCAAAATGTTCCAATTCACTTCAAGTTAAGAAAAAAATGGCTTCAATATAGCTCAAAGCCAAGAGTTTGCTAGCCCTTGGGGTAGGGTGATTTGCCTTGAATCACAACATATTCCTACCTGGAGACACCAGAGCCTTTGCTACTGTTTCGAAGAGTATTCCAGAACCTGAGTCTTCCTGGACTGGCCCGACTCTGGCTACCACTTCACACTCGCTCACTCTGGTTTATGCCATCAAAGCCCATATGTGAAACTCAGACCCTTCATGGGGTTTTCATTTACAAAGCCTCTCTGAATCGCTGAAGAATTTGGTAAACTTGACAGAGCACTGGACTCACACAGAGAGTCACGTCTTCCACCACACACCACAGCAGCTCACAATAACTGACAGCTGTTCCTGGGCTCTGCAGTCCTCCCCAGCCACCCTGTAGCAGGGCCCTCCTCGGGCTGTGCACCACACCGTCCTCCTGTCCCCATCTTCCCCACAGGCTCTCCTGGAGCAGCCAAACCCTGTGCCTCAGAAGCCCTGGAATTGCACCCTCTGCTGTCAGCACACATCGAAGCATTGTCCCAGACAGATAGTTCCCTTGGTGAGAGATAGGCTGGAGCCAAATGTGAAGATAACTGAAAGTTCTCTATCTTGTTACAGAACCTGTTACTTAAAAATTAGATTCATTATTCTGTGGCAAGAGGGTGACATAAAGTTACACTTGTCCCTTTCTACTTCGTAGTTAGTCCAGGCCAGCCCCAAATAAGACCAGCAAGTGGATGTCATTAGGCCACATTGATGCAGAAAAATAAAGAAGATTGGAAATCAAAAATCACAATAGCAAGAAAAAACAGTTTGGGAAAGACAGCAGATTCCTTGTCTTCTTGAGTTGAACTTACAGAGTTTCCTAGGCAGAGATTCCTCAATCTGGTAAGCTTTTCTCAGAGGTAAACTAATCCATACTACCAGCAAACTGTACCTCAGGATGGTATAACTTGGTGATGGTCCATCTCTCTTCTTAATACAGTCTCCTTCAGAGTCCTCAATCAAGCACAATACACTACTTAAATGAACAAGCACCAAATTCAACATCCACAGTAGAGAAGCCTAATTATATTTGTGAGTCAAAATTAAGTATAGACTTCTATTATGGATAAAATCTAGTTCATTTATCAAGATTCTATATCTGGATTTTCAGAGTTCCCATGAAAGCATCTGAATTTTTTATGAATATAAGGTTTGTGATATTCAGATGTATTTGTAGAAAATCAACACCTTCATTGAGGAGCTCCAATGACTAATAAAGAACATTAAACAAATTACTAAAATAAAAAGTGATCTACAGGGTATGTGCCTCAGATAAATGAGGGTCTATGTCCACTAAAGGCATGTATAAAAATGTTGCATAGCAGTTTTATTTGGAGTAGCTCCAAAGTTGAAACTACTCAAATATCCATCAATAGTAGAAAAAACAAGTAAATTATGGAATGGTGATAGAACAGAATATTACTTAGCACTTAAAAAGAGTAACCTACTGCAACAATGAAGCTGAATCCCATAGATTGAAGTTTGAAGACAAGAACCCAGACAAAGATGTGCTTTTCCATTTCTACAGAAGAGTCCGAGAGCAGGCAAACGAATTGATGACAGAGGTCAGAAGGGTGAACAATGGTTACCTGTGGGAAGGGACCTGATGAGGCAAAGGGCACAGGAAGCCTTCTGGAATGCTGGAAATGGCTTACATCTTGGTGTTTATTTATGTTAAAATCCATTGAGTTCTTCCTGTAAAATTCACCTAACCTGTTTAGCTCAGAAAGTGCCTTATCTGAAATCATTACGCCTCAATGAAAAAGAAAAATATTGGCGTGTAAATAAAATCCAAATTTATATAATTATGAATTGATATTAAATTAAGGATTTTAGTTGTCAACATTTTGCACCTTTGAGCAGACATTTTGCCATGGCGTCAGGGAAGAATAATCAGAGTTTATTACTATTTCTCTTTACAGTGGAGAAGTCTGGCAGAGATTTTCTTAACCAAGCGATCAAACTTAATGTCACCAAGATAGGACCTGCTGATGTCAAGTGCTTTCTAATGGGATGCATCGAGAATGGCATGGTGCCATCTAAGTGGTATCTTTGTCCAAAATATTTAACTTGAGTCTAATCACTAAGAAGCATCATATGAATCCAAATTTGGGATTTCTGAAAGATAAGTGGCCTAGATGCTTCAAAAATGTCAATGTCATGGAGTTTTTCTAGATTAAAAAAAAAATGACAATTCAACGTCATGCATGATTCCCGACTGGATTCTGGATTGAGAAACTATCCAGGCTATTATTGGGGACATTTGAATATGTGCTCCCACTAGATAATAACGTTATATTAATGTTAAGCATTCTCAGTATGGATGTTGAATTGTGGTCATGTTCAGGGATGTCTTGCCCTCAGAAAATAAATTTAAAGTATTTAGCTTATCAAAATGTTTATAAATGATTCTGAAGACTTCAGCCAATAATAATAATAATTATGCATGCGAGAGAAGAATAAGAAAGGGAGGAGGAGAAAAAGAAAATGTAGCAAAATGTTTGTGATGGGTATTCCATGGGCATGAGATGGATCTCCCACCCAAAATTTCATTCAGATGTCAACTCTGATGACACACGTACCAAGAGGACATAAAACAGTTTATCACTCACAGAGTGAGGCTTTCTACACAGAGGAGGGCTGGCTCCCAGTGTGTCTGAAAATGGCTTGAAAGCAGGGATACAGGCTTGGGGCCTGCTGTGGTTGGGAGCCGGAGCTGAGTAAGGGTTCTTGTTCATTGGCCAAGGCTTGTGTGGGCTGAACTCCCCATTAGCACCAAGGGAAGGAGCACGTGGGCTTTCTCCCCAGCTGGCCCAGGTATGAGGCAGAAGGGGAAGGGGAACATGTTTCTACTTCTCTCTTACCCATTCATCCCAGGTATTAGCACCTTAAAATTATGTCCTAAGGAAAAATGCTTTTACAAATATGTGCTGCTGTGGCATGTTTAATCTCAGAGCAGATTTTCTTTCATGAATAAAAAACTTTCACAGCTCAATATAAATATTTCTTCTTATCTATAATCATTTACAAGTAGAAATGTTATAGTTTCTATTAAATAAGATACGTGTTAATTCAAGTTGCCTCAGTTACAAAAGCATTCACGATTTCACTCAACAAGAAATGCTGGCATACCCATTAGGTGCCAGGCACACTGGAAGGGGCAGGGATGAAACAGGGGACAAGGCAGAGGTTATCAGCTCCCACATGGTATAAATGTCACAGTTAAGACACCACCACTCCCACTCTTTGAGAGCCAACATTCTGACTGACAAATTTAAGAATCTCTAAATATATAAAATGTACAAAAGTCACAACAACCAGAGTTACCATTGTGGTTATCTGAGAATTCAAGAGTAAGACTTACTCTTGAATAAAATAATACACATTTTAAAATAACAGAATTAATTCTCTGTTATTACTTAAATTCCCTCAATGTTTATTCTGCGGCAAAATCACAAACCTGCGCCTATGTGTTGTTGCTGAGATGGATGTAATGCAACACCGCTCATGCCAACACCCACCTTAAGCAGAGAGCAGGGGAAGAAGAAAAGCTGTCTCATAAATCCTAAAATCCATCCTAGGCGTAATCACCCTATATCTGGGACTTTCTACATTTCAAATAGTCTGTTGACTATTTCACTGTTTTGAGAAATATATTTCACTGTTTTGAGAAATATGCTTATATTTACCAAATATCCCAATTTGGGATTTTCAAAATATAGTGTCTGTACTCATGACAGATCAAACTGCGTAAGAAATTTATGGCAGGTATCGGCAAATAGCCTTCGATGGAATTCAAATGGTTATCATCTCTGTGACTCAACTTCCATATCCAGGAATTTACCAACATATAAATGTATACATGTGTTCAAAAAGTACTGTGTGGTTGCTTATGAAAACTTTATTTATTTATAAAAGCAAGAGACTAGTATTTTGAATGTCATTCAGTAGGGTTTAGTTAAATCAATTATGGCACGTTGTACCATGGAATATTATACAGGCAACAAAGGTAGTTTTATATATGCTGATACATTTCCAAGACACAGGTAAGTGGATAAAGCAAAGTATAAGGAGAACAGTTTAACAGGATACTTGTGTCTCTCTATGAAAGGAATGTTACGTATATCATCCTGTGTGTGCTCAGGAAATTTCTGGTTGGCTACATAAGAACCAGGGTCATATAGGTGACATTTGGGGTTGGAGGAAGACTTACTGTACCTCTTCCCATGACCACTGACTATTGTTTCCATGTGTGGATAATATATATGCATGTATCTATATGATATATGCAATATATCATATCAAGATAATGGTCATTGTGATTGCTACCTTGTATTCCTCAAGGAATGAAAGACAAAGTCAAAGAGCTCTTAAGAATTTCATGTCACAGTTGAGCAGTTCTTTTTATTAAAAGTGCTCCTCCTGCTAACAGGTGAAGATAATTTCTGCTTACCTGAGAAACACGTATTCCATCTGTATTATTTAAGCTAGCCATAGAAGTGACAGGAGGCAGCACTGTTACATAACTTTCACCTCTGTTTATTTGCAATTCTGTTTTCCCCTGGAGGGGAGGGCCAGGTGCATGTTTGTTGGGGAGCAAGTGTTGGCAAACAGGAATATAAATGTCGGTAAATATAGGCCATTTACAACATAAAGAAGAGTCCCTGCTGTACTCTAGATCAAAAGGTGCTCTACATTATTGTGCTGTGATGCTCAGAGCTTCTGCCAGTTCTAAAAAGAGAGTATCCTCCCAGCTAGTGGCTTCTCAAAGAATCCAGGTTTTAGGTAACTTCCTCTCCCCACTCTTTCAGATTAATAACTACCCCTCATTTGGTTCCTTTGTGAGTTATCATTTAGATTGGAGTCCAGTTATGGTTTAAGCCCATTTATTTCCAAAGTCATAATCAAAGTCACAGAAACTGGATCACCAAGACCATTCAATTCAACCTGAGGGGAGGAGAAAGGCACATAGTGGTGACTTTGTCTTTCAGATGTTGGTCATTTTCTTTACCGCTTGAATCAAAAAGGCAGGGGCATGTCCAAAGATAAGAGAGGACTGAGGCCTCTATTCCATTCTGCAGCCTTCATTCTTGAGCTCCATTTCTCCTCGAAGTCACCTCTTCCACCTCCTTTGGCCCCCTGGATGGTAGTGGCCTTTCTGGTTTGAAGCCAAAGAAACTAATACAAGAACTTTAACAAATGTCGAAACAATAACCGCCTTTGCCATCAAACTTCTGTAAAAATGCATGCTTGTATGACTGCTTGTCTTTAACATTGATTTCCTCTTCCAAGGGTCATGCCCATTTTTTAATATCAATGATGTAAATCTTTGAGAGATATTTTTGTGAGCTATTTTAGAATTAGGCAATCTGAACAATTAATCAGAAACATTAATCTATTGGAAAGATCAATCCAGCTGATGGTAGGGGGTTAGGTAGATGTAGGTCAATTAACAACATACACATTCACTTTTAACTAGTTTTAGAGGCATAAAATTGATGCTACTTCTCATACCCAGTTTCAGGTTCTCCCAACACTAACTACCCATTAATAACACAAGAAAGCTACAAAATCCGGGTGTTATTGTAATATCAGAGAGGTAGAGGTATGTGGTTATTGAAAACCATATGTTCACTCAGTCACTGATTTATCTGACCACATAATAGCTACCCATATTTCACTATGGCTCAAGAAATTCAAGGAATGCATGAGTTGGTCATGCCCAAATGTCCCCTAGATTCATTCAGTCACAGAGGCTCCCCTTTGGGTGGCTTTAAACCCTACCAAGGCAAGAACCCAGAAAACTGGGCTGGGGAGGATCTTAACCAATTTCATCCAAAACAGAAACTACTTGCTTTTAAAACAGTCATGAGATTAATTTAATGTAAGAATATACCACTTAAGTTAAGTAATTTCCTAACTTAAAACCATCTTGAAAGACATGGAGTTTAAAACTAGAAGATGAAGCAAGATAGTGACAGTGGGGAGAGGGGAGAATAGAGATAGATTTCAGAGAACCTACAGGTACTAAGAGAACAGGTTTCTAACTACAGCGTAACTGGTAAAATAGAGTTAGTATTACTTCTTCAGTGTATAGTAACTAATAAGATATCTTGTGATTAAACCAAACTCTTTAAGTAAATACTAATTATTTGAAAAGAGACTAATATAAAAAGAATGTGAAGAAAATGAAAAAATTTTTGAAGTACTTTCTTATTAGTTATAAGATCAATAAATACAATTATTCAAGGTTTTCATCAAAGACTCTTCCCATATAGCTTTCCACATGTCCATTCAGTTATAGTTAACCAAACACTGTAACACACTCTTATGTCCAAGTTCAAAGCAATTAAGAAAAGAAGAAACAAAACAAAACAAAAATTATCATTGGCATGGTCCATTTGCACACCAATTTTCTTTAAGTTACAAAGGAAAAATGTTTACAAGTTTAACATTTTATGCTAATATCTTCCATCAGTATAGACCACACACATGTTGGACACGGAGCCAGCCAGCTGCTGCCTACAAGAGGAAAATATCCTAATCACAATTTTACAGACACACACACACGTGCACATGTCAAATAACTTCAGTGGACATCCAAAGAAACATTCAGTCTAAGCTAGGATAATGTACTTCATCTTCCCTTTTACCTAGTTAAATTAAGCAGGCTGGATCTATTCAGGTCAGGGAGGAAACCAAAACCATCTGAGTGTGTACACAATGACCCATTTACCATCCTATGTTCATCAGTTTAAGGAATCTTCTAAAGAGAAACTATTAACAATACAGGGGCCACACAGCACAATGGCCAGGAAGTATCAGCACAGGATCTGAAAGGAGCACTTAGCAGCTGTGGCTGGAGACCACGTGCACTCTGGCATGGACTGGTGGTAGGGAAGGACGTGAACAGGACCGAAGGGCTTTAGTTCTCACGTTCAAAGTTCCCACCACACTCCTCTCTAGGCAGCCTATACACCTATCAGCTATTTAAAACTTCAAGTCAAACCAACCTGCCAACAGGCCATCTTAAAATCATTGACCACCACTGAAACTTAATTTCCAGTTGCCTTCATTTCATACACGCTATGAATATACTCTCAATGGTTGAAATGAGCAAACACGTAAACCTTCCAAGTTGTTGGAACTTAAAAGATAACCCTCTGAGGTTCCATCCAGGTCAGCAACACCAACATATATACTTTTCTCTGTTTTGCAGTATGTGTACAGTCAAATTTGGCTTAGAGGCCCAAAGGGGTAAAAACCAACAGCACTGAGTTTGAGAGGCAGAGAAAATGTAGTATCTTAATCATGGGTACGCGGTTATGTGTCATGAGCAGCTGTCACTCAAACACTGCCAGCTACCTGGCCTCCCGGTTTCCCATCGTGAAAGCGTGCACAGCCGTGTATTCATATAGCCGTATACCACAGACATCCACCAGAAATGCACAGATGTGCTCCCGCCACTGCAGGCATGGGCCATGGTTGCCATTTCCCAAAGAAATATATTCCCAACACCATAGTGGTGGAGCGTTCACCCCTCAATGGTTTCTACAGTTACATATTCTCAGACAATCATCAAGTAGCAGTTTTAGTTGCCAAATACAAAGGATGCAATAAAATCTTTAGACATTTTTATGCTAAAAAAAATTGTACAATAAATCATTTTGAAATTAGGATCATCTCTGAGTACTATGGATACAGGTATTTACTGTTGACTCTTCTAATTTACAAAATATTCTCTGTAGACTCGTATTACCTGGGGAATGTGGGAATGACTTGCTACTGGTAGTATAGACTTCCATAGCATAGATTTTTTAAAATCCTAATACCAAATATTTCCACCAAAAAGATGAAAAATGTTTGCTGAAACACAATTCTTATTTCTTTTCATAGCCGGCAGTCATACATTTATTAATTTTTAAAATAGCATTAAAATATTAAGGTTGTTATTTACCACAATAATGGTTTCAGTTCCCATAGACTTGGTTTGCTATTAACCAAAAGGAAAGGCTATGCGCCATTTACAGAGCGACCCGAGGTCAAAACTAAATGCTGCATATGGAGCTGACGAATTTGCCAGACACTCATGGTGATATTGAATTATTTCCCCCAAAGATGGAAAAATACCAACCATACAAATAAAGTCACCTGCAACACCTTGAATTTCTTACCAAATGCCATTTTTTTTCAGTAAAAGTAACTTAAGAAATGCCCTAGCTTTGCTCTAAAATCATAACTGAGCAGAGAAAGTCAAAGCCTGCAGTTACTGAAATACCCCTTTTGAGTTAAGCGGTGGGATTCTTCTCAACTCCTTTCAGTGTCACCAAAATGCACTTTCCGGGCATGACCGGAACCCGTCCTTTGTTTGGAAACGGACGCAAACCATGCCGAAGGTTCCCAGTGCACACAAAGACTCATGTTTTCCGGGGGAAAGGACTTCTGTGACTTGGTGTTTCTTGTGACGTCAAAGGAGAAGAGCCATTGCCTCCATTTTGGAGACAGGAGCCCAAGCCCATCTCTCTGGATGTTCTGCCCAGCTCGGCCCCTGCCACAACCGAAGCCACAGGGCTGGGCTGCAGGAAGGAATCAGTCACACAAACAACCCCTCTACCTAGCTGCCTACCTATCCAGATTCAGATTCTCCCCCAACATGCCTGTTCACCTAATTTTCCACAGCTTAGCCAACAACAAAACATCTCCATCTGGTTCATTTTTCCTTTGCATTTTAACTGCAGCCCGGAAAAAGCCTGGCTAGTTCATTGGGGCCTACTTTAAACCAAATCCAGAAAGCTTTAAGGGAAATAAAAGGTGTCTGCCTGGGTTTCTTTTATGTGGAAATCAGATACCCAAGGATCACTTGTGTTTCCATAGGAAATTTTCCATCTTCAGTTTTTCATTGGTGTTATTCTAGGCAAAGAAGTACCCAACTGCTTTCACCACCACGTCTCTCCTTGAAATCACAGCACATCACCCCATTTGCTTCAAAAACCTCACCTCCAACTTCAGGAGGAGGCACAGGGCCCTGCCTGTGCAGGGAATGAAGATTTCACATGACGCAGCCCTAAGCATCCCTGGACTGGAGAAGCATGGAAGAAGTAAACGTCCCTCCCTGCTGTCCCTCATCAGCAACGAGCTTGAGGGGGATCTCACCGGCACCCCTGCCCTTCGGACCCAGGTGTTCTGCACACAGACATTCATGTAGGCCCTCCATCCCCAGTACAGTGTGTCCACACCAATGCACATGACAGCCAGGCAGGCATGAGGGAAAATAGTCAGCTGTCCCCAATCAATACCTGTTGGCCTCTTCCCTTCCCACCCCACCCTCACTTCTTCCCCACACAGCTTCACGTCCACGCAGATCTGGGTCTCCAGCATTATCTAATCAGCTCACTCCCACCCCACTCCCCGTATCCTGAGGAAACACGTAAAACCCCATCTGTGGGGGAGAAGTCTACTCAAGTTGTCTTGCTATAGGGAGCTCTGATGAAGTGTGGCGAGGGCATTCCTGCGGAGGGATCTCAACTCCCAAACGTCTTCCTGCATGTGCTCCTGTTCCTTTTTCTCCTCCCCCTCCCCGCCCCCTACCTTGCTCCTCGCTGCTGTCCCCAAACCAGGCAGTGGGTTCCTCCTCTGGGAGCTGGGGTTCTCCGCCACCTCCTCCACCCTCGAGGGCTTTGCGTTTCTTCGACATCTCTGCCCAGGGCTGGGGATTTGGGGGTTTTCTTTCCCCACCCCCTGGCCCTCCCCCCTCGGAGAGGAGAGTGAAGGTGGGGTTAGATGGAGGGGAGGGGGTTAGGTGCAGAGGAAGGGGTGGGGAGAAGAGCCCAGAGAGGGAGATGGAAGAGATTGCTGCTTCAGGAGGGGAAGGAACTTGGGGTGGCAGGAAAGGCAGAGGGGCAGGGACTCAGTGCAGAAATCCTACAATCCGGTCCATCAGTGTAGCCCTACGTCTAGGAGACTGTTTGCTGGTGTTGCGCCTCTCTCTCTCTCTCTCTCTCTCTCTCTCTCTCTCTCTCTCTCTGCCTCTCCCTCTCCCTCTCTCTGTCTCTCTCTCCTCTCTCTCTCCTTCCTCCTTCCTCCTTCCTCCTTTTCCTTCAACTGGAAGGGTGAGCCGAGAGGGGAGGAGAGATCAAACCAGAGATGAGAGGCTCCTTGGGTGCCTCAGCGGATTTCTTCCCCATTTGGAGGGGCGATGGGGTGGGTGCTGTGAGGACTCCTGGCCCTGTCTAGCTATGAAGGAGTGGTGTCTTCTGGCTGGGCTTGGCTTGGGGGGAGGAGGGGCAGGACAGTGTTTGCAGTGTTTGGGGAGGATGCGATTTCAATGGGTTGCAAGGAAAATTGGGTGAGATGAAGAAAATAAAATGCTGCAGAATGCAATCTAGTGATGCTTTCAGGTGCTGGGGACTCCGGACCCCCTCCTCCCCTATGACATCATAGGATCTTTTGCAAAAGAGACTGGGGAAGGTGGGGGGAGAGAAGAGAGTGGCGGCAGAGGGAAGGATCAAAAGCGCAGGGGGTCCTGTCCCCACTGAGAACTGGAGAAGGGCGGCCGGCTGTGGAGGAAGGAAGTTGCAGTGCACCATCCCTTCTCCAGGCCGCCTCGGGTGGCACCTGCGGGTCTGGCGCGGCAGCCGCTGCGGTTTGCAGCTGGCGCGCAGCCCTCGCTGGGAACTTGGAGCTCTCAAACTCCTCGGATCAAGCGTTAGCCCCGAGGCTGTCAGTCGGCGCTGGGGCGGGCTGCAGTCTCTCTCCCCTCCTCTGCAAACCCTTGAGTCTTCCGGCTTTATAAACTCCCTTTCTTCTTTCTCGAGTTCACTCATCACCCTTTCCCCCAAACAGTCACGTCCACAAACACAACCCACCACACACACGCACACGTTTTCTTATTGCTAAGAAGGGTGGAGGGAAAGGACAGGAAGTTTTTTTAAGTACACACACACACACACACAAAGATTGGGACTAAGTTTTTCTGGACTCTCAAGGGTTAAATAATAGGTAAAAGGAACTGTCAACTTACCCGCCAAAGTATGCTGACGCGTATATCTGCTTTCCGCTTCATTTCGAGTTCATAAATTTAAAAAGAAAGAGAGAAAGAAAAACAACAAAAAAAGGCAAGGCTCCGGGAGCACAGTGGGTCCAGGGTTCCATGGAGAACTGCGCAAAGCAAGTTGCCAAGAAAGCCCGCCGGCCAAGTTCGGGACCTGTCCATGCTCGCGCGCTCCGCTCAGCAGGCAGATTCCAAAGGCTTGGGGCACTCTGGGGTGCGCGCCGATCTTCTCGCAAAAGGCGAGTGTGTGGGGTTCCTCCTTCCCTCCTTTCCATCTGGGGGTCTCGGGGAAAGTTGCACCCAGTGCCTTGGGCGCCCATGAAGACCAGTCCATCTCAGCTCAAGCTCCCAGCAGCAGCAACTTCGGACTCAGACCTCTCTCTCTAGAACATGAGTGCTCATGTGTGCGTGCGTGTGTCTGTGTGTGTGTGTGTGTGTGTGTGTGTGTCCGCGTGCACTTGACATTTGGGGGTGCATATGCTCTCAAGAACGACTCTCCCGGCTGCCCAGAACTTAGAGAGTTTCCCTTTAAGCCGGAGATGCTGCTCGGACACCCCCCCGCGTCCAACAGGAGGCGATGACGTCTGTAGCCTCGTTGCCAGAACGGTCCCCAGGCTGCCGCTGCCGTTCATTGACAGGAGCGGGCGCTCGGACGTCAGCAGCCGGACCTTTGGCAAGGCTGCTCCCGCGGAGACGGTTCCCACCCCCGCACCTGCCAGCCCGCCCCCCCGGGGGGGTGGTCACGAAATCAAAGCCTCCAGAGGAGGGGGCCGGGCCGGGGAGGTGCTGGGACTGGGGGAGGGGGTGACTCGCATCTGCCCTCTTTGTCCTGGAGCACCGGAGTATGTAAATAGTGCAGTCTCCAGCCAGACTCCCTCCCACTATTGCACGCCCCCGCAGTACCCCTCATCCGACCCCCGCCCCTTGTCACTACGCGTCGGGCTCGCTCTGCTAGGAGGGAGGCTGGGGTGCGGGGAAGCAGGGAGCGCAAACAGACATTGGTTCTCTTTCCTCTTCCCATTCATAGATTTCGGTTGGAGTCCTAGGGCCGCCGCGCCTGGAGTCGCAATGAATGGATGGATGCCCGCGCGCTGGGACCACCAGGTCCGCAGAGACGTCGCCGGCGCTAGGGGCGCTCCTCCCGCCTGGGGACAGGCGCCCTCGCCTCGGCGCAGTTGGGGGGGACCCCAAACTACCCTTAAGAGGCCAAAGGCCTGCTTTCCCCCTTCTCCCCAACACACACCAGGGTTATTTTCTGTCCCTGAGAAGTTGGGACGCAAAACGTAGGAAACTGCGATCAGTCTCCGCACCATGAAGAGGTCCAGATAGGGACCGAGGCCAGGGCCATCCCGCAGCACGGAGGGTAGCAACAGAGAGGGGAGCGCCCACGTGGCGCAACGCGGTGGCTGAAGCCAAGCCTGTAGCCTCTCCCTGAGCACCGCTGGCGGCCCAGGACCGCGCGCTCTCCCTTCCTGAGCACCCAGCGATGCACTGCGCAGGGAAGGAGGGCACGGCGGGAGGGTGCGTGCAGGGGACTGCTGCGCGGATTCCCCACCCGAACCCGGCTCGCGGGGAATCCGTGGGCTTGCACTCGCCAGAAAGAGCTGCTGCAGGAGCGGCAGAATGGTAAGGCCCGTTCCCAATCCTGGGTGGGAGGAACTTAAAGGACTGAGTTCTGAGGCACCAGGCACAGGGCGCAGCTTCATAAATGCACCCAAAAGCTTCCATGGACTGACGGCACAGATGTGGCTGAAGTGAACCTAAGGACGTTTGCTACCCCAAGACCTGGGCTTCAGGCCAGGTGACAACGGACGCCTAGGAGTGTGGTGACACCTGCGCAGAGCCCCTGGTGGTTCAACCTGTCCGAGAAGGTTGCAAGAAGATGCCACTGTCTTAGCTTTCTCCCCTAGTGCTCATACCCCAGAAAAGGTCACTGGGGCACTAGATCCCAACCCCTTGTGCCATGAGAGGGAAGCCGGCACAACTGCATTGGCACTCCCCCCTAAATTGTCTCCTGGGTCCTTCCCATTACACACACACACATAATGTCATTTCCCTATGGAAAAATAAATCAGAACTTTCTCGACTCTCCACCTTCTCCCTCCATCTCCACCCAGGTTCTCTGTTTCCCTTCACAGCAGACTGCAGCTGTCTAGACGGTGGCTCTGGTCTCTCTCCTCTCTCTGGGTCTTGAATCGTTCCAGAACACTTTCTTAAGAGTTCTACTTCTGCTGCCTGCAATATCTCACTTTTACGGAGGTCACCGTTCAACCCAAAACTCTGTATCCAAGAGTCCATTCTTAGACATCTAAGATGACTGAGCCACTGCAGTGGACAGAATTCCTCATTCCCGCCTCCTTAGAACACAGCCTTCACTCGGCTTTCCAGACGCTCCACTCTGCAAATTTGTGTCCCACCTTTCTGGACATTCCCTCTTAGCCACATTTGCTGAACTCCTCATCTCCCACTGTCTTCATGTTGCAGTGTCCCAAGGCTCATCCGTGGACCTTTTATTTTCCATCACTCCCTGCTCCCTTGGTGATCTTGCTCAGCCTCGTGGGTTTAAATCTGAATACTAATGATGCTTGCACTTATATATTTAGCCTAGACCCTTCCCCTAAATTCTAGATTCGTGTGTGTAACTACCAGCTCCACTGGGGCATCTCGAAGGTATCTGAAACCTAATAAGGCTATCACTAGGCTCTTGATTTTAACCCCATCACAAACCTGCTCTTCCCACAGTTTTTCCACCTTGGTGAATGGAAAGCCTACACTCATCATGTCTGGGTTATAGCTGTCACCACCTCCCTCAGCTCTCACTCTGCCCACACCTCCTTCACTCTATTCTCAGCCACATGGGCCTTCCTAGAACCCACCAGGCACCCTCCCAACTGAGAGCCTTTGCAGCTGCTGATTCCTCTCCAGAAACTCCTCTGCCCAATGTCCTGAATATCTGCAGGGCACATTCTCTTCCTGTTTCACATTTTTTCCTCTTGCACCTCTTCAAGAAGCCTCCAGCGTCCACCCCACCACACACTGCTACACCACCTCTCCCAGCACTTATTCCCGCCCTTCTTTGCTTTACTTCCTCCATGCATTGCTTGTAGTTGATTTATCTGCCTTGTTTAGTCTATTTTCCCAGTAAAATGTCAGCTTCCTAATGGCAGGAATTTTGCCTTTGCTTATAATTGCATAAAACCTACATAACCTCATCAAACTTTCTTTACCTCTAACACACATTCGGGAGTTGCCTGATTCTTCTCTTAGAACACAGAAGACAGTGAGCTTGGAGGTTGGCAAAGGCCATTTCTCTGCCATAGTGATCTCCCACATTAAATGTGTGTGTGTGTGTGTGTGTGTGCACGCACGTGTGTGTATCTGCCCAAGACCACTGTCACATCTCTGGTGATTCCTGAGAAATGCAATCTCTCTACCTTCCTCACTTTCTTCTTCAATCCTTTCTTTGCCTTCCCCTTTTTCTTTCTTTTCTCTCCATCAGTCTTCTTTTCTTTTCTGCCTTAAGCCTCCCATGGGCACCAAGGGGCATGCCCACCTAGTCCTTGGCCACCACTGAGGTAAAGGGGACCTTCAGGCTTACCTGTGTTCTCAAAGCCACCTGCTCCTTCCCATCCTTCCTGTTTCAATGCGTTCACATCCTTTCTCATCAGTAAATAAATATCTCTGTTTCTGGAGCTTTGGAGTACCCAAATAAGGTGTCAAACATTTGAGTCATTTAATAACTGCTGAGCTCTAGGGCTCCAGAATGACGTCCTGGAATCTCCCCTCAAGGCTGTCCTAATCCAGCGGAGGAGAGGGGCAGGCACACTATCAAGGTGTCAAGGTGCTGACGAGGGCGCTGATGAAGGCAGCCAGTGCAGGAGTTCCTGGAGCCCAGGTCACCAGAGAGGTGGGAGAGAGGACCGCAGGGGGAGCTGCATCCGAGATAGGTTTGCAGGCCTTGGGGGAGCTCCACAGTGGAGGCAGGTGTGCAACCCCAGAGGCGGGAGTGAGTGGGATGGTTGGACTGCTGAGCATCATGGTGGTTTGGGTGCCAGTGCCGGGATGGAGGGTGAACAGACAATTAAGGGCCTTCAGCCTATGCTGAAGGGTTGAGCCTGCATCCTGAAGGGCTTTATGAAAGAGATAAAATGGTATCCTACATGTTTGAGTTGGAAAGTTGATGAGTGGATCAGAAGGAGGTGAAATCAGAGGCAGGAGGAACAGTTAGAAGAGGCTATTCTGGGTTAAGGAGCTAAAGGAGAAGAGTTGGCCATGTGGGGCGAGAGGATGTGTAGGCCCACACTTCCAGTGCACGTGTAATTGCCCGCTTTCTGCAGGAGGACCTGAAAAAAAGTTAGACTTTGCTGAGGATTACGGGTCATTGGTGTCAAGGGGGCAGATGCTGCTTCATGCCAGCCCTCTTAGCTGGGCACCACTTTGGTGGTATGAGTGCAGTTTATAATCTGTCACCTATCCTGCACATCTGGAAACTCCACATCACCAACTTAGTCTGAGCAGATCAGTGTCAAAGGAGCTTCGATGAAGACTCATGAGAGATTGATGTAGGAGCCCAAAGCCCCGCTATTACTCTACAATGGGCAATTAGTCTTTGCGAGCACTGGAATACTCTTTTCCTTTCCTCTGGCCACCTCTACCCCTATCAACGTTATAACTGATTAAATTACAGGGCAAATTTCATCTAAGCTATGGTAAGGGTAATAAATTTGTCATGTGAGCCTAAGAAATGTAGTGCAATTCTCTGATGATGCTTCCCCAATTTGTTCCATGCCAGGTGTCCACTTGGCAGTCAGTGGCCTTGCTTCCTCATCCCTGTATTACTGCTTCCACAATGACCCCCTAAGACCTTAAGGAGTTCTTTAAGAACAAAAATGCCCTGTGCAAGGCTTCAGCACTTCTGCCATGTGGATGACCTTAGCTTTAGTGTGAGAGCTGCTTCACATAGTCAGACCTTTTCATTTTCCCTTCTCTTGGAAGGGCGTTTTTAGGTTCTTCTTCTGAGAAGAAGAGAGACCTTCAGATAAAGGGAGTGTTCATTCTGTCCACTTCCAAGGAATAGTGCAGAAAACATGAGCAAAACCAAAGTAGCTTACAGACTACTTTATAAGCACTCACCGTTAGACAAACTGATACTTCCCTCAAGCTGTAGTCTGAATGTGCCATCCAAAACTCATGTGTTTGAAACTTAATCCCCATCTCAACAGTGTTGGAAGGTAGGGCCTAGGGAGATGTTTAGGTCCTGATGGCTTTGCCTTCAGGAACCAATGAACGGCACTATAAAAAGGGCTTAAGGAGAGCGTTAATCCCTTTTGCCTCCTTCTGCCATGTGATGAGGAGCACGAAAGCCCTCACCAGAGGCTGGCCACTTGATCTTGGACTTCCCAGCCTCTACAACCATAAGAAAACATTTCCGTGCTTATAAATTACTCAGTCTGAGGTATTCTGTTATAGCAGCACAAAACAGGCTAAGACACCCCATTACATTGACCAGCTGAGCACAACAATTTCTATACATAAAAAAAATTCCAACTTGTGGGAAACTATTTGAAAATAAGTACAGGAAACACAGAAAGTCTGGAAGAAGCTTACTTAAAGTTGCAAATCGGTTAGATCTAAAAACATTCAAAATGTAGTCATTGATTTTTAGTGCTACAAGAAACATTAAATTATCTAAGAAGGCTAATTCTCCAGCCCCAAAATACTCTGTTATAAATGAGGAAAAGGAGGGCCAATAATATAACGTAGAACATTTGTTGTAGGCCTTGAAGTAGCTTTTTTGGGAAGAAGGACTTTATAGCTATGCATTATGCTTGGATTTTAAACTAATTATATAATTGCAGAAATATTATGTCATATCTGTCCTTCCATAAGTGGCATAGCTTAGTTATTCTATATATGTTCACTTATTTAAATTCCATCACCCACAGTCTTATTCTTTTATTTGGAAATAATTCCAAATTTACAGGAAAGTTGCAAGAATAAAAATAATACCAAAAACACCCGTAACATCTGTTACCCAGATTCACCTCTTGTTAACATCTTATCCCACTTAGTCTATCACATGCACCTTCATCCTTTGCTTTATAAAACAGCTAAACATGAATTATATATCTCTAGGCCCTTGGCCCCCAAATGCTTCAATGCAACTTCCTATAAGAGAATTTCTTATATAGATACAGTACTGGTATCAACAGTACTAAATTAACATCATTACTACAATGCTTTTATCTAACCTATCACCCATATCCCAGTTTTGTCAATTGATGCAATAATGTATTTTATGATGTTCTCCCCATCCTCCTGTCCCATATAAAATACAGTCTAGGGCTCAAGGATGGCATTTATCTGCCCTATTTTTTATAGCCCTTCAATCTGGAGAATTTCTGGAATTTTTCTTTGGAAAATTTCTGGAAATTTTCTTTTATGACATAGACATTTTTGAAGAATACAGACAGGGTCTCACTGTGTCACTCAGGCTGGAGTGCAGCGATGCAATCTCAGCTCACTGCATCTTCAACCTGCATGGCTCAAGGGATCCTTCCACCTCAGCCTGCCGAGTAACTGGGACTACAGTCATGGGCCACCATGTCCAGCTAATTTTTTTACTTTTTGGTATACCTGGGGTTTTGCCATGTTCCTCAGGCTGGTCTTGAACTCCTGAGCTCAAGCAATCCTCCCACCTCAGGCTCCCAAAGTGCTAGGATTATAGGCATGAACCACTGCGTCTGGCATCTTCCTTCTATTTTTAATACAACATTTCTCAGCATGGGTTAGGGTTCTGCCATCTCAGTGGGACTGCTATGGAGGTGAGGTGGTGTCTGTTTCCGAATTTCAAATCTGGAGGCACTTATGTCCCATGGGTGGTATGAATTCTGATCGAGGCATGATCTGACTTTCCCATTGTATAATTACTCTTTTTGTTTCAGGTACAACCAATAAGCAGCCTTTGGGTAGCCGAGAAGACAAGACAAGTATCCTGCTCCTCAACTCAGTTCCCTAACTCAGCACCCTGACTCCTGCTTAGTCTACTGGTGCCTTAGTGATGTTCGAACTCAGTACTTCTTCCACATCAGCCCTCATGCAGGCAAAAACACTTCCTTATGCCTCAACGACTAACGTATGTACCTATTTATTCATAGCACAATATCTTGGACTCATGAATTCCTGTATTTAATCGCTCATAATTCATTCCTTTATATATTATTTTGATGCTCATATTTGATCCATTAAAAGGGCCAATGAGAATCCCCTCAACCTGGCTCCCACATTCTCAGGGCATGCCCCCACAATTTCTTTTTCTTTCTTTTTTTTTTTTTGAGACAGAGTCTCGCTCTGTTGCCCAGGCTGGAGTGCAGTGGCCAGATCTCAGCTCACTGCAAGCTCCGCCTCCTGGGTTTACGCCATTCTCCTGCCTCAGCCTCCCTAGTAGCTGGGGCTACAGACGCCCGCCACCTCGCCCGGCTAGTTCTTTGTATTTTTTAGTAGAGACGGGGTTTCACCATGTTAGCCAGGATGGTCTCGATCTCCTGACCTCGTGATCCGTCCGTCTCGGCCTCCCAAAGTGCTGGGATTACAGGCTTGAGCCACCGCGCCCGGCCGCCCCCACCATTTCTAAACACTTCCTTACTTTCTGGCGTAATAAGATGCTTTGGACTCATTTGTACCTACTTTGTTCCAGGCCCTGGGGTCAGCCGTTTCTCAGAACACTGGTTCCTTTTAATGGAATTACAGACCAAGACACAGTTACTAGGTGTGCTCATTGCTGCTGGGGTGTCTTTTCTTCCTGGCCCTTGCAGCAGACAGATCTAAGCAATAAGTGCATGTACACGCATGCACACATACACACACAAACACATACATGTGCACATATACATACATGTACTTATTTTAGAAATTAGGAGCCATTCATTTGTCTAAATCTCTTTCATCACAGTGAAATCCCTGGTTCCCAAAAACATCAATGTATTTATTCACTTGCTATATCCTATAGTGCATCTAAAATAGTTTCCTAATTGCTTGCCCATGCCTCCACAACAAAACGCACTACTAAATAAAGGTCAGGATTTGTTCGCAACTCCTCCCCCTAATTTCTTTCACTACTCAGTACAGAATCTGGAGGATCTATAGTTAAATTCTGTGTTTATCTAGTTGATTTCCCTTTTATTGCCCTTCACTGGAAACATGGTTAAGTTCATTTGTTTTAATTTCATTTCAGTTTTTGGGTCTTTCTCTCTTTCCATTCTTACTGATTTAATGTCATTGTTTGAATATTTTTTTGAATATGCCTTCAAAAGCCAAAACTACACTTAAAGAAATACAGGCAGAAGAGTCCTTCCCACTGTATTCTTTCCACTCCATCTCCCTCCCACTCCCAGACTCTGTAGGAAGCAAATTTCGTTGTATTCAGGTTTATCTGAATTTCATCTCCTGTTGTAAAGGTGAGCAGGTAAAAATTTATTTTCTTATTTTCTCTTTTTGCTTTATATAACTCAGTGTACTATATATGTTCTTTTGCAATTTGCTGCTTTTCACCTAATAATATTTTCTAGAAATCACTCCATATCAGCTTATCAGTATCATCCTCATCGTTTTGTCAAGAGCTGTGTAGAACTCCACAGTGTGTATGTACCACAGTTCATTCAGCCAGTATCCTGTGCTTGAACATTTAGCTAATTTCCAATATTCTACAGTTATAAACAACACTGCAATTAGTTACTTTGCACATTTATATTTAGGTAATTTCTAATATTTCACAATTACAAATAATGCTGCAATGAGTTACTTTGCACATGTAGATGTTTATGAGAGGTATAACTTCATGGTGTAGACCTAGAGGAAGCAGGTTTGCTGGAGTACAGGTAACTGCAAACAGTTTCATTAGATACTGTGAAATTATTCTTCAAAGGTTTTGTACCAGTTTCTAATTTACCAATTATTTTCTTTTTTAAAGAACAATAAATAAAAATTCCAAAGCATGATAGATCTGTGTATTAGTCTGTTCTCCTATTGCTGTATGGAACTACCTGAGACTGGATAATTTATGCAGAAAAGAAGTTTAATTGGTTCAGTGTTCCACAGGCTGAACAGGAAGCATGGCTAGGGAGGCCTCAGGAAACTTACGGTCATGGCAGAAGGTGAAGGAGAAGCAGGCACATCTTCAGATGGTGGAACAGGAGAGAGAGAGCAAAGGGGGAAGTACTACATACTTTTACAAAACCAGATCTTGTGAGAACTCACTCACTATCACCAGAACAGCAAGGGGGAAGTCAGCCCCCATGATCCAATCACTTCCCCTCAGGCCCCTCTTCCAACACTGAAGATTACAATTCAACAGGAGATTTGGGTGGGAACACAGAGCCAAACCATATCAATCTGCATTAGTTTAAAAATATTTAATGTGTTTTAAGGAAGTAATTTGGTTCTCCCAGCTGGAATGGTTAGGATCTAAGGCCTACTTTACCCTCAAGCAATTTGGGCTCTGGTGAACTTGAGAGTATAGAATACAAAAGCATGTTTCTGTGATACTAGTCTACTAAACTGAGCATATTTATTTTCCATCTGGTGTCCTCCATATTATGTAATAAAATGTACTAGAAATAGGTCGAGTGCAGTGGCTTATGCCTGCAATCCCAACACTTTGGGAGGCCAAGTCAGGCAGATCACCTGAGGTGAGGAGTTCAAGACCAGCCTGGCCAACATGACGAAACCCAGTCTGTACTAAAAATACAAAAATTAGCCAAGTATGGTAGTGTGTTCCTGTGATCCCAGCTACTAGGGAGGCTGAGGCAGGAGAATCGCTTGAATGCGAGAGGCAGAGGTTGCAGTGAGCAGAGATTGCGCCACTGTACTCCAGCCTGGGCAACAGAGCGAGATTTCATCTATCTACTATCTATCTATCTATCTATCTATCTATCTATCTATCTAGCTATGAAATAAATTGATTAGAACCAAATGTGATTTCTGTTCTCAATTCTGACATGTTCTTGTTCTGTGAATTTGGGAAAGTCATTTAATGCTACCAAGCCTCTGTTTCCTTGTCTGTAAAATAGGGGGAAAATAATAATTTTCATAATTACATAATGAATTTGTTTTAAGAATCAAGTGTGTGTGTCATTTGTAGGCATAATCACAAAGTTCTATCTATCTATCTGTCTATCTATCTATCTATCACCTATCTAGCTAGCTAGCTAGCTATCTGTCTGTCATCTACCCATATCTCTATATGTCCACAGCCTTTGAAACATCTCCTTTTCAAGATAGTGAGAAGACAAAAAATTTTAACTGAAATTCAGGAAACCTAGGTTTTTTCATTCATTTTTATCCTAACCACTGTTAACTCACTGTTTAATTCTAGAAATGTTATTTCACCTTTTTGAATCTTATCGTCTACATCTATAAAATGAAAGGGCTAAACTCATTGAGCTGTAAGATTCTTTCTGGTCCTAAAACATTTTGATTCTTCAGGTAACCTGTGTTAGGTTGGTGGTGAGTGCACTAAGAAAGTGGAAAAGAATTTCACTCCCCCTCTTTGAAGATCCTCAGTAAGAAATAAATTATTTAAAAATGAAACTTTGAAAAAAGAGAACTAGTACAGCTCCCTAAAGTCATTTTGAAGAAGATCACGTTTTCCACCTACGAGGTGTGAGACCAGCCACCTTTGATTCATTGGAAAGTATTTATATTTTTTCTTGCCTTTCCATAAGATCTCGAATTTTTTAGTATAATTTTTGAGTTCGGAATCTTGAGATTTTGAACTTTGAGCATAGTTGGCTAACAAACAAAGGCTGTAAAGGAAGAAAGGAAGTGAGGCAGGAAAGAAGGGAGAGGAGAAGAAAAAGGTAAAGGAAGAAGAAAGGAAGATAAAAAGAGAAAGAAGAAAGAGAGAGAGAGAAAGAAAGAAACAAAAAGAAAGAAAGAAAGAAAGAAAGAAAGAAAGAAAGAAAGAAAGAAAGAAAGAAAGAAAGAAAGAAAGAAAGAAAGAAAGAAAGAAAGAAAGAAAGGAAGGAAGGAAGGAAGGAAGGAAGGAAGGAAGGAAGGAAGGAAGGAAGGAAGGAGAGGGAGAGAGAGAGACGGAGGGAGAGAAGAAGGAAGGAAGGAAGGAAGGAAGGAAGGAAGGAAGGAAGGAAGGGAAGGAAGGAAGGAAGGAAGGAAGGAAGGAAGGAAGGAAGGAAGGAGAGAAGGGAGAAAGGAAAGAAGGAAGGAAGGAAGGAGGAAGAAAGAAGAGGAGAGGAGAGGATATTATGTATGTCCACTCCCAACACATCCTATGCCCAACTCAGTGACCAGGAAATAAAATGGAATCCTCCCCTTGGTAGAAGGAAAGTGAAGAGTGCAGGTGGGAAGGAAAGAGAATGTATCAATATCGCTGATGTGTACTTTATAAAATTTACCTGTATCAAGGACTTTGAAACTCTGATTCTAAAAGGGCTTCATCTTCTGGAAGAGGATCAGCCTGGCTGTGCTGGCCAAGTCCGTCGAGTCCATGTCACTGTTCCCTGGGTGAGGTAGTGCCCAGTCTCTTGCTTTAAGGCCCCTGTGATATTTTACTCACAGCCCCTGGGATGTAGGACTGACATAATCTCCAACTCCAGCCAGGCCCTGAGTGCCGTCCTGCTTTCTCATTCATTGTCCCAGGGGCTCCTGTGAAAGCCTCCTTGTGCTTCCCACCTTTTCCCCACCCTGGAAGACACCAAGGTCCAGTCTGCCTTTGTCTTCCACCTGCCTCCAATCATTTGCAGACGCTGCATCACTGTCCTTAGCCAGGCATCACTCAAGCCCTCCTTCTCTCCATTCCCAGTGGCTGGCGTTAGGCCCTTCTCATTTTCCACTGAGACTCCACGGAGGCCACCTGACACGTCCCCTTCCTCAGTTTTCCCTCTGTCCCAGCCTTCATTATAACTGTATGAAATGGAAATATGAGCAGCTTAACAACATCCAGAAACTCTCCTCAGGACAGAGCCCCAGCCCAGGTGAGCCCAGTGAGCCCTTCATGGCGGGCTCCTGCCCACTCCTCCAGCTCTGTCTTCCTCCACTGGCCTGGGGTTTCTTCTTCTCCAGTTACACAAACACCTAGAGCTACCAGCATGCCAGCTCCTTCATGCTTCTGTCCTTTACTGATGCTCAGTCCTCTGCCAGGACATCCTGCCTGGGCTCCTTTCCCAGGCCAAGGTCTGCCGGGCTGGCTGTGCTCCCTCTGCAGTGCTCCACTCCACTTGCTCCTGGAAGCTCTCACCCTCTGTCCTCCACCTTGGGAGGAAGCTGGATAGCTCCTCAGAACAACCTATGACAGGGCATACTTTAACCCATTGTATTATGGCAGTCAGGGTGTGTGTGTGTGTGTTTGTGTGTGTGTGTGTCTGCATGTGCCTGTGTGTGGTAAGAGATGTGATCTATAACAGAAACCCTAGCTTCTTGTTCTGACAGAACAGTATATTCTCAAAGGAGGTGGTTGCTGCTTCCAGTCAGAGACCCAGCAACACCAGAGTCAGCCCTTTGGCGGTGCCGTTGTTCCTCTTCCTCCTACTGTTCCTTTCATGGACAAGATTCCCTGTGGAGATCCAGGGGCCATTTTGTGTCCAAGGTGTGAAGATGAGGGAAGAGACGTTGACATCAACTGGCATCATTGTTGATGTCGTTAGGAAAAAGAAAACCTTTTCCACAGACCTCCAGCAGACGGCTCACACCTCATGGGCCGGGACTGTGTCACAGACCACCTCTGCCCACAAGAGCAGAAGGTAGCATGACTGTGTCACGTGGACAAAGCACGCAGCCCCTAACAGAACTTGGAAATGCAATCACTCAGCTTTATCCCTAAACCCCGCGACAGGTCCATGTCCCTCTCTGTTCTCAGTCTCCAGCATTCGGCAGGCACCGGGCGCACAACAGACGTAGAATCAAAATAGGCAGATAGAAGTCAAGGGGGCTTCTGGTGTATCACTTACGTTTTCATCTGTCTTAGCATGAAATGATTTTCTGATGGTTTCCAGGCAGGAGTTAAATACAGTAGGCACTGCGCTCATCATACTGAACATGTTTTGATTTGGTATAAAGTATTTTGTTCAACTACTTCCATTTTCTTGTGAGATTTCACTCTTGCTACCCATTAGTGACTACAGATTTGGGTCAATTTGTGAAAAAAGAGCTATTATATATCAAAACATCTTGACTTTAGAATAGTAACTGATATGCAATAACAGAGATAGCACTGATCAATTGGAGGCCAAACGTCTTTAAGGAACAGACAGAAGAGTTGTCAAAAAAAAAAAAAAAAAAAAAGGTAAAAGAATTGCTAGGCCCAGCTAAATGCCAACATAAAAAAGTGTCTTCTTATAAATTACAAAATGCAGAATTTTGCTCAAAGTTAAATTGGACATCCTATGTTCAACTATGTACGCTTTGGGAATAATATTTTTTTATATGTAGGCAGCGCATGCTAGTGAGCTGCACTGAAAGTCGGAGATGTTTGGGAACGTGCTTCGCTGCTGTTTCTTATTAAGTGTTCATCTTCCAACTCCTCCTCCCCTGTGCTGTCTGCAACAACGCAACACAAGGGTTTCCTTATGTCAAAAATAAATCATATGGCATTGAAAGTTGTGAAGTTGCTTGTCTCGGATTTGAGGCATTTCTCAACACACTAAGGCTTTAAATGTTAGGGATTCTCTTGCAAATCTGGAATTTTCCATAGAGAAATGCTAAGATTTTGACTAACGTACAAGTAAAAGAACACGCTGCCACGGCATGTAATCCATTTATAATTGGATCTTTGATCCAAAATTTTTTGATTACTTCTTTTGGTAACCATAGTAATATTAAAATAAAACATAAACATATACAATGAGTGCTGTAAGAGAATTATTATGGCGTATATGTGCGCATGTTCAGCTTGAACAAAGATCAGAGATGGAAAGTCTTATATAACCATGTGTCTGAGGAAATTCTATACAAATCAGGGAATGGTTGCAATGAACATCTTTAATTTATTTCGCTGGCGCTAAGTCTCTTTTTTTAAAAGAGATTGCTTGCATCTAACAATTGTCTTTTATTTCTTAAATACATTCTGAAAATAGCTAATAAAATATTTCAACAGCAAGTAATTGTAAAAGCAAAGGATATAATTAGCAGTGTTCATAGATGACAGAAAATGGGAAACATGCTGCATATGGGTTGAAAAATGAAGAAGCAGGAAGAAAATCAGAAGTGTGACCAATTATTGCAGCAGCCCATAGGACGAGACTGTAGGGTCAACCCTGGTCCTAGTTCTCAGCTTTGCAGTAGCCATCACTGGGGATAAAGAGTGGGAGTCTGAATTCAGACCTACAAGTAAGCGCTCTCTTTTTGCCTGGTGTAGCTCAGTCTAAGGGCCTAGGATCCCTTTCTGTCATTATTGAGTTAGAGAAAGCACACTTCCTGAGCATTGCCCACGTGCTGGGCACGGAGCACAGGCTGCAAGCAAACAGCACAGCCAGTGCCCGCCAGAGTGTGTGGGGTTGGGGGTTGGGAAGACAGGGACTGAACAAAGGGAATAATATATAAGTCAATACATAACTACAAGTCGTAATACGTGCTGGGAAGGAAAATTACACCATGTATTCATTGATCACAATAAATGCAGTTGGGATGGAAAATAGGAAAAGAAGATCTCTTTGAAGTGATGTTTCTGGTAGAGCCTCAAAACAGTAGGAGCCACAGCTAGGAGAGAGGTGAGGGGAGGGAGGACCTAGGTGGAGGGAGCAGCATGTGAGGTTGCTCAGGACAGAAAGGACCTTCTGGAGACTGACGGACAGGGAGGTGTACAAGGCAGCAAGGGAAGGAAAGGAGCAGATAACATGGGGCCTTGGGACTGACACTCAGACTTGGGTTTATCCTAAGGCAGTGGGTGGTCATCAAAGAGTTTTAAGCAAGAAGGGGACAATTTGCTCTCTCTTTTGCAAAAGGCCAGCAGTTTCTCTTCTCCCCTAGCCATGCAATCCATCCCACATTGCCTTTGCAAGTTTTTAGAAGGACAGTAAACTGAGAATGTGTGGCTATCTCCTGGCCCTGCACCAAAATCTAGAAAATGAGAAAACACATTTTAGGCCGGGTGCAGTGGCTCATGCCTGTAATCCCAGCACTTTGGGAGGCCAAGGTGGGCTGATCACGAGGTCAGGAGATCAAGACCATCCTGGCTAACACAGTGAAACCCCGTCTCTACTAAAAATGCAAAAAATTAGCAGGGCATGGCGGCGGGCACCTGTAGTCCCAGCTACTTGGGAGGCCGAGGCATGAGAATGGCGTGAACCCAGGAGGCAGAGCTTGCAGTGAGCTGAGATCACACCACTGCACTCCAGCCTGGGCGACTGAGTGAGACTCCATCTCTGCACTCAAAGGAGGACACTGTGAGGACCCTGGAGAGGCAAAGTCAGTAGGAATGAGAAGGGAATCAGAGGATGGGAGATGATGAGGGGGCAGGAGGGAGTGAAGGGAGACCAATAGGGAAGCAGCTGGTGCGGTGGAGATCCTTCGCAAAACCCACCCTCCCCTCTGCCCAAACAATTAGAGCCCAACAAAGGCCATGTATTTCCCAGGCTCCCTTGCAGTTAGATGTGGCCAGCATGGGTTACCTTTGCTTGAGTAACAGGAGTGAAGTTGCTGTGCCCCTGCCCAATCCCAGTCGCCTGCTGTAGCCTCCTTCCTCTCCTTGTAGGCCACTAAGCCAGGACAAGTGCGGCCTTGCAAATTGGGCTCCTAGGATTCAGGCCTGTAACACAGGCAAGAAGTCCATATCTTTGTCATTGAGTCACGTTATTGTGGGGTCACTTGTTACAGCAGCAGAGCATTTCTTGCTGACTAATGAGAGCAGAGGAGCAGCCAGGCCTGCATCCTCCTCACCCCCAGTGGTGCATTCATGGCAGGAACCTGGAATAACCACTGTGTCTAGGCTCAAGTGTGCTCAGGGCAGTGCTCCTGGTGGTGAGTGATGCTCAGGATGGAGAGCCCGGCTGTGGAGACAGGCTGGTAGCTGGGTAGCACATCTCACTCACCTAGGGCTGACTGTGTAATTTGCAGGGCCCAGTGCAAAGTGAAAATGCAGGGCCCCTTATTCAAAAATTATTCAGAATTTCAAAAAGGTGACAGCCAAGTAATAAGCAAGCCCGAGACATTACTGAGTAAAAGTTCCTAAGAGACTTCAAGGCCCAGGAAACAGGCCTGTCCCACCCCACTACTATTCTGAAACAGTGAGCTCCTGTCTGTGCAGCTGCCCCATCTCCCAGCAGGCTGCACCCAGGAGCCTGTGAATGTCCATCAGGGCCTCAGCTGTAAGGAAGAGCCCTGAATCAAGGTTCACACTCATTGGAGGAGCATCGCCAGTATGACAAGAGGGAGCAAAAACCAGCCTAACTCACTCAGCACAAAAGGGAGATAGCAGAGCAACCACCCCAGGACTCTAGGATGGGATCAAAGCCACTAAAAAAAAAAAGTAAAAGTCACTGCAGGAGAGCCTTAGTTTATTTCTACCTTGATATTTATAAATTGTGAGCAAGCTGGCTTAAATGACTCTGAGTTCCCATAAGCAATATTCCTTCACATAAAATCATAAACTAGAACAGGTTCCTCAGTGTGGCAAAAAGATGGCCCCAGGATGTCCATGTCCTAATCCCCACAGCCTGCGACTATGTCACCTGACTTTGCAAAGTAGTGGATTTTTGCAGATGTCAAGGGCATGGAGCTTGAGACGGAGAGCCCAACCTAAACGATCCAGGTGAGCCTGCCCAATTTATTCGTGTGAGTCCTGAAGAGAGGCGCTCCTTCCTCCGCTGTTCAGGAGAGGGAGACTGGCGGGCTCTGACCGTGGAGGAAGGGGCTAGGAGCAGAGGAATGCAGCCAGGGGCCAGGAGAGGGATTCTCTGAGAGCCTCCAGGGGAACAGAGCCTGCCCACACCTTCATCTCAGTTTACACTTCTGACCTGCAGAACCTGTAAGATCATAAATCATAACCTTTTGCAGTTCTAAACTACCACATTTGCAGTAATTTATTACGGCAGCAATAGAAACCTAATACACTTAGGTTAGCAGTAACCAAAAACACCAAAATTACTTTTCTTCACAAAATCCATTCTATATTCGGCGGTGCACGTGGTGAGGCACTATTGAAGGGAAGAACCAAATGATGTAAGAATGTAGTCTGCTCCCCCAAATTCTCAAATAGACAGGCGGATCTTTGTAAAAGATGTAAATGAGCGAGGGAGCCCTGGTGGCTTTTGGTATCTTATCTCACTTTGTTTTTAAGAAGGCAGAGGGTCCATTTCAAGCTGGGGATGCCTGAGGGTGCTAACACCATGCCTGAGGGTGCTGTTCCCAGAAGGCAATTTGAAGAGGAAACCTGGGTGAAGTATCAGTGCTAACTGACATTCATGTTTGTTTGTTTTGTTGTGGTTATATATATATGTGTGTGTGTGTGTACACACATATATATACATAAATTTTCCATTGTCACCATCTTTAAGGATGCAATTCAGTGGCATTGATTAAATTCATGATGTTGTGGTACGAGCACCATGATCTATTTCCAACACTTTTCAGTATCCCCAACAGAACAATATTCTACCTATTGAACAATAACTCCCGACACCCCTCCCCCAGCTCCTTGCAGCCAGCACTCCACTTCCTGTCTGTATGAATTTGTCTACTCCAGGGACCTCATGTAAGTGGAATCCTGCAGGGTTTGTCCTTCTGTGACTGGCTCGTTTCACTGAGCACAATGTTCTTATCCATGTTGAGGCACGGGTCAGTGCTCCCTTCCTTACGGCTCATGCTCCATTGCATGGATGCACCACATTTTGTGTACTCATTCATCGGTGAGGGGCACTGGGCTGATCCTTCCTCTCGGCTATGGTGAACACTGGCTACGGCTGTTGTGAATCCTGGTGCACAAGCATCAGACATTCCCATTTTTAGTTCCAGGGACATGCAGTGCCTTCTCCCCCAGGAGGGTTGAAAGCTCCATGTCCCTGGGACATTATGAATGGCACATCTCCCTCCCCAAGGGGATGTAGTGTAGCGGGATTGATGGGGGAAGTTTAGGCACTGGCTGATTAAAATGTTTATAGAATGACTTATGGACTCGGAATTGCGGAGTTGGACGCACTTGAGTTTTTTAATTGTTTTGATAATTAGTGGTGGAATTTTAAGGCCTGTTTTTTGTTTATCAGTCTCTCTAATTCCTTATCAATCTCGCTACATTTCAAGTAGACATGTAAAAATTTAAGGCTAGAGGGCTGAATCAGGCCTAACCGATACAATTATTTTTCTAGTGTCCTTAGGAGTACATCTTGTCAGTCATTCTGTTCGGAGACCGTGAGAAAACCACTGGTCTGGAACCCCAGATGTTCTGTGCAGTCCTTGGCTTGTTTTGCCTGGATACCAGAAGCAGCATTTGTGCGTGGGCCCAGCAGTGGCATCTGTCCCCGCACTGTCTTCAGGGCTGGCCCCAGGCCCAGGTCCTCCTACTGCCAGGGAATAGTGGCCGCAGCTCCAGGCTGAGGTCCGGCTCTGTCCACAGGGAACCACGCGTGGGTGCAGGCACTGGGTCTTGGATCACGCATGCGCACTCCGAGCACAGCGCATTACTCTTTTTTCCTGCCTAGATGACTTTTTAAATAGAAAAATAACCCTGACTCTAACGTGTTCTCAGCCAGTGAACAATGGATACTTGCTGGACAAGGGGCTGCGGGCCCTATCTGCAGGCAGCTTGGGCCTGTAGGGGAGGTTCCAGTGACTGCAACTCCCCGGGGTCTGAGAACACAGGACCCCAGCCTCCCAGCCCTATGTCCTTCCTTGGAGGGAAGGGAGGGCTGTGACCCCTTCCTGGGGGGCTGTGAACTGCTCCCTCCCAGGTCCCTTCCCTCTTTCACTCTCCCCTTAGAGGACTAGGGGTCCGCAGGGGCAGGGGCATCACATAGGGTGGCACCCGTCACTACAGAGGGTCGCAGGGTTGCAGTAGCGGGGGCTGGGGTGCCTGGGGCACTCAGGAGCCGTGCGGGGGCGAGTGCACTGGTGCGTGTGGGTCGAGGGAATGGTGACAGCGGGGGCGGGAGCTGAAAAGGCACGGGGGAGGCTAGGGGACCCTGCGCTGGAACTGCCGGCCCTCGCGCGCCCCTCGCGGGCCCCCCCGGACCCCCCGCCCGCCCGCGGCTGCTGCCGTCAGAGCCGCCTGCGTCAATGCTGCTCGGTGACACACACAGCTTTTTTTCTTCTGCTCCTTTTTCTCAATGAGAGGAGCCTAATGGGATTTTTATTATCAGACTCATAAATCAAACCGTTAGCCCGTCACGTCTGGCACGTGGACAACACCCCGGCTCCTCGCCCCCCGCGGCAAATGGAGGGGGCTAAAGCTGCGTTTTCCCCTTTTCAAGAAAATCTTCAAATATTTTATCTTTATGTTTTGAAAGTCGCAGCAATAAACAGAGCTCGGCTTGCTGTGGCTGGTGCAGCTCTACACGGATGCAGAGCTGGTCCTCCCGTTCCCTGGAAGTGGTTTTGCAAAGTTGTTGGTTTTGCAAACAATAAAAGGGTAAAAAAAAAAAATGGGGTTTGCAGGCAAATCGGTTGGTTAGAGGGAACCGACAGATATTTCAAGCTACTGCAACAGAAATCTATGTAAACATTGCATCAGTGGGGGTTGTGGGCACAGACTTTGGAGCAGCCCTGCCCTGAAGCTTGTGTTACTGACACAAAACAAAACCCCAGCTATGAATGCAAATCAAGGAGCAAAGACGTCAGCAACTAAGGCGATCTGGAGCGCTAGGAATCCTGAAAGCTTCTGCATTCTCATGGCTACTTGTGTGTAGATTTCTAATAAGATAAATCGGCACTGGTGTATCTAATTAATGATTGTCCTCCAACAAGCCACTGGACAGCACTTATTAGCCATGGGAGATGGGAAGCCAGGTGAACCCCCAAAGGAATCTCAGTGCAGCCCCTTCCTCATTTTGGTCAGAGACTCAACCAGAGTGTGAAAGCGGAGCAAAGTCAAAGGGGGTCCAGGGACTAAGCTGTTGGGGCAAGGACCCTTGGAGAGGGAGGTCCCAGTTTGCAGAGTCGGACACAGAAATATATGTTCCACCTCTTGGGAATTGCCTCTTGTGAGCAGCCATATATATTCACGGGGTCATCTAACAGGGAACTGTGAAGGGTCTGCAAGCCCGTCATCTGGTCACTCTGAAGCCAGGTCTCCAGGTTCCCTGATGAAATTGTCCTGCCTGTGATGGGCGAGTGTTCCCGGAACCTTTGGGACAGCCTTTGCTGGCTCGCAGCTCATCAAAACTTCACAGAGCTCAAGGCACGGTCTTCAATTAAAAGCCTGGACCACATGTCAGGTGGGCAGAGGGCTACCGCTTTAGGGTAAAGTGGCTACAAGGAGAGTGGCCTGATATTTTGTATATATTCATGATCATTTTAATTTCCTCTTCCCAGCCTGTGTTCTGCATTTCTCCAGATGTCTTCAAAGGACATATAGGATGCTCAGGAGCAGAGTGGTTGGGTCTGTTCTTTCTAATTCCAGGCCTTTCTGGTCTTGAGTCATGGTTTTCTCAGGGTCCAGTGAAAACAGCAGTGCTCCGGAGCTGCAGACCCAGGCTGGGAGGTGCCGCGGGGGCGCACTTGTCGGCCGGTAGCCACCGCCTAGGATCATTGCCCTGCGCAGTTGGACGGCTTCCACGCATCCTCTAGTTCTCACTGCATTCTTATAGCAGGACAAGTTCTCTAGATTTGTGTGAACTTTTTAAATAAGAGTTAATAAGTCAATGATTGCCAGATGAGAGAGGCAGCTTATGTGTTTTTAAGAAGCATCAAACCTGACCCCCACCTCCATATTCTTCCACCCCAGCAAAGAAGGAGCCAGGAAGGCACTGCAAGGGGGAAGGGAGGGGCGGGAGGATCCGTGAGAGGAAAGATAAATATTTGCATCTTCACTTGTGTGCATCATTGGGGTGATCCATGGGTGCCAAAGATGATGTATTTTATACCGAACATGGTATTGGCAATGTTGGGGTGCGCAATGAAAAAGAAATTGGCATGAGCACATCTAGCCTTAAGACACGATTTCAAATATAACTTCCGTCATTCACGTCTAGACCCATATTCTGATATGAGTAATAACTGTGCTAAGCAAAAGTAGATTAGGTGCAATAAATATAAGACCTATATTCCCATGTTGATTGATGGACTTGAGTGGAATATTCCATTTTAGCAACCGATATATTGCATAAATGAGTTAACATTGGTCCCATTGCAAAACGATTTTTTATACAGAATTAGAGAGGCTGACATCAGGAATGCTGCTAGAAAATTATTAGCTCACTTTTTACATCCAAGGGGGTGAAATGATACACTTTGGAAATTTGTACAAATAGACAAGTGGATGGATGTCGATGTCAGTGGGGAGAAACGGGGGGCCAGGTCCCGTTTTGAGGAGAGGAGATGGGCCCGGCGGGGGCGCAGGAGCGGGTCGCGCCGCTGACATTCGCCAAGGACAAGATGGGGTGGGCGCCTGCCGGTGGCCGACTCCGCCCCTGCCTCTCAGGGGTGCGCGTCATCCGCGCAGCCGCGGATCCTGGCCCGGGGAGCCACCGGTCCAGCCTTGCGCCTGGGAGCTGGACTCGGAGACGTCCACCCGGTGCGCGAGGGAGCCGTGCAGACAGGGGCTGCTCACACGGAGAGCCCGGGAAGCCGGCAGGGCGCAGGCGGGGAAGGTCCCGGGGCAGAGCAGTGACCATCTGCGTCCTGCGTAGCGCTGCCACCAGGAGAGGAAAATCCACTGGAGGTTGTGCTGTGTGCGTTCTCCAAGAGGGAAGCTCAGTACGGGCACTCCCTTCGTCCGCTTCAGGAGGACCGCACAGTGTGTGGGTGTGTGTGTGTGCGTGCGCGCGCGCATGTGCCTGTGTGTGCATGTGTGTATGTGCGTGTGTGCGTATATGCGTATATGCGTGCGTGTGTGTGTGTGGCTCGTGCACATACGTAAGCACACCCCCGGTACATAGAAACTCACAGAAACATACAGTAATCCTGTATAAAGATTATGAGTCTAGAAAACATATACTGCCTGTCATTTTTCTCGACTGTCTCTGTGCCTTCTAGATATTTCGGTGTCCTCCGCGTGCTTCTTTTTTATCAGACTCCTGGGTGTGTGCAAGGAGCGAACGCAGGCGCGGAACTCAGGCGCGGAAGATGTAGTTTGTGCATTAGGAAGCCTCCGCTCAAGCGCCACTGATGTCTGCACCTCCGCGCTTGGCTCTGCTGCAACACATCAGACTGACTGCAGGATCGCTGCCTCTTTGCTCTAATATATGTGCACTGCTGGTTAGGAAAATCCTCAGCCATACCGTGACTCTAGCTAGCTAGTCAATGTATTTTAATTTTATTAATTGAAAGGAAGGACTAAGGAGGGGAAAGAATGCAAAGGAAACATGAAAAGATTTTACAAATTTTTAAATGCTTATTTTTCCAGATGGAAGGTTGACACAGTACGAATAGAGAGACTTCATGGCTGCAGATGTTGATGCTTTTGCTAAATGAACAGCCAAACTCAGTTCTGTGAAATTGCATCATATTTCTTTTCCAGAAGACACAAATCTTTTGATTGTTGTACTTCTCTTTGTATATGTTACTGTTAAAAAAAATTTGAGGAAAAAATACTTTAATGTGATGTCAATTCTTAGATTTCATCCGTCTCAATTATTTTTGCAGGGCCTCATCACTTCACTTTCAGTGTGATGACATTTGCTTTTTAATGTATTGTCTTGTGTTGAGGTCATGGAAGATATGAATGAGGCAGGAAGATAGTTACAAATGAACCGTAATTAATATCTACATAGTTCTCATGGACTGTCAGGCAGCCCCCTAGGGTGCTGATTTGCTGGCGAACTGCAGGGGTCACTCTGCAGGGGGACTGGGCAGGCCTAGAAGTAACTGTAGACTCCCCTTTGAGAACCTGTCACTGGGCTTGGGTATCCCAACATTAATGCTCTTGCATGAGTAGAAGCAGCAGGATGTCCTGGAACCTCAAGGAGGGTTTGGGGGTAGCAATGCCAACATGGGGAAACCACTGTAGAAGGAGAATGGTGGAGTTCTATCTTGGGACAGTATTAGCACCTGTCGGGGAGTGGACGTTGTGCCAATTTGCTAGGGTTGCCCTAACAAAGTCCTACAAAACTGGGAGGCTCAAAACAAAAGAAATAGCTTTTCTTACAGTCTGAAGGCTGCAAATCTGAAATGAAGGCGTCAGCAGGGCCAGGCTCCCTCTGAGACCCTGTGTGGGTGCCCTCCAGCTTCTTCCAGCTCCTGGTCCTGGCAGACAATCCCGGCGTTCCTCGGCTTATAGTTCATCACTAATCCCTGCCCTGCTGTCAAGGCTGTCTTCTTCCTGAGTGTCTCTGTCTCTGACTCTTGTCCTCTTCTTAAGGGGACACCAGTTGTATTGGATTGGGACCTGCCCAGATGGCCTCATCTTAACTTGACTACATCTGCAGAGACCTTATATTACAAATAAGGTCATATGGACAGGTGCCCATCTTTTCAAAGGACGCAACAGGACCCACAACAGATGTTTTGGGATTGTACTTCTGCCTCAGCTAGTGAGGAACCTGTCCTGAGTTTCTCAAAAGAGGTGATGAAGAGTAACAGAGGGAACTGGGCCAGAGTTTCCACACCATCCAGCATTACAGTGTTCCGTGGCTGATGGCATTAGCAGGTCAGCAGTAGCAGCTGGAGGGAAAGCTGACGGGAGCCAGGACTGGAGGGGCGTCGACAGGGCAGATCTGCGGTGGTGAGGGTGGTGGCTCTCAGGCCGCCAAGAAAAACACCAGGAGCTGCAGGGCCCATGCCAGGGGAAGGAAGGGGTGTTGTGGGTCTTTAGGGCCTAGTGTTTCCCCAGGTGGGGACCCCAGCCCGCTGCTTTTCTTGTACCCGTTCCTCCTGTCCTTCTTCAGTGACGAGGTCTGGGGAAGCAAGAATGGATGTCCACATAATGAAGCACCAAGTTAATGGAAGGGATTGTGGATTTACTGAATCTTTCACTTCAGCCCTATGTGTGATGCACTGTGTCGGGACTTCACGGGCAGGTACAATGGGTGTTAGCGCATAATAATAACATAGTTAAAGCACAGCCGGGCCAGTGATATTTCCAGCTGTATTCCACAGGATCCTAGTGCTCAGACCAAAATATTGCAAAACTGAGGGAACACTGTCAAAAATAAATACTTTGTCTTCTTCAGTTCTGTGTATTTGCTATGTGTGTGCATTTTGTAAGGAGTTTCATTTGGGGAAAGGATTGAACAAATTAAATAATGGATTTATTCATTCAACAAATATGTGAGCTGGGCACGGTGGCTCACACCTGTAATCCCAGCTATTTGGGAGGCCAAGGCAGGTGGATCACCTGAGGTCAGGAGTTCGAGACCAGCCTGGCCAACATGGTGAAACCCCATCTCTACTAAAAATACCAAAAAATTAGCCAGTTGTGGTGGTGCACGCCTGCATTCCCAGCTACTAGGTAGGCTGAGGCAGGAGAATTGCTTGAACCTGGGAGGCAGAGGTTGCAGTGAGCTGAGATTACACCACTGTACTCTAGCCTGGATGACAGAGCAAGACACTATCTCAGAAAAAAAAAAAAAAAAAAAAATGTAGATCCTTGTGCTTCAGGTACTACTAGGAGATATATCCACAAAAGAAATTAATAGTAATTCCTGCAAGTGTGGAACTACCATTCTATTGGGTGAGCAGCATATAATTAATGATAACAAATGAGAAAAATAGGTACTACAGTGATAGAAGGTGACCTATGGCTCTGAGAAAAAGCAAACACAGCAGGATGATGGGAGACTAGGGCCATGAGGGTAGGCTCCATGGAGACGAGGCATTCAGCAGAGTTGGAACTGGTGAAGGATTCTGCAATGTGGTGTCTGTGTAAAGAAGGTTCTGGGCCGAGGGATGAGCTGCTGTGATGACTTGATGGTGAGCATGTGCCCAGCGTGATAGAGAAATGGCAAGGAGGCCAGAGTGGCTGAGGCAGAGGGGGCAGGAAGTAGAGGCCAACACCCGAGGCAAACAGCAAGCTCTGCAGGTGCTTGCAAGGATTTTGGATTTTACTCTGAGTGAAACGGAGAGCCAGCCATTCCTTGGTGGCGCAAAGCATGACATGGTATGACATGCATCATAGAAGGATGTTTCTGGCCACAGGGAGGAAAATGGACTGGAGGGGCAGGTGGGAAGCAGGGAGACCCAGGACGAAGCTACTGCAGGAATCCAAGTGAGGCATGATGTTTGCTCAGAACGAGGCTGTAGCAGTGGGAATGGTAAAATGATGTAGTATTCTGAGTCCATCTTGAAGATGAAGCTAATGGGATGTCCTATGGGGCATCATGAAATAGAGGAGTCAGGAATGACTTCGAAGAAATGAAAGCTAAGCTTGAACATTTTCCTAGTCCATCTGGGCAGCTACAACAAATACTTTAGACTGGGTAATTTATAAACAACAGATATTGCTCACAGTTCTGGAGACTGAGAAGTCTATGATCAAGGCACCAGCAGGTTCGAGGTCTGAAAAGGCCTCTGTGCCTCCTAGATGGTGCCTTGTTGCTCTATCCTCACATGGTAGATGAAATGAAAGAGAAAAATAGGCTCCCTCAAGCCTCTTTCTAAGGGCACTAACCCCATTATAATCACCTTGCAAAGTCCCAACCACTTAATGCCATCACTTTGGCGGTTAGGATTTCAACATATGAATATGAGAGGGACATATACATTCAGACCATAACAAACATTTTAGTAAGGAACTGAACAATATGAAAAGTAACACACTGCTGGGCACAGTGGCTGACATCCGTAATCCCAGGGCTTTGGGAGGCTGAAGCAGGAGGATCACTTGAAGGCAGGAGTTTGAGACTAGCCTAGGCAACATTACAGATCCTGAGTCTGCAAAATTTTTTCTTAAAAATTAGCTGGACATGGTGGTGTGTGCCTGTAGTCCCAGCTACTCAGGAGGCTGAGGTGGGAGGATCTCTTGTGCCCAGGAGTTCAAGGTTGCAGTGAGCTATGATTGTGCCACTGTACTCCAGCCTGGGTGACAGAGCCAGACCCTGTCTCTAAGATAATAAATAAATAATTTTAACAGTAACACATTAATCTGAAAATGAACCAAAAGTCTATTTTAGATGTGGAAAATGCCATAATCAAAAGAAAGAAGCCAGTGGATGAGTCTAAAATGTAAAGCCAATGCACAGACACAGCGAAAGAGAAATTATTCAACAAGAAAGTGCATCAGGAGAAACTACTCAGACTAGAACACGTAGTGACCAAATATGGGGAATATCACAAAACATGAGAGATACTAAAAAGATCTAAATTGGTTTACTAAAAATGCCAGAAAGACTAAAATTATCAAATGGGGTAGAGGAAATAATTGAACAGATGACGGCTAATAATTTCCCAGAACTGATGAAAAATCAATTCACAGATTCAGAAAGCCCAGTGAATATTTAGCAGGATAAATAAAAAGATGCCCTGACCTAAACACAGCATACAGAAAGCGAGTAGACAGAGTGCAAAAATGGACTATCTCCAAAGAAGAAAAGACTGACAGATGAATTCTCAAAAAATGAGAAAGGAAGCCTGAAGACAGGACGGACATCATCAAAGAAGGTGCTGAAATAATGGCCAATACTCAAGAATGAAGTGAAAGAAAGACATTGTCATTCAAACAGTGACGGAAATTGTTTATCACCACAGACTCACACTAAGGGACCTTCTAGACAATGGGACTATGTTATGATTGGAACGTGGGGCGTGAGCTACCTTGTTTGGTACAGATTCTCCCCACATTTCCACCTGAGCAAAGGAAAACGACCCTAGATGAGAGGCAAAGATGCTGGAAGGAAGAGCAAATGAAGAAATATATGAGTCAGTCTAAGTTAAGTTTCACGTTATGGTACAAAAACAATAATGTATTCTGAGATTAAAATATAGTGTTAAAACTCATCAAGATAATACTATGTAAGCTGAGATCAGGGTAAATGAAATTAAAAGTACTGTAAGGTCCATCTGAGTGTCTGAGCAAGGATAAAATTATTGATTAGCATAAGGGTGTGATTAGCTATGGATGCATTCTGTCTTATCAGAAGGAACACTTGAAGGTAGAGACATTTTAGTGAGAAATATAGATAATTTCAATTTGCTTTAAAAGGCATCCGCCCAGAAGTATTATTTAAATATTACCCCATGCATCCTTAACCACTCTCAGACTAAAGGGTGCTATTGTCAAGTTGCAGTAGAAAATCTTGTTTATAATGATTTTTTTCTGTAGTTGGGTTTTGACGGCATCGGCCAGTTCCACAATACATGGGACAATGTTATTGGAAAGTGGGGCATGAGCTACCTTGTTTGGTACAGACTCCTCCCACATTTCTAGCCATCATCCTTGAAGTCGTCTTTCGCCAGTATCTCAGTAGTTGCATATGACATTGTTGTCTTACGCACCTAAATTGCTCCTTTATAAGAAGCCCCATAATGTGCCAATGTTTATTTGTGAAATACTGAACATCTGCTTCTGTTGGGCTTTTCTTTCAGTAACTCTTTTCTTCAGAGAACTCTGTTTGGCCTTTTTAAACTTAAATTTTTATGTTTAATATACAGATGCCACCAGAGTTTTGGTGACTTCATTGCTGTATTACCTAGTGCATCACTGCAAATAATATTCTCTGACTTTAGCACTTTACCGCTGATTTGGCTACAAAACTAATGACAGCATATGAAAGATTATACTTCCAAATAAAGCTGGTGAAACGTTTGGCCTTAATTTCTTTAGAATCATTCTCATCATTATCGTTACATTTACACTATACTACCACATTTAGGAAAGATTTACTGTACTTGATAACAAACAAACAACAACAATAAAAGGTTAGCAAAGCTTGTTCTACCATGAATACATTGGGGAAAAAAAGAAGAAACACGAATTTTACTTCTCTAATCTAGATACTAACATTAAAGTATACATTTAAAAATTAGGCTTGGTTAAAGTGATGGTTAATACTGAGTGTCAACTTGATTGAATTGAAGGATGCAAACTATTGTTCCTGAGTGTGTCTGCTGTCAGGGTGCTGCCAAAGGAGATTAACATTTGAATAAGTGGACTGAGAAAGGCAGATCCACCCTCAATCTATTCGAGCCAGCATGGCTAGAATACAGTAGACTGGCTGAGTCTTCCAGCCTTCATCTTTCTCCCATGCTGGATGCTTCCTGGCTTCCAACATCAGACTCCAAGTTCTTCAGCTGTTGGACTCTTGGACTTACACAAATGGTTTGCCAGGGGCCCTTGAGCCTTTGGCCACAGACGGAAGGCTGCACTGTGGTCTTCCCTACTTTTGAGGTTTTGGGACTCGGACTGATCCACCACTGGCTTCCTTGCTCCTCAGCTTGCAGACGGTCTATAGTGAGACTTTACCTTGTGATGGTGTGAGTCAATTCTTCTTAATAAACTCCTCTTCCCCATATACATAAGTCCTATTAGTTCTGTCCCTCTCAAGAATCCTGACTAATACAATTAAGATTAAAGTGATTGTAAAAATAAAAGTTATAAGAGAAATAAATGCTCAAATATTCTTAGATTTTTATATACTATTTAGTTACTGTTGACTGATTAACCTTAAAATACCATACACAGTATGTGTTTCTATTGTACATGATTAGTTCACAACTAGTAAGCTAGGCTAAAAGATAACTTATCAGAGATATTAGGGGCTGTACAATGCATGGGTGACATATTTCGCAGTTCAATTCCAGGTAAGTTAATTGCCTACTTAAAGAACCCAATAACCTTCAGAAAAGCAGAAGAGAATCCAGAGTTGAAGGAACATATTATCTATATCTGGTTTTGATGATGTGTTGAACAGAGCAGAGAAAAATTTCAATGCAAGCATTATAAACATGTTCACTGAATTAAAACAAAATGTAAAATTAGTGAAGTAACAGCTAATCTCAACATAGAAATGGAAACTATTAACAACAGAAATCCTAGGACTGACAAGAATGATTACTAAAATAAAATTAAAACAGCACATTAGAAATGATAGAAAAAAAATCAATGAATTTAAAGAAAAATCATTGGAAATTATTAAACCTGAAGAACAGTCATGAAAGACTGAAGATAAATGGATAAAGTCCCAGGAATTTATGGGACAAAATCAAACGTACATAGGTGTGATTGTATTCCCAGAAAAAGCAGAGAAATACAAAATGGTTAAAAAAATTACTAGAAAATATAGTAGCCAAGAACTTCTTAGATTTGAGAAAGAAAAACAAAACATTAAATCGCACATCCCAGAAGCACACCAAACCCCAAGTAAGACAAACGCCAGCTCACAAAGACGTGTCATAGTCAAACTACTGAAAGAAAAAGCCAAAGAGAAAATATTAAATTAGCAAAGGTAAATAACCCATCATGTACAGTGGGAAAATAATACAGTCAATGACTAACTTCTCATCAGAACCAAGGGAGACCAGAAGACATTGGAATAATTTTTTCTAAGAGTTGAAATAAAATACAGACTACTAAGAACTGCATGTATAATGAAACTCTCCATCAAACATGAAGGTGAAAAAAACACATTTCTAAATAAATAAAAACTAAGAGAACTTGCTAATAGAATACCAATGGTATAACAAATTCTAGAATAAATTATTCAGGCTAAAATAAAATAACACCAGATGATAATTATTTAGTAAATATAAAAGATAAGAACTCTGTGTGTGTTTAAGGGCATGCATTTCTCTTCATTTCTTTGAAAGACATATATTTAAAGAGCAGTTAATCACTGTATTGTTAAGGTTATAAAGTGGATAGAGGCTTTTATATGACAATGTTAGCACAAAGGAGGTAGTAGGGATTCTACTATATTGGCACAAAGTTTCTATATTTTACTAGAACAAGGTCACTGTGAAATTAGAGGCTACTTGATTTATGCAAATTGCATATTTTAATCCCAGAGAAAGTACTAAAATAATAACACAAAATATAGAAAAATTTCAATAAATGTATTAAGATTATACATTACAAATTATGTTTAACACACACAAATAAGAAAAGCAAAACTAAATGAGACAGATCAAAAACAAATAGCAAAATGGCAGATCTAAATCCAAGCCTATTAATTCTTGCATTAAATATAAATGGCCTAAATATTCTAGTCAAATAGCAGAGATTATCAGACTGGATATAACAGGAAGATCTAATTGTATGTGTTCTACAAGAAATGCACTTCAAATTTAAACACACACACACACACACTGAGATTAGAAAAAGATACCCTATGTAAACAGTAAGCATAAGAAAGCTGGAATGACAATATTAAAGCCAGACAATATAGAATATAAAACTAGGACTATTATTAGAAATCATAAAATACACAAACAGGAGTGGAAGTCAATTTAGCCAAACTGGTTCTTTGAAAAAAAAATCATGTGAAATTGATAAACATTTACCTAAACTGATGAAAGAAAAAGAAAATAGTTAAGATATTTTCAATACCAGAAATGAAAAGGAATACCACTACAGATTCTACAGACATTAAAAGGATAACAAAGGCATATTATAAACAACCCTACACCAACAAATTTGATGATTTTTATAAAACAGAAAAATTCTTTGAAAGACATAAATAATAGAAGTTGACACTAACAGATTTATTCTGTGACATGTCAGAAATGATTTCCAGATACAAATATCAAAATAAAGGGACCACTTGTAAGAATTTCAAGTTCTCAAATAAATGAACTAAAAATTAGGCAAAATAAATTTGATTCTACATGAGGCAGAAGATTTGAATAGATCTATAACAGGTAAGTTGAATTAATTATTTAAAATATTCCCACAAATAAAAGTCTGATTCTGAATGGCTTCATCATTGATTCTATCAAACAATTAAGAAAGAAATAATACCACTCTTACATAGCTCTTACATAAAACTGAAGAGAAAGGAATACTTCTAATACCAACACTGTGTGCTCGCTCTCTCTCTCTCTCACTTTCATACTCAAACACAAACACACAAACACTCTCATATACTAAATATTAGTGCATTTCTTGACTATAGGGGCAAAATCCTTTAAAAATAATAAGCACTTACAGTTTCTGGTCCTATGTGTAAGTAGCTTAGAAATCCTAACAACAAATAAAGAACTGAACACATTGAAAAATCAACAATTCTTCTTAGCTCCATCAGAGAAGTTAAGTGAAATTGCAGGGCAATTTGCTTCCCCACAGTTTGGAGAGATAGATAAGTGCGTACAGAAATCACAACTTACTGGAACAGAAACTTCATGGCAACTAGTGCTGTTAAGAAAAACTGTTTTATTAATGAGATGTTGGAGGCTCACTGTCGACAAGTTTGAGAGTTAAGAACTCCAGAGGAGCCAATCACAGGGGGCCTTCACACTTTTGTGAGTTTTATCTCCAGGGGTTCAACCAGGTCATCACAATGAATAGTAGAGAAAAATTCCCCCACGCAGGCGGAGGGAAAATGTAATCCTTTTGTAATATACCAGAGCCTCCTGTTTTTCTCAAAAAGGCCTGCCCTCAGGAGAAACTATTTAATCAGAGCACAACCTTCTGGCATTTTATCAGAGCCTACCCTACCTGGGGGGAGAAACATACACAACTCCAGCCCCCACCAGTACCGTGTCCCACATAAGGGGGGTTACTAAGAAATACTGGTGAACCTTACTGTCCATGGCACAGGCTCACTAAAAAACAGACTTTATCATAGGACTATAGAATATTTCCCCTTTCCCTACACTTTAATCACCTCATTACTAAAAGCCTATGTACTGTTGTTCCTTTTACCTAGATTTTACTTACAGATCCTGGGCAGGGAGGATGTAATGAGTCAAGAGTGCAGTCCTCCATCCCCAGGTCATGCCAGGAAGGAATGGAGGGCCAGTCAGAGAGAGAGAAAAGCCTGTGGCAACCAGCAGGGAAGAGGGTGTGGATCACTTTAAGATTACTGGCAAATGTCTGATTAGTTTGTTTAAAGAAAACAGCAGGAAAGTGGGAGCCCAGTCTGCTAGGCAGGAGAGATGCCTCTAAGTTCTCATCTCTGGCCACCGGCTTAAGCCATTTGGGTGTGGTGTAGAACAGAAACTGTGCCAGGGTTAGCTGAGTCCTTCCTCTGGATAAGAAAGTTAAATTTGCATTCAAAAGGGATGCCAAGGAAACATAAAAATTGTAAGAATTCATTACAATCTGGTCAATAAAAGAAATCAAATGCATTTTTATAAACTAACAGTGAACACTTGGAAAATTAAATTTTTAAAAATCCATGATTATGATAGCAAAAATAAAGCATGCAAAAATGTGCAAGCCTTGAACACTGAAAATAACAGACTACTTCTGAGAGGACTCAAAGAATACTTCCATTTATATGTATGTTCTTGGATTGGTAAATTCAATATTGAGATGTTAATTCTCCTATACTGGTCAAAACAATTCCAATCCAACTCTCAGCATACCTTTTTAGAAATTGACAAACCAATTCTAAAGTGTATGTGAGTATGCAAGGGACCTGGAGAAACAAAGCAGTTTTCAAAAAAAAGAACAAAGTTGAAAAACTTATGATACCTGATTTTAAGACACACAATAAAGCAATAATAAACAAGATAATGTGGTACTGGTATAAGGATAGACACATAAATCAATGCAACAGAATAAATAATTTATAAATTGTGATGGTTAATATTAGGTGTCAGTTTGACTGGATCGAGGATGCCTAGGTGGCTGGTAAAGTATTGTTTCTGGGTGTCTGTGAGAATGTTGCCAGAGGAGCTTGACATTTGAGTCAGTGAACTAGGAGAGGAAGACCCACCCTCAGTGTGGGTGGGCACCATCCAATTGGCTGCCAGCATGACTTCAACAAAGCAGGCAGAAGAAGGTGGGATAAGCCGGCTTACTGAGTCTTCTGGCCTTCATCTTTCCGCCCTGCTGGATGCTTCCTTCCGTTCCTCCTGCTTGGACATCAGACTCCAGGTTCTTCAGCTTTTGGACTTTTAGACTTACACCAGTGGTTTGCCAGGGGATCTTTGTGGCCTTCAGCCACAGACTGAAGGCTGCATTGTTGGCTTCCCTGCTTTTGAGGCTTTTGGACTTGAACTGGGCCACTACTGGCTTCCTACCTCCTCAGCTTGCAGACAGCTTATCATGGGGCTTCACCTTGTGATCGCATGAGCCAATTCTCCCTAATAAACTCCCTTTCATGTATTTATATATATATCCTATTGTTTTTGCCCCTCTGGAGAACGCTGACTAATACATATATGAACTCATATTTAACATGGTGCATTGATTTTGAACAAAGAGGGCAAGATAATTCAACAAGTAATAGAAAATCTTTTCAATATGTGATTCTAGATTAAATAAATACCTGTATAAAAAATAAACTTAGACTCTTATATTAAACCATACACAGAAATTAATTACTAATGAATCATAGACTTAAATGTAAGAACTAAAACCATAAAACATCTGGAAGGAAACAAAAGAAAATCTTCACAATCTTTAGGTAGATAATTATTTCTTAGGACAGAAAAAGCCCAAATCATAGAAGAAAAATGGAAAATTGAACTTTGCCAAAATTTTTAGATTTGCTTATCATATAACACTGTTAAGAAAATAAAATGCAAGCCAAAGACTGAAAGAAATGCTTGCAAAACATAAATCTGATGATGTAGGAAAGTACTTGACAAGTTACATATTAGGTTGGTGCAAAAGTAATTGCGGGTTTTGCTATTACTTTCAATAGCAAAAACCACAGTTACATTTGCACTTGCCTATATCCAGATTGTAGAAAGAACAATTAAATAATAATAAGACAAACAACTCTGCTTAATAATGGGCAAAAGATTTCAATGGAATCCATAAAAAAAAAATTTATGATGTTAACATGCACATCAAAAGATTCTCAACATGGTGATCAGAACAGCTCAAAGCAAACATACCATGAAATAACACTACACACTCACTGGCATAAAGTCAGAAACACTGGAAATACCAAATACTGATGAGGATGCTGAGCTATTAGAACCTTCACACGGTGCATGTGAGAATGGAAAACCACACAGACACTTTGGAAAACAATTTATCAATGTATTTAAAAATTAAACATATATTACTTACATAGTCCAGCAGTTCCACTTCTAGAGAAATTAAAACGTGTCTGCACAAAGACTTGTATGTGTGTGTTAATAACAGCATTACTCATAAAAGCCAAAAAAAAGATATAATTCAAATGTGCATCAGCTATTAAATGGATAAACAGACTGTGGTAAATACATTCAATGGAATCTTAATTTGGTATGTATATAAAACAGTTACATATATATTCATATATTTTATATTTTTATTATCTTTATATATTGTATTTATTTATAAATGTATATATGTTTACACATTTATATATTACATATTTATATATTATATTTATATATATATTATATTTATATTTATATATAAATAAGTAATATATAAATATATAAATTTATTCACTGATCTACCTACTGTTGTGTTGGTTTCACTTCTTGAACACTTCATACTAATATAGAAGACATTCTCTTGTGTCTAGTTTTTTTCAGTAACTATGTTTTTGAGATCCATTCATACTGTTGTGGTTATCACTGTTTTTTACATATATATAAAAATATATAAATTTGTATATAAATAGAATTATGTTTATAAATGTATATATTTTGCTTATATATAAAGATATAATACAGTTATCTATAAATTACAAATGTATTAAATATCTATTTATGTGTAAATATAATATAATATATTTTATATGTTATATATTAAATATATAATATATGTTATGTATAAAATACATATTTTTATATATTTATATGCAGTTTATATAAATATATGTATTTTTATAAATATATGTACCATATACATTATATGTAATATATATTTATATGTAATATAAATATATATAGATTTATATAAACTTATATTTAGATAAATAATATAATACATAATTAATATATAAAATTTATATAAAATTATATGTAATTATATGTAAATATATTTATATGAGTTATATATAATCTATAAATTTTATATTATATATAAATATACAAATAAAATATATATTTATATGTAATATATAATAAATGCATATATTTATAAATATATGAATAAAATATATTTTTTACTTAATATTTATTATATTAATAAATACAATATATTTATATATAACATAAATATATGTTATATATCATACATAATTTATGCAAATATATATTTATATAATATATAAATATAATATATTATATATAATTATAATAATATATAATATATAACATTATATGATATATAATTTATATATAAATATACATCTATATATAAATATATAAATAAAATGTATATTTATATATTTTATATATAAACATATATATGTTTATATACTTATATATGTTTATAATATATAAATTATGTTTATAAATTTATAATATATAAACATATAAATATATAAATTTATAAACATTTATATATTTTATTTATATATAAATTTATATATGTATATATATAAAACAGTGATAACCACAACAGTATGAATGAATCTCAAAAACATCATAGTCACTGGAAGAAGTTAGACACAAAAGAATGTCCTCTATATTAGCATGAAATGGTCAAGAAGCGAAACCAACACACAGCAGTAGGTGGATCAGTGGTGGCCTGGAGCCTGTTGAGGGTCGTGACTTCAGGGAGGCATGAGGTCACTACAATGCTGTTCACATTTCCCAAAACTCATGAGACTGTACACTAAGGATTTGGAAGCTCCACAACATGTAAATTATTTTTCAATAAAGCTATTTTAAAAATACTTTCCACAAAGAAAACTTCAGGCCCAAAAGACTCCAATAGTGAAGTTTAAAATATTTAGGGGAAAAAATAACACCAATCTACCATAAACTTTTTCAGAAAATAGGAGACTAGCATACGCTCCTATGACCCAGCAATTCCACTCCTTTTTATTTCCCCAGGAGAAATGAAAGCATATGTACAGTTACATGTTCACAGCTTCCTTCATAAGCAGCCCCAAACCAGAATCAACCCGAGTGTCCATTAAGGGGTGTGGTCCCTGCATACAGTGGAACACTAGTCAGCTTCCACCACGAACAGGAGCAAATTGCTTATAAACATGACATCATGGACATCTTAGTTTAGGCTGCTGTAATAGAAATACCATAGACCAGGGGACTTAACACACGTTTATTTGTCACAGTTCTGGAACTGGAAATCCAAGATTAAGGCGCTTGTGGATTCGATGTCTGGTAAGCGCTGTTTCCTGGATTTCTGACGGCCACCATCTTATTATTTTCTTGCAGGGTGGACTGCAGAGGGAGAGAGAGAGAGAGGTGGGGGAGGGGAGAGGGAGGTGGATGGAGAAGGAGTGAGGTGGGGGATAGGAAGAGGGAGAAGGAGACCTTGTGCCTCCTCCCCTTTTACATTTCATCCCCAAGACCTAGTTACCTCCCAAAGGCTCCACCTCCTAATACTGATGCAGGATTTTTCTCAACCCCTTCCTTGGACTCATGAGGGGAGCAAAAGTCTACATGGCCCACCATGTTCAGTCCCTTGCAGGATGGAGCATGTGAGCAAGCAAGTGCAGGACCCAGCTAGCTGCTCTGGGCACCGGCAGGAGCAAGCTCTGTGCAGCAGCGCCCAGGTAGGGGAGGCAGGTGCCTGCAACCCCAAAGCCCCTGAGGGCATGTTAAAGTGCTCTCTTAGCTCTGCCATCCATGGATGGTAGTGCATTATCAGCTCAGTTGGCCCTTTGCCTCATCCTTTGGGGCAGCTGACCTCTGCCAGCCAAGGCAAAGGGCCAGTGTGACAGCCTTTCTGTGTATCTATACTCAGTGGGTCCTGAGCTCTTGTACAGCATCCGAGAAGAATGAGGTCACATGGACACTTGAAGGATGGTGAAGGTGGAGAATTTTATTTAGCAATAGAAATGGCTCTCAGCAGAGAGGGGAGCTGGAGAGGGGTTGGGACAAGCAGGTCATCTTCCCCAAGAGTCAGGCTAATTCTTCCCTGAAGTCAAACCATCTCTCCTGTGAAGTCCAGCTGTCTCTTTGAAGTCAAGTTGTCTCTTCCCAGTCAAGCTGCTTCTCTCTCCACTCAACCTGCTTCTCTGTCCAGTCAAGCTGCTTCTCTCTCCTCTACCGACTGAGTCTGGGGTCTTTATAGGCACAGGATGGGAGTGGGGCTGGTTTTAGGCAGTTTGGGGAAAGGCAATGTTTGATTGGCAAAAGGCATTATTCAGAAAGAACCAATTGGGAAAGAATGGGCAAACAGGAATAGAAGTTCCCACTTTGGTTGTGGGTATCAGGCTTTTTGGTTTGAAGGTGGGGTTTCACTGGGGACCCACCCCTGTCTGCCTAGACTTTCTCTGCCTCCTGCCTCTATCAGTACCATCACCTTGGGGCCTGGGCTTCAATCTGAGGGAGACACAATCAGGCCATAGCAATGGATGCATCTCAAAAACATACTGTGTGGCCACAGAAGCCTGAACCAACAAAGTCCAAAGTGTATGATTCCATTATCAAAAATGCTAGAGAGGAGCGTTCCAACCACCAAAAGCCGACCCATCCTCGCCTGAAGTGGAGAGTTGATTGTGATGGAACTTTCTAGGGCCAGGGAAATATTCTATAACTGTATCATGGTGTGGTTACACTGATGTAGACTTTTGTCAAAGCTGATTCCCATGTACACTTCAGTGGGGCATGCTTCCATGTGTACAAATTACATTTTCCCAAAGTTAAACTCAAGTTGATGGACTTATTTTGAAAAGAAAATAAGTGACAGTAAACAGCCTGAGTCACTAAGCTAGGCTCTAAGTAACGTGCCAGGTGACATGCCTTCGGGCCCAGTCAGGGCATGCTTCTGGGAGGACTGGCCTGAGGCCAAGGCAGCCTGGTACTGGACACTTCAACTGGAAGTGCTTGGAAGAAACCGTCGCAGGCTCTTCCAGGTCACACTGAAATAAATCTCCAGTAAAAGAGAAGGGAGACACCAGTTAGCCAGCAGACAGAGGACCCCATCCTCATCCTATTTCCCTGTCCTGTGCCTTCTACTTGGCACTATGCAGTTTTTAGGAGAAATGAAATAGCAAGGCCATGGAGAGCAAAGCATTGGTGTGGGGCCTGTTTCTCCCCGTCCCTCAGCCGCACACCCGAGTCACTGCTTGGGGACCCCTCCCAGCTGTGAGCCCCAGAGGCAGGTGAGGAGTCTACCCGTTCCGTGCTCTGCCAGCCCAGCCTCCCCTCTGAGGCTAAGCTGGCCTGGCTGCCCCTGCTTCCATAGCCCTTCTCTTTCATCATAGCGTTGGGTGGAGTCATAGAGACCTCAAGCCACTAAAAAGCAAACATACTCAAACTTTGCCACAGCCCACATTAAATACAATTAAATATATATGGGCTGAGTTAAATTGCAGGTAACCAATTGCCATGTTATATTTGTGGGCATTTAGTTAAACATTTATTTATTTCAAGTTTTCCCACCCACAAATTAGAACCAACTTTTTTTCCTTTGTAAGTTCCTAGAAACCTCAAAAACTCTGGGATAGCAGGGTTTCTCTATTGACCATGCCTCATCTATAAAATGGAAAATGGTCTTTCCTTGCCACATACAGACCTCTGGCTGCCCGCTTAGCTTTTTTTTTTTTTTTTTTTGAAAGCTTCGACTTCATTGAAACCGAGCTCCCATGAAGACAGCCAGAGAGCCGTGGGGCGTTGGCGGAGGTGTGGGAGGGTGGGCAGGTTCTCCAGCCCTGGCTGCACACACCTTGATGAGCAGCCTCTCAGCCCCGGTTCCCAGCGTAGACAGATGGCTGGGGACCCATTGCATGCACAGGCAGAGTCCAAGGCTCTGCTTTCTAACCAGTGCCCCGGCAGTGCTGTGGTCTTAGGTTGGGCTCCTTCCAGGCAGGCTCCTGCCTCCAGGCTGGGCTCCTGCCTCCTCCTGGCTTCTCGCTTACTTAACTGAGGAAGGGCTCCCAGGGGAAGCTGCCAGGGATTGGGGAGCAGGAGAGGCCAGGAGGGGAGTGAAGTCAAGATGTGAGAACAGCTGGAGACTCACTCTGGCCTGGCTCAAGGGGAGGCTTGGAACCAGCATGCCACCTCAGGGCTGGTCCTGCCCGGAGGCAGAGTAGGAGAGCTCTCAGACCCCGCTGGGCAATTCTCCCCGGAAGTGCAGCTGTGAGCCAATCACATGGTCACTCACAGGTGCCCTGGCCTAGTAAAGGCAACCTGGACACCCACAGCTCCCCAGAGCTGCAGATGTAAAGACCACACTGTGAGGAGAGCTCTGGTTCCTAAAGCCAGTTCTTAGATGGCTGCCACACCAAGTGCGGAACCTTCTACCACTACCGGTTTCCAGGAACCACTCCCAAGGAAAAGGTAATTTTTAGGCGCTTCCCCGGGGTTCCAATTGCAATGAAGTTTGAGATGCGCTAAATTTTAGCTAGTGTTTCAGGGACTCTGACTCTTGCCCACGAATGAGTGTCTGCACGGTGTTTCTCACCACTCCCTGCTCTGCTATGCCCAGGCTAGCTACCACGTGGGGCACGCAGGCTCCACTCCAGGCTGTTACCGTCACCGGGGTGCCGCCCACATCGCACATCCCTGTCACGGCTGGATGCCAGAGCCACATTCCCAGTGCCCCCGAGAGCCCAAGAGCCAGAGATTTTGGGTGCAGGGAGACCCTCTCTCCCCTTTGTAAGAATACACTTTGTAAAGCAGAGGTTGTGTGAGCCTAAATGGTGGTTTTAGTGAAACATCTTTTTAGGTCTTTATCAGACCAAGGCAGACGTGACCCTGGAGAGGTAAGGGGGCGCAGTTATCCAAGTGACAACGTTCTCAGCATTTCCCACACCTCCTGCGAGGTAAGGTCTGAGCACCAGGTCAGTCTCTCTTGGGAGACTCCTCATGCAAATAAAGTCCTGGCAGCCTCCGGGCTGGGTCCTCAGACATCCCCAGATAGAGGCAGATACTCAAGCGTCAGTGAGAAAGTCAAAGAAACGGATTCTGTCCCTTTCCTGGGTTCAGGAGGTGACCATGAGTCAATCTCTCATCTTCCTCCCTCTCATACTTTTTACCAGAAAGAACAACTTCCTGTAACACATAGAGTGTTAGTCGTGGTTGCTTTAGGACAGAAAGATTGTGTGTGTGTGCACGTGTGCTTTTTACTTTACACATCTTTACACACTCCAGATTGTCTACAATGAAAGAAAGAGAGCTTCTATCTCTGCAGGCAGAGGGTACGCAGTAGAGAGGGTTTCTAATAGCAAGGGCTAGGTGAGGAAAAGTAGAAGCCAGGCATTTCTTGGTGTCCATACTGAGGGGCGTGTGAGTTAAGTCTCGTGAACACCTCTCTTTGAAATCTTTCCATGTGTGAATGAAAAATTAAGAGCTTGGGTACTAAGAAGTCTTGTAAAAATGTTTTCCTGAATTCAGCTTGCTACATTTGCTATAGAAAACAAGAATAATGGGCCGGGCACGGTGGCTCAAGCCTGTAATCCCAGCACTTTGGGAGGCCGAGATGGACGGATCACGAGGTCAGGAGATCGAGACCATCCTGGCTAACACGGTGAAACCCCGTCTCTACTAAAAATAAAAAAAAAAATTTAAAAAAAATAACTAGCTGGGCGTGGTGGCGGGCGCCTGTAGTCCCAGCTACTCGGGAGGCTGAGGCAGGAGAATGACGTAAACCCGGGAGGCGGAGCTTGCAGTGAGCTGAGATCCGGCCACTGCACTCCAGCCTGGGGGACAGAGCAAGACTCCGTCTCAAAAAAAAAAGAAAACGAGAATAATGAAAACCTCAGGGCTTTGCATGTGCTGTTAAGAAATTATCTCTAGATTGATAATTATTCCCCGAAAATGAAATGTCTTGTCTGATGGGAATTATCTGTGTATTATACTGTTGAATATCCCACAAGCTATGTGTGATTTCTCCTGACATTCTCAGGTGGAAGATCAGAAAAGCAGAGCAGGAATTGGTTTCACGCATTTTCCAAATTCCTATAAAATGCTCGGGCTGGGTTTGATGCTGGTTACTTCATCTGTGGTAACTCAAAGTGCAGGTCTGTTTTTCACAGGTGGATTTTATAAGCAGGTCTCAGTAACAAGATGAGAAGCGCAGATTTAACTCTTATCCTATTAATCTTGTCAATGCAGAAACCAAGTTGGATGTGTAAGATTTTAAGAAATTGAGGATTTGTAGTTTAGCTGTCTTCTCTGATCCCATATCTGATGGCTAATAATGTCCTTCTGCCACTCTTTGGTGGAGATAAAAAGCCCAGGGAGTGTCGCTCTCAGATAACAACAAATTATCCCCCACGGATACACAAAAAAGAGGCAGTAGAGTAGAGTATCAGGGAAAGAGGACACGGCTAACAGGGCCGATTGGGGATAGCATCTTCCCTCCATCGCTCACCAACTGTGGGCTTCTGTGTATGTCACATCATGGTTGAAGGTGTGGATTACAACAAACCGAGTCCCCTCCCCACTTCTAAAATCCCACTCTTATCTTGAGAATGTTATTTCTTTAATGATGGAAAATAGAAAATAAATTTCAACTAAAAAGGTCAGAGTTTTATAAAAAGCAGGCAACTGTAACAAATGTGGAAATAAAATATAATATCTGACTCATCTAGATCTAGATCCTTTCCTTAAACCCTAAAACAGATGCCTGCGATATGTAAACAATCCAACATTTAAACGTAGAAAAGAATCCTAAAGTTAGAATAATGAAAAAAAATGTAATCCCTGCAGGACCTTAAATTTGTAAAGAGCTGGAAGCGGAGAGACAATTGTGCAGTGGTCTTTGGGGTTTCTGAGTGTCTTGCACATGAGACACTGACAGCCTTGGTTCTGAACTACCTTTTCAAGGATGTTTGTATAGAAACTCCTTCCTGGGCGACGGGTAGGCATGCTTACTGCCCACTGTAATAGAGACCCCCTCAGGGCAAACGACATGCATGCCCATTGTAAACGCGTTCCTAAATCAGGGTTCTGCTCCTGTATCGCAAATAATGGCAAGTTCATTCTCTTGTCTTGTTTGTGGGGGACGAGCTGCTGGCTACCTCGAATGCTGTGAGTAAGAAACTGTCGTTCCTCTCAGCGACCATCCATGGAAACGCGCAGACCGGTTTGTGAGCCTGCAAGTAGGGAAAGTCCCAGACACTTCGCGCTTCTTGATTGAAAGTTGAATTTTCACAGTACACCTCTGGGAATCACTGAAATTACAGCCATAATGATTCATAGGTTTCCTCTTCCTCGTAAGTTTTCAAATAGCAGTGCCCTTGTGAGACTGATGCTGTACGTTGTTTAACACTTTGATCCTTCACCTCCAGATTTATAAAATATAGATAATGGTATAATCCTCACAGGAGCTTTGCCTGTGATGTCACACGTGGGAACACCTAGATGGCACCTGGATGTTACAGTCACTCCATTTTCATTTGTGGATTTTGAATTTGAAATGTCATCAAAATTTATATTAATGATCACAATGGGGAAAAGAGACGAGATTTACCCTTCAACCTAGAAAACCAAAAAGTTGAAAAACATGCATTTCTCATTTAAAAATGAATTTAAAAGCTATTGATTGCTTTAAGCAAAAATAATACAATATACTGTGAGGTTAACAACTAATGAAAAAGGAAAATATATCAGAATACAAGCAAAAAGGACAAAGAGGGAGAAAATGAGAATAAATTACTTTAAATTTCTTCCATATGCCTAATATCATACTGTCATAACAATATACTATAACATGCTTGATGCTATTGCAAGGTAGATTTGGTAAATTTAAGATAAATAAGAGAAATAGGTGTTCTCAGAGCAACTGTGCATATAAACAAAAGCTATATGGCTAATAAACAAGTTATGGCAATAAAGTTAAATTCTGAATAACAAGTCAAGGTAAAAGAGTCAGGAAAAGAGAGGAATAGTGAAATAACAGATGGAACAAATGAAGAACAAATAACAAGATAGTAGATTTAAACCCAAACATATTGATAACCAGAGTAAATGTAAATGGTCTACACCAGTTATTTCTACCAAGGGTCAGATGGTATAAACAGTTATGCCTTGCATGCAGTGTAACCTGTGCTGCTGCAATAGCAGCAATATATAATAATTACATATTTATAATATATAATTTATATATAATATATAATACATATTTATGTTATATAATTTATAAATATATGTTATTTATAAATATATTTATAGTCAAAATATATACTTATATAATATATATTATATAGTCTATAATAGATATATCACATTATATCAAAATATATTCTATGTACATATGTATATGTATATATGTAATATATTAATATTACATAATATATAAATATATTATAGAGCTATATATTTATGTTATATATAAATATATATACAATATATAATTATATATTTATATTATGTATAAACATATGTATTCTATTTATGATATATTTAAATATATTTATATCATCATATAGTATAGCATATTTATATACATAAAATATATATTTTATATAAATATTATTTATTTAATATATAATAACTATATGCAACATACATTATAAATAATATACATTATAAAATATTTTAGTTATATATTATACATAATATATTAAATATATAATTATATCATATATTAGAATTAAATATTATAAATATATAATTCTGCTGTTATAGTCAGTTATAGTTATAAATATATTTATGTTTATATTTATAATATATTTATAATATATAATTATATATTAATATACTTATAATATATGTTTATATCTTATATAATATATTTATACATTTATATAAAATTAAATATATATATACATTACGTAATATAATATATAAATATATTTATTGTTAAATATATAAATATATGTGAATATATTATATAAATATATTTATATAATATAATTATATATTATAACAGTACAATTCTGCTGTTGTAAAAATATCAGTTACAGACATTTCATAAAGGAATAAACAAGACTGTGTTTTCATAAAACTTATTTATACAACCAGGTGGCAGGATGTGGCCCAGGGGCCGTAGTTTGCTGACTTCTAGTCTAAACAGTCTAGTCAAAAAGCAAATCAAAACATCTATCTAGCTAGAGAGAGATATGTAAATAAATACACTGAGGGACTAATAGTAAAATATTGGGAAAAAAATGCATTATTTGAATGTCAAGCAAAAGAATGCTGAAGTGGCAAGGGTAACATTAGACAAAGTAGATTTCAGAGCAAAGAATTTTACTGTAAATAGGATCATTTTTTAGTCATTTTTTAATGATATAGGAGTCAATTCATCATAAAAACATAGCAATGCTAAATTGGTATGCACTTAACAGGTTTTCAAACTCCTTGAAGCAAAAACTGATAAAACAAAAAAGTATATAAATTCCAAGTATAATTGGAGCTTGCAACTCATCTCTCTCAATAATTAATAGAACAAAGCAGCAAAAGAGTAATAAGGTTATAGAAGACTTGAGAAGCACTAAATGTCAACTCATCTTCACTGGCACCCAGAAAACCAACCTCAATTGCAAACTGCGTATTTATTTCAAGTCCACATGGAACACTTCCCAAGATAGACCACACTCGGGGCCAGAAAAATAAGTATTCATAATTTCATAATTTGAAAGGGATGAAATTATACAAAGCAGATTCTCTGAACAAAATGGAATTAATTAGAAGTAAATAACAGAAATATATTATGTGGTAAATCCTCCAAATAGTTGGAAATTGAATAATACTCTTCTAAATGCTCTCCTAAATTCTAATTTCTCTGCATATGAAATCAAAAGGGAAATTTAAAAATATTTTGATTCCAATAAAAACATAAAAACAGCATATCAAAATGTGTGAGATGCGGCTAAAACAGTGCTTAAAGGAAAATTTATAACATCAAATGGTTATAGTAGAAAAAATGTTTCTAATTAACTACTGAAACTTATATATTAAGAAAACTAAGTAATGGGGTAGGACTTCCAGTAGGGCCGAGTGAGCAGCTCACCAAATCCTCTTCCCCGCCAAAAAACCCCAGCGACATTGTACATAACTATTTAAAACGAAAAAAAAGAAAGAACCCACTAATTTCAGGGCCCTGGAAATTGGCCTGAAGCATCCAACACATTTGGAAGATGTGATTCATGGAAACTTGTGGAACTTCAGGTAAGACAGTGGAAGACCCTAGGATTCCTGCCTGATCCCGTCCCTCTCTAGCTCTTATGGGTTAGGCAGTTCTACCAGTTTGAGGCTAGTCCTAGAAACCAGTAAACTTTGCTGCCAGAGGGAGCTAACTTGATTTGGGGTAGAATGCAAAACAAACAAACAAACAAACAACAAAATCCTACCCTCAGTGGCACTGTCAGTAACAGCAGCCATCTCCGTGGCAAACCCTGAGGAAGAGCAGTGGCTCAGCTAGCCTGAGGTTGCAGTCCCGATTGGGACAAGAAACAGAGCAGCAGACTAGCCAGAAAATTAACCATCTCCAGGAAATGAGACTGCTTAGATACCATTGATCAGCCACATGGAGAGACTGGAGAGAGCTTGAGCCACCCACTGGCTGGCCATGAGCCTGCACAGAAACATACACAGAGGAGATGCAGCAGGGGCCGGCTGAAAGTTCAAGCCAGGACAGACTTGGAAGCTGCCTGAACTTGGAACACTCTCCCGGAACCACATACTGACCTATTGGCTCAGGCTGTTTGAGCACAGCCTCTGGGCAATCATTGGCTGAACACGAAGCTATGCAGACACATGGGTGACCCCTAGGAAACATAAAAATGAAAACAATAATTTAAAAACTGAGCAGAGACATCAGTGGTCACACATTATAGGGGAAACAGACCTCATGAATTTACTCTAGGCAAGTACTAAACAAACAAAAAATCAGCAACAGCTGTATAACCTACAAGGAGAAAAATCAGAATTTATAGTTGCTAAATTATATATATGAATAAATACATGTATGTATTTATATAAATATATACATATATTTACCTAAATATTGGATAATTCTATTGTATTTTTTGAACTGCACAGTTTTCAACCAAAAAATTATGAAGTAAACAAGGAAACAGCAAAATTTGATCCATACTCAGGGGGTAAAAAACCATCAAGTTGTATTTTTCAACTCCAGAATTTCTATTTGATACTTTCTCATAATTTCAAATCTTATTCATTAGCATGAGTTTTAAATGCTCTTCATATCAATTCCTTGTCGGTTACACTTTCCAAATAGATTCTCCCAATTTGGGGCTCATCATCACTTTCTTAATTTTAACATAATGATATTCTCTTATTTTTTCTTTTTAGAGGTTGTATCAATCAGGTGAAGTTAGTAAAAAAAGAATGCACAAGAGGTAGTTCTGCAGAGGGAAGTTTAAGTGGGGAACTTGTTACAAAGGTGTTCAAAGAGCTGAAGAGACCATGAGGATGGCAGGACAACCCAGAGGTCAGCAACATCAAAGTCCACCAACATCCCCAGGTCTGGGGAACAAAGGAGGGTATGATGTTATCAAAGCCCAGGAGCACCTGCTGGGAGGTGGGACCTGTGGGCAGGGGATCTCTCTCAGAAGTGACACCTTGGAGGATACACAGCCCTTCCCCAGGCACCTCTAGAAGCTGAGAAAGGAGGAAATGCCCTGGATTCTGTTTTTCCCTTCAAGTGTCTGCCGGTGCCTTCTATTGACTCAACTTACGTGGAAGTCAGAGATCAGGAAGCCTGGGAAATTAGTTTGCAAGGTCAACCCTCTGAGCTACAGAGCAGAACTTGGAAAGAGGAGGAGATTGATCTGAGAGAAAGCAGGCAAGGGACTGGGACAGAGGATTAAAGTCTTGCTTTTAACACTTAAATTCTTAATCCCTCTGGAGTAGATTTTTGTTTATGGTGTAAAGTATGGATCAAATTTCATTTCTCTTCCATATCAACAACTAATTTTCCCAGTTACATTGAAAGTTAACATGTAGATACTGATACGGTTTGGCTGTGTTGCCACCCAAATCTCATCTTGAATTATAGTTCCCATAATCCGTATGTGTGGTGGGAGGGACCTGGTAAGGTAATTGAATTATGGGGGCAGTTTCCCCCATGCTATTCTCATGATAGTGAGTAAGTTCTCAGGAGATCTGATGGTTTTTAAGTTGCTCCCCCATTTGCTCGGCTCTCATCATTCTCCTTCCTGCCACTATGTGAGGAAGGACGTGTTTGCTTCCCCTTCTGCCATGATTGTAAGTCTCCTGAGGCCTCCTCAGCCCTGTGGAACTGTGAGGCAATTAAACCTCTTTCCTTTATAAATTACCTGGTCTCAGGTATGTCCTTATAGTAGCATGACCATGGACAAATGAGATGCATATCTTTCTAGACTCTCAATTAAATTATTTATTGAATACAAAACTATGGTTTCTTAAAATAAATGAAAAACTTAACCTTAAAATGAATCTCAAAATTCTTCAAATTTTGGTTAAAAATATAATTTTAAGAATTAAACTTTATACAAATTAGCAGCTCTTGATTGCCAAAAACTCTTTGTTTTCCCTCTAGACATGGAGAGAATATTTGGAGCAGAAAAGCATCAATATTTTTTTAAACAAATAAGTCATTTTATTTTATATCCCTACTGTCCTTCACAGAATTGTACAAATACAGAAAGTATTTATTTTTGTAAGAGATGAGGAAAAAACCTACAAGGCAGGGTGCAGTGGTTCACATCTCTGATCCTAGCACTTTGAGAGACTAAGGTAGGAGGGTTGCTTAAGGCCATGAGTTCAAGATCGGCCTGGGTAACATAGTGAGACCCTGTCTCTACAAAAAATAAAATTAGCTGGGCATGGTGGCAAGTGCCTGTAGTCCCAGCTACTTGGGAAGCTGAGGCGGGAGGGTCACTTGAGTGTGGGAAGTCAAGAGGCTTCAGTAAGCTGTGACTGCACCGCTTCACTCCAGCCTAGAGAGACCCTGTCATCAAAGAGAGAGAGAGAGAGAGAGAAATAAAATAAAATAAAAGAAAAAGAAAAACCTACATTCACTGGAAAAGTTTTGCCCCATAGAAAGGTCTATGCAGTCTCACCTTCTTATCCCCCATAACATTGTTTCTCCTTAGGATGTTTTATTGTCTTGAAAGAGTTTTGATATACTAAGCTGTGATCGAGACAAGCTTCCTTCTACTTCTTCAGATTATTTGGTCCTTCTCTATTTCACAGTTTAAACCAGTTTTCTAAAAACCAGCTACTGAGGAATAAGGATTCAAAGCAGGAAAGACATGAAAGGGACAGGGCTACATGGCACAAAGGCATAGGCACCCACCATTGGGGGTCTGCATGGTGGGCAGTGTCCTGGCTTCCTTTGTAGACCCAGGACCTGCAGATGTTCTGCTTTCAGTATCTCAGAACCTTGTTTCTAGAGAACTACTTTGAATGTCCTAAGCTTGTTTTATGAGCCAATTAAGAACAGGAGCAGAGTCATTGCTGGTTATATTTCTGTCCTTGAATAAAATAGACATTACTACCGTTTGTCTATGTTTCTTCCGTTCTTTGTGGTCTGAGATAAACCAACATATTCACTAACATTTCAACCAAAAAACTAATAATAGAAAACTCAAAAGCACCATACCATTCTCAGATGTCTCACTTTTATGTTTGAAAGTCATATCATATTGCTTGTATAAATTAAGTTTATATTAAAAATTTCCTGTGGCATAGGTTCTGAAAATAACTTTTGGATGTGAGAGAACATCTAGCCATTTATCTAATAGCTATTTATCAAGTACCTACTATGCTCCTTCTGAAACCTTCTCAATTTATTGAGTACCTACTATGCTCCTTCTGTTTAATTTTTAGGGAGAATTCTTTCTTATCTCTTCCAGCTTCTGGGGTTTGCTGGCAACCTTTGATGTTTCTTAGCCTGCAGAAGCATCACCCTAACTTCTGCTCCCAGCATCATATGGCTGTCCTCTCCCTGTGTGTCTCTGTGTCTCCACATGCCATCTCTCTTAAAAGTACACGAGGTATATTGGGTTAAGGGCCCATCTGACTTCAGGGTGACTTCATCTTAAGTAATTACATCTGCAGCAACCCTATTTCCAAATAAGGTAATCTTTTGAGGTACTTGCTGTTAGGACTTTGACGTATCTTTTGGAGGGTCACATTTCAACTCATAATGCCAAGGTCTGAAAGGAAAATGAATAAAATATGTGTAGTATATTTTATGTTATTAATTTATATTTTATTTCAATAGGTTGTTTAGGGAGCAGGTGGTGGTTGGTTACATAAATAAGTTCTTTAGTGGTGATTTATGAGACTTTGATGCACCCATCACCTGAGCAATGTACATTATACCCAGTGGGTAGTCTTTTATCCCTCACCCCACTCTCATCCTTTTCCCCCGAGTTCCCAAAGTCCAATGTTTCATTCTTATGCCTTTGCGTCCTCATAGCTTAGCTCCCACTTATGCATGAGAACATACAATGTTTAGTTTTTCATTCCTGAGTTACGCCTCATAGAATAATAGTCTTCAATTACATCCAGGTTGCTGCAAATGCCATTATTTCATTCCTTTTTATGGCTGAGTAGTATTCCGTGGTGTGTGTGTGTGTGTGTGTGTGTGTATATATATATATATATACACACACAATATATATATACACACACACTACATTTTCTTTATCCACTCGTTGATTGATGGATATTTGGGCTTGTTCCATATTTTTGCAATTGCAAATTGTGCTGCTATAAACATGCATGTACAAGTGTCTTTTTTGTATAATGACCTCTTTTCTTCTGGGTGGATAACAAGTAGTAGGATTGCTGGATAGCAAGTAGTAGGATTTCTTCTGGGTGGATAACAAGTAGATCTACAAATGGTAAATCTACTTTTAGTTGTTAAAGGAGTCTCCATACTGTTTTCCATAGTGGTTGTACTAGTATACATTCCCACCAACATTGTAAAAGTGTTCCCTTTTCACCACATCCATACCAATGTATATTATTTTTTGATTTTTTTTTATTATGGCCATTCTTGCAAGAGTAAGGTGATATCACATTGTGGTTTTGATTTGCATTTCCCTGATTATTAGTGATGTTGAGCATTTTTCCATATGCTCATTGGCCATTTGTGTATCTTCCTATGAGAACTGTCTATTCATATCCTTAGCTCACTTTTTGATGAGATCTTCTACTTCTTTTCTTGTTGATTTGTTTGAGTTCATTGTAGATTCTGGATATTAGTCATTTGTCACATGTATCAATTGTGAAGATTTTCTCCCACTCTTTGGGTATATATTAACTCTGCTGATTATTTCTTTTACTATACAGAATTTTTTTAGTTTACTTAAGTCCCATCTATTTATCTTTGTATTGGTGCATTTGTTTTTGGGTTCCTGATCATGAGGTCTTTTCCTAAGCCAATGTCTAGAAGGGTTGTCCTGATGCTATTTTCTAGATTTTCTATGGTTTCAGGTCTTAGATTTAAGTCTTTGATTCATCTTGAGTTGATTTTTGTATAAGGTGAGAGATGAGGATCCAGTTTCATTCTTCTACATGTGACTTGCCAATTATCTCAGCATCAGTTGTTGAATAGCGTGGTCTTTCCCCACTTTATGTTTTTGTTTGCTTTGTCAAAGATCCGTTGGCTGTAAGTATTTGGCTTTATTTCTGGTTTCTCTATTCTGTTCCATTGGTCTATGTGCCTATTTTTATACCAGTTCCTTGCTGTTTTGATGACTATGGCCTTGTAGTACAGTTTGAAGTCGGGTAATATGATGCCTCCAGGTTTGTTCTTTTTGTTTAGTCTTGCTTTGGATATGCAGCCTCTTTTTTGGTTCCATTGAATTTTCCAGTTAATTTTAGGATTTTTTTTCTAATTCTGTGAAGAATGATGGTAGTATTTTGATAGGAGTGCATTGAATTTGCAGATTGCTTTTGGCAGTATGGTCAATTTCACAATATTGATTCTACCCATCCAAGAGCATGAGATGTGTTTCCATTTGTGTCCTCTGTAATTTCTTTCAGCAGTGTTTTGTAGAGGTCTTTCATCTTTTTGGTTAGACATATTCGTAAATATTTTATTTTTTAGCAGCTATTGTAAAAGGGGTTGAGTTCTTGATTTGATTCTTAGCTTGGTCACTGTTGTATAGAATGCCTACTGATTTGTGTACATTAATTTTGTATCCTGAAACTTTGCTGAATTCATTTACCAGTTCTGGTAGCTTTTTGGAGGAGTCTTTAGGATTTTCTAGGTATACAATCATATCATCAGCAAACAGCAGGAGCTAGACTTCCTCTACCAATTTGGACACCCTTTATTTTTTTCTGTTGTCTGATTGCTCTGGCTAGGACTTCCAGTACTATGTTGAATAGAAGTGGTGAAAGTGGGCATCTTTGTCTTGTTCCAGTTCTCAGGGGCAATGCTTTCAACTTTTCCCTGTTCAGTATAATGTTGGCTGTGGGTTTGTCATAGTTGGCATTTATTATCTTCAGGTATGTTCCCTCTATACCAATTTTGCTAAGGGTTTTAATCATAAAGTGATGCTGGATTTTGGCAAATGCTTTTTCCATATCTATTGAGAAGATCATCATGTAATTTTTGTTTTGATTCTGTTTATGTGGTGTATCACATTTATTGACTTGTGTTTGTTAAACCATCCCTGCTTCCCTGGTATGCAAACCCATTTGATCATGGTGGATTATCTTTTTGATATGCTGTTGGATTTGGTTTACTAGTATTTTGTTGAGGATTTTTGCGTCTACATTCATCAGGGATATTGGTCTATAGTTTCCCTTTTTTTGTTATATCCTTCCCTGGTTTTGGTATTAGGGTGATACTGACTTCATAGAACGATTTAGGGAGGATTCCTTCTTTCTCTATCTTTTGGAATAGTGTCAATAGGATTGGTACTAATTCTTCTTTGAATGTCTGATAGAATTCAGCTGTGAATCCATCTGGTCCTGGACTTTTTTTGTTGGCAATTTTTTAAATTACGATTTCAATCTTGCTGCTTGTTATTGGTCTGTTCAGAGTTTCTAATCTTCCTGGCTTAATCTAGGAGGGTTGTATATTTCCAGGAATTTATCCATCTCCTCTAAGTTTCCTAGCTTATACACATAAGGTGTTCACAGTAGCCTTAATCTTTTGTATTTCTGTGTTATCAGTTGTAATATCTCCCGTTTCATTCCTAATTGAGCTTATTTGAATCTTCTCTCTTCCTGGTTAATCTTGCAAATGGTCTATCAATCTTATTTATCTTTTCAAATAACCAGCTTTTTGTTTCATTTATCTTTTGTAATATTTTTTCTTGTTTCAATTTAATTTAGTTCTGCTCTGATCTTTGTTACATCTTTTCTTCTGCTAGGTTTGGATTTGGATGTATTTTGTTTCTCCAGTTCCATGAGGTATGACCTTAGGTTGTCTATTTGAGCTCTTTTAGACTTTTTGATGTAGGCATTTAATGCTATGAACTTTCCTCTTTGCAACACTTTTGCTGTATCCCAGAGGTTCTGATAGGCTATGTCGCTATTATCATTCAGTTTAGAAGAAATTTTAAAAAGAATTTTTAAATTTCCATCTTGATTTCATTGTTAACCCAACAATCACCAGGAGCAGGTTTTATAATTTCCATGTATTTTGCATGGCTTCAAGGGATTTTTTTGGAGTTGATTTCCAATTTTATTACACTGTGATCTGACAGAGTACTTGATGTAATTTTGATTTTCTTAAATTTACTAAGACTTGTTTTGTGGCCCATCATATAGCCTATCTTGGAGAAGGTTCTATGTCCTGATGAATAGAAGGCATATTCTGCAGTTTTTGGGTAGAATGTTCTGTAAATATATTAAGTCCATATTTTTGTAGGGTATAGTTTAAGTCTATTGTTTCTTTGTTGACTTTCTGTCTTGATGACCTGCCTAGTGCTGCCAGTGGAGTATTGAAGTCCCCAACTATTATTGTGTTGCTGTCTGTCTCATTTCTTAGGTCTAGTAGTAATTGCTTTGTAAATGTGGGATTTCCGGTGTTAGGTGCATTTGTATTTAGAATTGTGATATTTCCCTGTTGGAGTATTTCTTTCATCATTATATAGTGTCGCTCTTTGTCTTTTTTAACTACTGTTAATTTAAAGTTTGTTTTGCCTGATATAAGAATAGCGAATCCTGCTCACTTTTGGTGTCCATTTGCATGGAACATCTTTTCTCACTCCTTTACTTTAAGTACATGAGGACTTATGTGTTAAGTGAGTCTCCTGAAGACAGCAGACTGCATCACGTTGCAGCAGATGTTCACAATTTACTTGCTTATGTTATTACTTATGATGTTATTTGAGGAATAAAAGCTGTGCATTTTATATTATGACATAAAAAATATTTTGCGTCTTTCATTGTTTTCTGTTTAAAATCTCATTCCTTATCTGATAGTTTAAAATATTCCATTATTTTTCTAGTTTACATCGATTATTTTTATATTAATTTCTTTAATCCAGATTATATTAATTTTGACACAGTGAGATAGAACTCTAAAAAGTTTTTTGAATAAAGAATTTTTCCAGCAATATGTGCTGAATAATCAACCCTTACCCATTGGTTTGATATAAACTTCATGTATGCCATCCACCTTTTCCATCATAGTATTTAACATATTAATAAATAGTCACCTTAAAGTTGTCTAGCGGGCCCACAAGCATGAAAATAAAGGAAAACCTTGAGTTCCTTCAAGGGAAATTCCAGGTATCTAGCTAGCCATGAGAAATAAGGAAGTAACTTGATAAGCAAAGTAGCCTAAAACAATAGTCAAGGAAGTTAGAATCCAGAGATGTTTGCTTTCCCTATAGAAACTGAAGATAGCATCTCAACATATGTCCCTGAGTTGTCTTTCAGAAACCCGGATCCCCACCAAGGACCCCCACCACCCACTGGCACATAGACCTCAGATAAGGGGGAACTGAAGGCTGAACTCTGACCACTGCTCTTTGTTCTAAATTTCGTCCCGAGGGACCTAGAGAAAGTCACACCCATAAGTCAGAGCTGAGGTTCTTTTCTGGTGATCCCAAATTTTTAAACAAAGCTTCTTTTTCTTAACCAATTGCAAATCAGAAAATATTTGAATCAGCCCACAACCTATAAGCCCCTACTTCAAGACATCTTGCCCCTCTTAGGCCAAAGCCAACGTATACCCTCCATGTATCAATTTACAATTTTACCTGTAGTTGCTGCCTTCCTGAAATTTACCCGTGCCTTTAAAACCCCTAACCTGCAAGCCACTGGAGAGGGTGGGATTTGAGCATTAGCCACTTGGTCCCCCCTGTTTGGTGCCCTGCAGATAAATGATTTCCTTTCTGCAAAACCTCCATGTGGATATCTGGTTTTATTGCACCAGGTGAGGAGACCTCAGTTTGGCTGTACAACAGTTTCATCTTCTGAGTTATCTCTGAGTCCAGTTTTGTTGATTGCTTTATCTCTTGAAAAATATTTAGCTTGCTCTATTTAGTATTTCATAATCTTCTTAAAGAAAATTGTCTTATGTCAAAATTGAATAGTGGACACTGTGTGAAAGAGTAGAGACTGAGGAGATCATTATGTATACCTGGAAATGGAGAAGACATTAGTGTAGAGGTGAGTCAATCAAGTCAGTTTTGGTTTTGTTGTTCGTCTCCAAGCCAGACACTCTCTTCTTCTCTGGAGGAATACCCTCTACAACCCGCAGCCCTGACAGAGGAGGCAAGGTTCTCTTCTACTCCTAATCCCCACAGGTCAGAAGTGAAGGCCAGCAGGTGGCAGCCAGGACTCAGTGGGGAGCCAGGACTCAGGTCAGGGGCAGAAGTTGACGTTCATCTGTACCACCCAGTGGGGGCTCTTACTGGCTTCCTACTCCAATTTGTCTTGTGAGCACCCAACGGGACTCATGCAAAGGAGCTTGCAAGGGAGTGCAAACTCCTTTTTGTGCTAGAGACCCCCCCGCAGCCATTCCAAAAGGACCCACTAGCCCATGCTTTAATCATTTGATGAAATTTTGGTGATTTCTCTTTACCCTTTTTATAAACAACTCTTTCCCCTGTGCTACGCTAAAGGGAAACACACCACCTCTCCTGGGAGCACTTTGTCATTCTTTGGAATCCAGATTACTTGGCAGCCTTGCAAAGATAGCTGTCAGCTTGACGATAAGCTCAAGAGAAGTTATGATTCTGCAGATTATCCAGGTTCTTCTTATTACTAAGGTGAGAATGGCAATCTTTACAACTTTCTATCTCCTGCATGGAATCATGTTTCTAGGACAGATATCTAAAAGTGGAAAAACTGGGTCACATGACATGCAGTTTTTGTAGGCAGAAAAAAACCCCATAATTTGAATGTCTCTGTGTATTCTTTCCACAGTAAGAACACCTTTAATGGAAAACTTATCGACGTTATTTTTCTTGCTCCGTCAACCACATGTTAAGGGACCCTTGTTTTCTGGTATACACAGAGGACACTGTCCTGGGTGAGCCCGGAGAACTGACTGTTCCGTCTAGAAAGAAGCTTAGCATCTAAGGAAAAAGACTCAGGAGAAACTGGAAAAAGTGCTGACAATGAAGGGTTTAGCAGAGAAATTCTTTTTTTTTTTTCCTGGTGAACTGCATAGAGAATTTCCTTTTCCGAGGTCCCCAGTAAAGACTTGTCTTCCATCTCCTGTATATCAGCCATGTTTGAGGCAGTCTTTTCAAATTCGTTCTGATTAAATTACTTTAAGAAGACTGATGACTGCAGAAGCTGGTTTTCTAACACAATTACAGACATGAGAACCCCTGCACTGTTTTAGAAGTAAAGGTCAATTAAGCATTGGATCCAGTAGGTTCTTTCCCATGTCGAATGCTAGAGGTGTTCTACCCTCCTAGGTCAGCGGCAGAACTCAGAGTACAACAGGGAGAGCCAGGGAGTCTCAGATCCATCCCGTGTCTTGGTGCATGCATTTCCCACCAGCCCTCCCTGAAAAAGACCAGGGAAGTGGATTTGATGTTTAAAATTTAGAAGGACTTAGGGCACTGTGGTAGCAATATAAACACTAATGCCCACCTGTTATAAAAGGAATGGTGAGGGCCGAGCATGCTGGCTCACATCTGTAATCCCAGCACTTTGGGAGGTGGAGGCGGGTAGATCACCTGAGGTCAGGAGTTCGAGACAAGCCTGACCAATATGGTGAAGCTTTGTCTCTACTAAAAACACAAAAATTAGCCGGGTGTGGTGATACGCGCCTGTACTACCAGCTACTCCGGAAACTGAGACAGGAGAATCGCTTGAACCTGGGAGGTGGAGGTTGCATTGAGCCGATTTCGCACCGCTGCACTCCAGCCTGTGTGACAGAGCAAGGCTCCGTCTCAAAAATAACATAAAATAGAACAAAATAAAACAAAACAAAACAAAACAAAATAAAATAAAAGGAACAGTGAGGAAAGGAATAAGTCAAACCAAACTCACACATGATAAGCCCTAAAATCCTACGTGTTTCCACAGGGCGTTTTCTGTGGTGCAACTTGGTTCCACTGAGAGAGAAAGAAATAACAGGAGTAAAAGGGAGATGAGGAGTGGTGGAGAGGCTGGGGAGGGAGGGGAGTGAAGAGAAGTGAAGAGAGGAGGGGGCTGCCATGACTGGTACTTGGAGGAGCTGCTTGTTATCTTCAGACTGGTTTCCTGGTCTGTAAAATGAAGCTGCTGGACTCTATCATGTTGAAGGTTCTTTCCTCCTTTAAGATTGCATTTCCTCTTTGTTTTAGATTAAGCTAAAGTAAGCCCATGCTGTTGTGTCACAGTGAATTACTGTTTTGGTAACCAGGTCTAAGACACTGGGCATCATCTAGCACACCAAGAATCTGAAATCCTGGGCAGTGACACTTGGAGAGATGTTGGGTGTCTTTTCATGGGGATTCAGTAAAATTCTGAAATCTGAACTGGAGGCTACCTGTAAGGATCTTACTTTTCTGAGGACAGAAAACAACCTAAACATATTCTCCTTCATCCTCGATTTTCCAAAAAGCAAAAGGCTTTTAATAGAAATTCTTAAAATCCACCATAAAATGGCAAGGTATGTTTCATGTCGATTAAATTTTGTTTAGAAAGGAAAGAAACTTTTTCTTCAGCATTCGTCAAAACATTAGAACTGTGCAATTCGAGGCTAAAAAAATGTCAAATTTTGAAATATCAGAAGTGTAAATCACTAGTTACAATATTAGTAACAGTGATAATCATGGCTGACCTAACAGAAGTCTCAATAACTTGAGAATTTTCAAGTAATTATCTATTTATTATCTTGATGTTTTCTCATCAAATCCCTGTGGAGAAATGGGCTAGATGTAAAGGAAGTGGGGCCCAAGGTGGTGGTGATCTGGGACCAGACTCAAGACATGCTTCCCAGTCCAGGGCTTTGTTTCCCAGACCAAACGTCATTAAGTAACAAGGCAATTGTCACTGGGTAGATGTGGCTAAAATCTACTGAGGTAATACAGGCCCTCCCAGGACATGCGGTTTGTTGTTTCCTCAATCTTCCCTGCAGCTTTTTGTCTTACTTTTCTTCTTTTTATCTTTTCTTCTTGTCTTGATTTTCTATTTACTTCATAGAATGTCCAGTGCTCAGTATTTCTAGTGTCTAGCACAGGGTACCACACATAGAAGGTGTCCTGTAAATATTTGTTGAATGACAGATTAACTAAATGAACAAACAGATAATTGAATGTTTATTGTGGCTCTGAAGCTATGCAGAGAACCTGTTGTGTCTCAGTCATATTATTTTATTTTGTTTGTATAATTGAACATTAGACGCTATATACAATATTATCCTCTTCATTTATTTATATCCGGAAAAGGTAAACAGGCAGAAGCACATGAGCACAGCACAAAAGCGAACATTCGTTGAGCATTTATCAAGCACCAAGTTCTAGTGCTCTTGAAATGCATTATTTCATTTAATCTTCATAAACATTTTATATAGTCTGAGTTCCTAGTGGCTACTCACAGAAACCAAGGGCTAATGCATAGAAATGGAGTATGTTGGATGCCTCTGATGTATCCTATAAAATCGGCGTTAGAGAAATTAGAGGACAAACCTCAGGCAATGAGGAGAGGGAGGTTATAGGCCACAATTCACGGTCATCTCCAGGAGCCACCTGGTTAGGAACCCCCGCTACTGACCCAATACTGCCTGAGCTGCCCCAGCTGCGACCAACAACCTCTCAACTCTCCTCTCTTCTTTGTAACACTCCCTTGGGATCAATGTCCTGGAAGGGCAACTGATTAGTTAAACTTCAGTCATACTGTCATGTCTTAGCTGCTGGGGCTGCAGGGAGAAGGTTGATTTGTCACCTTGGGGTTCCCTCCAGTGGAAGGTGGGTCACCTTCCATCAAACCTCCCACTATGAGGCATTGGTCTCCAACAGGATCCGTATCCTGGGCAGAGGAAAAATAGACTAAGTTGATGACATGTAGGTACTATTTTAATTCACATCTTAGAGATGAGGAAACCTAGGCTCAGAGAAGTTCTGTAATTTATCCAAGGTCACACAGCTATTAAGTTGGTACTGCAAGGCTAAGTGATGAACAAAGGCACAGGGGACGAGTATGTTCTGCCTTTTTATTAACCAGTTAGCTCATTCAACAAAATATAAGTTGAGTCATTATTTTGTTCCAAGGAGTGTTCTAGATGATGCAATATGATGGTCAGCTGTCTTCTTCTAGAGTGGTCCTTATCCTCTTGGTGCCTATGGTCTAGCAGAGATGTAGACATCAACATAGAACTATGAAAAAAAAGTATATGATTACCAATTTAAGTAAGATTAAGAACAAAAATGCAGAATACAATAAGAGAACCTACATTGGAAATCAGGTCATTAAGTTCTCTGAGAAAGGAGACTTTTATCTGTATAGGAGTTAGCCAGAAGAAAAGCAGGAGAAATAGTATCCCAGATAATTCACTGTACTCAGAAACCTGGGGGAGGAGGGAGCTTGATGTGTTCAACGTGACTGCATTCTCGTCTATGTGTTTTATAAATGATTTTAACTAGAGCCAATTTGCTGACTTGACAAGTTAAGCTTGTCATATGTACAAAGCCAGAGTAAAGATGTGTAATTAAATGAAGACTGGGATTATGGATCATTGGTTATTTCATGGCATGATGCATTCCTAAATTCTGAATTAAAAAAAATTAATAATTAAAAATCCCCTGAAATAAGTAACAAAATCTCTCTGAATGATGAGGAAAGCCGTATGTCTGCAATGTCCCTTGAAAGGCCTCTAAACTCTGGCTTCAGTGAAATCAATCACTCTCCTGAAGTTGTCCTCAAATGTGCAGGTTTTTTTGATTCCAGTGTGCAGGCCAGGAATGCAAAGAAGAAAGAGGCAGACCTCTGAAAGTTACGAATTTCATCTTATAAATAAAAAGATTATTTCACACAACCCTCTGATGTGATGACACAGGGAGAAGCAACTGCCTTGGAGATGGTCACTTGCTATTCCCAATGTCGACAGCTTGAACTTCTGCATGTCTTTAAGAAATGCAAACACTATGCATATAACGGGTCCCAAAAAAATCCACCTCCAGTGAGCCAAGTTGGAAGGGCAGGAAGCAAGTATGTGTTAACTTTACAGAAATAGCATGTTTATATAAGAAAGTGATGTCTGCAGCCTAGTCCAAACACACTGCCGCTCCGGAGATGAGCAATCCTCAGGAAATTTCAAGTCCATTGTTAGTGTATGAATCAGGTTAGCCTTGGTTATGTTAACGGGACAAAGAGCTCCCATAGCTAAGTGGCTGGAAACAACAGTATTAATTTCCTGCTCATGCTTCATGTTCATTGTGAGTAGAAAGTCTTTATTTACTGTGGTCTTTTCAAAACCAGACTGAGGGCTCCCCTGAAGATGTGCTTCCTCCATAGCCAAGGGAGGGATGGTGCCCTGATTTTTAAGACTTCCTCCTTGAGGTGTCTCTTAGCCAAGCAAGCCACATGGTTATTCTTAACTTCAAAGTGGGTGGAAAGTGCAGCTCCACCTAATGTACCTGGCAAGAGAGAATAACTGGAATATTCATGAATCAACCTGATGAGAACTCCAGTGCAAAGAAGATACCCATCTAGGCTTGGACGGACATTGTAGGGCCTCAAGAGTATCACCAACAGTCACAATGAAGCCTTTGCTCTGTCCTCCACTGGTTCTGTGTATCAGCCAGGATCCAGTCCAGAAAACAGAAACTAAGTACTTCAGCTCTAGAGGAAATTGATTAGTGATACGTTGGAATAACTGAAAGAGGAAAAGGGAGGAGAAGGTTGGAAGATATAAATGAACAAGTGATTCCCAGAGGCCACAAAGCTAATACCCCTGGGCTGGAGTCCCTGAGCCCACGCCTGCCCTGCATTGTTGGAGATGCTGTCACAGTTGGTTCTAGATGTGCCACTGAAATGCCACCATACCAAGGGCTGAAACTGTCACCAACAATGTTTACACAGCTTCACAGCTTCCACTGGCAGAATTTGAATGGTGTCTGCAGATTAGATAGCAGTGTCATTTCATTTCTTGGTGCTAATGGTTCCTTTGTGGTTATGTAGGAAAATTTACTCATATTTACAAAGTACACACTGAAGTGTTAGTGGGCAACAGAACATCATTTTGGCAAATTACTCTCAAAATATTCAACTGAAAAAAAAATCCTCTGTATTTTCTTAGTTGCAACTCTTCTGTAAGTTTGAGATTATTTCATTTTTTTCAACTTAGAAGTCGAGCATAGGACCACTGGTGGGTCACCTGAACAACAAACATATTCTTTTCTTCCACCATGTGAAGCGACAGGCCCAGCTCTTCCAAAAGTCAGTCCATTGCTCAAGCCAACATGAGTCCTCTTTCCTTGCCTGCTGGTCTTTTGACACAAGGATCCTGAACTGACTGGGCAGCAGCCATAGCTTGAAATCAAATGGAACTCTTATTGTGTCTCCACATGGAAATATGGAAACATTTGCCCCCTGAGAACCAGGACCTCTAGAATTGCAAAACCTAAAATTGAAAGCACACATCATCCTTGGGTGACTGTGTGGTGATGTGGTAACGGTGTGGTGATGTGAGGCAATACCTTGTTCTCTTCCACCCCCTTGTTTCCTAGACCCATATATCACACTTGGAAACATAGCACCACATAACAGTTATTGATTAAGGCAGAGACTCTAAGTAATAATGGTGCTTCTCTTACCATTCCATTTATTTTTTAAAATCAAAAAATAATTGCATGTAGTTTACATGCAATACAATTCGGCAGTTTAACTGCAGAATTGAGTGTTATCATGGCACAGAATTTTATTACCTCAAAAGCTTCCCTCATATCACTTTTCATTCTGTGCACTCCCACAAACGTGGGCCATGGCAACCATTAATCTGATCTCTGTCCCTACAGTTTAGCTTCTCCTAGAATTTCACAAAAACAGAATCATACAGTATGCCATCTTTCACATTTGGCTTATTTGACTTTGCATACTGCTTTGAGATTCAGCCATATTGTTGCGTATAGCACACAACAATGTGCTCCCTTTTACTCCCTGATAGTATTCTGTGACATGCATTTGCCACAATTTATTTATAATAACCCTGAACTTAGGTAGCACAATTCCTTCAGCTTTGTCATAAGCTTTCAAAACTGTCTTGGATGTTCTAGGTCCTTTGCATTTGCAAATACAATTTAAAAATCAGTTTGTCAGTGTCTATAAAAATGCCTGCTGGGATTTTTATTGGGATTGCATTGAAGATATAGGTCAATTTGGAGTAAGGAAACATCCTGAGCGTATTGATTTCTCTGTTCCATGACTATGGTATCTCCCTATATTTATTCAGTCTTCGATCATTTTCAGTAACATTGGTTTGGTTTTTCTAAGTTTATGGTATAGACTTCTTCAATGTATTTTGTTAAATGTATCCCCAATATTTCATGTTTTTGATGCTCTTATAAATGATATTGTTTAAATTTTAATTTCCCATCAATCATTGCTAACACATAGAAATATGTGATTTCTGTGTATTGATTATGGACCTGCCAGCTTGCTAAAATCATTTAACAGTTCTAGTAGTTTTACATAAATTCTTAGGAATTTTTCTATGTAGACAACATGTAGTATGTGGATAAAGTCAACTTTAATTTTGCCTTTTCAATCTGTATGCTTTTATTTCTTTCCCTTGCCCTGTGGCATTGTGTAGGATCTCCAATATGACCTTGAATAGAAGTGACAAAAGTGGATATTCTTGCCTTGTTTCAGATCTTAGGGGGAAAGCATGCAGTCTTTTGACACTACATACAATGTTGGCTGTAGACTTTTTAATGATGTACTTTATCCTATTGATAAAATTTATTTATATGCCTTGTTTCCCAACAACTTATCAAAAATGAATGCTGAATTTTGTCAAATGTCTTTCCTGTATCTGTTGAGATGATCTTATGGTGATTCCCTTGTGGTCTGTTGATATGGTCAATTACTTTGGTTGGTTTTCAAATGTTAAATCAACCCTTATTATCGTTAAATTATACCCACCTATTTATGATGAACTATTTTTCATATTAGGCAGGATTTGTTCTATAAATATTTTGCTACAGATATTTGCATCTCTGATAATGAGATATCTTAATCTACTTTTGATATTATGGTCATACGATCCCATAAATTGAGTTGGGAAGTATTCCATCTTTTTTTTTCCTGAAAAGGTTTGTGTACAATTGGTACTATTTCTTCCCTGAGTGTATGATAGATTTCACCAATGAAGTTATCTGGGCCTGGAGGGTTTTATTTATTTGTTTGTTGGAACATTTTAATTAGAATTCAATTACTTCATGGATATAGTGCTATTTGGGTTATTCATTTCTTCTTAAGTATGCTAGTTCACGTCTTTAATACGTCTATTTCATCTATACTAACATGTTCATTTCTGTGAAATAAAGTGGTCTATAACATTCCCTTATTATCCTCTCAATGCTAACAGAATCTGTAGTGATGGCCCTCTCTTTTATCTGACTTTAGTAAATTTTGTCTTCCCAATTTTACTGTGATCAGTCTGATTATAGTTCATTAATTTTACTGACTTTTTCAAATAACAGTTCTGATTTTATTGATTTTTCTTTACTTGTTTTCCGTTTTCTATTTCATTGATTTATTATTTTATTTTTAATATTTTTCCTTCATCTTGCAGAGGTTTAATTTATTCTTTTTTCTTAATTTCATTTCCTTTCCTTTCCTTTCTCTCTCCTTCCTTCCCTCCCTCCTTCCTTCCTTCCTTCCTTCCTTCCTTCCTTCCTTCCTTCCTTCCTTCCTTCCTTCCTTCCTTCCTTCCTTCCTTCCTTCCTTCCTTCCTTCCTTCCTTCCTTCCTTTCTTTCTTTCTTTCTTTCTTTCTTTCTTTCTTTCTTTCTTTCTTTCTTTCTTTCTTTCTTCTTTCTCTCTTTCTCTCTTTCTCTCTTTCTCTCTCTTCTCTCTTTCTCTCTTTTCTTTCTTTCTCTCCTTCCTTCCTTCCTTCCTTCTTTTGCCTAAGCTGGAGTTCAGTGGCACAATATCGCCTCACTGCAGCCTCCGCCTCGTGGGTTCAAGTGATTCTCATCTCAGCCTCCCAAGTAACTGGGATTACAGGCATGTACCACCATGCCCGGCTAATTTTTTTACTTTTAGTAGAGACAGGGTTTCACCATGTTGGTCAGGCTGGTTTCAAAGTCTCGACCTCAGGTGATCCACCCGCCTTGGCCTCCCAAAGTGCTGGAATTACAGGTGTGAGCCACCGAGCCTGGCCTGATTTCTAGTTGTGAAGGAAGAATGTATGTTTATTCTTTCAGCCCTCTTAAGTTTATTTAGGGGATTTCCTTTACAGCCCAGAATATAATCTATCTTGATAAATATTTGTGCTCGAAAATAATGTGTTGTCTGCTGTATTGGATGAGTGTGCTATTAATGTCAATTACAGAAAGTTGTACGTTAGTTGTAGCAGGCTGAATAATGACCCATAACCATATCCAGGTCCCAATCCCTGGAACCTATGAATGTTCCCTTATATAATATCAGGAACTTTGAAGACGTGGTTAAATTAAGGACTTTGACATAAGGAGATTATCTTGGATTATCTGAGCCCTAAATGTAATCATAGGAATCCTTGCAAGAGGCAGGCAGAGAGAAATTGGCAAACAGAAGGAAAAAAGCTATATGAAGACAGCAGAGAGAGATGTGGAGATGATACCTTGCTAGTCTTCAAGACGGAGAAAGGAATCCTGAGCCAAGGAATGCAAAGAATGCGGCTTTAGAATGTGGAAAAGGCAAGGAAAGGAATGCTCCCTAGAGCCTCCGAGAGAGGTGGTCCTGCTAACACCTTGGTCTCAGCCTAGCGAAACTCATTTCAGAATTCTGACCTCCAGAAATCTAAGAGAATAATTTTAAAAAACTATTTATTTGGAAATTATTATAGATTCAAAGGATGTTGGAAAGATAGTACAAACAGATCCTTTGTACACTTCCCCAGCTTCCACCAGTGTTTATGTCTTGTATAATGTAATACAATAGCAATTGTGTAATACAATACAATACACAATATGTCTTATATAATACAGTATAATACCAAAACCAGAAAATTGGCATTGGTTCAATATGTGCGTATAGTTTTATTTCTGTGTCATTTTACTGCATGTGTAGATTCACGTAACCACCACCACAACAACCAAGATATGGAACTATGAGACCAGTCTAGGCAACATAGCAAGACCCTCATCTCTACAAAAATAAATAAATAAATAAAAATTTAAAAGTAGCTAGGCATGGCGGCACGTGCCTGTAAGTCCCAGCTATCCTGGAGACTGGAGCAGGAGGATGTCTTGAATCCAGGAATCCGAGGCTGCAGTGAGCTATGTTCTTACCACCACAATGTAGCCTGGGTAAAAGAGCAAGACCCTGTCAAAAAAAAAAAAAAAAGAAGAAGACTTCTGAAAAAAGATACACAATTATTCCATGAATCCATGAATCACCACAAATATCTTCCTGATGCTGCCCCTTATGACATATCCATCCCCTTCTTCCTATCCTCCCACACCCTGCACCATTCCTAACCCCCAGAAGCCACTAACCTATTGACCATCTCTTGGCCAATTGGTCTTTTTAATACTTCCTTTTTAGGGCAGTTTTAGGTTCACAGAAAAATTGAAATGAAGATACAGAGAGTTCCCATATATTCCCTGCCCCACGCATGTTTAGCCTCCTCCATTATCCACATCCCCCACCAGAGTGGCACGCTTGTGACAGCTGATGAAACTAATTTGCTTTGTTTTAAATGGCGAAGTTTGTAGTGATTTGTTATAGCAGTCATGGGAAACTAGCTCAATAATGTTGTTCAAATCATCTACATCCTGACTTATATTTATTTCATTACTGAAGGAGAAATGTAGATGTTTCCAACTATAACTTTAAATGTGGGTTCTTTTCTTCCTTCCAGTTCTATCTGTTCTTGCTTTACATATTTTTGTACCTTCGTTATTTGTACCCCTGTTAACACGTTTTAGACTATCATGTTCTCTTGATGAATTTCTTCTTTCCTTATTGTAAAATGTTGATTTTGTCTCTGGTAATATTACTTGTCCCGATATTTACTTTGACTATCAATAAGGTAGTCATTCCAACTTTCTTTTGATTAGTGTTTTCATGAGATATTATTTTCATCCTTTTCCTTTTAAGTTGTGGTTTTATATCTAAAATGGGTTTCTTATAGACAGCCTATAATTATATTTTGCTTTTATATCCAGTCTGACAGTCTCTGACATTTAAGTTGAGCATTTAGGCACTTTTTATTTCATGAAATTATTAACATGGATAGATTGAAAATGACCACTTTGCTGTTTTCTGTTTGTCTCTATTCCTTTCAGATTAAATGAGTTTTGTTAATAATTTCATTTTATTTTCACTAGTAGTTTGTTAGCTACACTTTTCTGTGTGTTTTTTTTTTTATAGTTGCTCTAGAATTTACAACATATGCATTGAACTTCTCACAATCTACATTCAAATAACATCTTACCTTATGTGCTAAATAAGAACCCAACAACAGTCTACTTACATTAAATCCTTCTGTTCTTTGGACCATTCTTTTCATACATTTCACCTCTATATATATTATACATCCTTCAATGTATTATTGTTAGTTTTGCTTCAAGGCATCAATTATATTTTAAAGAAATTAAAATAAGGAAAAAGTTTACATATGTTTACCTATTTACCATTTGGGATACTCTTTTTTCCTTTGTTTAGATTAACTCTCTATCTGGAACTATTTTCCTTTTGCTTGAAAAACTTCTTTTAAGATTTCTTGAATTCCTGCTCTGCTGATTATAAATTCTATCAAGTCTTGTTTCTCTGAAAAAAAAAGCTTTTAACTTTAATTTTTGAAAAATTACTTTTACTCTTAATTTTTTCTAATTATTTTAACTTTATTTTAACGGTTTTAAATTATTTTAGCAATTCCATTGTTTTCTGGCTTACATAGTTTCTGATAAGAAGTCTGATGTCATCCTTAACATAATTCTCCTGTGTGCAATGTTTTATTTTTCTGGTTACCAGTAAGATTTTCTCCTTATCTCTGATTTTTAGCAACTTAATAATAACATATCTTGACATGGCTTTGGTTTTCTTTTCTTCTTACTTTTTGTTTTCTTTCTTAGTTGCTTGGAGCTCACTGGGTTTCTGGAATTTGTAGGTTTAAAGTTTTTCTTAAACTTGTAAGTTGTTTTGCCATTATTTTTTCAAATACTTTTTATTCTCCCTCCCCACCATCATCTGGGAGTCCAATTACTTTTATATTAAACTGCTTGATATTTTTCATTGGCCAGTGATGCTGTGCTCATCATTTTTCAGTTTTTAATTCTCTGTGTGTTTCAGTTTAGATAGTTTCTATTGCTGTGTTCTCAAGTTTACTGTTTTTTTTTTTTAATACCAGCAAGATGTAGCATTAATCCCATCCAATATGTAATGAATTTCATATATTGAATTTTTTATCTCTAGAGTTCAGTTTTGATTTTTTTAATATCTTCTATTTCCACATTATGTTCATATTTACCTCTACTTTCATGGATATATGCAGTATATTTGTAATATTTTTTAATTCTCCTTTTCTGTTAGTTCTATCTCTTTTTACTTCTAGTTCTCTTTCTATTGATTTATTGTTTTCCTGATTATGACTCATATTTTCCTGTTTTTTGCCTGCTAGCTAGCTTTATATTATCTCCTGGATATCATCCATTTTAAATTGTTGGCTTCTGGATTTTGTTGTATTCTTCTAAAAACTGTTGAATTTTTTTTCATTTATAAAATTACAATTAGTTGTATCCTTTTGAAGTTATCTTTAAAGCTGTATTAGAGTAAGTTCAGAGCAGTCTTTAATCTAGGGCTGAAATATAGCCCCAGTATTAAAGTGGGACCCCTATGACGCTCTGTCTGATGCCTCATGTAGTAAGAGGTCTTTCAGTCTCGTTGGTGGATACATGAACTAGTCAAGTCCTGTGTGAGCTACAAAAATAAAAATTGTAATATCTACTCTTTTTATTGGCCATTGTTCTGATTTTGGCCCCAGGTAATTGCCTTTCATGTATGTACAGAGCGGTATTCACTCAGTGAGTCAGGGGAACCCCTCTGCAAATCTCTGAAATTCTTACTTTCTCTCTGTAATTCCATCATTTCTTATATTTTGCACAAGCACATTCTAGCCTCCTTGACCTTCCTGAAGTTCAATATATGTCTCCTAAAGTTGGTAGGACTGCCAGGTTCTCATTGGTTTTTCCTCCCTGCCCTGCAGTCTGGGAACTGCCTCCAGGTCATGTGCTGAGACAATCGTAGAGCTGACCTCATTTGTCTCCCTTCTTTCTGGGATCTCATTCCTACCCTGCCTGTGGTCCAATGTCTGTAAACAATGGTTTTATGTATTTTGTCTGTTCTTATAGTTATTAAAGTGGAAGAGTAAATGCAGTCCCTGTTACTTTATCTGGGCTGGAAGTGGAAGTTCCTTTCACATTCCATATCAATAGAGTAAATAGGGTATCCTATGGGCATTCCTCAAAACATAGTCAGTTTGTGGATTTTCTGGACTTAGGTTGTATATTCACTTGTGACCACTTTTCTAAGATCTCTTCCTTCGCCATCTATCATGGAAGTTCTGGGATTCCCATTTCACTTAATAGAAAAAGCAATCACTTCCAAAGTCCCAAGTCAGCCTGACTTTATGTTTGCATTATCTTCCAGAGTTCTTGCCAGGGTATTAAATTTTGTCTAGGGGGAAAGAGCTCCTGGGAAAGTACAACATCAGCAGGGAGACACTCCCAGGAAAGAAAATAGGTAGGAGACTGTGTCTGATCTCTTTTTGAACATATATATAACTGGACCTCCTGATAATTACATTTTCCAGAAGAGTCCTCATCTATTGAAGGTTTTTGGCTTAACATAAACAAATCTAGAAGCTATGGATTTATGGTGTATAGTTCCTTGAAAAATGTCACATAAGCCATGCAACTATCTATCTGGGTATAAAATGGAGATATTTCATAACATCCAGTGCCTCTTGTTGTGTGAGATAACCCCCACCTCACTCAGAGACCTCTATTGTCTTGGCAAGCTCAGCATGTCATCATGACTTCAATAGGATTTGTCCCTTGATATTTGCCTTGTTTCCAGAAGAAGAAGATGAAGCTTTTCATTGCTGAGGCCTCAGCCCATCCTCTGGGGAGCCCTGGAACTGGGTTGATTCTCCTTCCAAACCAAAAACAAGAGGTTCGACCTTGTATCCACATCAGCCAGCCACTGGCTGTGCTTCTCCTTAGGCAAGTGGTTCACTGTGGTCACACGTGATAGCCAATGAAAAGTACAGCCATGAGCCAGCAGCAGCAGATATTCCCAGCAGCACTTCAGCTGTCTTGGTGCAGCACCAAAGTACCCACAACATTATTCCGTTTGATTTTTTAAAATTCTGGTTAAGAATCACTAACTTGTAAAAATCGAATAGGTCATGACCTGGAGATGAAAAAATACTGACCTGGCTCATGCTAAGGGAGTTAGCCCCTGGCCCTGGGCTTAGCACACAGTAGGTGACAGACTAATCCTTTAATCCCTACTTCTGCTAATGGAAACATCTCTCTAGTAGTTCCGGCCAAAAACATCAGGTTATGCTTAACACATGTTTTTCTCTCACATCTCACATTCTTTCCTTCACCTTGTCCAGTTGATGCCACCTTCGAGATGCAATATATTCAGTCTGGACCTTCTTTCCCTTCTCTGCTGCTGTCCTGTAAGTCGGATCACCCCACTCTGGCTTCTCTGCTTAAAACTCTCTAATCGTTCTCCATTTTATTCCAAGTAAAGGATAAGGCTGTACAATGGCCTCAAGTCCTGATGGGTTTTCTCAGCACCCTCCCTGCTCCCGTCTCCTGCTTTTCTGCCCTGGCTCCCTGCTACAGCAACACCGCCCTTCACTGTTGAATCCCCTGAGTGTGGTTCAGCCCTGGGGCATTTACAGCAGCTGCTCCCCTGCTGGAGAGCTCTTCCTTCGAATGTCTGCTCAGCTCAGTCCTTCACCTTCTTCAAGTCATTGCCCAAATAACTATCTCCCAAGAAGACCAATACTCTATACCATTCTGTTAAAATTGCCACCTGTCTCCCAGCCTCCCAACGCCTCTTCCAAATACTCTCACATGCTTTTTTAAAACACTGTTTCCATCTTAGACTAAACAATTTACTTATTTATGTCTATTTTTTTTTTATTTTCTGTCTCTTCTACTAAGCTATCAGTCCCATGAGTGCAAGCAGTTCTATTTGCTTTCTTCTGTGGCACTGAGTTTGTTCCAGTGCCTAGAGCATGGCCTGGCCCACAGAAAGCGCCCAATAATTATTGGCTGGATCCATCGATGACTGACTTTGAGTCTAGGTGGCTGAGCTTTAAGTTCCCCTTTCTCCATATGTTATTCCCAGTTTTAAAAAAATCTCCTGATTCTCCTCCATATACTGAGTGTCATATTCTTGAGCCCTACATTATGAACTTACAAAATAATTTATTTTCAAAAGCTGTTAACTCATTTATCTTATTACTAAATTCAAATCTGATTTAAAATTATAAATTCTTCTGGCTTACATAAATGACAAAAAATGAATTCAGGAAACTATCCTTTCTCCTAGGAGTTTAATCTCCAAGGCTTCTGCTAGCACTGAAAACAGTCTGTGATTCTAAGAGTCAATTCACTCCCCATGGCCATATCCAAATATTTTAACACCAATTCCACAGCCTGCACAGTTGGCCGGCCCAGCTGGTCTGCAGAATCTGGGGGAGGCTCATGGCAGGCTGACGTCAATTGGCAGAGCCCAGTCTGGAAGGAGCTCACAGTCAGCCTACTCCCACACGCTCCTCTCTCTTCCATCCAGTGTTATCAACTCACTTTTCCTTCTCAGTATTCAAATTCATCTTCTACAATTTTCTCCACAAAGAAATCTGTGGCCTTTACAGTCTTTGGTCATGTTATTCTCAGCCTATAACCATACCAACAGAAACTAAAGGAATTCAGTGTGAATTATTCTAATTGATGATCCTTTTAGTTATATTTTTGTTTCTCAATATATTAATGTTAATTTCTGTAAATGTCTGAATGGACTCTGTTATGGTTTCACATTTCTTAATCCAAAAGGAAGATGAAGATTTTTGCACAGAAGAGCTGCCCAAACAGTACAAAGCAATTGATTACAGACACGGTGACAATTGATTTACCAGTTCTCTTTACTTGCATGCCAAGGTCTGTGAATTAATATTTTGTTTTGCAGTTTGTGTGTGAGGACAAATCATTACCTCAGTTAGGCTCATTAAACAGTACACCTCTTTGCCACTATAGTGTGCAAGTAAATCAAATAGAAAAATTCCATAACAAAACTAGTGGTATTTTCGTATACAATTGGGTGGAAAAAACAAAACGAGTACAATTCATGATGTAAATAGAGAATGTTTTCTGAAAATAAAACATCTCATTTATGCTAGCATTTACTGTAATCTGAAATCTGTCCTGTTTTGTTGGCAATCTAATGTAATGATAGGATATGAGAGCCATTCTATGTCTCTGAAAATAGAAGCAGAAAAAGGAAGAGCGAAAAACCACATTGCTGACCAGGCCAAGTTCTGAGTCCTTATGTTCTCAGCCTTTCTGTGCTGCTAAAGTATGGAATAGTCCACCTGTAGGAATTACTTTGCCCATATTCTAAGTGACAATTTGACACCGTTCAATCTCTCCTTCGATTTCTTTATATTCCCTCATGCTCACTCTATTCTTGAAATTTGACAGATGTTTACTAATTTTTAACTTGGATATACAATTAATATCTTCCCTAACTTCGCCCATCGTCTTCTCTCCTGTAAATACAGCAGGTGAGAGGAGCTCACCCTGAACCTCGCCTCCTCTCTGTGCTTATTCAGCCCTGTTTCATTCTCAACCTGCAAGGACACTCATATCAAAACTTCATTTCTTTCAAGTCTCTGACTTAAATCAGCCTCTCTCTTGTTCCTCCCTTCTGCATTCCTTTAAAAAAATACTGACCTCAATTCTCTCACATTTATCCACTCCCAAGTTATATCTGGTTGAAAAAGGAACTGGAGCGCATACAATTCTTAGAGCATTAATTTGAATGATATTTATTAGGCTCACAGGGTGCAGAGTAGTCAGCCAGGCCCTTCTGTTACCATCTCAAACCTGATGAATGCACCTTCTGTTTCTAATTCCTCCCGCTCGCTCTTGAGCTCTAGAAATTCTGACTCACTTAAACGTTTTTCACAGAAACAACTCCACAGCTTCCAGCAGCTCCTCTTCATCCAAATCATGTTTGCACATCACCACGTGGCTCTGTCAGAAAATGTGTCTGTCAGTGAAAGTTTATACACAGCCACATTTTCCCATTAATTTTTTTTTCTTTCTTCCTTTTTAAATTTATTTATTTTTTTTCTTTTTGAGAAGAGTTGCTCTATTGGCCAGGCTGGAGTGCAATGACATGATCTTGCCTCACTACAGCCTCTACCTCCTGGGCTCAAGTGATTCTCCTTTCAGCCTCCCAAGCAACTGGGATTACAGGCACCTGCCACCACACCCCGCTCATTTTTGTGTTTTTAGTAAAGACGAGGTTTCACCTTGTTGGGCAGGCTGGTCTCAAATTCCTGACCTCAAATGATCCACCCGCCTCAGCCTCCCAAAATGTTGGGATGACAGCCATGAGTCATCATGCCCAGCCTAATTTCCATTTTCATTTCAAACATGCACTCCTATGGAAAGAAAGATTACATGAAGGTATAGTAAAAATCATATTAACAATCATAAAATTTACCTCTTAGTACATCTGATATTTAAAAATTTACTATTCTTGTCTATGAATGGAAACCATGCCTGTATAGGGTGGATGTTTGTATGACTGGATGTATCCATGAGGTCAGAATACTAATTGATGGAACAATACTGAGTAATACTGAGTGGAAGGTGGTCTCCAGTGGAATGCCACAGAGTTTCCAGCATAGTCTTAGAAAGAGTCTTGAAAGATAATGGTCTGCTGGTCACATTCATTCAAGACAGAAAACTCTGATAGATAGTAAAAGTGTAGATTGAATTTAAAACAAACAAACAACAACAACAAAAAACGCAAGCCTCAGCAGTCTGAAATGATGGTCTAAATCCAATACCACTACTTAACAGTGCTTTATAACTAAAGGATTTTGTAATTTAGAGACTTTGAAATTTCCCAGGAATTTCTAGCATAATCCACTGAGCAAAAACCCAGTGGGTCTGCTCTTGGACCACATTAAAAGAAGTTCAAGAAGCAGGGGAGATGTTAATCCCAATGTACTCACCCAGAACAGTGGTAGGGTCTGCTGGCTCACTGTGGGAGGGCATTGGCCAACTCATATAGGTCCAGGTGTGAGCAAACAGGATGAGGGAAAGGTTAAGGAAACTGGTGATGTTCAACTTAATGCTGTTTTCAAATAACTAAGGATTTTAATGTAGTAAAAGGAATAGATTTTTATCTCCAGTGTCAGTGCAACCTAATGCTGGAATCACCACACTGTCTTCCACAATGGTTGAAATAATTTATATTCCTTCCAACAGTGTAAAAGTGTTCCTGTTTCTGCATAGCCTCCCAGCATCTGTTGTTTCTTGACTTTTTAATAATCACCATTCTGATTGGTGTGAGATGGTATCGCATTGTGGTTTGGATTTCCATTTCTCTAATGATCAGTGATGTTGAACTTTTTATGTATATATGTTTGTTGGCCTCATAAATGTCT